>NW_027507825.1:22571620-23171620 GCF_037356315.1 Lithobates pipiens
ACATCAGGGTCTCCAGAGAGTCTCCTCCATACATCAGAGTCCCTAGAGATCCTCCCCCTTGCATCAGGGTCCCCAGAGAGCCCCCTTTGCATTAGGGTCCCCAGAGAGCCTCCCCCTTAAAATCAGGGTCCACAGAGAGCCTCCCCCTTAAAATCAGGGTCCCCAGAGAGCCTGCCCCTTGCATCAGGGTCCCCAGAGAGCCCCCCTCCCCTTGGGGACCCCTGCAGAGACTCGGGGCTATGGGCCACAGATTCGGGGCTATAGCCCCCCGAAAGCCACCCCCTAGCGACGCCACTACCTGCCACTGATTTCCATGTTCTGTGCACTGTGGGAGACCAGATACAGTGAATGCAGGGTCCTGGGTTAAGTAACACTTTACATTTTGTGATTACTTATAAAGCGTATTGCTGTTCAAAATATAAAGGTGTGCAGGATTTAGGTTTTCTCTTTTTCTTTTTCTTGCTTGGTAATAAAATCTTTAATAAATAAAGAATATAAAAAAAAAAAAACACAATAAACTAAACTACCCTAAGTATACCCCAAAAAACAACCCACATTTTAGCAAATTTTACCTAAGCAGCTGTCAGGGCTGGCTTAGCCCTTCCTTCTCTGGGCTGGCTGCTCAGCTGTTGGCTAATTGCCAGCTCTCCTCTCTCCACAGTTACCAGCTGTTCCTGACCATGCTCGTCTGACTTGCCTACTTAAAGCTGTCCAGCTCACTTCACCTCTGCCTTCGCCTTGGTCACATCACAAGAAACCATCTCCTGCGGTTCTGTTTAAAGACTGGCTTGGCTGACATCCCTTCTGGCTCCTTATCCTGCTTGCTGTTGCTCTACTTGGATCCCTGACTTCTGGCCTGGCTGATTACCCGATCTGGTTATTGAACTCTGGCCTGGCTGACTACTCGATCCGGTTACTGGACTCTGGCTATGCTTTGACTACGCTTTTTATTTTTATTTAATAAAAAAGTGTGATTTAATTGTACTTCTGTCTTGATGGTCTGATTCATGGTTTCTGACAGCAGCTCAATTAATGGAAATTGAGAATGTCCACTTCAGTAATTTTTGCCGCAAAATCCATTATACCAACATCACTGTGCTCACCCAGTATACACAATTTAAGGCCCAACTCTATCCCAAACCAATATTAATACCAATATTGTCTTGCATTTTTTATTTTATTATTCTCATCAACTAACCAATATCAACAGTCTTGTCTATCTAGTGTCAATATTGCCATACAACTCCCAATCTCTGAGCCTACCAAAAATGGCAGATACACATCAAAATGCTATTAACACTGACCTCTAAAATAATTCTACGAAATCACATACAGCAATGGTATGTTTATGGATACATCACAGGGAGGGAGATTATGCTAATTCTATCAGTTTTGCCGGCTGCTCCCCCCCTCTCGAGACTCTCGGAGCATTATAGATCCAGAGGGTTGCAGACTCATCAGATAGCAGATTTACATTCCAGTAATCTGAATTTTAGCATACAAGCTCCAGCATGTATTTAAAGCATCCCTTTAAGTATCAAGAGGCTGAAAGTGTTCAGTCTTTTGCCAAATAGGCTTTTTGTTTCTTTCTGAGACTCAATCGAGTGTGTATTGGTTAGCTCATGTGATATTAATATGGCCGCTTATTGTTCCGCTGCTGAAAATATACGTGCGTAGGTCTAAATTACACAGGCGATTTTTCAGTTTTTCGAAGCGTGAGACTAAAAATCGTTTGCAGTTGATCTCAAATTAGAACAACTGACTGTGCCAATTCACCGCAGCAGTGATCTCCAGATGCTGGCGCAGAGACGCAATAACCAAGACTGAATATTTCTAGCATAGTCTTAGAATCAGTTAGGATTAGGGTTTGCAAGAATCAAAGTATGTATAAACGTAATTTACAATAGTCAGGCGTACTTATTAAAGATTTATATTTCAAACTTTATTTAGATTTACTTACTATGCCTCCGCCTTAAGCCGCGTACACACGGGCGGACTGTATGGCCAACTTAGTCCGTCAGACAATCCGACGGACAGTCTGTCCTACTTTCGAATGAACGGACTTGACCACACACGGATGCACAAACAGTCCGTCGAAAGTTTGCGCGATGACGTGTACAGCACGTACGACGGGACTAGAAATAGGAAGTCCAATACACAGCAATGTAACCTTCCGCCGTGTAAATCCTTTCTGAGCATGCGCCATACTTAGTCCGTCGAACTAGCCTACTCACGAGCGGATTGTCCGCTGAAACCAAAGTACGACGGACAATATTACGGAAATTCCGAAATACTTTGTACGCCAGACTGCACGCTGAAAAAGTCCGCTGAAGCCCACACACGAGCGGACTGTCCGCTGAAATGTGTTTCGACGGACTAAGTTGGCCAGACAGTCCGCCCGTGTGTACGCGGCTTTACACTTCAGGGAATGGGTGGGTGGCTGGCCACTGCCACGTACCAATTCAAATAATCTACTGTTCAGCGGGGAGTAGTTCTGTTAATGCAGTTTAATAGGCAACATTAAAATTACACAACTCCTTTAAATAATGTGCATGGGGTATGCCTTAAATTAACACATGAATGGGCACACTTGTAGAATGTATTCCAGCAAAAGTGATGTTTAATGGATAGGTTCAACTTTGTAAAAAAATAAACATAAATGCACATCTTTGCAGGTAAAAAAAAAATTGCATTTATTATTTATTTATTTTTAATATGAAGGAAAATAAATAAATAAATGCACATCTTTTTGCAGGTTAAAAAAAAGTGCATTTTTTCATTATTTTTTTTTTACGAGGAGGGAGCCTGCAAAGCATTGCACCCACGATCAGCAGATTGCAAGTGCAATCTCAGGCTCCTGCAGACTGTCAGTGTAGCTGTCTGCCAATACCTGATACTATGGGTAGGCAGTTACACAATGACAGAAAACATCAATGACCTGCCTAGAACGCTCAACAGCACCCTGGTAGTTCATTGAGTACTACAAGCCGTCAACTGCAAAGGCTGTCGGTACTTGTAGTTCTGCCATTCACAGAATTCTGTGAATGAATGACGAGGGGCGGAGCCTTGCACGGCTGTATTTTTTTTTTGTTTTCCATTGTGACAGCGGGTGCAGGGAGAAAATCCCTGACCCACTATCACAACAGGGGATTGAAGGGGAGCAGGGTCTGCTGCAACAGTAACATGTGTTTGTTGCACCCTAAATACGGGTGTAACATGTTACAAAACTTATCGTTAAAAAAAGTATTGCTGTTTAACCTCCCTGGCGGTATGATTATTTCTGATTTTTGGCGCTGAAAGCGGAACAATTATTTTGCATGGAAATTTGGCGTTTTATATTGTAGGCCTGCAATTTTTAGGAATAACTCACTTAAATCTGTCCAAACCAGAGTCTAGTAGACATCCCGGGTGTCATAAAATTTGTAAAACAAAATCATAAATTAAAATATAATACATTTAAATATAATAAATAACTAATAATTACACCAAATAATAATATAATAATAATAAAAAATATTCAATAATGTAATCAAATCAAAAACACTGAAATTTGCTGAGTTGCAGAATTGTCACTGTCATTACTTTTCTGTATTTGATGACGGATCTCCCCACAAATCGCTATCGCTCAATTCGGCAAGTGATTCCAATTTATTATCGCTGTTTTCTAGCTGGTCTAAAATCACTTTTGATGTAAAGGGACAGTTTTGGTTGCTATGAACAATCTCCAGTTTCCAGGCATAAAGAACAGTTTTTATAATATAAAACTGCATGCAGGACACTGGACAGACCACTGGGGACAAAAGGGATGTGAAATAATTACATACAGCAATGTCATCTGTAAGATTACATTATACTGTATGTAATGTGTGTGTTTCACTTTTTGAATTTGGCGCCGTTCTCCGTCCCCGTGCGTCGCAACACTCACAGGGAACAGAGCTCGGCTCCGTGATAGATTGAGCGGAGGACGAGCCGCTCGCACTGCGGGGGGGGGGGGGGGGGGGGACATCGCTGGATCCAGGGGAGAAGGTAAGTATACTCATCCTGGATTCAACGATGCAATCCCTGGCTTGGGGTTACCGCTAATGGTACTGAATTTTTACCCCGAGCCACACAACCGCCAGGGGGGCCCCTGGCAAGGTACTTTCCAAACCTTGATGGCATGTGACCTGGTATGTTTCAGGAAGGTAGGTTTGGGGGGACCTGCTCACTGCTTCTCACTATCTTAGCAAGTCAGGCTGCATGCCAAGATAAGGGTCTGGCACTGACTTTGCAAGAGCCCCACACCATTTTCTGTGCCTTTAAATCTATACCACACCCTTAAAAATGCCCCCCCCCCCCAGAACTATTCAGAATACGAGTCTGCTATGGATTTTGAGACCCCACACTCTGTGTTTGTTTTGTTTGAGGTTTCTGTATATTTTCTGTGTAAGGTTTCCCTTAAAATCTAAACCTGACCCTGGCATACAGTCTGGCTGGTCATGTAAATTAGGTGCAGTGAGCATGCACCCTCCTTCATCCATACCAGGCAACATGCCCTCAATAATGGGAAAGGTGCCTTGCGGGGGGGGGGGGGGTTCCATGTGATGAGGACAAGTTTCTTTTGCCTATATCCTGGACCCTGGCATGTTGTATGTGGGGTTCTTTAGAATCTATATAAACCATTTAAAAATATTACAATAAGTAATCAATTAAAGAGGAAGTAAACCCTGATGAGTTTACTTCCTCTTTCATTCCCTGCAAAGGTAAAGCATAATGGACTACTATGCATCGCATCGCATTGCATAGTAGTCCATTATGTGTCACTTACCTGACACAGGAGCCAGCGAAGTCACCGCTGTCCCCTGTAGTCTGGCGCATCCATCTTCTTGGTGGTTCTCGCTGCTCCGCCGCTATCATTCGGTGAAGCCGCGATGACGTCACTCCCGCGCATGCGCACGGGAGCCGCCACACGCGGCATATCGCCGTTGACGGGTGCCGTGCTCAGTGCGTCTGCGTGCCGCTGTCTACGGAGCCTGTCTGTCGGCAAATATCTCCTAAACCGTGCAGGTTTAGGAGATATTTCTTGGACCTACAGGTAAGCCTTAATCTAGGCTTACCTGTAGGTCAAAGTGTGTTGTAAGGGTTTACAACCACTTTAATGAGTTCCAGCTCCAGCAGAGAGAGATTTAGTCAGGTGGGCGAGCTTGTCAAATCTGGCCTTCAGTTTGTCTGTCAACTGCAAACAGCTTGGGTTCAGATTGAACTCATGGTCAGCCTGAACCTGGAGTTTGTTCCTACTCTTTAGCACAAAAATAAGAATTTTCATTTCAACCATGTGACCCTAATTTTTTAATCTCATTGGACTCAGCCCAAAATAACTGTCAGTTTTTAAAAATAAGAATTCTTTTCCTGGTGTGTTAGCTTTGTGAATGAGCCAAGTACGTGTAGAAGATAACGGTTTCCTCACTTGATCCTTATTGGATATAGTTACCGTGACATTGATAGGAATGATGATTGTGGCAACCAAGGGAGTAGTAAAATGTATCTGACTCTTCTCTTGCTTGCTCGAAATGTCAGCATATTGTTTTACTAGGAGATAAATAACGTAAAGTAAGCCTATCGCAAATTAAGCTCAATATACAATGGGAGAGTGAATAAGAAGAAGTTACCATGAGCAAAAACTGACACAGGAAGCTGAAATTATAGGCAAAGAATTTTCTTGGTAAATGTTGACCTTGACTCTCCCTCTTCATCCCTTATTGGTTTTACTTTTAATGGGCATATAGAATGACTAATAGGGAGGTGGGAGGATCGGAGCTTAGCACAATTTTTACAGGTAAAATGTATGCAGATATTTCCTTTACTTCTAAAGGTTGTCCTTCGTCCTACCTTTCCTGCCTCCCTAGTGGTTGCCTTGTGATGGGCAGCTTCGTTGACTAATAGGGAGGTCCCTGAAGGTATGTCAGTAGTTAATTAAGGGCTGGTGAGAGGAACCATGGAGTTCAGCAGTGGACCAGCAATCCAATACTCCCAGAAATGTTGGATTGTTAAAATTCATCACATGGCAGTTTCTCGAGTGCGGGAAAATGGAGGAATTAGCATTAAATATCATCTTTTAGACTTTATATTTCAGTAACAGTGTAATGTACCTGATAAGAGACTGATATCTTATATCTTATACCTCTCTTATATCTCCAGCCCTGGCCCCACTGAGAGTGAGGGAGTACTGAGGGACAGGAGGAACACAAGTGCCACATGTTGATAGGTGAACCTGCAGCTACACTCTTGGGAATGTTCACCCTTGGGAACGTTAGGGCACCCTTGGGAATGTTCACCCTTGGGAATGTTAGGACACCCTTGGGAATGTTCACCCTTGGGAACGTTAGGACACCCTTGGGAATGTTCAGCCTTGGGAATGTTAGGACACACTTGGGAATGTTCACCCTTGGGAATGTTCACCCTTGGGAACGTTATGACACCCTTGGGAATGTTCACCCTTGGGAACGTTAGGGCACCCTTGGGAATGTTCACCCTTGGGAATGTTCACCCTTGGGAACATTAGGACACCCTTGGGAATGTTCATCCTTGGGAATGTTCACCCTTGGGAACGTTAGGACACCCTTGGGAATGTTCACCCTTGGGAATGTTCACCCTTGGGAACGTTAGGACACCCTTGGGAATGTTCACCCTTGGGAATGTTCACCCTTGGGAATGTTCACCCTTGGGAACGTTAGGACACCCTTGGGAATGTTCACCCTTGGGAACGTTAGCGCACCCTTGGGAATGTTCACCCTTGGGAACGTTAGGACACCCTTGGGAATGTTCACCCTTGGGAACGTTAGGACACCCTTGGGAATGTTCACCCTTGGGAACTTTGGGCACCCTTGGGAATGTTCACACTTGGGAACGATAGGACACCCTTGGGAATGTTCACCCTTGGGAATGTTAGGACACCCTTGGGAATGTTAAATTTTCCACTCGATTTTAGGGTGGAACATGTAACCTGTTCCCAGTGCTGCAACCACCGCTCGTTGACCTCCCTCCCTGTGCGTGTGTATGAATGATGTGGCCGTGTTGGCGGAGCACCGCATCATTCATACACAGGTTCTGTGTGTCTGAAGGAACCACAAGCCCCAATATACTTTGCGACTGCCGGCTTGTAGTTCTCAGTGCTCGTGTGCGCATTCCTGCAGGCATGCGTGCGCCTGGTCATCATTCTGCCGAGAATGCGCATGCACATATCTGCGAGCCAAACGTCTGATAGGCATTCCCTGAAAAATAGAGTTGCTTTAACCGCCTGCTGACTGTATACAGTACATATACTGTGGCAAGGCGGCTCTCCTGTGCAGCATCGTGCACCTAGTATGTAATACGAAAGCCGGGGTAGGGAGCATGCCCACGCGCCCCTACCGCCCCAGCTGTGCTGCGATTGGCAGCAGGACGAACCAATCAGCGGGTGCCGGCTGCTGATTGGTTGCCGGCACCAGACGTTCGGCTCTGGACATTACCGAGGTAGGTAAACAAACACAGGGCTCTCTTCTGACAGCAGCAATGTGCTGTTTTTTCTACCTGCAAAGCAAAAACAACTCACAGCACACACAGTAACACATGTTGGCCACACATTTAACCCCTTGATCGCCCTAGATGTTAACCCCTCTGCCAGTGCCATTAGTACAGTGACAGTGCATATTTTTAGCACTGATCACTGTATTGGCGTCACTGGTTTCCAGAAAAGTGTCAGTTAGATGTCTGACTTGTCTGCCTATAAGTCGCTGATCGACAGCATTACTACTGTACAGCAGTGATTCTCAACCAGGGTTCTTCCAAAGGTTGCTAGGGGTTCCTTCAGCATTGGGCAATTTCTGCCACTCAGATAAGTTCCCACTGACACCATTGATCTTTTTAGCCATCTGTAAGGAGGTAATTCTTCCCAATGAGCCCAAGTGTAAGGACCAGTCTTCCCACTGACCATCACACTAATATATCACGAGTTGTAGATTTTCTCCTTTTTAGCGGGGGTTCCCCGAGACTGGAGAACTATTTCAAGGGTTCCTCTGTGTGGAAAAGGTTGAGAAAGGCTGCTGTACAGCATTACTACTGTATAAAGGACAATAACTGTATTGTCTCCTTTCCTTTTATATTGTAAAGCGCTGCGTAAATTGTTGGCGCTATATAAATCCTGAATAATAATAATTACTAGTAAAAAAATGTATCAAATAAATGAATTCCAAAAATATATTCCATAGATTTTGGACGCTATAACTTTTGCTTAAACCAAGCAATATACGGTTATTGGGATTTTTTTTTTACATTTTGACCTAATTTGATTTAAAAAAAAATGTTTTTATATGTTTTTAGCAGAAAGTAAAAAAATACTGTATTTTTTTTTTCAAAATTGTCAGTCTTTTTTTTTGTTAAGGCCCCTTTCACACTGAGGTGGTTTTCAGGCGCTACAGCGCTAAAAATAGTGCCTGTGCAGCGCCTGAAAAAAAACATCCCTTTCACTCCAGTGTAAAAGCCGGAGGGCTTTCACACTGGAGCGGTGCGCTGGCAGGATAAAAAAAAAAAAAAGAAAAGAGTCCTGCTAGCCGCATCTTTGAAATCAATGGGGCAGCGCGGCTATACCGTCGGCAAAGTGCCGCTGCAGTGGTTTTAACCCTTTTTCGGATGGGGTTTTAACCCCCGCTAGCAGCCGCATAACACCGCTAAAATGATGGTAAAGTGCAGCTAAAAATAGCGGCGCTTTACCGCCGACGCCCGCACCGCCCCAGTGTGAAAGGGGCCTAATAGCGCAAAAAAACAAACAAAAGAAAAACGCAGAGGTGATCAAATACCAGCAAAAGAAAGCTATATTTGTAGGGAAAAAAGGCCATGCATTTTATTTGGGTACAGTGTAGCACGACCGCGCAATTTTCGGGTAACATAACGCAGTGCTGTAGCGCAAAAAATGGCCTGGTCATTAAGGGAGTAAAACCTTCCGGAGGTCAAGTTGGTTGAACGTATCAATGTCAAATTGTATCTTAAAATTCCTTCCATGCTTCTTATTATTTTGCAAATGTTGTAACTGTAATTTTTCTAACACAAAATCACACAAAAAGGTCAAATGAAAAAATGGAGAAAAACATTTTCAATGTCACAAAAAAAAAACACAGTGATGGAAATAAATGCCAAAGTCCTTGGTGTGGCTGGTATCTTCGGAGTGGTGGAATCAGCATCGCCATCCATTTGTCAGTGGGAGGCTTCCAAACAGGAGAAAATACTATTTCAGGTTAATATAATTTCTCGCGGTCCACACACTTACAGCCTGGAGTGATACAAATGTAGCAACGCCAGATCAAAATGCAGCTGAAATAACACGTTAGCGACCGCATGGCAGTACAAGAACAATCACATGCGATGGCGAGGGCTCTATCACGCTGAGAATTCAATATGGAAAAAAAAAATGAATGATGTTTGTAACACTGACAAATAAGTGGGTACAGGGAGGGAAATGGGGGACGCGAGCGAGATAAGCGAACCAGACAGGGCATTGCTGCTTCCAATACATATTAAACATAAATAAAATATGGTGATGGGGGCTGCTATATATAGATAACATAGATTCAATCTTGCATGGCTGTAATATCTTATTGAAGCAGTCAGGTTTACAGAACAGAAGAAAAACTGCATACTTGGCGTCACATCGAGTTTGCTTATAGCCGGCAGATGATGGCCACTTTATTACCAAAGATGCGGCGACGGAAATATAAAGATGTGTTATTGTTTTGATTTAGGCTTAAAGTAGATCTAAACCCTAAACAGAATGATAAAGTATGTATATATTGAAAAATTTCATTTTTTTTTCTGAAAAAAAAAACAAAAACACTTTTTTTTTCATTATTTTTATTTTTTCAGCGCTACTAATCCTCTCCAGCCTCTTCCTGTCTATTAGCACGAGCTCCAGCTTTCAGCTTGGCAGTGAGGTGTATCCCGATTGGGATTTTGCAGGTGATATGTGATAACGCTTGAGCATTTAACCTCTCTGTTTAATCACAACATTTTCTCTGTTATAGACAACTGCTATTATATTCCATGCGTCCTGATGAAGCAAATTTAAGTGAAACACGTTGACCCGTGGAGAATCAAGTATACACCTGTATTGGGCATGTAAGCCATATATAATGTATGATGAGTTAGTGTACAAGAATTTGCAGTTGGTACCACCAGTGAGCAATATTTAAAGTGTTTTTAACCCTAAAAAAAATATATATATATTAATCCTGGTCCTTTAACCACTTGCTTACTGGGCACTTAAACCTCCCTCCGGTCCAGACCAATTTTCAGCTGTCAGCACCGTCGCACTTTGAATGACAATTGCTCGGTCATACAACACTGTACCCAAATGAAATTTTTGTCATTTTTTCCCCACAAATAGAGCTTTCTTTTGATGGTATTTGATCACTTCTATGGTTTTTATTTACTGTTAACATTTTTTAAAAAGACCGAATTTAAAAAAAAATATTATTTTTTGTTATACAATTTTGCAAACAGGTAATTTTTCTCCTTCACTTATGTAGGCTGATGAGGCTGCACTGATGGGCACCGATGGGCTGCACTGATAGGCACCGATAAGGCTGCACTGATGGGCACCGATAGGGCGGCACTGGTGGGCACTGATAGGCAGCACTGGTGGGCACTGATAGGCAGCACTGAAAGGTGGCACTGATGGGTGGCACTGAAGGGTATTGATAGGTGACATTGGTGGGCACTGAGAAGTGGCACTAATAGGTGGCACTGATGGGTGTCAGTGATGGGCACTGACAGGTTAAACTGAAAGGCAGCACTGCTAGGTGGCACTGATTGGCACCACTGGTGGGCATTTATAGGTGGCACTCATGGGAATTGATAGGTGGCACTCATGAGCATTGATAGGTGGCAGTGGTGGGCAATTTGGACAATGGCAGGTGGCGCTTGGAGGCACAGAGGAGGAGGCAGATGTGAGGAGAAAAAAAAGCAGATTACCAAGCTTTTGTTTATACATGTGATCAGCTGTCATTGGCACATAATTGTGAAGTGGAAGGAAAATGATAAAAGGTTTTCAAAATGTTTTACAAATACATATGTGAAAAGTGTGGGGGGCATTTGTATTCAGCCCCCCCCCCGAGTCAATACTTTGTAGAATTACCTTACACTGCAATTACAGCTGCAAGTCTTTTTGGTGATGTTTCTACCAGCTTTGCACATCTAGAGAGTGAAATTTTTGCCTATTCTTCTTTGAAAAATATCTCAAGCTCTGTCAGATTGGATGGAGAGAGTCTGCGAACAGCAACTTTTAAGTCTTGCCACAGATTCTCAATTGGATTTAGATCTGGACTTTGACTGGGCCATTCTAACACATGAATATGCTTTGATCTAAACCATTCCATTGTAGCTCTGGCTGTATGTTGAGGGTTGTTGTCCTGCTGGAAGGTGAACCTCTGCTCCGGTCCCAAATCTTTTGCAGACTCTTAACAGGTTTCTTCTAAGATTGTCCTGTATTTGGCTCCATCCATCTTCCCATCCACTTTGACCATCTTCCCTGTCCCTGCTGAAGAAAAGCATCCCCACAATATGATGCTGCCACCACCATGTTTCACGGTGGATATCATATGTTCACGGTGATATGCAGTGTTAGTTTTCCGCCATAGATAGCATTTTGACCAGAGCACCTTCTTCCTCATGTTGACTTCTTTTGGCTTTCTTTCACCAATGTCTTTCTCCTTGCCACTCTTTCATAAAGGTCCGATTTGTGGAGAGACGACTAATAGTTGTCCTGTGGACAGATTCTCCCCCCTGAGCTGTGGATCTCTGCAGCTCCTGCAGAGTTACCATGGACCTCTTGGCTGCTTTGCTGGTTAATGCTCTCCTTGTCCGGCCCGGTCAGTTTAGGTGGACGGCCATGTCTTGGTAGGTTTGCAGTTGGGCCATACTCTTTCCATTTTCGGATGATGGATTGAACAGATGATGACTTTTGAAAGAGTATTGTCATCTGCAGGAGTTATTGGAAGTTGTGTGTGCTTCCAGCACAGCACAGTATACATCTGTATATACCCCTTTAACTCTGCTGTTTTCTGGTTATTGTCTGCGTGCCCTGACCGCAGTATACACCGTGATATTCACCTCACCTATATAGCTAGTGGTCCATCTTTAATAATAGAGCTTGCAGTCAGTAGTGTCAGGAGATAGTGCGTGCTGTCTGCGTGCTCTGTACCCAGTACATACCGCTATAATCCACCTACATAGCTGTTCTCTATTTGAGCCCAATTGCCATCTGCAGGAGTTATTGGAAGTTGTGTGTTCTTCCAGCACAGCACAGTATACATCTGTATATATCTGTAGATGACTTACCCCTGCTTTAAACTTCCACACAACTTTATCTGTGACCTGTCTGGTGTGTTTCTTGGCCTTCGTGATTTGGTTTGCTCTCCTTGCCTGGCCTTTTAGTTTAGGTGGACGGTCATGACATGGTAGGTTTGCAGTTGTCCCATACTCTCCATTTTCGGATGATGGATTGAACAGAGCTCCGTGAAATGTTAAAAGCTTGGCATATTTTTCTATAACCTAACCCTGCTTTAAACATCTCAACAACTTTATCCCTGACCTGTCTGGTTTGTTCCTTGGCCTTCATAATTCTGTTTGTTCAATAATATTCTCCAATAAACCTCTGAGGGCTTCACAGAACAGCTGTAATGGATTTAGTCCATCTAACAGTGAAGCACCATCCAATCACCCTTGCTGCATTTGGCTGAATCTGGGCTGACAGTTGAAATTAAATTACACACAGGTGGACTCTGTGTGTAACTTCTGAAGGCAATTGGTTCCACCAGATTTTAGTAATGCCACATACACACGATCGGACTATCCGGCGCACTTGGTCCGGTGGACCGGAGTCCGCTGGACAATCCGCCTGTGTTTTCTTCCCAAATGTCCGGCGGACTTAGAAAGTCTTAGCCCTTGTACACACGGTCGGAGATTCCGTCGGAATCTTTCCTATCGGACCGTTTTGACAGATATTCCATCTGTGTGCTAGTCCGCTGGACTTTTGAAATGAATGGACTTGCCCACACAGTCCGTTCATTTTGAACGTGACTCCAGGTAGACGGGACTAGCAAAGGAAAGCAATGCTGCCGCCTCCATCGGTGAGATTGACACCTCGCTAGCCCCGTCACCTGATATGGATTTAAAGGGGTACCCCCTACGCTGAAAAAACGGCGTGGGGGTCCCCCAAAGTCCATACCAGACCCTTATCCAAGCATGCAGCCCGGCCGGTCAGGAAAGGGGGTGGGGATGAGCTTTGGGGAAGGGGGCCCCTTGTCCCTATATAAGTCGCCGCACACCGCGTCCCTGGCATTGCGGCCAAAGAGAGCGTTGAGTCAACATCTCAAGAATGAAGAAGAAGACCAGAAGAACGGAAGGCGGCGGCGGCGGTAGAAGCTAGTAAAAGAGCTGGAAGAAGGAGCGGTGGCCCAGCAAGAAGAACCAAAGAGGGGGACAAGACCCCCGAAGTCGTAAGAAGACCCCCGGGCGGCAGCGAGAAGACCCCCTCAAAACGAAAGACCACTGGAGCTGTGCAATAAACATTTTTTAACCCTCTATTTACTTTTTTTTTCACCGGGTGAATGGGTAGGGGTACATGGTACCCCAATACTCATTCACATAGTGTGGGGGGCCGGTATCTGGGGGCCCCCTTCTTAAAGGGGGCTCCCGGATTCTGATAAGCCCCCCGCCCAGAGACCCCGACAACCAATGGCCAGGGTTGTCGGGAAGAGGCCCTTGTCCTCATCAACATGGGGACAAGGTGCTTTGGGGTGGGGGGGCCCCCCTTCCCCCAAAGCACCCACCCCCCCATGTTGAGGGCATGCGGCCTGGTACGGCTCAGGAGGGGGGCGCTCGCTCCTCCCCATCCCCTTTCCTGCCCGGCCAGGCTGCGTGCTCGGATATGGGTCTGGTATGGATTTTGGGGGGACCCCACACCGTTTTTTCGGTGTAGGGGATTCCCCTTGAAATCCCTACTGGACCTAAGGGCCTGGTATGCCCCCAAAGGCATGCAGGTTTCATTAGTGAGGCGACATTATCTCCGCTCTCTCGCTGGCTACTATAGGAAAATTTTCCTATTGCAGCCAGCGCGAGAACCAGTGCAACGGGATCGCGCTAGTTAGAGAAGCCTGTCACCGGGAACCAGCGCGATCCTGTCACACAATATCGGCGGCACCTACTGTAAGTCACCGCACAACGCATCCCTGCCGTTGCGGCCGGAGAGAGCTTTGTGTCAACATCGGAAGGAGGAAGAAGAAGAGACGAAGAAGAAGGAGAAGAAGGAGATGAAGAAGGTGACAGCGACAAGACTGGGCCAATGCTAGTAAAAGAGCTGTAAGAAGATAACGGAGGCCCGGCAAGAAGAATCGAAGAATGGGACAAGAACCCCGAAGTCGGAAGAAGACCTCCGGACGGCGGCGGCGACGAAGGAAAGCTGGGCTCCTTCCGCTAGTAAAAGAGCTAGTGGTAAAAGAGCAGAAGATAGCGGAGGAGTCCGGCTAGAAGACCCCTAAAGACGGAAGAAGACCCCCGGAGTTTAATAAAGTATTTTAAAAACCTGTGTTGTGTTTTTTTATTAACACTTTATTACCCCAGGTGAATGGGTAGGGGTACATCGTACCCCATACTCATTCACATAGGGAGGGGGGCCAGGATCCAGGGGCCCCCTTATTAAAGGGGGCTCCCAGGTTCTGATAAGCCCCCCCACTCGCAGACCCCGACAATCAATGGCCAGGGTTGTCGGGAAGGGGCCCTTGTCCTCATCAACATGGGGACAAGGTGCTTTGGGGTGGAGGAGCCGCAGGGCGCCCCCCTTCCCCAAAGCACCCCCCATGTTGAGGGCACGAGGCCTGGTATGGCTCAAGGGGGGGGGTCCGCTCGCTCGTCCCCACCTCCTTTCCTGACCGGCCGGGCTGCGTGCTCGGATAAGGGTCTGGTATGTACTTTGGGGGGCCCCCACACCGTTTTTTCAGTGTAGGGGTTCCCCTTTAAATCCATACCAGGCAATGGGGCTCGCGAAGGCGTCAATGGAGGCGGCGACATTGACTTCCTTCGCTAGTTCCGTCTTCCTGGAGCCACGTTCAAAATGAACGGACTTTACTCCGCGTGTGGGCAAGTCCTTCATTTCAAAAGTCCGGTCATGTGTGGGCGTGTGTGGGCAAGTCCGCTCGTTCGGAAAGTCCGGCGGATCGTGTGTACGCGGCATTTAAGGTATCAGAGTAAAGGGGTTAAATTCAAATGTGCCACACTCAGATATTTATTTGTAAAAAAATTTGAAAAGCATTTATCATTTTCCTTCCTTTTCACAATTATGTGGCACTTTGTGTTGGTCTATCACATAAAATCCCAATAAAATACATTTACGTTTTTTGGTTGTAACATGACAAAATGTGGAAAATTTCAAGGTGTATGAATACATTTTTCAAAAGTTATAGCGTTTACAAAATAGGGGGATAGTTTTATGGCATTTTTATTAATAATTTTTTTTTTTTACTAGTAATGGCGGCGATCAGTGATTTTTATTGTGACTGCGACATTTTCACACATCAGACATTTTTGACACATTTTTGGGACCATTGTCATTTATACAGCAATCACTGCTATACAAATGCAGTGATTCCTGTGTAAATGACACTGGCAGTGAAGGGGTTAACCAGGGGGTGGCAGTATAGGTGTTAAGTGTTCCTAGGGGCGTGTTACTAACTGTGGGGGGGCTGGGCTTTGTGTTAGTGAACACTGATCTCTGCTCCAATCACATGGAGCAGAGATCAGCGTCACTTGTTGCTAGGCAAAACGGAGAGATGCTGTTTACAACGGCATCTCCCAGTTCAGCCGCCCCGTGAGACGATCGTGGGTATCCCCGCGGCGATCGAGTCCATGGGACCCCTCAACCGGACTCACGGGGGTCCCAACCGGCAGGGCGGCCTTTAAAAATGGATGTACCTGTACTCCAGTATGCCTGCCCGTGCCATTCTGCCGACGTACATCGGTGTGCGCCGATCGGGAACTAGTTAATGTCAACATTCTTTTGTTTTTGTGCATTGAGGCATTCGGGTAAGACTGCGTAGGTTAAAGAGGAAGTAAACCCTGATGGGTTTATTTCCTCTTTCATTCCCTGCAAAGGTAAAGCATAATGGACTACTATGCATCGCATCGCATAGTAGTCCATTATGTGTCACTTACCTGACACAGGAGCCAGCGAAGTCACCGCTGTCCCCTGTAGTCTGGCGCATCCATCTTCTCGGTGGGTCTTGCTGCTCTGCTGCTGTCATTCGGCGAAGCCGTTACTCCCGCGCATGCGCACGGGAGCCGCCAGTCGTGGCATATCGCCGTTGACCGCGGAGCGCTCAGTGCGCATGCGCTCCGCTGTCTACGGCGCATGCGCCGTAGACAGCGGTGCCTGTCTTTCGGCAAATATTCCCTAAACCGTGTAGGTTTAGGAGATATTTCTTGGACCTACAGGTAAGCCTTAATCTAGGTTTACCTGTAGGTCAAAGTGTGTTGTAAGGGCCGGTTCACACAGGGGGCGACACGAGGCGACACGACTTGCCGTGCCGCGACCTGACAAGTCGCCCCCGTTCTGCACAATGGAACTGTTCTAAGAGGAGCGACTCGAGTCGCTCCGTCTTAGAAAAAAGGTTCCTGTACTACTTTTGGGCGACCTCGGGGCGACTTGCATTGACTTCTATACAGAAGTCATTTGCAAGTCGCTAGCTGAGGTCGCGGCAGGTCGCGGCGAGGCAAGTCGTGTCGCCTCGCATCGCCCCCAGTGTGAACCGGCCCTAAGGGTTTTACAACCACTTTAAGCATTTTAATAAATAAATAAATATCAGAGCCATGTGCGAAGGAAAAGTCACCAAGATTGAATGACAACCATCATCAATCAACCCTCCTTCTATCAGTGCAGAGTATCATAGGACCACCCCTGAGGGATGTCATTGATGTACCTTCACTAACATAGAATGGTATGGGGACTCCCCTTCCCCTCCTATATACCTTTTATGTTCTTCCCTTACTATATAATACTTACTATAAACATACTTTAGAAGTTATGGTCAAAACTTTAAAATCATATATTTTCTTTTAGACATATTTATATTTTCTTGGGATCAAAATGTTTAAAACTCAGCTATAAGAATGTTTTCAAATTCTAAAATATATAAGGCCATTTATTGTCATTCCCATGAGAATATGTTGAAATTCTTCTTTGCTTTGTATCATCCGTACTTCAATATGTCTACTTTTTATTTCTTGTATCACATAATTTGTCTTATATTCTGTACATGTAATCTATTTTAACATAAAATAAAATTTTTGAACGAGAGAATGGTATGGGGAACAATGCTGACATCATCAAGTCAGCACAGCGTTTCACATTGTGAAGAACTGCCCAGCACTGGAGAAGAAGTGAAAAGAAAGAAACATCATATGTCCAAAATGGTAATTTTCTAAAAAAAATAAAAATAAAAAATAAAATAAAATAAAAAGGATTAATAATAGCAATTAAAATAAAAATGTGATGGGGGTGTGGTGCGGTTGTTATAAAAAAAAAAGATCTTCACTATCAGTCTATCCTTGCAAGTGACCAATGGTAACCCTATTTTATATATTTCCCTAAAATGTCTACATCCTAAAAGCAATAATGTAACTTTCTATATCTGATTCCTGACTCAGAACACAGAGTAGATTACCCGGCCGTCCTCTCTTCTTGGCTTTTGTTCTGATTCAGAAGCCATGCCGAGCCGCTACATGTTTGTCCTTATTTTAGCAAAGAAAGACAGATTTGCAAGCTCCAGTATGGATTTTTTTTTTCGCCCACTAAACCAATGACTGTTCATTAAATAAGCCAGTGGGACACCAGACAGAGGTTGAGGATAGACTGCGGAGTACAGAGAAATAATTTGGACTGAGGGGCAATACAAACCCATAAGATTTTCCAGGAAAGCTTTTATTTCTCTCCCGGAGGTGTGAAGTGGCTGTGGGGGCTGTGTCACCCCCCTACCATCACCTCTAGCTGTCAAACCAAAGTGAGGATACGCCTATAGTAGAAGGTTCAACCTAAAGGAATCTTAATGTCCTTGGCTTAGGAAGAGGAAAAACACAACGACAATAAGGGATCAATAAAAGTACTAAAAATAACATAAACCTACACATAAAAAAATACATAAAAGGCATTATGGATTACAAATAATATTTTAATGGCATCTGCTTTTTCTTTTTTTTTCTTTTTTAAGCCGATGAAAAAAATAGATGGTTGCTGAGAGTAATCAGGTAATACACACATAATCAGGGTGCCCAACCGTCAGTAAATTTATGGATAGTTTGTAAGAATCTGTGATTTTGTCTGTAAATATCAGGGGCTGATTATTTGCCATGCTGTGTTGACTTTCGTAAGTGTAAACCAGCCAGATTACTTGCTGTGGGTTTGGTCAAGGTTTCCGTATTATGTTTATACCGTTTAACCACTTCAATACCGGGGGGCACTTAAACACCTTCCTGCCCAGACCAATTTTGAGCTTTCAGCGCTGTCGCAATTTGAATGACAATTGTGCGGTCATGCTATACTGTGCCCAAATGAAATTCTTATCATTTTTTCCCCACAAATAGAGCCTTCTTTTGGTGGTATTTGATCACCTCTATGGTTTTTATTTTTTGCTAAACAAATAAAAAAAAAAAAAAATGTTGAGAAAAAATATGTTTTTTTTGTTTCAGTTTCAAAACTTTGTAAATAAGTAAGTTTTCTCCTTCACTGATGAGCACTGATTGGGCTGCACTGACGGGCACTGATGAGGTGGCACCAATGAAGTGGCACTGATGAGGTAGCATTGATGAGCACTGATATGTGACACTGATAGGCGGCACTGATGGGCACTGATAGGTTGCACAAATTGGCACTGATAGCTGGCATGAATGGGCATGGATAGGCGGCACAGATGGGCATGGGTGGGCACTGATAGGCAGCATAGATGGGCACTGATAGGCGGCTTTGTATTGTATTGTTTTGTACTGAAGGATGCCAATCAGTGCCAAACAATAATACATGGCAATCAGTGATTCCCATTGTGGGCACTGATTGGCATCCATTATGGGCACTGATTGGCATCCATTGTGGGCACTGACTGGCATCCCCGGTGGTCTAGGGGGCATACCTGGTGCTAGGCATCCCTGGTGGCATCCCTGGTGGTCCAGTATGGGCATCCTCGGGGGGCTGCGCTGACAATCGATCAGCACAGACCCCCCCTGTCAGAGGAGCAGCCGATCGGCTCTCCTCTACTTGCGTCTGACAGACGCGAGTGAGGAAAAGCCGATCACTGGCTCTTCCTATTTACACTGTGATCAGCCGTGATTGGACACGGCTGATCACGTGGTAAAGAGTCTCCGTCGGAGACTCTATACCGAGATCGTAGTTGTGGGGGGTCAGACTGACACACCGCAACAACGATCGTCGTGATGTGCGCCCCCGGGGGCGCACAGCGGCTAAGAATCCTGCGGACGTCATATGACGCCCAGTCAGGGTTTTGACACCCCTTTGCAGCCATCATTCGCCTATAGGGCGGGCGGCAAGTGGTTAAATATTGATTTTCTTCCTTTTTTTAATGCCATTTTGCAGGTTGTCAGTAAAAACATTGCTCCACCGGTAAATGTTTAATGTTTTGTCAGTAAAAAAAATGCTGCAGGAGATTGGCAACACTGCACATGATTAGTAAGATTTTTATTAGGGCTGTTATTGATTAAAGTGTTCGATTAATCTTTTTTTTTTAAATCGATTAATCGACTAATTTCAATTAAGTATAACGCACAAAAAGATCCAACTACTTTTAGCTGATCTCCTTGCATTGCAACTCTGCATTAGTCAGTGGTAAATGTGGTATACACTATATACAATCACCCGACACTAGTTAGTTTCCACAATCCATGACTTAACTTCACAGTTCACACAAATACGTTTTAAATTCAAAGTGTAGCATTGACTTAAGTAATTTTTTAAAATTAAACTTAGAACGTAGAAAATTAGTTTAACTTTAATTATAAAACTTATCTAGTATATTGACTGTCAGTCACTTTATAGTCGGCAAGTAGGCATCACTTTAGCCAGTCATACAGACATACTGGAGTGTTTACATTTTGTTGTTTTTTTTACAACAATGTTAAAATGGAGGTTATCAAATTTGCCTACACTTAGCTCACTGAATGATCCCAGTTAACCACATCCATATTTATCATCACTGTCCAGGCTGTCCGGTGACGTCTCGGACATCAACATCATCGGACTTCTCCCCCCTCCCATTCGCTAGCAGATAGAGGCACTTGGGGAAGGGGGGAGGAGTCCGGTGAGGTCGATGTCCGTGATGTCACCGGATCTCCGACGGAACTCCCTGAAGACCCAGAAGCCGGCGGAGAGGTGAGTACCGATGAAAAGAATTTTGATCGATCAGCAAAAATTAACGATTAATTGAGGAATTAATCTTTAATTTTCCCAGCCCTAATTTTTATACATTTCAGTGCAACACTAATTTGTAACATTAGAAGTTGGAAGAATAAAATGCAGAGCAACTGATAAGAATAGGTACAGATAAAGTTGTAGGTGCCTGAAGGAAGAACAAAAATTCATACCATTAGGGATTATTCACATACCTGTGACACAAAACCAAAGAAAATTCCCAGCTCAACTCACCAGACAGTCTGCTACCAACTGAATTATCCTGTCTTAGCCCTTGTACACACGGTCGGACATTTCGACAACCAAATCCGTCGGATTTTGTCCGAAATTGTTGCATACACACAGTCGGACAAAGTTGTCGGAAAATCCGATCATACTTAACGTGATGACGTTATTGCGTTACGACGGGACTACGTTCAGGCTAGTAGCCAATAGCTTTGGTCTAGGAATTTGATCTGAGCATGTGTGGCACTTTGTCCGTCGGAGTAGGCTACACATGATCGGAGTATGTCCGATTGGAGCATTTTGTCGGAAAATTTTACAGACAAGTTGGAAAACTTGGTCCGTCGGATACTCCGATTGAAACAGTCCGATGGAGACCACACACTGTTGGATTGGATGCTCAGATCAAATTCCTAGACCAAAGCTATTGGCTACTCGCCTGAACGTAGTCCCGTCTTAACGAAATAACGTCATCACGTTATGTACAATCGGATTTTCTGACAACTTTGTCCGACCGTGTGTATGCAACAGTTTTGGACAAAATCCATTGGACAAAACCCGTCAGACAAAATCCAATGGATTTGGTTGTCAGAATGTCCGACCGTGTGTACAAGGGCTTACAGTTTGTGTTAAAAACAGGGGTTTACCTTAGCACACATTTGCAAACAGAAGCATAAGTTGCAGAACCCGCTCCAAGGCACCCCGATATTTCTACAGTCCTAACTCTTCTAATGCATAGATTGAGGGCAGGTGGGCCTGGAGGGAGCCCACCCTTCCTTAAAGGCACAGGGGCACACTGGACAAGCAGCACATAGCACAAAGGCAGCAAAGGTGTCCAGTGTGTACCCTGGAAGGGCAATACATGGAAGGGCAACACATGCAAAACAAAACCAAACAAAATTCCCAGCTCAACTCACAAACCAGTATGCTACCAACCAAATTACCCTGTCCAACAGTTTCTATCCATTAGAATGCATGTGATTAATAATTGAGGCTCTCAAAAATTTAGGGCTGCAGGGCGGCAGAAATATTGGGTTTCCTTGAAGCAGCTCAGCAGCTTACGCATGTGTTTGCAAATGTATCCTGTTTTTTAATGCAAACTGTTAGACATGATAATTTGGTTGGTTGCAGACTGGCTGGTGAGTTGAGCTGGGAATTTTCTTTGGTTTTGTTTTGCATTCGTTGACTTCCATGTGCTCCTTGCTGTGAAGGCCAGTTATAGGTGGGGGGCAGTGGCCATTTGTTTGCACTGTTGGAATATTGTACCCTTTGTACCCTCCTGTACCTTTTTGTATTGTACTGTAATTGTGTTGTCCCCCCCCCCCCATACATTGTAAAGCACTGTGTAAACTGTTGGGGCTATATAAATCGTGTATAATAATATCAATAATAATAATACTGGTGAGGGGACACACTGCACACATTTGCTCCCATTGTGCTATATGCTGGGTGTCCAGTGTGCCCCTGTGCCTTTAAGGAGAGGTGGGCAACCTCCAGGTTCACCTGTCCTCAATCTATTCGTTAGAATGCATGTAATTCTTTTTTTTGGGGGGGTTAATTACTTTTTTATTGAGTTTCAACCATCAAATTAACACCATTGCACATCATTCAAGATAATCGCCGTTACAAACAAGCTGTAAACAGGAAGGCTATATACAAAATTCTAATTGCAGTTACCCTTTTCTATCCCCCCGACCCTCCCTAACCCACCCCCCAGAATGCATGTATTTCTACTATGGAGGCTCTCATAAATTTACAAGAGTTAGAGCTGCAGAAATATTGGGGTGCATTGGAGCGGCTCTGCAACTTAAGCATGTATTTGCAAATGTGTGCTAACTAAACTCCTGTTTTTAATACAAACTGTTAGACAGGATAATTCGATTGATAGCAGACTGGCTGGTGAGATGAGCTGGACACTTTATTTGGTTTTGTTTTGCGTACATTGCCCTTCCATGTGCCCCTTGATGTGAAGGGCAGTTATGGGCGGGGGTAGTGGCCAGTTATTTGATACTGTCATACCTGTAATAAATTGCTTTTCAGAGGGAGTTTGACAGACAGCTGTTAGGCAATATGTTGCCTCCTCACCGCCTGCTTAAACCTTCAAAATTGCACACAGTTGCAGGGCAGTTGCTACATGGCCCCATTCACTTAAATGAGTCCGGTTCGGCATCAGTAGCGCCTGCTGAAAACATAATTTTTGCTGGGGCCGCAATGCTTTGTGTGCTTTTGCTGCATGCCCTAATTTAGTTGGGCAATAAAGTAATGCTTAAATAGAATTTCTTATATAAAATTAAAAAAAACACTTTCTAACCGCAGCTTTTTCTATTTGAAAACGAGAAAACATAATATATTCCTGCCATTTTTATAAACTAACAAATAAAATTATTAATTCCCCATAGCAATCCTCCACTCTAGGGCCCCCTTTCCTTCTTTTTTTTTTTTTAACCCCTTACGTCTCCCTTTTGTAAAAAAATAAATAAATAAAGGAAAAGGTAGGGAAGGGGGGAAGAGGGAAATACGTCGCCCCTACCCACGGGAGAGTAAGATTCATGTCACATGACCAGCTAGTCTAATCCTCAAATTCCTCTCCGATCAACCTTTTCCCTTCATCTGACTGTAAAAATAATTCTCCGGGGAGCCCACATTTGCAGTATAGATTCCCTTTCCTCTGGAGACATAGGGATCAGTTTCTCCATGAGACATTATGTTACCTCTTCACCGCCTGTTTTAACACCTAAAAAAAACACACCACTGTTGCACAGTGCCCTCAGCGTGGTTGCATCCAGTAGGTGGTACTGCCTTAGGAAAGACACAGGTAGGATAATTTTTACATGTGCCCACCCCCTTGTAGGTTAAGGTGGGGCCCACTTAAGAGCGTGACTCTTTTAGATCCTCCCAGGGAGGAGGGTGAGTTCACTTCTTTTCTGGCCAAATCCTCTATGGAAATAATATGGGGGGGAAGAGTTTAGTTTGGGAGAAGAGCTGTACCCATGGGCAAGGAGCCAATGATGATCCTTTAAAGGATAAGCCTTTAAGCCAGCTGATATAGCCCCCTCCCCAGCCCAGAACTCCGGTGAGCTTTGGGGAGGGTTGTGCAGAGCAGAGAGCTGGTGACTAACAGTCACCAGCTCTCTGCTCAGCAAGACCTGAGAAGAGGGATCAGTGGTGTTTTCTGGCCAAATCCTCTATGGGAATATGAGCGGAGGAGTTTAGATTGGGAGAAGAGCCGTACCCATGGGCAAGGAGCCAATGATGATCCTTTAAAGGAGAAGTACAGCCAAAGCTCATATGGCTGTGTTTCTCCTGTGGATCACAGGAGTGCAGTTTGTTCTGCACTCCTGTAACCTGTTTTCAGCAGACAGCGGACTAAAGCCCGATGTTGGTTGATGTCACAGAGCCAGTCCAGGCTCAGGAAAGATTACGACTATATGGTCGGGATCCACCCACATGCCTGGACTGGCTAGTGGGAAAAACATGACTCAGTTATGTGTTGTTTTTTTTGTTTTTGTTTTTTTGCATACGTAAAGTTGGAACTCCAGTCAACTAGGCTTAAACCCGCTCCCAGATCTATTCTAAGGCCGGCCATAGACAGTGCGAATTTCTTTCCTGCAACCACGGTATTCCCCCATCAACACAGAGAGTGCTGACAAAAGAATCCGTCCTGCCGAGCATTTGTCTGCTCCTGGTGGGGGGCGGTAAGGGAAGCCGTTCCCCGCCGGGAGAAGACAGTGATTATAACTAGTGGCTATAGCAGCCACTTAAGCTAATCACAAGTGAATTTGGCAGGCTGGTTGTACCCAAGTTGGTTGATCGATCAACTTGACGCATTCAGCCTGCCCCTTAATGGTTCGAATCTTGGCCAGTTCCTGCTGAACCGGCCAAGATTTGAGCTGTGTAAGCCCTATACTAACTCCGTTGTAAAGCAGTGCTGCTCAAACTGGGCAGCACAGTGGTGTAGTGGTTAGCACTCTCACCTAGCAATAAGACGAGTCACTGGTTTGAATTCCAACCACAACACTACCTGCATGTTCTCCCTGTGCCTGCATGGGTTTCCTCTCACAATCCAAAGACATGCAGGTAGGTAAATTGGCCTCTGTCCAAAATTGTCCCTAGTATATGAATGGGGACCTTGGATTGTGGGCTCCTTCAGGGTAGGGAACAACATGAGTGTGCAATGTACAGGGATAGGGACAATTGTAGACACTCACACTGGATGGACTGGTGTCTTTATTCAACCTTTGAAACTGCAAACTGCTTTGTCTTGCGGCGCACCAAAAAGATCTTAAAATTTTCATGGCACACCTGAAAAAATGTAACAATTTTTGTGGTGAAGAACTTATTTCTTTTTACATATATATTTCATTTTAAATTTAATGTGAAGGATGTGCCCGCTTTTGAGAGCAAATCAGATTGAAGCGAGGCACCAAAGTCGACAAACTGAACAAACAAATGGAACAGCCTCTATTATGGTAATATAATTAGAATGAATGAGTTCTCCCGAGATCTCGCACAAGTCCCGCGTTACTAAAGGAACCAATGATGAATGACAGACTGACAGAGGTTGCGTTTTTATAAATGTTACTTTTTTTTTTACTTTTGCAATATTGATTTACCATTACATTTTTCGATACGTTCAAGGTTTCAAAACGCTAGCAATTTTAAAAAATGTTTTCAAAACTCCCACGGCACACCTGCAAATCTCACAGCACACAGTTTGAGAATTACTGTTGTAAAGGATAGACGCTCTGGTCCGGTCCCAGGATTGTCTCCCATTGCCGGCTCCAGGGGAGAGGAGGGACAGTGGACAACGGATACCTCATAGAAGGCCTTTAGGTGACGTCACCACCCTAGATCTGCAACCGTTGTCGCTGTTCTCTCTTCTACACTGAGGAGATCAGATGACTGGACCAGGTGCCCCTAGATTAGGTAAGTATACACAGCATTCCTTCACAGGGAAGTTAGTATAGGAGTTAAAATGAAGAAGGGAGCAGGTTTAAAATATTTGTTACCCCAACACTTCATATTCTCGATATGTGTCTACTGTACCATGTACTTGTGTGAGAAATAATCCTGTTCTCTCTCTATTGCTTCCTTTATGTGAAATGCCTGGAGTTCCTGCTAGTCCTCTTGCTTTCCTATTAAAAACTGACCACATTAAGCAGGAGAGCACATGTGGTCAGTTCTCTAGCTATGCTGGGAACTCAGTGAGCTCTCCTCCAGTGATCAGACTTGTCCTGAAATGCCACAGCTGCACAGCCATTCACTGGGAAGCTCAGTGTGCTGATGCTTCTCCTCCCCCCAGCTCTTATGCAGCTGAGAACAGAGGGAATGTGATCACTAATAAAAAAGGGAAACAGGGTATTTATAATGTTTTTTTTTCATATATAGCACTAACCCCCGAAGGAGCTGCTGGTTTGATTGGGCTTATCGTTGCCTTCTTCTCCTCAATTCGTGTCTAGTGGTAGATGACCCAGTTAATTTAGAGACTGACGACAGATCCACATAAAGGGATTTTTATTTGCAAAAACGTAGACAAAAGTCTCTTAAAATAGGATCAGAGGGTTAGGAAGGAAGTTCGGGCACTCTTAGTGTCAAAGTCAATAATGAAGGACTTGCTTACTTTGACTAAATCCAGAGAATAGCCATTCACAACTGGATGATCACTCTAGTTGTATAGTCCCTCTCTCACAAGGTCTAGCAGCCAACAAGGTGCTTTACTCAGGAACAAGTCTCTGCAACCGACGTTGTTGTAGAACATACAGGAAACTAAAACTTGTGGAACACTCATGTGATACCTGGATTTTTCAGCCAGCTTGGCGATACCTATGAGATTGGATTCACTTAGGTACTTCAGCCTCACCAGGCTCTTGCTAAGAAGCCAACCCATACATGGCCTTCTTCTTAAGAGTCCTCCCCTGGATAGCTACGAATTTACTGGGCCTCTCCAACTACCGGAGACGGCACCGGACCACCTCGGAATCCTTCTTTAGTTTCCTTGCCTCGGGCTAGCCAGTCCCGAGACAATAAGTCAGGTGGATCCGTACCCCAGGCCATAGCCTTCCTGGGGGCTGGTCAGATGAACCAGGAACACTGAGTCAGAACATACTTCTGGACCGGTAACCCCGAACCATGTGTCATCCGCATCTTATGTACCCTCTCCCAGAAAGCACAGCAAGAGTGACACTCCCACTGGGCGGGCTCCGAGAGAGAGTAACCTTAAAGCACCCAACCAGACTGTGGTTCCATGCCTGCCAGAAGAGACAGCGCCCCTTGTGGCCAGGCTGAACATCCTATAGTCCAGTCAGACTGATGCTGAGGTCCAAATTTAGAACAATTGTACCCAAACCAAACTCCAGGAGCCGGCGCTACACATAGCTATAAAAAAAATGTTTTGCTTTTCATTTTAAACTGAATGGGCTGTTTTACAAGGTGATCTTTAGCAATCACTTTAGGCTTAGTCAGGTTTTGACCAGACTTCCACTTTAAGTTCCCCTGTTACATAGTTAGTAAGGTTGACTAAAGACACCAGTCCATCCACTTAAACCTGAGTGAGTGTCTACAATTGTCCCTATCCCTGTACATTGCACACTCACATCGGTCCCTACCCTCAAGGAGCCCACAATCCAAGGTTCCCATTCATATACTAGGGTCAATTTTAGACAGAAGCCAATTAACCTACCTGCATGTCTTTGGAGTGTGGGAAGAAACCGGAGTACCTGGAGGAAACCCACGCAGGCACAGGGAGAACATGCAAACTCCAGGCAGGTAGTGTCATAGTTGCGATTTGAACCAGCGACCTGTTCTTACTGCTAGGTTAGTGTGCTACCCAGTATACCACTGTGCCACCCTGTCAAAGGAAGGAACCCTTTACCTTTACTGTCCTGTACCTTTCAAAAATAGTCAGATCAGAATCAAGCCGGCCAATCAGCATTCACAGCTGTACCCCAGCCACTTCCAATACAAGCCATCCAGAACTTATGACCATTATAGATAACAAGAGGTTAAATAAAGGAATTACAATGAGAAAATATGAGTTAATTATATTAACAATAGGAAATGTTCTCTTCTTTTCACTTAATCTTTTTGTCGTATCTTAACTCCCAACAATTCTGCCAAAAATGTAATTTGAATATTAATCAGAAATATAATGCATCAGAAGCTTTACTTAGAACAATAACTTCAGAAACATTCATTTATCTGTCTGCCTGATGAACAGACAAAAAAAAAAAAGAAAAAAACTTTTTTTATTAAATTTTTTGTTACTTTTTTACCAGTAAGAACTTAAAGACCATTTTTTGTTTGTTTTGTTTTTTTTACTTTTTTTGCATATCATTAAATTTACCTGAGATGAATTCACTAATAGCTATTGCAGCTTTTACGCAGATAACAAAACATGAAGAAAGAACCATTTAATAGCACTTTAAAGCAATAAAAGTGTTCACAGTCATTTTATATTTTCTCAGACATGAGCCTATCTCTGGGGATGATAAAATTGGAAAGCAGATAACGTTACTGAATCCTGTGATTTTTAAAAGCTTATTCAAATTCATTTTAATGTCACGAGATTGTGAACAAAAATGTACTTTATATATGGGAAGCTGAAGTTATATGCAAATCCCGTTGTCTGGCCATACTACCCCCCCCCCCCCCCCCAATGCTTCCTGTTGTATAATGAGCCCCCCAGCACACAAAAGGGATTTAGTATCAGATACTTTTTTTTGATGAACAGAAAAAAAAAACAGACATGTCTGAAGTCAAACCTAAGGGTCAACCAAGGTTCCCTCCATTGATACAGTGGGCTAAGTAAATGAAGCCACATGGGGACAAGACAGGGGGACACACAGGGACACACAGGGACAGGAAGCGTGTCATTCTCGGGATCACCGGGTGAAAATAAAGCAAAAAAAGCCAGAAAGAAAATCATCTCACCACCTCATTTAAAGTTTGACAACCTCAGACATATGAACAAAGCATATCCCTCTATAGCAGGCTTACTCAACCTTTTAACCCCAGAGGAACCCCAAAAAAAATAATTTTCATGTGTCGAGGAACCCTTACTAAAACCAAATCATCAGGGCTCAATCGGAACAATGCTCCTGATATTGGTGGTCAATATGAAGAATGTTGCTAACTATTAAAGTTCAAGTACATAGGTCCACTTAGTAAATCCCAATAGTGTTCTTTCAAATCATCATGGATAGCAGCCACGAGTGTCCATATGAGAGTAACCAAGATGTGATTATCCATCACCACACCTTGGTGACTCTCTCTTTCAATATGTTGTGAGGGGGTTCGCTCGGTAGCGGGTGTGTGTGACCCCCTGGATGGGTTCACAACACAAAGTCCGGCACAGCAGACAGCAGTGTAGGTGCAAAAAACAAAAGGTCCGGTTTATTTAGGCTACATGCAGTGATACATATAACAGCCAAACAAAATAAAACAAGAAAATAAATCCTGGTGAGCTTGACCTCTAACTACACACGTAGACTCCCTGTCTAACAACTGGGTGCAGCCTTGTGCTGCCCCAGTCCCTGTCTCTATTGTAGAGGTTTGCCACACAGGCGTTAACTCACCGCACAGAACAGATCTCAGACTCCCCAGTCTATACACACAAAACTGGTTCCAGGATGGAGCATCTCCCTATGCATGCTGGTTTTTTTTGTAGAGGTCTTAATGAGCCCACTTACTTCAGCTGGGCTCATTAACTCTTCCCCTCTAATTGTAAAAGTCTGCATAAAGCCTGAATCTAGGACACACATATTTCCCATCCTGAATACAACCAGGTGATTTTACCTGCGTGCTGCCACATACCCCCCCCCTCTTGTTTCAACCTTGGGGTTGTAACACAAGCAGCCAGACACGCATGTATCCGAGACAAAGCATCCACATTCCCCATTTTAACACCAGGGCGATGCTTAACTGTAAAGTTAAATTCCTGTAGGGCCAGGAACCACCTATTTACCCTTCTATTGGTCTCCTTGTTTTGAGCCATCCACTTTAAAGGAGCGTGATCAGTCACCAGGTCAAAGTGCCTACCTAGCAGATAGTACCGAAGGGAATCTAGAGCCCACTTCACTGCTAAACATTCCTTCTCAATCGTGGAGTAATTTACCTCATGGGACTTCAACTTCCTGCTGAGGTAAATGACTGGGTGCTCTTCCCCGTTCCAGACCTGGGATAACACTGCTCCTAACCCAACGTCTGATGCATCAGTTTGTACAACAAAGTCCTTAGAGAAGTCTGGTGAGTACAACACTGGCTGGCTACATAAGGCTGTTTTTAAGGACTGAAATGCTTCCTCAGCCTCTGGGGACCATTTAACCATAACCGACTCTTTCCCTTTTGTCAGGTTGGTGAGGGGCACAGCCTGAGAAGCAAAATGGGGAATGAATCGTCGATAATAGCCAGCGGTTCCCAGAAAGGCTCGTACCTGTTTCTTGCTGTTGGGACGTGGCCAACTCTGTATGGCCTCGACTTTATTGACTTGGGGTTTTATCACCCCCCTCCCAATAGTGTACCCAAGATATTTGGCCTCCTCCTGTCCAATGGTACACTTCTTTGGATTGGCCGTAAACCCAGCTTCCCGGATAGAGTCTAGGACTGCTTGTACTTTTGGCAAATGTGAGACCCAGTCTGTGCTATGGATAATCACATCATCCAGGTAAGCTGCAGCATATTTCTGATGGGGCCTCAGAATCTTATCCATTTTCCGCTGGAATGTTGCCGGTGCATTCTGTAACCCAAAAGGCATTCTCTTATATTGGAATGCCCCATCTGGGGTTACAAACGCAGTTTTCTCCTTGGCCGACTCGGCCAGGGGAATTTGCCAATACCCTTTGGTGAGATCAAGAGTTGTCATATATAGGGCTGTTCCCAGCCGGTCAACCAACTCATCTATACGTGGCATGGGGTAGGTGTCAAATTTTGTAACTTTATTTAATTGTCTAAAATCGTTACAAAACCGCCAGCTCCCATCAGGTTTGGGCACTAGTACAATAGGACTGGACCAGTCACTCTGGGACTCCTCTATCACACCCAATTCCAGCATCCTTTGAACCTCCCCACGTATTGCCTCCCGTCGGGCCTCTGGTATTCTATAAGGTTTTAGTTTTACCCTTTCTCCTGGCGGGGTGATAATGTCATGCTCTACGCCAGATGTTTGTCCCGGAAGCTCAGAGAAAATCTCTTTGTTGCGAAGTACAAACTCTTTAACCTCCTGTTGTTGGGGTTTCGATAAGGTGTCTGCTATTCCAACCTCAGGAACTAAGCAATCAGGCTGTACTTGTGACAAAGTCTCTGCGACTAGGGATTCCCTATCCCTCCAGGCTTTCAGCAGATTGACGTGATAGATCTGCTCCGGCTTTCGCCTTCCTGGCTGTCTAACCCTGTAGTTCACCTCACTAATTTTTTCAATTACTTCATATGGACCTTGCCATTTGGCCAGAAATTTGCTTTCAACCGTAGGGACTAGCACCAAGACCCTATCCCCCGGGGAAAAAGTACGTGTCTTGGCCCCACGGTTGTACACTCTCTGCTGTGCTAACTGCGCTTGGGTTAAATGTTCCTTTACAATTGGCATTACCTGTGCAATTCTATCTTGCCTCAGGGCGACATGCTCAATCACGCTTCTGTGAGGAGAACTCTAATTTTCCCAAGTTTCCTTGGCGATATCCAGCAGCCCTCTTGGGTGTCTCCCATAGAGCAACCTGAAGGGTGAGAAACCCGTAGAGGATTGGGGTACCTCCCTAATGGCAAACATCAGATAGGGTATTAGACAATCCCAATTCTTTCCATCTCTATCCACCACCTTCTTTAACATTTGTTTTAGGGTTTTGTTGAATCTTTCAACCAACCCATCTGTTTGGGGGTGATACACAGATGTACGCAATTGCTTCACTTTGTACAACTTGCATAATTCTTTCATAACCCGGGACATAAAGGGTGTACCTTGGTCCGTAAGCAGTTCCTTACAAATACCCACGCGGCTAAAAACAAGGGATAGCTCTTTGGCTATGGTTTTGGCCGAGGTATTTCGGAGAGGAATTGCTTCCGGATAACGGGTGGCATAGTCCAATATAACCAAAATGTACTGATGCCCCCTAGCAGACTTCATTATCGGACATACCAAATCCATTGCGATCCTCTCAAAGGGGACCTCAATGATAGGAAGAGGTACCAGTGGGTTACGGAAATGTGGCATAGGTGCCGACTTCTGACACACAGGGCAGGAGGAACAATAATTTTCTATTTCCTTCATGACCCCAGGCCAATAGAATCTCTGCAATACCCTCTCTCTGGTTTTCTCTGTCCCCAGATGACCTCCCAGAATGTGTCCATGAGCCAATTCTAACACCAACTTCCTGTAAGGTTTGGGCACTACAAGTTGCTCAATGGTTTCTTCTGCCCTTTGAGCCACTCGATATAGCAGGTCTCTTTCCATAGTGAAGTAAGGATAAGGGCAAGTCTTATCTGGGTTCACTAACTCGCCATCTATTTTCACCACATTTTCCCGTGCCTTTATTAGGGTGGGGTCTTTTAACTGTTCTGTGGCAAAATTTTCCCTGTGAACCTCAAGATCCGAAAACTCCACAGACGGCATGTTTTCATCTGAGGATGTTGGCTCCTCCCCAGTTTCTCGAGTTTCCCCCGCCAATACCGACAAGGGAAATTCAGGAGAGTCCTCACCACTCCCAGAGGAATTCTGGTCATCTTCCTGGTTTATAGGGGCACCAATGGGGGCCTCAGGACAATCCCAGAGTTCCCAGAATTTTGGAAAATCCCTTCCCACAATAGCATCATGTGGTAACTGAGACACTAACCCCACCTGATGAGAGAGGTTACCTTTGGGGGTCTCAAAAAACACTGAAGTTACAGGATACTCTCGGGTGTCCCCATGCACACAAATAACAGCCACCCTGTTCTTCCCAGAGACCTCTGTAGTAACTAATTCAGCTTTTATCAATGTTACCAGGCTACCTGAATCTAGCAACACATCAACATGTCTACCATTAATACACATTTTACATAAATGTTTCTCAGGTCCCCGAATGGCAGTGCATGCAACTGTCGCAAACAGCGACTGACGTCTCTCCCTTATAAAGTCACATTGCATAGGCTCATCCACAACTGGGCAATTGGCTGCAATATGTCCCTCTTGCCGGCAGCGGTAGCAAATAATTTTTTCCGCTGCCTCTTGCAGCATGGGCTTCCTGGGCTGCTCCCGCCAGACCTTAGGTAGAACTCCCACCCTCTCACTCTCTCCACCCTCACCCCTTGGAGTCATCTTACCCGCCACTGGGGATGATCTGGTCTTAGGGGGGAAAGTCCGTGAGTCCCTGGAAGAGGTGGTCAAGTTCTCTGTAGCCAAGTACCTCTCAACCAGATCCACAAGTTTATCTGCATTTTCTGGGTCTCCATGGCTTACCCATTTTTGGATGGCAGTAGGAAGAGCTCTCAGGAAACGATCCATAACCACACGTTCCACAATGTTTGGTGCGGTCAAAATCTCTGGCTGCAGCCACTTCCTGCTCAGGTGAATGAGATCATACATTTGAGACCTGGGAGGTTTTCCAACCTGAAAAGTCCAGTTATGCACACGCTGAGCCCGGACTGCCAGGGTGACACCCAGCCGTGCCAATATTTCTGCTTTTAGCACCACATAGTCTTTTGCTTGGTCAGGCTCTAGGTCATAATAAGCTTTCTGCGATTCCCCAGTTAACAGAGGGGCCACCAGTCCAGCCCATTGCTCCTTAGGCCACTTTTCCCTTTCAGCAGTCCTTTCAAATGTGGTCAAAAACACCTCCGGATCATCCTCTCCAGTCATTTTTGTCAGTAAACGGCTCACACCAAAGGTTGCGGTATTATTGTACCCACTTGCTTCATTGGTCTGCAGACGTTGCTGTATCAATGTCTCTATTTGCTGTTGAAAATTCTGCTCTTGCTTCTGCAACAGGTCTATGAAGCGGGCTTCAGATCGCTGCTGGGCTTGTTGCTGAGCTTCCAAACTCTGCTGCAAAGTTACATTTGTCTGCTGCTGATTTGCATTTGCCTGCTGCTGGGCTTGTTGTTGAGCTGCAAGGCTCTTTTGTAAAGCTGCATTTGTTTGCTGCTGATTTGCATTTGCTTGCTGCTGGTTTGCATTTGCTAGAGCCAGCTGTCTCAGTATCTCCTCCATGCTGGCCTTAACAAAAAAAAAAAAAAAAAACTGCCAAAATTCTCCACCAACTGTGAGGGGGTTCGCTCGGTAGCGGGTGTGTGTGACCCCCTGGATGGGTTCACAACACAAAGTCAGGCACAGCAGACAGCGGTGTAGGTGCAAAAAACAAAAGGTCCGGTTTATTTAGGCTACATGCAGTGATACATATAACAGCCAAACAAAATAAAACAAGAAAATAAATCCTGGTCAGCTTGACCTCTAACTACACACGTAGACTCCCTGTCTAACAACTGGGTGCAGCCTTGTGCTGCCCCAGTCCCTGTCTCTATTGTAGGGGTTTGCCACACAGGCGTTAACTCACCGCACAGAACAGATCTCAGACTCCCCAGTCTATACACACAAAACTGGTTCCAGGATGGAGCATCTCCCTATGCATGCTGGGGTTTTTTGTAGAGGTCTTAATGAGCCCACTTACTTCAGCTGGGCTCATTAACTCTTCCCCTCTAATTGTAAAAGTCTGCATAAAGCCTGAATCTAGGACACACATATTTCCCATCCTGAATACAACCAGGTGATTTTACCTGCGTGCTGCCACAATGTTTATTGAGATTTTTGCAATAAAAAAAAAAACAGAAGGTAATATTACAAACGTTAGTTTAGAACTGGGGCCAACATGACCCAATCAGAAAGGACAAAGGCATACGCAATGTACCATTAAGCATAAACGTTACAAAAGAGCAGAGAATGAAATTTAGTACTTGTAAGTGTAGATGCCTCAGGAGTTACTCCATAAAAATAATGAGTCCAACCTCACTAAACTCGGATAAAAAAAAAATTATCCCGAGGACTGGGGTTAGGGTCAATGGGAGATGGTTCTGTAGGACATTCCCATACTATCGCGGCACCAGAGGGCCTTGCGGGTCATCCCCTTGGGATCACACTGCAACCCGCTCGGCTCGTACTTGGCCAGATGGGTATCTCAACCCCCGTACTCCATCCTCTCATGATGTATTTATTTCTCATATCGAGGCAAATCTGTGTCCTGGGAACATCTTCAATCAACTGTCAGAGCGTATTTTTGTATTGTGCATGAAAACTGGCAACTCCCCTTATTGTCCCTATCTTGGTGACTCTCAGATGGACACTTGTGGCTGCAAGCCACAGTGATTTGGATGAACACTATTGGGATTTACTAAGTGGACTTTTTTCATCTACTGTATATACTAAAACTTTAATAGTTAACATCATTTTTTTGTACTTATTTTGCACTTTGCACTTCAAATAGAATTTGCATTTTGATATGTGCCAATGTCCTTTCTTTTGGACTATGTACAGTTTACATTTATTCACATTGCTCACTTGCATCAACATAGTTAACCTCCCTGGCGGTATTCCCGAGTCTGGCTCGGGGTGAAAATTCAGTACCATTAGCGGTAACTAGGAATGAGCCGAACACCCCCCGGTTCGGTTCGCACCAGAACTTTCGAACGGACCCCGCGTTCGAAACGAACGTTAGAACCCCATTGAAGTCTATGGGACTCGAACGTTCGAAACGGAAAGTGCTAATTTTAACGGCTAATATGCAAGATACTGTCCTAAAAAGGGTTTGGGGACCTGACTCCTGCCTCAGGGGACATGGGTCAATGCAAAAAAAGGTTTTAAAAACGGCCGTTTTGGCGGGAGCACTGATTTTAATTACGATTAAAGTGAAAAAAAGAAGTGAAATATTCCTTTAAATATGGTGCCTGGGGGGTGTCTGTAGTATGCCTGTGAAGTGCCACGTGTTTCCCGTGTTTAGAACAGTCCCTGCACAAAATGACATTAAACGGAAATACGGTAACACCATTTAAAACTGCTTGCGGTTTTAATGTTATATCTGGTTCCTGCAATATGGTTGAAAATCATTCAGAAAAATGGCATGGGTAGCCCTCCCTGCCCATTACCAGCCTATTTGGGTCTTGTACGCATATTAAGGGGAACCCCATACCCATATTAAAAAAAGGAAATGGTGTGGCCCCCAGGCCCTATATACTCAGAACAGCAGTATACAGGCGGTGCAAACAAGACAGGGACTGTGTAGGTTTGTTGTGTTAAGTTGAATCTGTTTGTAATTTTCAACTGGTACATTTTTAAAGTGTAGCTCCAGTCAAAAAATACTATTTTTAAGCTTTTTGGAAAACATAGGGAAGGGTTATCACCCCTGTATAATTTGTTTTGTCGTCCATCTTTTTTCATCTCACTTGCTGCTGTCTGATGTTTGTAAGTTGGATGTTAGTAAGTAGGGGCCTGCCCTATATGCTCTGCAGAAATGGCGGAACAAGGTGTTGGTTTTGCCACAACATTGTAAGCCCTCAAAGTGACTCTTGGTGGGCGCTGGAGCGCCCTGCTGTGAACGATTATATCAAGAATTGTAATTACATGCCATTGTTGAACAGTGGTAGAAAAATTGACCTTTGGTGGTTGTGGTGCTGGTGCCACAACACTATAAGTCCTCACCGTTACTCTGGGTGGGCACAGGAAGGGGCCCTCCTGTGAAATATTATATCAAGAATTGTAATTACATGTCCCTGTTAAACAGGGGCAGAAAAATTGGGCCTTAGGCACTGGTGCCATCACACTGCAACCTCTGCCATATACTCTAGTTTTATTGCAGGAATTAGCCCTGCTGCAAAGCATTGCATCAAAAATTGTACTTAAACGCCCCTGTTAAACAGGGGCAGAAAAATTGGGCCTTAGGCACTGGTGCTGGTGCCACCACACTCCAACCTCTGCCATATACTCTAGTTTTATTGCAGGAATTAGCCCTGCTGCAAAGCATTGCATCAAAAATTGTAATTAAACGCCCCTGTTAAACAGGGGCAGAAAAATTGGGCTGCTGGCATCACCCAGAACCAAAAATGTTCTTCCAACATATCAGCGGAGGAGGAAGAGGATAGACAATCAACATAACAGGACAGTCACTCAGCATCAGCATAGGCAGTCTTGAAGGGATGTGGTATTTTAAAAAAAATTATTCGGTTACATCAGCTTCAGGTGCTTGGTAGCTGTGGGTGATCCAAGACTGATTCATCTTGATGAAGGTCAGTCGATCAACTGATTCGGTGGACAGGCGCACCCTGTGATCGGTAACAAAGCCACCAGCAGCACTGAAGGTGCGTTCCGAAAGAACGCTGGATGCAGGACAGGCCAGTAGCTCAATTGCATACTGTGCAAGCTCTGGCCAGTGATCCATCCTCAAGACCCAGTAAGCCAGAGGATTTTCGGTGGGAAAGGTGTCCAAGTCTGACCTTGCCCCTAGGTATTCCTGCACCATGTAAATTAGACGCTGGCGATGGGTGCTGGAACCAATCATACCTTGGGGCTGCGGACTAAAAAATTGTCTGAAAGCATCAGTCAGACGGCCACCTTCTCCACCGCTCCTTCTGACTGATGCCTCAGCAACACGTTGTCCAGGACCAGGAGTTTGTGACCTCCCAGTCTCTGGGAACGCGTTGCACAGAGCTTTCTGCAAGGCCTCCCGGAGATGTCTCATCCTCTGCTCCCTCTGCGATGGCAAGATAAGGTCGGCAACCTTACCCTTGTACCGTGGATCAAGGAGAGTGGCCAGCCAGTAATGGTCCCTCTCCTTGATCCGAAGAATACGAGGATCCTTCCGCAGGCTTTGCAGGATCAGGGAGGCCATGCAGCGTAGGTTAGCTGAGGCATTCGGTCCGGAGTCCTCTGGGTCACTAAGGACAACATGATCCGCAGCTACCTCCTCCCAGCCACGTACAAGTCCACGTGTTTCTTGGGACTGTAAATCATCCCTATAAGACTGCTGCTGCTGATGCTGATGCTGAGTGCCAGCCTCCACCTCCATGCTGACACAATCATCCTCCTCCTCCTCTTCCTCCTCCTCACCCTCTTCCTGTGTGATGGGTGGCACAGCAGGAACACTGTCTGGATAAAGGGGGCCTTGAGAGGCAAGGAAGTCCTCCTCTTCCTGCCTCTGTTCTGCCTCAAGTGCCCTGTCCATTATTCCACGCAGCGTATGCTCCAAGAGGTGGACAAGAGGTACAGTGTCACTGATGCATGCACTGTCACTGCTCACCATCCTTGTGGCCTCCTCAAACGGTGACAGGACAGTGCATGCATCCCTGATCATGCCCCACTGGCGTGGTGAGAAAAAACCAAGCTCCCCTGACCCTGTCCTGGTGCCGTAGTCGCACAGGTACTCATTGATGGCCCTCTGCTGCGTGTGCAGCCGCTGCAGCATGGCCAATGTTGAGTTCCATCTGGTGGGCATGTCACATATAAGGCGGTTCTTGGGCAGGTTCAACTCCTTTTGGAGCTCAGCCAGCCGAGCACAGGCGTTAAATGATCGGCGGAAATGCACACAGACTTTCCTGGCCTGCTTCAGGACATCATGTAAGCCGGGGTCCCTGCCCAAGAACCGCTGCACCACCAGGTTAAGGACGTGAGCTACACAGGGCACATGGGTCAGTTGTCCCTGTCGGAGGGCGGAGAGGAGGTTGGTGCCATTGTCGCAAACCACCATTCCTGGCTTAAGCTGGCATGGCATCAACCACCTCTCGGCCTGCCCCTGCAGCGCTGACAAAACATCCGCCCCAGTGTGGCTCCTGTCCCCCAAACAAACCAGCGCAAGCACGGCATGGCATCGTTTTGCCTGCGTACTTGCATAGCCCCTGGAACGCCTACGGAGCACCGCTGGTTCTGAGGACAGAGCACTGGAAGAGGCCATGGAGGAAGAAGAAGAGGAGGGGGTGGAGGAGAGAGGTGTGTCACAACCAATAGTAGCATTTTGGAGGCGTGGTGGCGGAACAACCTCCAACACTACTGCACCTTGTCCTGCATCCTTCCCAGCAGCCAGAAGAGTGACCCAATGGGCCGTGAAAGACAGGTAACGTCCCTGTCCATGCCTGCTGGACCATGAGTCAGCGGTAATATGCACCTTACCGCTGACCGCCCTGTCCAGCGAGGCAAGGACATTGCCTTCCACATGCCGGTAGAGAGCCGGAATCGTCTTCCGTGAGAAAAAGTGGCGTTTGGGGACCTGCCACTGAGGAACCGCACATTGTACAAACTCACGGAAGGGGGCCGAGTCTACCAACTGAAAAGGCAGCAGTTGAAGTGCTAGCAATTTAGCCAAGCTAGCATTCAACCGCTGGGCATGTGGATGGCTAGGAGTAAACTTCTTCCGCCGGTCCAGCAGCTGGGGCAGGGACATTTGCCTGCTATAATCGGATGTGGATGTACCACTAGCAGAGTTCCCGGAAGCACTTGGCTGTGACACACCTAATTCTACACCTTCATTCCTCTCAGAGCAGGTTTCAGAGAGGACTGAAGGTCTAGTGGGGTTGGAGATGCCAGCTGATGAGGAGCAAGGAGAGGTCCGCTTTGTTCTTTGGTGTGGGTCTTTGAGGTACGCTTGCCAACGAGCTGCATGGCAGGTCAACATATGTCTGGTCAAGCATGTGGTGCCCAAGCGGCTGATGTTTTGGCCACGTGAGATACGCTTGAGACATATGTTGCAAATAGCAGCGGTGCGATCTGATGCACTCGTCTCAAAAAAGGCCCACACCAAAGAACTTTTAGAATAACGCACAGAGGAAGCGCTCTGCGCAGGCGGAGCTCTGCGGTGTGATTCAGTTGGTGTGCTGCCCCTAAGCTGACCCCCAGAGGGCATCCTGCCTCGTTGGACATGTGCCTCCTCCTCCTCCTCCTCCTCCCTCCTTCCAGGCACCCACGTGGAGGCAGTGCCCTCATCATCCCCTCCCTCTTCATCGCTGTAGCAAACCTGGCAGTATGCTGCAGCTTGTGGAACATGACTGCCAGATTGCTGTCCTTCTTGAGCATCCCCTCTCTCTGCGCTCACGCTACTGCCTTCCTCTAGCTGAGTGTCATCATCAGAGCCCACCAAACACTGGGCATCCTCCTGGAGCATGTACCCAACACTGTGCTCAAAGAGTTCAGGAGACTCCTCAGGAGGATGTGGTGGGTCTAGGGAAGGAGTCACTGATGATGACATTGAGAGGAGGGAAGACGATGTGTTGGCAGCTGCTTTGCTACTACCCTGAGACTGGGTGAGAGAGGATGAGGAGGATGAAGAGGGCTTGGTCATCCACTCTACCAAGTCGTTGGCATGTTGCGGTTCAACATGTCCAGCTGCAGAAAAGAAGGACAAGCATGTCCCATGGCCACGTGCTGATGACAATGCACCGCGTCCACGACCAGCACTGTTGTCTCTAGACACAGAGCCTGCTTGCCCTCTTTTATCGGCTCGCGCCTGTCTGCCTCTCCTTGCTGGCCTTCCAGACATGGTAATGGCCTGAAGGGAGTTGGGTAAAACAGTAGTTGGGTAGTTTATATTGTGCTGGAGGCACACAACACCCACTAACTCCTGCAGATGCCTTTTTTATAGAACAGCAGAGATAAAGGGGTATATACAGATGTATACTGTGCTGTGCTGGAAGCACACACAACTTCCAATAACTCCTGCAGATGACAATTGGGCCCAAATAGAGAACAGCTATGTAGGTGGATTATAGCGGTATGTACTGGGTACAGAGCACGCAGACAGCACGCACTATCTCCTAACACTACTGACTGCAAGCTCTATTATTAAAGATGGACCACTAGCTATATAGGTGAGGTGAATATCACGGTGTATACTGCGTTCAGGGCACGCAGACAATAACCAGAAAACAGCAGAGATAAAGGGGTATATACAGATGTATACTGTGCTGTGCTGGAAGCACACACAACTTCCAATAACTCCTGCAGATGACAATTGGGCCCAAATAGAGAACAGCTATGTAGGTGGATTATAGCGGTATGTACTGGGTACAGAGCACGCAGACAGCACGCACTATCTCCTGACACTACTGACTGCAAGCTCTATTATTAAAGATGGACCACTAGCTATATAGGTGAGGTGAATATCACGGTGTATACTGCGGTCAGGGTAAGCAGACAATAACCAGAAAACAGCAGAGTTAAAGGGGTATATACAGATGTATACTGTGCTGTGCTAGAAGCACACACAACTTCCAATAACTCCTGCAGATGACAATTGGGCCCAAATAGAGAACAGCTATGTAGGTGGATTATAGCGGTATGTACTGGGTACAGAGCACGCAGACAGCACGCACTATCTCCTAACACTACTGACTGCAAGCTCTATTATTAAAGATGGACCACTAGCTATATAGGTGAGGTGAATATCACGGTGTATACTGCGTTCAGGGCACGCAGACAATAACCAGAAAACAGCAGAGATAAAGGGGTATATACAGATGTATACTGTGCTGTGCTGGAAGCACACACAACTTCCAATAACTCCTGCAGATGACAATTGGGCCCAAATAGAGAACAGCTATGTAGGTGGATTATAGCGGTATGTACTGGGTACAGAGCACGCAGACAGCACGCACTATCTCCTGACACTACTGACTGCAAGCTCTATTATTAAAGATGGACCACTAGCTATATAGGTGAGGTGAATATCACGGTGTATACTGCGGTCAGGGCAAGCAGACAATAACCAGAAAACAGCAGAGTTAAAGGGGTATATACAGATGTATACTGTGCTGTGCTAGAAGCACACACAACTTCCAATAACTCCTGCAGATGGCAATTGGGCTCAAATAGAGAACAGCTATGTAGGTGGATTATAGTGGTATGTACTGGGTACAGAGCACGCAGACAGCACGCACTATCTCCTAACACTACTGACTGCAAGCTCTATTATTAAAGCTAGATCACTAGCTATATAGGTGAGGTGAATATAGTGGTGTATACTGCGGTCAGGGCACAGACAGTAACCACTACACAAGAGCAAGATAGGAAATCAGCCAAAAACGATTGGTGTGTAACTGTGTTGAAGGTACACAGAACACCCACTGCTTCAGATGCCAACACACTACACGAGGCCGCCTCAAAGGCGGCCTTATATAGTGTGGGGCGTGCACTACACAGCCTGAGCTATGATTGGCCACAGGCAGGACGCCCGTGGCCAATCATGGCTCTCCTCGCTGCTGGCGCTGCGATTGGCCAAGCATGCGGGGTCACAGTGCATGCTTGGCCAATCATGAGCCAGCAATGCACTGCGCCATCGCAGTGCATTGTGGGCCACACGAATTTTGCCGCGAACGGCCCAAACGTTCGGAATTCGGCGAACGCCCGAACGACCAATGTTCGAGTCGAACGTATGTTCGACTCGAACACGAAGCTCATCCCTAGCGGTAACCCAGAGCCAGACTTGGGATCGCATTGCAGGATCCAGGATGAGTATGCTTACCTTATCCCCTGGATCCAGCGATGTCCCCCCCCCCCCGCTGTGCGAGCGTCTCATCCTCCGCTCGATCTATCACGCAGCCGGGCTCCGTTACCCCCCCCCCCAAACGTTGCGACGCACGGGGACGGAGAACGGCGCCAAATTCAAAAAGTGAAACACACACATTACATAAAGTATAATGCAGTGATTCTCAACTAGGGTTCCTCCAGAGGTTGCTAGGGGTTCCTTCCAGGGGCGGACTGACAACCCATGGGGCCCCCGGGCAATAGGAGAAGATTATGGGGCCCCCGGGAAATAGGAGTTTATGGGGCCCCCAGGCAATAGGAGATTATGGGGCCCCCAGCAATAGATTATGACCACATAGTATACAAACACACACACACATACAGTATACACACACATACACACACTATACACACACAGAATACACATACACACACACTGAAAATGTACTGGAGAGGTGGGACAGCTATAATCTTGGGATTTTCTTAAAAAACAGAGATTTTTACATACTGTCCCTGGTTTTATTGAGGCTGGCAACCCTGATGGGGCCCCATGGTGGCATGGGGCCCTCGGGCAGTGCGCCCCTGGTTCCTTCAGCATTGGGCCATTTCCGCCTCTCAGATAAGTTCCCACTGACACCAATGATCTTTTTAGCTATCTGTAAGGAGGTAATTCTTCCCAATGACCACAAGTGTAAGGACCGTTCTTCTCACTGACCATCACACTATTGTATCAGGAGTGGTAGATTTCTAATTTTTGGCAGGAGTTCCCTGAGACTGGAAAACTATTTCAGGGGTTCCTCTGTGTTGAAAAGGTTGAGAAAGACTAAGGCTGCGTACACACGGGCGGACTGTTCGCCCAACTTTGTTCGTCAAACAATCCGACAAACAGTCCGCTCAAAATTTGCATGAACGGACTTGACCACACACGATGAACGAACAGTCCGCTGAAAGCGTGCGCGATGACGTGAACGGCACGTACGACGGGACGAGAAATTCGACGTCCAATACACTGCAATGCAACCTTCGCCGTGTAAATCCTTTCTGAGCATGCGCGAAACTTAGTTTGTCGAACAAGCCTACACACGAGCGGACTGTCCGCTGAAACCAAGTTTCAGCGGACTGTCTTACGGAAATTCCGAAAAACTTTGTTCGTCAGACTGTCCTCTGAAACTGTCCGCTGAAGCCCACACACGAGCGGACTGTCTGCTGAAACACTGTTCAGCGGACAAAGTTGGGCGAACAGTCCGCCCGTGTGTACGCGGCCTTACAGATTACATTGCTGTATGTAATTATTTCGCATCCCCTTTGTCCCTAGTGGTCTGCCCAGTGCCCTGCATGTAATTTTATATTATAAAAACTGTTCCTGCCTGGAAACTGGAGATTGTCCATAGCAACCAAAACTGTCCCTTTACATTTAAAGTAGTTTTAGACAAGCTAGAAAACAGCGATAATAAATCAGATCAATCACTTTGTGGGGAAATCCGTCATCAAATACTGATAAGTAATGACAGCAACAATTCTGAGACAAAACTGAGCAAATTTCAGTGCTTTTGATTTGATTACATTATTGAATATTTTTTATTATAATATTATTATTTAGTATAATTCTTTATAGTTATTTATTATATTGTAATTTATGAATTTGTTTTTCAAATTTTATCATACCCGGGATGTCTACTAGATTCTGGTTTGGCCAGATTTAAGTGTATCTGAAGTTTATTCCTAAGAATTACAGGACTACAATATAAAACGCCAAATTCCCATGCAAAATAATTGCACCGCTTTCAGCACAAAAAAAATCTGAAATAATCATAACGCCAGGGAGGTTAAACACATTTAAATCAAGATAAAGTGCAGAAAAAGTGGACTTTGTAGGTACCAATTATAAAAAAATTACATAATAGTTTATTAAACACATAATGGTACAAACAATCACATTTAAAAACTTTTTTTTGCAATAAAAAAATGCAAGACCTGGGTCCTATTGAGATTTACTCTCCAAGGTAGGCTGACTGTTCACTTTTGGACTTTAGGGATATCCTCTCTGTTTCTTTGCATGCTTGCTTTGCTGATATTTAACCCTCTATTGGATGGATTGAACTTTTTTTTTTTTCTCTATTTATTTCCCTTTTTTTGGTGGCCCCTTTTGCAGTTTTTGAGATATTTTTTTCCTACTGGGCCTACTGATCCAATGTATGATCCCATGTATGATCCCATGTATGATCCCATGTATGATCCCTGACTACTTCATGTCCTCTTTGTGGTTGCCTTTCGGTTAAACTCTGACAAACATCTGCAACACACTACTATTGTGCTACTGCTGCTTGCTGTATTTGTTTGTATGTTTATTTATTTTTCTCTCTTGTAGAACAACTAATAAGCTCCCGAAGAAGCATTCAATTGCGAAACACGTAGAGCACTTTTTTCTTGCATACTACTTCCATGTTTGCAGAAATTACAATGATGCATAATGTCATGCATTTTTTGTCTTAGCCCTTGCGCACACGGTCGGACATTCCGGCAACTAAATCTGTCGGATTTTGTCCGACGGATTTTGTCTGATGGATTTTGTCCGAAACTGTTGCATACACACAGTCAGACAAAGTTGTCAGAAAATCCGATCGTACGTAACGCAATGACGTTATTTCGTTAGGACGGGACTACGTTCAGGCTAGTAGCCAATAGCTTTGGTCTAGGAATTTGATCTGAGCATGCGTGGCACTTTGTCCAATCGCAATTCTCTACACATGATCGGACAAAGTCCGATTGGATCGTGTTGTCGGAAAATGTTATAGTCCAGCTGGAAAACTTGGTCCGTCGGATACTCCGACGGAAACAGTCCGATGGAGCCCACACACTGTCGGATTATCCGACAACAGGGTCCTATCGGACATTGTCCATCGGAATGTCCGACCGTTTGTACAAGGGCTTAGAGAGATGTCAGTCTTGCATTTTTTATTGCAAAAAAAGTCAAACACTTGTCAAGTTTGTGTAGCGCATTTTTAACAGATTCCAATAGCCCTTGTACACACGGTCGGAGATTCCGACGGAATGTGTCCGATCGGACCGTATTGTCGGATAATCCGACTGTGTGTGGTCTCCATCGGACTGTTTCCATCGGAATATCCGACGGACCAAGTTTCCCAACTTGTCTATAAAATTTTCGGACAACATGCTCCTATCGGACATACTCCGATCATGTGTAGCCTACTCCGACGGACAAAGTGCCACGCTTGCTCAGATCAAATTCCTAGACCAAAGCTATTGGCTACTAGCGTGAACGTAGTCCCGTCGTAACGAAATAACGTCATCACGTTACGTACAATCGGATTTTCCGACAACTTTGTCCGACCGTGTGTATGCAACAGTTTCGGACAAAATCCAACGGATTTGGTTGTCAGAATGTCCGACCTGTGTGTACAAGGGCTTAGACATGAGATGGTATTTATGGTTACATCAACAACAGTTTCAAGCTTTAGAAAACCTCTTACCCACCGTCTAGCTACGTTTGAGGGGAACAGGCATTGGGGTAGGTTTAGAAAACCACAAATGTTCCCCCCTATGCTGGATACATCTTCCAGTACATCCAATGTCAAAACATTTACATGGAGGAATGTTCCCACAAGCAGAACGGTCCCACTGAACTATCTGGTTGCCCAAGGGCAGTTAGACAGTTAGCTCCTGCATGCACATCCGATCATCCTCATTGGTCCACGGCTGCCCATATTCTCTGCAACCAAACCTTTGAGCCTGACTATGCCTCATAAATTAAACAGGTTTTATTTCCTCTTCTAAAGTCGGTATTTCTGTTTGTGAAAACCACATGGGTCACCAAAGCAGAGCGGCATCTGGCTGGTGTAAGTGCATGGACTTCAAGAGTTAAAACTCCACTCTCTCTTTAGTATGCTGAGAGGCTCAGATAATCAGCAGGGCTGCTCTCTCCTATCACAATATGTTATTGATAAGATGCTGAATGTTGAATCAACAGCACTTGCCCCCCTAATTGTTCTGTCAACCTGTCTGCAGTGTCATCCAAATTCCTCATTATGATCTCTACAACAAGGGCCTCCAACCACACTGGGAGTCAACAGCAGATCATATCCCTCATTTACACCCAACACGTCTCCCACAGCCGACTAATTGCGGTAAAGCCAAGGCTCATTTGTCTTCCCAAATCGTTAAAATTCATCACTCTGCTCCCCAAGCTCTCTTTGCTGTCTGCAGGCAGGCAGATCCCGTGACCGGTGACAATCCCTACGTCGTGACCCTCGCACCTGAGCTCCCACTGTGCTCCCAGCCTCTGTCAGGCTGGAGGAACCTCGCAGACGGACTTGAGACTCATCAAAAGCATCCTGCTGCATCCCATTAAATATTGATAGAGAAATATGCAAATGTTTTATTGATCCTTTCAGGAAAAGGGCAACATAATGGGAGGCTGTTTGATTGATATGGCGCTCGCAGGCTTATATTTCTTATGATGGGGGCTGCCAGAGTTTGAAGCAAAGAACATATTTTTTATTTATTTTTTATCCATTTCCAGATCTTGTTTTTCAAACATATAAGGTCAGCTCTTGTGTGTAGACTTGATTTTTCATGTGCACAAAATAATTGCTGCAATTTGCCGGTAATTGAGAATGGATAATCAGTAGTCGTGACTTTCTATTTTAAAATTTTCAAGTGTTACTAAACCCACAACAGTAAAATCAGTCTGTATATGCAGTAAAGTATGCTTGTTATACTCGCTGCGGGGTTAATCCTGTGCATTGTTTAACCGCTTGAGATCCGTGATATAGCCGAATGACGGCTACAGCGCGGACCTGCTTTGCCGGAACGACGTCTATTGACGACGTCCCGTGCACGGGCGGCCTACGCGCGGCACGCTCTGTGATCGGCGAGTCTATGAGACGCGCCTGATCACGGATCAGAGCAAGGGGTAGATCCCGACCCCTTACCACGTGATCAGCTGTCAGCCAATGACAGCTGATCTTGTGACACAACAGAGCCGGTAATCGGCTCTTTTTCCTCCTCGTGCTAACAGTGCGAGGAGGAAAAAAAAACCCGATCACCGGCGGCCGTGATCGCGACTTTAGTCCCGATCACGACCAGCTCATCAGTGCCCACCTGCCCCCTGCCAGTGCCACCTAAATATTAAAAAAGTGCCACCCATCAGTGCCACCCATCAGTGCCCAAAGTTCCACCCAACAGTGCCCACAGTGCCACCCATCAGTACCCACAGTGCCACCTATCAGTGCCCACAGTGCCACCTATCAGTGCCCACAATCTGCCTCAACAACAGTGCTGCACCTCAGTGCCACATATCCGTGCCCATCAGTGTCATCTACCAGTGCCCATCAGTGCCGCCCATCAGTGCCCAGCAGTGCCACCTATCAGAGCCACCTATCAGTGCCACCTATCAGTGCCCATCAGTCCCATCTATCAGTGGTACCTATCAGCGCCCCTTAGTGCCACCCATCTGTGCCACCCATCCGTGCCACCCATCAGTACCACCCATCAGTACCACCCATCCGTGCCATCTTATCTGTGCCCATATTTGCCCATAACTGCCGCCTTATCTGTGCCCATGAGTACTGCCTTATCTGTGCCTATTGGTGCCACCTTATCTGTGCCTATTAGTGCTGCCTTAACTGTGCCTATCAGTGCCCGCCAGTGCAGCCTATCAGTGCCCACCAGCGCAGACATGCAAAACTAACATTTACCTCAAGCAAGGCTTTTTAAAAACACCTAGACATTTTCAAAAAACATTATCAAAAAATATGGGGATTTGGTCACACCATATTGCTATACGGTGCTTAGCCACTTAAGGACCGCCTCATATAAATATACGTCGTTTTTTTGAAGAGGGATATCTCGGTAACGGCAGCAGCTGCTGCCACACCCGAGATATCCCTCTTTACAGGAGGCGGTCCTGTGTACGATAACAGTGGTCTCCGCGGCGTATTCACCGCGAGGTCACCGTTATTGGTGGGGGGAAAGGTGCCACCCCCCCTCCCGCCGCTCTCTCGCGCCCTCCGCCGCTTACCATAGCCGTCGGTAGCGGCGGAGGCGATCGGGTCCCTCTTGCTGATTTTTTTTTTTATTATTGCATTTAAGTCCATACTGAGATCTGAGGACTTTTTGACCCCCCAGATCTCATATTTAAGAGGACCTGTCATGCCTTTTTCTATTAGAGCCCATTCACACAGGGGCAACTCCTGATCCGACTTCAGGTCGCCCCAAGTCGCCTCAGGTCGCCTCAGGTCGGACAACATTTAAAAAGCAATGTAAGTGAATGAGAGCCGTCTTAATGCACACTACTGAAGTCGCTCCGACTTCAGAAAAGGTTCCTGTACTACTTCTATCCGACTTGTAGGCGACCGGTACCCATTGATTTCAATGGAGATCGCCTCCAAGTCGGATCTCCGTCTATACGGAGGCGACTTTGACAGAATTATTAGCTCTGAAGGGGGAACTCCACGGCAAATTTCTGAAAAAAATTTGGCGTGGGTTCCCCCTCCGAGAGCATACCAGGCCCTTAGGTCGGGTATGGATTCCAAGGGGAACCCCCTACGCCGAAAAAACGGCGTGGGGGTCCCCCCCAGATCCACACCAGACCCTTATCCGAGCACGCTACCCGGCCGGCCAGGAAAGGGGGTGGGGACGAGCGGGCAGCCCCCCCCCTCCTGAGCCGTACCAGGCCGCGTGCCCTCAACATGGGGGGGTGCCTTGGGGGAGGGGGGGCGTGCGGCCCCCCCACCCCAAAGCACCTTGTCCCCATGTCGATGAGGACAAGGGCCTCTTCCCGACAACCCTGGCCGTTGGTTGTCGGGGTCTGCGGGCGGGGGGCTTATCGGAATCCGGGAGCCCCCTTTAATAAGGGGGCCCCCGGATACCGGCCCCCCACCCTATGTGAATGAGTATGGGGTACAATGTACCCCTACCCATTCACCTGTGGAAAAAAAGTACAAAAAAAAAAACACAACACAGGGAAAAAATATTTTATTGCACAGCTCCGGGGGTCTTCCGTCTTCGGGGGTCTTCTCGCCGGACTCCTCCGCTATCTTCTTGTAGCTCTTTTGCTAGCGGAGGAGTCCGGCTTTCTTTCTTGGTGACCCCGCCCCCTTACCATGTGACATCAACCCATGTGACCAACCCATGTGACATCAACCCATGTGACACCGCCCCATTGTCCCTATATAAGTGGCAGCGGAGCGCGTCCCTGGCATTGTGGCCGGAGAGAGCGTTGTGTCAACATCTCCTGGAGAAGAAGAAGAAGAAGAAGAAGAACGGAAGGCGGCGGCGGCGACAGAAGACCGGGCCACCGCCTGTAAAAGAGCTATAAGAAGGCGCGGTGGCCCGGCAGAAGAACCGAAGAGGGGGACAAGACCCCCGAAGTCGGGAGAAGAGGCCGGCGGCGGGGAGGAAGAAAGCCGGACTCCTCCGCTAGCAAAAGAGCTACAAGAAGATAGCGGAGGAGTCCGGCGAGAAGACCCCCGAAGACGGAAGACCCCCGGAGCTGTGCAATAAAATATTTTTTCCCTGTGTTGTGTTTTTTTTTTGTACTTTTTTTCCACAGGTGAATGGGTAGGGGTACATTGTACCCCATACTCATTCACATAGGGTGGGGGGCCGGTATCCGGGGGCCCCCTTATTAAAGGGGGCTCCCGGATTCCGATAAGCCCCCCGCCCGCAGACCCCGACAACCAACGGCCAGGGTTGTCGGGAAGAGGCCCTTGTCCTCATCGACATGGGGACAAGGTGCTTTGGGGTGGGGGGGCCGCACGCCCCCCCTCCCCCAAGGCACCCCCCCCATGTTGAGGGCACGCGGCCTGGTACGGCTCAGGAGGGGGGGGGGCGCCCGCTCGTCCCCACCCCCTTTCCTGGCCGGCCGGGTAGCGTGCTCGGATAAGGGTCTGGTGTGGATCTGGGGGGGACCCCCACGCCGTTTTTTCTGCGTAGGGGGTTCCCCTTGGAATCCATACCAGACCTAAGGGCCTGGTATGCTCTCGGAGGGGGAACCCACGCCAAATTTTTTTCAGAAATTTGCCGTGGAGTTCCCCCTTGAGCTCATTCTCTGCTTGGCCTCGGCAAAAGTCGCCTAGCCTGGGGCGACTTGTAAGTCGTCCCAAGTCGGGCTTGAAGTCATCACAAGTCGTGTTGAAGTCGTCCCAAGTCGCGCTGTGATCTTAACTCAAGTCGTGTCCAAGTTGCCTGACTCAAGTCGCCTACAAGTCGTGTTGCCCCTGTGTGAATGGGCTCTTACAAGGGATGTTTACATTCCTTGTAATAGGAATAAAAGTGATCCATTTTTTTTTTTTAAAGTTTAGAAATAAATAAAATCAAGTAAAATAAATAAGAAAACATTTTTTTTAACCCCCCCCCCCCCCCCCCGTCCCGACGTGCTCGCGCACAGAAGCGAACGCATACGTGCATACGCATATGAAAACGGCGGGCAAACTACACATGTGAGGTATCGCCGCGATCGGTAGAGCGAGAGCAATAATTTTAGACCTAGACTACTTCTGTAACACAAAACATGCAACCTGTAGAACTTTTTAAATGTCGCTTATGGAGATTTTTGAGGGTAAAAGTTTGACGCCATTCCACGAGCGGGCGCAATTTTGAAGTGCGACATGTTGGGTATCAATTTACTCGGCGTAACATTATCTTTCACAATATAAAAAAAGAATTGGGCTAATTTTAATGTTGTCTTATTTTTTTATTCAAAAAAGTGAATTTTTTCCAAAAAAAGTGCGCTTGTAAGATCACTGCGCAAATACGATGTGAAAAAAAGTATTGCAATGACCGACATTTTATTCTCTAGGGTGTTAGAAATAAATATATAATGTTCGGGGGTTCTAAGTAATTTTCTAGGAAAAAAAATAGTTTTAAACATGTAAACGGCAAATCAGAAAAAGAGGCCTGGTCCTTAAGTGGTTAAGCCCACTTACTGCGACAAAGTACCCCATGATTAGTGGGTCCTACACTATCCATAGACTAGGAGATCCTGCTTCTCTGAACCATGGGAGCTATACTCCTCTATATGGGAGAACATGAGGTCTCCACCATGACACAGGTGGTCACTAATGAGAGGTACTGACTGAGGGAGTGGGGTGCTCCACCCAACAGGATTTGGTCAGAATCCATACAACATACAAACAAGATATTTGGGGGGCACACCCTAAAAAAATGCATAAAGATGATGCTGCCATAATAGACACAGCAGCAGGACACAGGAGCGTGCCCCGAGGGAGAGCGGCTGTCCAACGGGTCACTCGAGAGGAGGAGGAGCCAGGAGTGCCATGGAGGCACCCCAGAAGAGGAGGATCGGGGCCACTCTGTGCAAAACCAACTGCACAGAGAAGGTTACTATGACATGTTTGTTTTAAAAAAATAAATAAAAAATGTGCCTTTTCGATATCCTTTAAAGCAAATGTAATATATTGCTGCTTACCAGTCCTTAGATGTAGTGCTGCATTAGTTTTCTCTTGTAGCCATTTTTTCCCTTTATTTTCACCTGGCAGTAACACTCTTCTTGTTCTATGATAACAATGCCCACTCATCCTACTGTATGATGGATTATGAAGAGATAGCATGTTCACCCTAGGAGAGGACTACAGAATGCCTCCCCCTCTTCTTCAAGGTATCCTGTAGTCTACCAAGAGAACTTCAACAATGTAACCAATACCAGGGCAGAATAAAGCACAGCACTCACAAGATTTTTGCCAGGATCAACAGGTGCTCACTGGCATATTTAACAGACCAAATGGGTGTAAATTTGCATGAAGCAGCAAAGCAACCCCAAAACATCAGTGAACCTCCACCGTGGGTGACTGTGGGGACTGTATTCTTTCCTTTAACCACTTGCTTACTGGGCACTTAAACCCCCCTCAGTCCCAGACCAATTTTCAGCTTTCAGCGCTGATGCACTTTGAATGACAATTGCGCGGGCATACAACACTGTACCCAAATGAAATTTTTATCATTTTTTTCCCACAAATAGAGCTTTCTTTTGGTGGTATTTAGTTACAGCTCGGAGTTTTATTTTTTGCTAAACAAACAAAAAAAGATGCAAAAAAAAAAAAAAAAAAAAATCATGTTTTAATAGTTTGTTATAAAATTTTGCAAACGGGTCATTTTTCTCCTTCATTGAAGTGCGCTGATTAGGCGGCACTGATGGCTGCATTGGTGGGCACTGATGGGCTGCATTGGTGGGCACTGATGGGCTGCATTGGTGGGCACTGATAGGCTGCACTGGTGGGCACTGATAGGCATAGTTAAGGCGGCACTAATAGGCACAGATAAGGCGGCACCGATGGGCACAGATAAGGCGGCACTGATGGGCAAGGATGGGCACAGATAAGATGGCACGGATGGGTGGCACGGATAAGTGGCACGGATGGGTGGCACGGATGGGCACTGATAGGTACCACAGATAGATGGGACTGATGGGCACTGATAGGTGGCACTGATAGGTGGCTCTGATAGGTGGCACTGCTGGGCACTGATGGGCGGCACTGCTGGGCACTGATGGGCGGCACTGGGGTGCAGCACCTTTGAGGCAGATTTTGGGTGGCACTGTGGGTGGCACTGTGGGTGGCACTGTGGGTGGCACTGTGGGCACTGCTGGGTGGCACTGTGGGCACTGCTGGGTGGCACTGTGGGCACTATGGGCACTGCTGGGTGGCACTGACAGGGGGGCACTTACTTTATTTCAGGATGGCACTGCGGGTGGCAGGTGGGCACTGGCAGGGGGCAGGTGTCCGCTTGAATTGTTGGCCGTGATCGGGACTGATGTCCCGAACACGGCCGCCGGCGATCGGCTTTTTTTTTTTCTCCTCGCGCTGTCAGCGCGAGGAGGAATACTAGCCGATTACCGGCTCCGTTTTATCACATGATCAGCTGTCATTGGCTGACAGCTGATCACGTGATAAGGGGTCGGGATCGACCCCTTACACGGATCGGTGATCAGGCAAGTCTCACGGACTCGCCGATCACAGAGCGCGCCGCGCGCGCCCCTCAGGGGGCGCGCAGGCCGCTCGTAACCGGGACGACGTCAATAGACGTAGTCCCGGCAATCTAGGTCTGCGCTAATGCCGTCATTCGGCAATAGCGCGGTACCCAAGTGGTTAAAGGCCCCATTTCTTTCTATTAAAACAGTAGAATGATGGGATTTACCAAAAAGCTGGAGTTTTGCGTGGAATATGGCAGATTTGGCTTTTTGTTTCTCCACTTTTTTGTGTCATACCAATACAAACAAAATGAATAAACACGAGAATGCCTAAACATTTGTAATCGCAACCATTTTCTGGACAAAGTGGTGCCATATCTGACAAAAAAAAGCAGGGATGGCAATATCTTTGGCCATGACTGTCCATTAACTACTTGGTGCCCACACTATAGCCGAAAAACGGCTGCAGCGCAGGCCTTAATTGCCGGGAGGGCGTCCCTGGACGTCCTCCCAAGCAAGGGCGGTCTGTGCGACCCTGCGGGTCGTGTGCTCTGTGATCACCGAGTCTATGAGACTCAGCTGATCACAGATCCAAGTAAGGGGTCGATCCCGGCCCCTTACCACGTGATAAGCTGTCAGCCAATGACGGCTGATAACGTGATCTAAACTGTCTAAACGATCACCGGCTTCTGTCAGAGGGACATCAGACCCTCACTCAGAAAGCCGCCACTGTGCCCACCAATGTCACCTACCAGTGCCCACTGTGCCACCTACCAGTGCCACCTACCAGTACCCAAAGTGCCACCTACCAGTGCCCACTGTGCCACCTACCAGTACCCACAGTGCCACCTACCAGTGCCCACAGTGCCACTTACCAGTACCCACAGTGCTACCTACCAATGCCTACCAGTGCTGCCAATCAATGGCCATCACTGTCTAATAATCAGTGCCACAGATCAGTGCTGCCTATCAGTGTCACCTACCAGTGCCTACCATCACCCATCAGTGCCACCCATCAGTGCTGCCTATCAGTGTCACCTACCAGTGCCTACCATCGCCCATCAGTGCCACCCATCAGTGCCTATTAGTGCCACCTATCAGTGCCGCTTATCAGTGCCCTTCAGTGCCACCTATCAGTGCCGCCTCATCAGTGCTTATCAGTGCCACCTATCAGTGCCCATTAGTGCCACCTTATCAGTGCCTATCACTGGGCATCAGTGCCACCTATCAGTGCAGCCTCATCAGCGCACATTAGTGAAGGAGAAAAATTACCTGTTTTCAAAATTTTATAACAAACTATGAAACTGTTTTTTTATTTTTCAAAATGTTGGTCCCTTTTTGTTTTGTTTAGCAAAAACAAACAAAGCAAAAAAACAGCAGCGATTAACCACTTGCCGACCGCCGCACGACGATGTACGTCCATTTTTTGAAGAGGGATATCTCGGTAACGGCAGCAGCTGCTGCCACAACCGAGATATCCATCTCTTCAGGCGGCGGTCGGCTGTACGATAACGGTGGTCTCCGCGGCGGATTCGCCGCGAGATCACCGCTATCGGCGGCGGGAGAGGCGCCACCCCCCCTCCCGCCGCCCTCACGCACCTTCCGCCGCTTACCGGAGCCGTCGGTAGCGGCGGAGGCGATCGGGTCCTTCAGTCTGCTGGGTATGGAGACAAGTGAGGCTAAGATGGCCCCCACTCGTCTCTATACCATAGGAGGGCGGAAGCGACGTCAAAACGTCACTTCCGCCCATACCTCTTAAAGGTATATTTTTTTTTTAAATGTCAGATTTTCTTTTTTTTTTTTTTTTTTTTTTTTTTTTCATTTTAGCCCAAATATGAGATCTGAGGACCTTTTGACCCCAGATCTCATATTTAAGAGGACCTGTCATGCTTTTTTCTATTACAAGGGATGTTTACATTCCTTGTAATAGGAATAAAAGTGATCCATTTTATTTTATTTTTTTTAAAAAGTGTAAAAATAAATAAAATAAATTAAAATAAATAAGAAAAAAAAAATTTTTTTTTTAAAAACACCCCGTTACGACGAGCTTGCGCACAGAAGCGAGCGCATACGTGAGTAGCGCCCGCATATGAAAACGGTGGTCAAACCACATATGTGAGGTATCGCCGCGATCGGTAGAGCGAGAGCAATAATTCTAGCCCTAGACCTCCTCTGTAACGCAAAAAATGCAACCTGTAGAATTTTTTAAATGTCGCTTATGGAGATTTTTGAGGCTAAAAGTTTGACGCCATTCCACGAGCGGGCGCAATTTTGAAGCGTGACATGTTGGGTATCAATTTACTCGGCATACCATTATCTTTCACAGTATAAAAAAAAATTTGGCTAATTTTACTGTTGTCTTATTTTTTTATTCAAAAAAGTGAATTTTTTCCAAAAAAAGTGCGCTTCTAAGACCGCTGCGCAAATACGGTGTGAAAAAAAGTATTTCAATGACCGCCATTTTATTCTCTAGGGTGTTAGAAAAAAAACAATATAAAATGTTTGGGGGTTCTAAGTAATTTTCTAGCAAAAAAAACTGTTTTAAACATGGAAACACCAAGTCCGAAAAAGAGGCCTGGTCCTTAAAGAGGAAGTAAACCCTGATGGGTTTACTTCCTCTTTTTTTCCCTGCAAAGGTAAAGCATAATGGACTACTATGCATCGCATAGTAGCTCATTATGTGTCACTTACCTGACACAGGAGCCAGCGAAGTCGCCGCTGTCACCTGTAGTCCGCCGCATCCATCTTGGTTGTGGCGTCTCTCGCAGCTCCGACGAATGACAGCGGAGAAGCCGCGATGACGTCACTCCCGCGCATGCGCACGGGAGTCGCGTCTCGGAGCTCCGACGCTGCCATTCGCCGGAGCCGCGATGACGTCACTCCCGCGCATGCGCACGGGAGTAGACAAATTTGGCAAATCCATTCTTGGACTTGCCGCATTTAGTGCGCCTGCGCGCCGCTGTCTACGGCGCATGCGCCGTAGACAGCGGTGCCCATTTTCGGGCAAATATCTCCTAAACCATATAGGTTTAGGAGATATTACTTGGACCTACAGGTAAGCCTTAATCTAGGCTTACCTGTAGGTCAAAGTTGTTTGGAAGGGTTTACTTCCATTTTAAGTGGTTAAATTAAATACCACCAATATTAAGCTCTATCTGTGTGAAAAAAAAATGATAAAATTTCAGTTGGGTAAATTGTAGCATGACCGCGCAATTGTCATTCAAAAAGTGACAGCGCTGAAAGCTGAACATTGGTCTGGGCAGGAAGGGGGTTTAAGTGCCCAGTAAGCAAGTGGTTAACTTGCGTCTTTTGTATATGTTTGGAGTTCAACGTTAAAGAGATTGTAGCTTCCCCTTATGCTACATTTTAAAGCATCCTGACATATCTAACCAACAAAAATATTGTAGTTTTGATAAATGTTATAACATATCACTTAGTCTTAAGAAAAGATTGTATACTAATCACTAACGCAGTGAGTGGCTCTGGGATTAGCCGATGACAAATGAACCACAACACACCGCTCCCCAGGACAGAGAGAAGTAATGAATTTGAAAATTAATTAGACAACTAATTGTTTACCCTAAAGGAAATATTGTGCCTAACAAAATAATTCCAAAGAGATCTTTCAGACAGGTTACATTATGTCTCTACAAATTAAAAATCACTGGGGTGTTGCTTTGATGTTTTGTCCCAGCCCGGAAGATATTTCTCTTGATCTTGTTTGTGTTAAAGAAATCACATGGCTCAGGATCTTCCAAGAAGAGATCATATAAATACAGAAGGGTGGGATTTTATTATTTTTTAAAACATGATTTTAAACCATTAAAAAAAAAAAAAAAATAGTGCATTTTATGTGTTTTCCATTAGGGACGAGTGAATGTAGCAGATTTTTATCTTGAAAGATTTCAGTGAAATGTCAGCATTTTGACAATATACGTTGGTGTCAAGGAGGGAGGAAAACTATTTTTTGTTTTGCAGTGGTTTGAAAGGGTTTAATGGGCTTTAAAATGCTCTTGGTGATTACAGAGGCTCATTTCAACTATCTTGGACCAGTTGTTTTGCCACAAAAGGCCCCTTGATAGCCTCAAAAAAAAGCGAAATAAAAAAAATATATAAATAGAAAACAACAGCACATAAATACTAAAAGGGGGAAAAAACAGGAATTCAAAGAACACTAAATAAAGTTTGAAGAAAAAAAATACCCCCAAAAAAAAATATATATATATATATATATATATATAATAATATATATATATATATATATTGTAATGGACGCCGTGGCTGGGTCCTGGAAGGACGCTATATTTCCCCTCTGTTTGGGTTGTGCTCTCTTTAAGGGAATACAATTGATTAACCCACCTGTTAAGGCAGTGTCTTTAAAAAGCAAGACAGGAAGTTGTAGAGGGGTGTGGTGGAGTGTGAGCAGCTTGATGCTGGCTGAAGAGTGGTTTGCCCTGTGGGAGACTGTAGTCCGTGTAAGGGACTGGGAAAGGCTGACAACCTTGAGAGTCAGGAAGACTAAGGAAGTCGGTGAGTCCAGGGGGCTGGAAAGAGTTGACAAATCTGTTGGGAGCAAGCAGAGGAACTGTTGACAATTGAGAGCCAGGTGGCTTGGTATGTTCATTTGTGTGCTGAATGAATTTAAACCCCTGCGTGGGATTACTGGATGAACTAAATATTTTTGTTTTCTTATAATAAACGTGGGCTACCAGGCCCTTAACCATAAAACGCCTGCCTGATGTAGACTAAAACGTGCATCTACCAATTGTGCTTAATCACCCCAACATTACAAGTGGTGTTCGAATGCGGGCATGTAGACGGTGGAATCCGGGTCCTTGCTCCACAGTGAGTCGCATCAGGAACTGCTGCTAGCTGTGTGTGGCAGCCAGGCGAACAGCATTGCGTATACGTTTATTTGATGGACTGTGTTGCATGCAGGTTGTGTACCTGTGAAGGAAGAATTAAACATCAGATTTTTTTTTTTTTTTCCTTTCTCTGCTGAGAAATGTTACAAGCTGCTGTGTGCATGTGATTGCAAGGATGAGGCAGTCAAAAAGCAAGAAGTTCATGTTTAATCAAGTTAAAGAGGATGTTGTTCCTGGCAGCCTGAGCCCAAAGGTGCCACAGCATGACGCAAGGAGGCCTCTGCGCTGCATCCGTTGTAGTGAGTGGGGACATGCTGTTGCCCATTGCCCCTTGTCACAGGAATGTTTGTGGAATAACCAAGCTGGATGGGAGGTTGATGAATTCTGGAGATCATCTACTAATGATTGTGATCAGCTGTGTCCTCAGAAGTGGTATCCAATGGCAACGAGTGAGAGCCAGTCATGGAGGAGATGCCAAGAAGTGAGCTCAGCATGGCCTGAGAAGATGTCTCCACCTTGTAGGACCAGCCAAAAGGGGCCAGTGAAATGTGAGACAGCGAATGAATGGTTCCAGCGGAATCGCAAAGAGTGGGGTGCACTGCAAGGGGCTGACATCTTGGCCTCTGACTATGTGCAACCCATGCTGCCTACAGAGGAGGTGGGAGACTTCCTTGTAAGATTTGAAAAAGTTGCTGTAAAGAGAAAATGGCCTAGGAACCGGTGGCCAAAACTGTTGCAAACCTTATTGCGGATAGAGTTCCGGTCGGTTTACCATTTGATGGATGGGGGCCAGGATGACTATCGCAAGTTTAAAGAGGAAATCCTTCTTAGAGGAGAGTTCCATCGTATCATGGGCCGCCAGCAATGCTCCAGGATGGGAGAAGTGTCGCCGGAAGTCCTAGGAATTGGAAATCCAGAGAAACGTAAGGTTTTCTGTCATGGCCACTTAGGCAAAGGGGTCAGTCCAGAAAGGAGAGTATATCAGCCTGAATCCTGCATGAGGTATAGCCAACCTGCTTTGGAGCGCAAGTCTGCAGTTACCCCTAGCAACAAGGATCTTGTGTTACCTACAGGGGGCGTCAGTGGGTCCAGAAAGGCTGCAGTTTTGCTCCATGGCCACATGGGGGAGTCAGCCTATGGAGACACCACACCAGTGAGACAACGCACTCAAGTGAAGGCTATGACATCAGCTGCAGGAACTGGTAAGACTGTTTCAGTTTGTGATGCTGAACCCAGTGAAGTGGGAGTATGTCCAGTGGGGAGATCCGCAGTACAAATGGACATAGACTTTCTGCATTGTGCTACCCAGAGCAGTGGGGAGGCGCAGCGTAAAGCCCAACTAGACGCAGGGCTAAAGACTGAAAAGGACATGGGGACTCTGCATATGCCTGCTATGATCCAGCAGATGGCTGGGAAAATTGAGCTAGGGGTGACCAAAACAGTGCTGGTACCATGTTCCCTAGTGACAGCTGCTGCAGGGTTGCCCAGGGAAACTTCCAAGGAGCTTGCAGTGTTGGAGCAGAGAGTTTCCCAGGTCAGCTATGGAGCTGCCCAAATAGGCAAAAGTGCCCCTTTACAGAGAGCAGGTGCTGTGAAGAGTCGCTCAGAGGTTATGGTGGCTTATAAACAAACCACAAAAACAGCAGTTGTGTCTACATGTAATGAGAATGCTAATGATCGTACTAACAAAAGTGATACTATTGCTAAACGTGATGAGTGTAATGACATTGAAACATGTATTTCTTGTAATGTCATATCTGAGAGTGAGGTTGGTAATGTGTTCACTACCAGTGATGAGAGTAGGAGATCTCCCATGACAGGCAGAGGCACAGGATTGTCCATGGAAGTCTCATGGGGTCTCCATGTGTTGGAGTCAGAGGCTGCCCAGGATGGCTCTGGTGCTATGCTGGTGGAACAAGGGGGGACTAATTCACACAGTGAGAAAGTGTGGGCGCAGCCCCACAACCCTACGTGTAGCCCAGTGGGCAAGGGGTTAATTCAGCCTGCAAAAGTTGAGTGTACAAAGCTGAATGTGTCTGTAATGCCACCAGGAAAAGGTGTTCAAAATGGTGTGCTGCACCAAGCTTTAGGTGATGAAGCATCACCCCAATGCAATGTTGATAAAAGTGTGGTGTTACAAAATGATGTATATAGAAATGACGAATGTGCAGTTAAAGCTAATGAATCCCAGGGTTCTGTGTGGCTTTCTACAGCAGGTGATGCAACACTGTGGAACACCCATGGTGGAACCACAATGGACTGGGACAGCTGGGCCAAACAATTGCTAGCCATGCTGAGTAAGGCTAGCTTAAGTAACAAGGGTGTGGACACAACTGCTATGCCAGACAGGGGGACCGCAGAGCCGCCGGTGGTTGAGGGCGTCTTGGTCCGTGCAAAGGTTGCTGCCCTCCCCTCTGAAGAAACAGTTCAGGGCACTGGCATCGCAGATGTGTTGTCCACAGCCCCACAGCTAAATGATATTGAGTATCAAAGTGATAGTGTGACTTGTAATGACCTGCAGAGGCTCACCAACACTGGTGCAGAATGGATAAGTGTGAGACATGTGTCTGACAGCTCTCCAGGGGAGAAACAAGCTGTGATGATGAGTACCTCCAAGGAGGATGAGGTCTCTTCAAATGTCTCACCCTCTCAACCTGCAGTCGCTGAGCCCCTCCATGTCTTGGACAGGGTAGAAGACCCTAGAAAGTTCTGGTGTTTAGACATGGGATGTTTAGAGATGACAGAAACTTTACTAGAAATGCTAGAGTTGGTAAAGATGAACTTACTGTATACTTGGGTATCTCCGCCACAGTTGGACCAGGTGGTGCTGCGTAGCACCAATGGGTGGAGCCAAGTGGTACAGGCAGTGCTGGGAAACCTTGACCAACAGTGGTATTGGTGGGACCAATGGTTACCCATTTGGCACAGGATCTACAGATTCTCTGTAAGCGTACTTCTAGTTATTGATTGGTATGGAAGGCATGCGAGAGAACTGCTTGAGATATCAGAGGTCTCTCCGTCTGATGCGGTGACTAGAAACATCTCTGCTGGTGTGGTCCGAGGTGCGGCGGAGCAGTGGTCAGTAGAGGGCGCAGATACTGCCTTACCCGCTAGGCCTCATGAGAAGGAACGGCCCAGAATGGACTCAGCAGTAGCAGAGATGCTTTCTGTCACTGGCCCAGGGGTACAAGTTAAGGTGCCCGGAGACACTGTGGAAGAAAGTGTTAATAGTGGTTGCCATAACAATGTAATGTGTTCACATGGAAAAAATGGTTTATGCTTGGGTCAGGGTAGGTTGTTAGAACAGGTACCCATGGAGTGTTGGACAACGGGTGAGGTGGAGCTGTGCTATGGTTCCGTCGGATGTAGTCCCTCCTCAGGTCTTCTAACAAACACTGAATTGGAAAGCTGTGATCTGTTAAGAGTTCGTTCTGTAAACAATGATTTGGTTGCAGTGGGTACCAAGAGAAACTGTTTTAAACCTGAAATACCGATGGTGAAGGGTAAAATGGGTATTTGTAAGGTGAAAGGAGGGCTCAAGGAAGGCAGAGTTCCCCCAAGAAAAGTGAATAAGCCCAGGGACCCCAAAAGAAGAGGAAGGCTGAGTATAGGAAAATATAGGAACCTGTTAAGATCCAGGGGGGAATGTTCCTGGAAGCGCACCCGGAAAAAAGGTTGGGCCTACGTGGCTGACAGCCAGCACAGAGGTGTCCCAACCATCATGATGGGTGCTGGTGTTCCTCCCTCCGGATCGAAACACAGGGGGGGGATATGTAATGGACGCCGTGGCTGGGTCCTGGAAGGACGCTATATTTCCCCTCTGTTTGGGTTGTGCTCTCTTTAAGGGAATACAATTGATTAACCCACCTGTTAAGGCAGTGTCTTTAAAAAGCAAGACAGGAAGTTGTAGAGGGGTGTGGTGGAGTGTGAGCAGCTTGATGCTGGCTGAAGAGTGGTTTGCCCTGTGGGAGACTGTAGTCCGTGTAAGGGACTGGGAAAGGCTGACAACCTTGAGAGTCAGGAAGACTAAGGAAGTCGGTGAGTCCAGGGGGCTGGAAAGAGTTGACAAATCTGTTGGGAGCAAGCAGAGGAACTGTTGACAATTGAGAGCCAGGTGGCTTGGTATGTTCATTTGTGTGCTGAATGAATTTAAACCCCTGCGTGGGATTACTGGATGAACTAAATATTTTTGTTTTCTTATAATAAACGTGGGCTACCAGGCCCTTAACCATAAAACGCCTGCCTGATGTAGACTAAAACGTGCATCTACCAATTGTGCTTAATCACCCCAACATTACAATATATATATATATATATATATATATATATATATATATATATATATATATATATATATATATATATATATATATATATATATATATATATATATATATATATAAAATATAAAACAACAGCACATAAATAATAAAGGGGGGGGGGGGACAGGAATTCAAAGAACACTAAATAAAGTTTGAAAAAAAAAATACCCCAAATACCCTCAAACAAATATATATATATATATATATATATATATATATATATATATATATATATATATATATATATATATATATATAACAACAGCACATAAATACAAAAAGGGGGGAAAAACAGGAATTCAAAGAACACTAAAAAAAGCCCTAAAAAAAAAAGACTGCCAATTTCGTCAAAAGCCTCGTACACACGATCGGATTTTCTGACTGGAATTGTGTGATGACGGCTGTAGCGTTCGGTCTTGTAAACTAGCGTTCGTAATAGAGAATTGACATTCGTGGCGCGGCAAATTATGAAGTCTCGAAATGTAGCGCACAATTCTCTTCTTCTTTAATGGGATAATAATGAAGCTGCTTTGCTGTCGATACTGATGGAGTTATTTCAAACTAATTTTCAAAGACTTTCATCCAAAAATATAGAAAATATAACAAATCAAATCATTATTCAACCAAAAAAATAATCTCAATGCAATAACTCCAAGACCAATAATAAATAACACTTTATCTCCTTCGATTCCGCAACATGTCTGGTTGACTAACAGCTGTTCATAAATGAACTGAAAAGCACAAAATGAAAAGCACAAACTGAAAAGCGCTAAATGAAAAGTGCGAAAAGAAAAGCGAAAATCAACTCTCACCAAACTTCTACTAACACGAAATTAGCAGAAGGAGCCCAAAGGGTGGTGCTAAAGAGCTGAAAAAACATGTAGTACGTCACTACGGTCTTGATTGTTGTCTGTGTGCATGCAAGACAAGTTTGGGCCAATGCCTTTTAGACAAAAGTCCACGGTTTTGTTGGTCAATAGGGATGAGCCCAATGTTCGAGTCGAATGTAAGTTTGACTTGAACATCGAGTGTTCGCCTGTTGGCTGAATAGCGAACAATTTGGGGTGTTCGCGGCAAATTCGAAAGCCTTTAAAAGGCTATGGGAGAAATCAAAAGTGCTAATTTTAAAGGCTTATATGCATGATATTGTCATATAAATTGTTTGGGGACCCGGGTCCTGCCCCAGGGGACATGTATCAATGCAAAAAAAAGTTTTAAAAACGGACGTTTTTTTCGGGAGCAGTGATTTTAATAATGCTTAAAGTGAAACAATAAAAGTGAAATATTCCTTTAAATTTCATACCTGGGGGTGTCTATAGTATGCCTGTAATGTGTCACATGTTTCCCGTGTTTAGAACAGTCCGAGAGCAAAATGACATTTCTAAAGGAAAAAAAGTAATTTATAGACAAATGTCTTGCAGCTTCTCTGTTTGTGGTCTTCGTGGGCGGTCCTCGCTCGCTGTTGCAGGTGGGGATCAAACATTTTCGTTAATACGCAATGTTGCGATTCATTATGTTTCCTATCCATTTCATACTTACTGCCTCCAGAGTTGTTGTCGGTCATGTCCCGACATCATTTGGCACAGGTGTAGTAGATTCGCATGTTCCCTGTGCCTTGATTGTCATCCCATCCACAAACATACGATGCATTTGTAGATCCAAGCCTCCGAGCCACTGTCAGTCGTTGTCCGATATCACTCGATACAGACTTTTTTGCTCATAGGGTTCACTGTCCATAGGATTGCCGTCTCATCCATTTGGAGATGAGCATGTATTGTTTGCACAGATTCTGTGGCTGATTGAGGTGGTAATTAGACCCGCCTGGTGCTTTGTCTGCACTTTGATTAGCCTGGGGGGCTGGGTGGTTGGTTTGGTTTTAGAGTAAGGGGTGGCATACACTCTGCAACCAATTCGTATCGGATTCACTTCACACAGTTTACAACCGATTTTACTTACCCTACTACCGATTCGTATTAAATGCATTGAATAGCTACCACAGTCCAGTTTGAATCTAGTCACGTCGCCGGCACAACGGATTGCTTCGGACACGTTGCTCACCGATTCGTATCGGGTCGTGTTATTTACCCTACCTACTAATTCGCATTGGTTCATATCCTACCCTCTGACTGATTTGCATCGGTCAACTTTATTTATCCTGATTACGTAATTTACCCTAACCACAGACCTAGCCTACAACCGATTTGCATCGGATCCATTCTTTTCATACTGACCATAGTCCGATTCGAATCTAGTCACATCAGCGCCACAACATTTGTATTGGATGTACGGCTCACCAATTCATATTGGATTTTATGGCCTACCCTACAACCGATTTGTATCGGGTCAAATCTTCATACCTGTCACAGTCCGATTCAAGTCTAGCCGCGTCAGTGGAGCCACAATTCATATCAGATTCATTTTCTCACACTTTCTACCACAGCTACGGCCAGTTAGGGTCATAGTTCATTCCCACTCATTTAAAATTTCTGCTATCTTTTTCTTTTTTCCCCTGCCAGTAAGGTCACCTTTCTTGCAATCGTTGCCACATTGCCTCCAGCAGCACAAACACTTGCAATCGCTGCAAACACGTCTACAGCAGAATCATCTTGCAATCATGCCAGCACATACACAGCAATGCAATCTTCTTAGCCCTTGTACCACACGGTCGGAGATTCTGAAGGAATGTGTCCGATCGGACTGTTTTGTCGGATAATCCGACTGTGTGTGGTCTTCATCGGACTGTTTCCGTCGGAGTATCTGACCTTGCGAAAGTATTCGGCCCCCTTGAACTTTTCAACCTTTTGCCACATTTCAGGCTTCAAACATAAAGATATAACATTATAATTTTTTGTGAAGAATCACCAACAAGTGGGACACAATCGTGAAGTGGAACGAAATCTATTGGATATTTTAAACTTTTTTAGCAAATAAAAAACTGAAAAGTGGTGCGTGCAAAATTATTCAGCCCCTTTACTTTCAGTGCAGCAAACTCACTCCAGAAGTTCAGCGAGGATCTCTGAATGATCCAATGTTGTCCTAAATGACTGATGGTGATAAATAGAATCCACCTGTGTGTAATCAAGTCTCTGTATAAATGCACCTGCTCTGTGATAGTCTCAGGGTTCTGTTGAAAGCGCAGAGAGCATCATGAAGACCAAGGAACACACCAGGCAGGTCTGTAATACTGTTGTGGAGAAGTTTAAAGCCGGATTTGGATACAAAAAGATTTCCCAAGCTTTAAACATCCCAAGGAGCACTGTGCAAGCGATCATTTTGAAATGGAAGGAGTATCAGACCACTGCAAATCTACCAAGACCTGGCCGTCCCTCTAAACTTTCAGCTCAGACAAGGAGAAGACTGATCAGAGATGCAGCCAAGAGGCCCATGATCACTCTGGATGAACTGCAGAGAACTACAGCTGAGGTGGGAGAGTCTGTCCATAGGACAACAATCAGTCGTACACTGCACAAATCTGGCCTTTATGGAAGAGTGGCAAGAAGAAAGCCATTTCTCAAAGATATCCATAAAAAGTCTCGTCTAAAGTTTGCCACAAGCCACCTGGGAGACACACCAAACATGTGGAAGAAGGTGCTCTGGTCAGATGAAACCAAAATCCAACTTTTTGCCCACAATGCAAAACGATATGTTTGGCGTAAAAGCAACACAGCTCATCACCCTCAACACACCATCCCCACTGTCACACATGGTGGTGGCAGCATCATGGTTTGGGCCTGCTTTTCTTCAGCAGGGACAGGGAAGATGGTTAAAATTGAGGGGAAGATGGATGCAGCCAAATAAAGGACCATTCTGGATGAAAACCTGTTGGAGTCTGCAAAAGACCTGAAACTGGGTCGGAGATTTATCTTCCAACAAGACAATTATCCCAAACATACAGCAAAATCTACAAAGGAATGGTTCACAAATAAACGTATCCAGGTGTTAGAATGGCCAAGTCAAAGTCCAGACCTGAATCCAATCGAGAATTTGTGGAAAGAGCTGAAAACTGCTGTTCACAAACGCTCTCCATCCAACCTCACTGAGCTCGAGCTGTTTTGCAAGGAAGAATGGGCAATAATTTCAGTCTCTCGATGTGCAAAACTGATAGAGACATACCCCAAGCGACTTGCAGCTGTAATCGCAGCAAAAGGTGGCTCTACAAAGTATTAACGCAAGGGGGCCGAATAATTTTGCACGATCCACTTTTCATTTTTTTATTAGTTAAAAAAGTTTCAAAAATCCAATAGATTTTGTTCCACTTCACAATTGTGTCCCACTTGTTGGTGATTCTTCACAAAAAATAAAAATTTTATATCTTTATGTTTGAAGCCTGAAATGTGGCAAAATGTTGAAAAGTTCAAGGGGGCCGAATACTTTCGCAAGGCACTGTATATATAGTATATTATAACATATATTATAACATTTATAGTATATTATAACATGTGTTGCAGCACAGTGGACATAACTTATTGCTCCATCAAAATATTATACAATACAATAAGACTCAAGGGTGGGGTTTGTGCCACATTTAGCTTCAGATATTTTGAATGGATGACAGATTCACTTGGAAGATTAAAAAAAAATTGTTGTATTTTCAGTGACACGTATATTTAAAACCATTAGTGTTAGATTTTCTTCAAAGTATTTTCTCATATAGCCTCTACCATTGCCAACTGTTGGGGTAAAATATGTCAGACAGGCAAAGAGCTCCATCGTTTTCATCTCTACAGGAGTGTCTGGAAGACTTTAATGGTGGGAAGAAAAATAAGATATGATTTTCTCTGCTGATATAGAAGCAGTGTCTGCCTATGTATCCAATATGGCAGCTTCCCCGTACATCTGGGGGACTATTCATGAGGCAGCAGTAAAGCTTAACTGGATTTAAAAAAAATATATCCTCCTTGTAAAAAAAAAAAAAAAAAAAATATATATATCCTCCAGCACATTTATAAAGCACAGCTGTGTGTTTTAAAAATCTGCTTTGAGCTTTGCTTACATCAGGACCAGGGAACCTCATTTGCCATGACATAAAGGATTCTGGGAGCTTCCAGATCTGGATGACGAAGAAGGTTCTCTTTAAGTATGGCTCATAGTACCCATCTACTAAATAAAATCATTGTCATTTCTCTCTCGTTTCTTGAGCGGAGTCCTTGGATTGCCCACTGTAATTATTTTCTTGAGCAGCCCAGGCACGAAAAAACGATTCTCCAAAGGTGTAAAAAGATATTTGGATGCAAGTATGGAAACCCAGGCTTCAATGATCCTGCAGTGAATTTCCCAACAGACTCAGCTTGACAAGCAGATGTCACTCAATCAGGAATCGTTTCTATCTTCCCGAGAGGACAGATGGCCCCAGACTACTTAGTCATTCCTTTCTTGGCTGCTTTCTTGCCAGTGCAAAGCTGTAACAAGGATGCAAAGGGGTTCCTTTGGTCTCTGTGGTAAATAATAAGGAGAATCTGCATTTCTGTTTATTATTATTCCCAACAAACTGCATAATTTCAGCCATACATATTTTGGTTTGGACCGAGGCTTGAGAGAAACTAGTAAGGACAGAATTATTGCTAACTTGGCTTTTAATACTATTGCCGCGTACACGCGATCAAATTGTCCGGCGTACTTAGTCCGCCGAAACGCATTTCACCGGACAATTCGATCGTGTGTGGGCATCGGCGGACTTTCTCAGCGTAAAGTCCGGCGGACTTAGAAAGTATTTTTGCAGTCCAATCTTTCCGCCAGACTTGGGTTTCAGTGGACAATACGTTCGTCAGTATGCTAGTCCGGCGGACTAAGAATGACGCATGCTCAGAAGCAAGTACGAAAAGGAAGCTATTGGCTACTGGTTATTGAACTTCCTTTTTCTAGTCCCGTCGTACGTGCTGTACGTCACCGCGATAGCAAACGCCAGACTTTCTGTGTGTCCGTGTGTGGCCAAGTCAGTTCGGTAGAAAGTCCGCCGGATTATCCGTCGGATTGTATGTCGGACTAAGTACGCCAGACAATTCGATCGTGTGTACGCGGACTATGACAGCTAGATCTTGGATCCACCAACTAGCAAGTAGCTGACCGGAAACAAGCATGCAGAATAAGACTCAAAATATCCTGGCAATCCTGTTGCAGGTGAAAACTCCCCAGTGATGGTACCACTAAGTACCTCTAAGTGTACACACGGTCAGACATTTCGACAACCAAATCCGACGGATTTTGTCAAACTGTTGCATGTCAAAAAATCTGATCGCGCTTAACGTGATGACGTTATTTCGTTAGGATGGGACTACGTTCAGGCTAGTAGCCAATAGCTTTGGTCTAGGAATTTGATCTGAGCATGCGTGGCACTTTGTCCGATCGAAATTCTCTACACATGATAGGACAAAGTCCGATCGGATCATGTTGTCGGAAAATTTTATAGCCCAGCTGGAAAACTTGGTCCGTCGGATACTCCGACGGAAACAGTCCGATGGAGCCCATACACTGTCGGATTATCCGACAACGCGGTCCTACCGGACATTGTCCATCGGAATGTTCGACCGTGTGTACAAGGGCTAAGAATTGCAGAGAAAATATCTATCTGTTTTTAATGTATCATTCCCTCACTGGCCAAATAAGGTAGGCATCACTCCTTCCCTAAGAGAATCACTACAGAATGTCCCATGCCAGTGAATGAGCAATTTCTTACTCACCGGACCAGGGAGGGAGTGATAGTCTTGCTGGCATGTTGATGTCAGTGTGCCATGGCCCTAAGATTTCTGACTTTTTAGCTTTCTTTAATGGCATGCTTGCTCTAGATCAGTGTTTCTCAACTCCAGACTCTTAAGGCGCCCCAACATATCATGTTTTCAGGATTTCCCTTAGATGAAACAACTGTGGTAATTACTAAAGCAGTGAAACTGATCAAATTACCTGTGCAAAATAAAGGACAGCCTGAAAACATGACCTGTTGGGGCGCCTTGAGGACTGGAGTTGAGAAACACTGGTCTAGATCAGTGACTCACAAGATAGAAAAGCCAAGGTCAGGGTGACAGCCTCTGACCCTACAACTTAAACCCCAAATTACCAATGGTAATCTCTTTCCTATTTAAAAGTAAACTATATTGTAAAAAGTATTGCCTTTACACGCACATTAACTTTAATGGTATCCCAGTCTTAATCCGTAGGGTTCAATATTGGGTTGGCCCACCCTTTGCAGCTATAACAGCTTCAACTCTTCTGGGAAGGCCGTCCACAAGGTTTAGGAGTGTATCTATGGGAATGTTTGACCATTAATTCCAGACGCGCTTTTGTGAGGTCAGGCACCAATGTCTCCACGCTAGTTCATCCCAAAGATGTTCTATCGGGTTGAGGGCAGGCCAGTCAAATTCCTTCACCCCAAACTCGCTCATCCATATCTTTATGGACTTTGCTTTGTGCACTGGTGAGCAGTCATGTTGGAACAGGAACTCCCATCCCAAAATGTTTTGGTATGCTGACATATTAAGAGTTCTCTTCACTGGACCTTCCCTTCTCTTCAAGGGGCCAAGCCAAACCCCTGAAAAACAACCTCATACCATAACCCACCCCTCCATCAAATTATTTGGGCTAGTTCACACATCAAGGTCAATAAAGACGTGAATGAGCAAGTTTGGGGTAAAAAAACTTGACTGGCTTGTAAAGAGTCCTGACCTCAACCCGATAGAACACCTTTGGGATTAATTAGAGCAGAGACTGCAAGAAAAGCCTTCTCATCCAACATCAGTGCCTGACCTTACAAATGCGCTTCTGGAAGAATGGTCAAACATTCCCATAGACACACTCCTAAACCTTGTGGACGGCTTTTCCAGAAGAGTTGAAGCTGTTATCGCTGCAAAGGGTGGAGCCAACTCAATATTGACCCCTTCGGACAACGACTGGGATAGCATTAAAGTTCACGTGTGTGTAAAGGTAGGTGTCCCAATACTTTTGACAATATAGTGTATATCTAAAGCTGAAACTTTCTTTTCACATTTTGGAAAGACCAAGTGATAGTTAAAACTAATTTCAATTTTTATTTTTATTTTTGTTTGCCATCCGTATCCCACTGGGGAGATTTCATTTATTTTCCTGTTCTCAAAGGCAAGGGTTGAATTCCACATTACTTACAGATTTTGAGCTCTGTAAGCCCTTGTACACGCGGTCGGAGGTTCCGACGGAATGTGTCCTATCGGACCGTTTTGTCGGATATTCCGACTGTGTGTGGTCTCCATCAGACTGTTTCCGTCGGAGTATCCGACGGACCAAGTTTTCCAACTTGCCCGTAAAATCTTCCGACAAAATGCTCCGATCGGACATACTCCGATCATGTGTAGCCTACTCCGACGGACAAAGTGCCACGCATGCTCAGATCAAATTCCTAGACCAAAGCTATTGGCTACTAGCCTGAACGTAGTCCAGTCGTAACTAAATAACGTCATCACGTTATGTACAATCGGATTTTCCAACAACTTTGTCCGACCGTGTGTATACAACAGTTTCGGACAAAATCCAACGGATTTGGTTGTCAGAATGTCTGACCATGTGTACAAGGGCTAAAACAAAAAAATAGTTTTTTTTAACAAAGCTCACAAGGTTAGTGTGAAAAAATATGAGTGGCCAAAAAGAATATATATATATATATATATATATATATATATATATATATATAACCAATATAGATTCCCTTTAAATTATATCTAATGCCAACATTATTTTAGACCCCTTTCACACCACACCGCCCATTGCGTCGGCGGTAAAACGCCGCTATTTTTAGCTACGTTTTACCGCCGGATTTGCGGCGCATTTCGGCCGCTAGCGGGGCGCTTTTACCCCCGCTAGTGGCCGAGAAAGGGTTAAAACCGCCGGCAATACGCCGCAATAGCGGCGTTTTTGCCAGCGGCATTACAGCGCTGCCCCATTGATTTTAATGGGCAGCAGCGGTGGAGGAGCGGTAAACACACCACTCCTTCACCGCTCCAAAGAAGCTGCTGGCAGGACTTTTCCCTGACGTCCTGCCAATGCACCGCTGTAGTGTGAAAGTCCTCGGGGCTTTCACACTACAAACAATGGTGCAGCTTCTTTAGGGGGGCAGATTGCAGGCGCTATTTCTAACGTTATAGCGCCTGCAAAACGCCCTGGTGTGAAAGGGGTCTAAGTGTTGACTATGAAATGGTTAACGTTAAATTATTTTTTTTTTATTTATTGCAGTCTGTGTCTCATTAAGGAGATTTTACTTACTGTCCTGAACAGGAAGCGAGGGAAGATCTCTTCAAAGTAAGGGGAATCTTTTTTTAAAAAAACAACTGTCACTAGAAAATGCGTATAACAGAGGTCAGAAATATTGGATTTTTCATTTCCTTTTGTCTTATGAAATTGACAGCCTCTAGTCCAAATACAGTTTCTAACACAGTCAACTTATCTGCATAATTTGGTTTGTGAGTTCCTGTGTCCCCACAGAGGGTAGGCTATATGAGGCTGCACTCATTAGGTAGCCCATACATTGTTGCAGCCTTTCTCATTCTTTTTACCCCAGGGGAACCCTTAAAATAATTTTCAGGTGTCCGGGAACCCCTGATAAAACCCATTCATTGGGGGTTGTTGGGAACAATGCCCCTTACTTTGGTGGCCTGTGAGAAGAATGCCCTTTTTTAGAGTGGTGGTAAGAATGGCCTTGTAAGCCCTTGTACACACGGTCGGAGATTCCGACGGAATGTGTCCTATCGGACCATTTTGTCAGATAATCCGACTGTGTGTGGTCTCCATCGGACTGTTTCCGTCGGAATATCCGACGGACCAAGTTTTCCAACTTGTCCGTAAAATTTTCCGACAACATGATCCGATCGGACATACTCCAATCATGTGTAGCCTACTCCGACGGACAAAGTGCCACGCATGCTCAGATCAAATTCCTAGACCAAAGCTATTGGCTACCAGCCTCAACGTAGTCCCGTCGTAACGAAATAATGTCATCACGTTATGTACAATCGGATTTTCCGACAACTTTGTCCGACCGTGTGTATTCAACAGTTTCGGACAAAATCCGTCAGACTAAATCTGACGGATTTGGTTGTCGGAATCTCCGATCGTGTGTACAAGGGCTAAGACTTCTGTGGTGTATCAATGCTTTACTAAACAGAAAAGCTGCACACGCAACTGTAGGATACACAATACAACACAACTCATAGCTTACAAAAATATGCCTACAACATGCACAAGCCAATTATCCTTTCTAGAAAAATATAAGCATGTACAATATGTATGCAATAAGTAAACTAAATAGTTACTCAACCTAATCAAGGTAATATCCTCTTCTCCAAAGAAGCCAGGCTCCCCCCCTCTCCATTGATATGTAACTAAACCAGCTGGTTAGGTTTTGGAGCTGAGCAGAGGACAGGAAGTTGGTGTATACAGGAAGTTGGTGGGAGGGGTTTGGGATCTTTTGAAAGAAGCATGTGATCAGACAAAGGAGTTGTGTTTTAGAAGAGAAAGAGGAAGACATGGCTGCCAGAAGCTGGAGAGTTTTGGAGACATTTTGAGTTTGGACTTGAACCATGAAGGACATATAGAATCCTAAGTTGAGTAACTGTTTAGTTTACTTAATGCATACATATTGTACATGTTTATATTTGGCTAGAAAGGATATTCTGGTTGTCAGAATGTCCGACCGTGTGTACAAGGGCTTACAGAGAGCTATAAAGATCATTGGTGTCATACCACTGGCTCCTCCAAGTGGCATTGGCTCAGAAGTATGTAGTCACCATCAAACAGGAATTAAATCAGCCACAGCTCAAGGAACCCCTAGCCACCTCTGGAGGAACCCTAGGGTTCCACTGAACCCTGGTTGAGAATGGCTGCATTATTGTATACTGCGGCACAGTGGCAGGAAAGAGCACTCTGTGTGTTTATTGAAAGATTTCCCCTCTACTCTTGTTGCAGTGACAGTGGTCTCCAGGATACATAGAAAGGATACATTTTCTCAGGCCTTAGAGAAAAAAAAACAGAGCATGTAACCCCTTCCCACTCTTTGCAAAAAGAACAAGCTAAATTTGTCTATAGATACTATGGGGTCAATTCACTGATTCCCCATACACACGATCGTAAAATTCCGCCAGCAAAAGTCCGATGTGAGCTTTTGGTCGGAAATTTTCGACCGTTTGTAGGCTCCATCGGACTTTTGCTGGCGGAATATCCACCAGCAAAAGATTGAGAGCAGGTTCTCTATTTTTCGGTAATTCCGATCGTCTGTAGCAATTCCAGTGCGCAAAATTCCTACGCATGCTCGGAAACAATTCCACGCATGCTCAGAAGCGTTGAACTTCATTTTCTCGGCTCGTCGTAGTGTTGTACGTCACCGTGCTCTTGACGGTCGAAAGTTCATAGAACTTTTGTGTGACCCGTGTGTATGCAAGCCAAGCTTGAGCGGAATTCCGTCGGAAAAACCATCCAAGTTTTTTCCGACGGAAAATCCGATCGTGTGTACGAGGCATGAGAGTTACATAATGGCTGATAAAATGCGGTAAAATGCCGCCTGCTGTAGCAATTGTGCAAATGTTCAATTCACTAAGAATTTTGTGTTAAATACTGAATGCGATATTTGTTCGATTTACTGGTAATCGCCACATTAGTCAATGCAGTAATTTAGCGCATTGAGCTGGTTGCTAAGGTGTGGGCCGGGAAGCGCCGCGTCCTTAACAACGATAACTCATCAGCTGCAAGCGGGTTCACCGCTCACAGCTGAGTGTAATAAAAAAGCAGACAATTAAAAATGTTATAAAAAGAAAAACCGAGTGAGATTCCCCCCCCCCCCACCCCATGCATACCAGGTCCTCCTTCTTCTTCTTCCCCCGCCTTTTGCTCCAGTCTTCTTCCCCCGCTTCTTCTTCCAGTCTTCTTCTTGGGGTGGTCCCGCCCCCTTGTGACGTCACCAACCCAGCATGCACCCTTGTGTCATGATGTCACAAGGGGGCGGGAACCACCAGGCGACGTAGCCAGGTGGCCCCACCCCTTAACTATATAGGAAATGTCAGACGGCGGAGCCTGCAGTAGGCAGCCATCTTTCATCGACGACGGGAGCGCCTTTGTTTTTTTTCTTTTTTGGGTCCGGCGGGTGGCGACGTGATTGATCGTGGATTTACATCAGGGGGACACTATTTTTTATTTTGTTGTTTTTTTAATAAAGGAGTTGCCAAAAACAGCGTGTATGTGTTCTTATTACTTTGTGACTTTTTTTGGTGAATGGGTAGGGGCCCGATATTCTTTTTAAAGGGGGCTTCCAGATTCTGATTAGCCCCCTGCCCACAGACCCCCATGGCCCCCTGCCTCAAAGTACCCACCCCACATTTTGAGGGCACGTAGCCTTGTAAGATTTGGGGGGGCGGGCACTCGCTCACCCCTCCCCCTTTCCTGAAATACCGGGCTGCATGCTCGGATAAGGGTCTGGTATAAATTATTGGCACTTTTTTATTTTTTTGGGTAAATACCGCATAATCGTTATTTTTTTGGGTGAATTGGACTTAATTTACCGCATGCAATATTTTATGCAAACGAGTAATCGCATGCGGTAAAGCTCTGTGAATTGACCTGTATGCATTTTAATGTACATTAAGTAGACTTTCTAAGGAGTTCAAATTTGCAGAATTAACAAAGCTATTTGTTCATATTTTCTCAAGCTTCTCTCTAAAATAACCTTCAGGCCTTGTTTATAGTGATGGCCGAACGGTTCGCCCGGCGGTCGTTTCGCGGCGAATTTCCGACTTTCGCCGTCCGCGGGTTCGAACGCCTTTTTCCGTCGTTCGCCCCGGCGGACTTACGTGTTTAATGTATACAAGAACTTTAACCTTTCGTGACACGTTTATCATGTGTTACAGGACAACCAATTGAGACATGACAGCTCATGGACACTTGGACATTCCCCCTAACCTATAAATACACCCGATCCGGTGGCCATTTTACATTCTTTCTTCTGTCACTGTAGGGAAAGGATCCTGTGTGGAGTAGGGACAGAGAAAACGCTAGCTATTTGGTACACAAAAGTTCTTTTCAGGACTGGTATAGGTGTTAGGTCAGCAGCCTGAGTTTCTTTTGTCAGTTTAGATAAAGGGACAGAGCGCTGTATGCTGCTATTTTAGGGACAGCTCAGCCAGATTAGTCTTTCTTCATCATCATCATCATCATCATCATTAGCTGTTACTATCAGGTCCACAAAAGAGCTGTTCCAGCTAATCGTTCCAGCCTACTCTTTTTTGCCAATTTGTATAGGGACAGGCAGGAAGCAGTGTGTCAGGCAGTGAGGATAATTTTAAAGACTTGCTGTTACTATTAGTTCCACAAAGGTTCTTTTCAGGACTGGTATCAGTGGTACGGTAATAGGCTTGTACACGTATAATATTCTTTCTTCCAAATATAGAAAGAATATTATACTTGACTGCTGCCCTTCTGCTGCAGTCTGCTAATCATTCACAACTCACTTGTTCCACAAAGCTCTTTATCAGGACTGGTAACTTGGTCTGTCTAGGGTGCTACGGTACATAGGCTTGGGTGCGGTACAGTCTGCTGTTCTGTAAGGACCGCTATCGGTCCACAATACATAGGGTTGCCGTGCACTACTGCTGACCGCTGCCCTATACTGCAGCAGTCCTTCATTGGTATAGGGACTGACGTACAGTCTGCTAATCACTAACACACAACCTGCTTGGTCCACAAAAGTTCTTATAAGGACTGGTAACTTGGTATAGGGTGCTACGGTACATAGGCCTGAGTGCGTTACAGTCTGCTGTTCTGTAAGGACCGCTATCGGTCCACAATACATAGGGTTGCCGTGCACTACTGCTGACCGCTGCCCTATACTGCAGCAGTCCTTCAGCGGTATAGGGACTGACGCACAGTCTGCTAAACACTAACACACAACCTGCTTGGTCCACAAAAGTTTTTATAAGGACTGGTAACTTGGTATAGGGTGCTACGGTACATAGGCCTGAGTGCAGTACAGTCTGCTGTTCTGTAAGGACCGCTATCGGTCCACAATACATAGGGTTGCCGTGCACTACTGCTGACCGCTGCCCTATACTGCAGCAGTCCTTCATTGGTATAGGGACTGACGTACAGTCTGCTAATCACTAACACACAACCTGCTTGGTCCACAAAAGTTCTTATAAGGACTGGTAACTTGGTATAGGGTGCTACGGTACATAGGCCTGAGTGCGTTACAGTCTGCTGTTCTGTAAGGACCGCTATCGGTCCACAATACATAGGGTTGCCGTGCACTACTGCTGACCGCTGCCCTATACTGCAGCAGTCCTTCATTGGTATAGGGACTGACGTACAGTCTGCTAATCACTAACACACAACCTGCTTGTTCCACAAAAGTTCTTATAAGGACTGGTAACTTGGTATAGGGTGCTACGGTACATAGGCCTGAGTGCGTTACAGTCTGCTGTTCTGTAAGGACCGCTATCGGTCCACAATACATAGGGTTGCCGTGCACTACTGCTGACCGCTGCCCTATACTGCAGCAGTCCTTCATTGGTATAGGGACTGACGTACAGTCTGCTAATCACTAACACACAACCTGCTTGGTCCACAAAAGTTCTTATAAGGACTGGTAACTTGGTATAGGGTGCTACGGTACATAGGCCTGAGTGCGTTACAGTCTGCTGTTCTGTAAGGACCGCTATCGGTCCACAATACATAGGGTTGCCGTGCACTACTGCTGACCGCTGCCCTATACTGCAGCAGTCCTTCAGCGGTATAGGGACTGACGCACAGTCTGCTAAACACTAACACACAACCTGCTTGGTCCACAAAAGTTTTTATAAGGACTGGTAACTTGGTATAGGGTGCTACGGTACATAGGCCTGAGTGCGTTACAGTCTGCTGTTCTGTAAGGACCGCTATCGGTCCACAATACATAGGGTTGCCGTGCACTACTGCTGACCGCTGCCCTATACTGCAGCAGTCCTTCATTGGTATAGGGACTGACGTACAGTCTGCTAATCACTAACACACAACCTGCTTGTTCCACAAAAGTTCTTATAAGGACTGGTAACTTGGTATAGGGTGCTACGGTACATAGGCCTGAGTGCGTTACAGTCTGCTGTTCTGTAAGGACCGCTATCGGTCCACAATACATAGGGTTGCCGTGCACTACTGCTGACCGCTGCCCTATACTGCAGCAGTCCTTCATTGGTATAGGGACTGACGTACAGTCTGCTAATCACTAACACACAACCTGCTTGTTCCACAAAAGTTCTTATAAGGACTGGTAACTTGGTATAGGGTGCTACGGTACATAGGCTTGAGTGCGGTACAGTCTGCTGTTCTGTAAGGACCGCTATCGGTCCACAATAGATAGGGTTGACGTGCACCACTGCTGACCGCTGCCCTATACTGCAGCAGTCCTTCAGCGGTATAGGGACTGACGTACAGTCTGCTAAACACTAATACACAACCTGCTTGGTCCACAAAAGTTCTTATAAGGACTGGTAACTTGGTATAGGGTGCTACGGTACATAGGCTTGAGTGCGGTACAGTCTGCTGTTCTGTAAGGACCGCTATCGGTCCACAATAGATAGGGTTGACGTGCACCACTGCTGACCGCTGCCCTATACTGCAGCAGTCCTTCAGCGGTATAGGGACTGACGCACAGTCTGCTAAACACTAACACACAACCTGCTTGGTCCACAAAAGTTTTTATAAGGACTGGTAACTTGGTATAGGGTGCTACGGTACATAGGCCTGAGTGCGTTACAGTCTGCTGTTCTGTAAGGACCGCTATCGGTCCACAATACATAGGGTTGCCGTGCACTACTGCTGACCGCTGCCCTATACTGCAGCAGTCCTTCATTGGTATAGGGACTGACGTACAGTCTGCTAATCACTAACACACAACCTGCTTGGTCCACAAAAGTTCTTATAAGGACTGGTAACTTGGTATAGGGTGCTACGGTACATAGGCCTGAGTGCGTTACAGTCTGCTGTTCTGTAAGGACCGCTATCGGTCCACAATACATAGGGTTGCCGTGCACTACTGCTGACCGCTGCCCTATACTGCAGCAGTCCTTCAGCGGTATAGGGACTGACGCACAGTCTGCTAAACACTAACACACAACCTGCTTGGTCCACAAAAGTTTTTATAAGGACTGGTAACTTGGTATAGGGTGCTACGGTACATAGGCCTGAGTGCAGTACAGTCTGCTGTTCTGTAAGGACCGCTATCGGTCCACAATACATAGGGTTGCCGTGCACTACTGCTGACCGCTGCCCTATACTGCAGCAGTCCTTCATTGGTATAGGGACTGACGTACAGTCTGCTAATCACTAACACACAACCTGCTTGTTCCACAAAAGTTCTTATAAGGACTGGTAACTTGGTATAGGGTGCTACGGTACATAGGCTTGAGTGCGGTACAGTCTGCTGTTCTGTAAGGACCGCTATCGGTCCACAATAGATAGGGTTGACGTGCACCACTGCTGACCGCTGCCCTATACTGCAGCAGTCCTTCAGCGGTATAGGGACTGACGTACAGTCTGCTAAACACTAATACACAACCTGCTTGGTCCACAAAAGTTCTTATAAGGACTGGTAACTTGGTATAGGGTGCTACGGTACATAGGCTTGAGTGCGGTACAGTCTGCTGTTCTGTAAGGACCGCTATCGGTCCACAATAGATAGGGTTGACGTGCACCACTGCTGACCGCTGCCCTATACTGCAGCAGTCCTTCAGCGGTATAGGGACTGACGTACAGTCTGCTAAACACTAATACACAACCTGCTTGGTCCACAAAAGTTCTTATAAGGACTGGTAACTTGGTATAGGGTGCTACGGTACATAGGCTTGAGTGCGGTACAGTCTGCTGTTCTGTAAGGACCGCTATCGGTCCACAATAGATAGGGTTGACGTGCACCACTGCTGACCGCTGCCCTATACTGCAGCAGTCCTTCAGCGGTATAGGGACTGACGCACAGTCTGCTAAACACTAACACACAACCTGCTTGGTCCACAAAAGTTTTTATAAGGACTGGTAACTTGGTATAGGGTGCTACGGTACATAGGCCTGAGTGCGTTACAGTCTGCTGTTCTGTAAGGACCGCTATCGGTCCACAATACATAGGGTTGCCGTGCACTACTGCTGACCGCTGCCCTATACTGCAGCAGTCCTTCATTGGTATAGGGACTGACGTACAGTCTGCTAATCACTAACACACAACCTGCTTGGTCCACAAAAGTTCTTATAAGGACTGGTAACTTGGTATAGGGTGCTACGGTACATAGGCCTGAGTGCGTTACAGTCTGCTGTTCTGTAAGGACCGCTATCGGTCCACAATACATAGGGTTGCCGTGCACTACTGCTGACCGCTGCCCTATACTGCAGCAGTCCTTCAGCGGTATAGGGACTGACGCACAGTCTGCTAAACACTAACACACAACCTGCTTGGTCCACAAAAGTTCTTATAAGGACTGGTAACTTGGTATAGGGTGCTACGGTACATAGGCTTGAGTGCGGTACAGTCTGCTGTTCTGTAAGGACCGCTATCGGTCCACAATAGATAGGGTTGACGTGCACCACTGCTGACCGCTGCCCTATACTGCAGCAGTCCTTCAGCGGTATAGGGACTGACGTACAGTCTGCTAAACACTAATACACAACCTGCTTGGTCCACAAAAGTTCTTATAAGGACTGGTAACTTGGTATAGGGTGCTACGGTACATAGGCTTGAGTGCGGTACAGTCTGCTGTTCTGTAAGGACCGCTATAGGTCCACAATAGATAGGGTTGACGTGCACCACTGCTGACCGCTCACCTATACTGCAGCAGTCCTTCAGCGGTATAGGGACTAAGAGTTTTGTCACAGGGTCATTTAAAAAATGACATGCAGAGGAAGAGGCAGGCCCTTCCGCAGGGGTGGTAGGGGTAGGGCAGGAGCAACAGGCTTGAGCCAAAGTGGGAAGTTGCAGAAGGTGCGTTCAATTACTTTAAAGGATGCACCAGACTAGGTTGAGTGGCTCGCTCAGCCTTACTCTTCTGCACCCTCCTCATCCTCTCGATCTGCACCCTCTTCTTCACTCTCTGCTATGTGCACCCCCAAAGACACTACCACCAACAACACGACCACCACCACCACCACCACATACCTTCCGCTTGAGTCACTGGAATTATTTTCCGATCCATATCAAGAGGACATTTCTGATGCGCAGCCACTCTTGGTATTGGATCAGGAAGAGGAGGTAGCAACAAGCGCTACTCAGCAGTCTGACGCCAGTACCCAGATCAGCCCAAGGAGGAGGTTGGTCCCCGGTGTTGCTGCCTACTCTACTTATAGCGGTGGGGAAGGTGACGTTGATGATGACGTGTCTAGTGATGTCACGTGGGTGCCCACAAGAGAGGAAGAGGAGGGGAGTTCAGAGGGAGATATGGACCAGCAGATAGGGAGGAGAAGCAGCAATGACTTACATTGCACAGCAGGGACAAAGCAGACTGCAAATGTATCAGGAGCGAGTCATCGACCATGTACGGTCACATCTGGCGCTCCCAGGACACCGGCACATGGCTCCGCAGTGTGGGCTTTTTTTAACGTGTCCGCTGCTGACAATAGCGTTGCCATCTGCAATCTTTGCAGTCAACGCGTTAGTCGCGGTAAGCCCAATACTCACCTAGGGACGACCGCCTTAAGAAGGCACATGAGCAGCCATCACCGAGCCCAGTGGGAGCAACGGAACACACAAAGCCACACTGCAGGCTCTCACCGTCCAGCCTCGTCTTCTACTTCTCCTTCTCCTCTCTCCTCACAATTGTCCTCCACTCCACCTTCCATCACGCCAAGCTCACATTTTTCTGCAAAAAGGCAGGCTTCCGTGGGCCTAATGTTTGAGCGTAAAAAAATGATGACGCCGGATAACCCTCTTGCCCAACGGTTGGCGGCTGGCTTGTCAGAACTCATAGCCCGCCAACTACTGCCATATAAACTGGTGGACTCGGAGGCCTTTCGCAAATTTGTGGCCATTGGAACACCACAATGGAAGGTCCCAGGAAGGAAGTATTTCTCAGAGAAGGGCATCCCAGAGCTATATGGCCATGTTCAGCGGCAAGTGAATGTATCTCTGGCACACAGTGTCGGTGCCAAGATACATCTGACCACAGACACGTGGTCTAGCAAACACGGGCAGGGAAGGTATATCAGTTTTACTGCCCACTGGGTGAACCTTCTGACGGCCGTCAAGCATGTAACCCGTGGCACCCGTGTAGATTTGGTTTTACCGCCACGGATTGCATGCAGGCCTGACTCTTCTTCTCCTCCTCCTACTCCATCCTCCTCCCTCTCCTCCTCAGCTGCCTCCTCCTTTTCCGCTGCTAGCGTCTCTTCCACTGCACCGCCCAAGCTCCCCAGAACCTATTCCACATGCCAGGTGAGACGTTGCCATGCCGTGCTGCGTCTGTTGTGCCTGGAAGCAAAGAGCCACACTGGCCCGGCACTCCTTTCAGCTTTGCGTTCACAGGCAGATGAGTGGCTAACACCGCTCAATTTGACAGTTGGTAAAGTGGTGTGTGACAACGGTGCCAATCTGCTTAGCGCATTGAAACAGGGCAAAATCACGCACGTGCCGTGCATGGCACACGTCTTAAACTTGGTCGTGCAGCGATTCCTTGTCAAATACCCTGGGGTCCAGGACATCTTGCGGCAGGCAAGGAAAATCTCGGCCCATTTCAGAAGATCTTACACGGCCATGGCTCGCCTTGCTGACATTCAGCGGCGACACCATCTGCCGGTCAGACGTCTTATTTGCGATTGCCCGACGCGATGGAACTCAACCTTCTATATGCTTGATAGGCTGCTCCAGCAGAAACGTGCAGTTAACGTCTACCTGTATGAACTCTGCGAAAGAAACGGTTCTGGGGAGCTGGGTTTTTTTTCACCGCGCCAGTGGCTGCTCATGCGCGACACATGCAGACTTCTGCGGCCATTTGAGGAGATCACCAAACTGGTCAGTCGCAGCCATGGCGCCATCAGTGACATGGTACCTTATGCCTTCTTTCTGGAGCGTGCATTGCGTCGTGTCATTGATCAGGCTGTGGAGGAGCAGGAGCGGGAAGATGAGGAAGTCGCAATGCTGGATGAATTCCCAGGGGGGGCTACTCTATCTGAGACAAGTCAACAACAGGAGTCTGATGAGGAGTCAGAGGAGGATGGTGCCGGGGCGGATGAGCAGGAGCAAGAAGAGCATGCTTTAAACCTTTCTGGGATCCCTGTTGTGCGAGGATGGGGAGAGGAGAATGAAGAGGACGACATTATCCTGGATGATGAGCAGGAGCCAGGCCACCACACCGCTTCCACTTTAGTGCAAATGGGGGCCTTCATGCTCCAGTGTTTTAATAGGGACCCCCGTATAAAAAGCATGAGGGTCAAGGACCAGTACTGGGTGGCAACGTACTTAGACCCCCGGTACAAACACAAAATGGCGGAAATGTTACCGCCGTCGCAGAGGGCTGTCAGAATGCAGCACTTCCAGGCCTTGCTTCGAGAAATGCTGCATTCTGCTTTTGCGTGCGCTGGCAGAGGAGCAATTCCCACTCCCAGAGAAGGATTTGCGGGTACCAATCCAACAGCGCCTGCAAGAAGAGGCCGGTTTGAAGATGTGTTGGTGACTTCGGATATGAGGTCATTCTTTCAGCCGACCCATCGACAGGTGTCATCCGGATCCAGCATCAGGGAACGCCTAGACCGTCAGGTGTCCGACTACATTGGGTTAACGGCCGATGTGGACGCTCTGAGGAGTGATGAACCCCTAGACTACTGGGTGGGCAGGCTTGACCTCTGGCCAGAGCTTGCCCAATTTGCAATCGAACTGTTGGCTTGCCCCTCATCCAGTGTCCTGTCCGAAAGGACGTTCAGCGCAGCAGGGGGGATTGTGACCGATAAGCGTACTCGCCTAGCTCACCACAGTGTTAACTACCTCACATTTCTAAAAATGAATGAGGCATGGATCTCGGAGGAATTCAACACATGTGATCAGTAGACCATGTATATGTCTATAAACAATTTTTGGAATCAAGCACACAGACCTTCTTAATTCATTTGGCTCACTTCCCTGACCCAAAAAAGCACACCGTACTATATGCCCCTACCCTCCTCTTTGAAGAGGTTGAGCGGTGTCATATTTCTACTGGGGCTGCTTATTATGAGGGGTTCCCACCATCCCTGTGCTGTGCTGACTTCCTCCTGGGTGTTCTTATTATGAGGGGCTCCCACCATCCCTGTGCTGTGCTGACTTCCTCCTGGGGGTTCTTATTATGAGGGGATCACACCATCCCTGTGCTGTGCTGACTTCCTCCTGGGGCTGCTTACGGTGCTGCTGTCAGCGCTGTATGTCACGGAGCTGCTGTCAGCGCTGTATGTCACGGAGCTGCTGTCAGCGCTGTATGTCACGGAGCTGCTGTCAGCGCTGTATGTCACGGAGCTGCTGTCAGCGCTGTATGTCACGGAGCTGCTGTCAGCGCTGTATGTCACGGAGCTGCTGTCAGCGCTGTATGTCACGGAGCTGCTGTCAGCGCTGTATGTCACGGAGCTGCTGTCAGCGCTGTATGTCACGGAGCTGCTGTCAGCGCTGTATGTCACGGAGCTGCTGTCAGCGCTGTATGTCACGGTGCTGCTGTCAGCGCTGTATGTCACGGAGCTGCTGTCAGCGCTGTATGTCACGGAGCTGCTGTCAGTGCTGTATGTCACGGAGCTGCTGTCAGCGCTGTATGTCACGGAGCTGCTGTCAGCGCTGTATGTCACGGAGCTGCTGTCAGCGCTGTATGTCACGGTGCTGCTGTCAGCGCTGTATGTCACGGAGCTGCTGTCAGCGCTGTATGTCACGGAGCTGCTGTCAGCGCTGTATGTCACGGAGCTGCTGTCAGCGCTGTATGTCACGGAGCTGCTGTCAGCGCTGTATGTCACGGAGCTGCTGTCAGCGCTGTATGTCACGGTGCTGATGTCAGTGCTCTGTATTACGGTGCTGCTGTCAGTGCTCTGTATCTCCTGCACCCTCTTGTTTGCCTACCCTGGTCCCTGACCTTCCCTCTCCTCCATTGCCTTCATTAGCTCCATAGTCCTGAATTGTCAGAACAATTTCCCAAATAAAAAAAAAATGCTTGTAGTTATCGATCCCAAATTCACCTCATACATGTATTATGCTATTGTCCAGGTGGTGGGACTACGTGCTACCCCCTAATAATTACCCCGTGGCCGCAAATTCGACCTAAAGGTTTGCGAAATTCGCCTCCCATTGAAGTCAATGGAGCCCGCGGCGAACGGTCGTTTTCGCGAACGTTTGTGTCCGTTCGCGTTTCGCGTTCGCGAAACGTCCCGTCGGAAGTTCGTCCATCACTACTTGTTTAGAGGCAAGTGGCTTTTCACACTTAAAAGGCTCGGAAATATTCTCTCGGCTCGCCATAAATTCTGTTAAACATCATAACTCTACTTCAGTTATTTAATAAGTTGCAACTATTTCCCTTGTGACCTTAAGATATGCTCAGACACAAGGAAGTAAGATATTCCGATTAAGTGAGTGTTGAGCAGGACAGGCACACTTGCTGTTGAGATAATGCTGTCAAGACCTATCCTTGGAAAGAAAGATAGCAATCAGATCTTTGCTATGCCCGCGGTCTGCATTGTGCTCTCCTCGCTAGATGATGATATTAAGTCAGGATGAAGAGGTCAAATCATACAGGTGCGGCTAGCCATTCCAGCACTAATCAACTGCTAGATTGGGTGCAAGATGTAACAACTTTCATGCCTGCTCAAGTTGATTATTTGGAGACCAGAGAAGATGTGCAGTCAACCAAAAGACTGATTTACATTGGCGTTTGCACAGGAAGGTTGGAATTGAATCTCGTTCTTCAGCTCATCATTCAGTGATGAATTCCAGATTTCTGTGATATCTATTCTGTCAAGATAATAATAATAATATAATTTATTGGTGTTATCTGTAAACTACATCTGTGTTCAAGGCATGTCCTCACAACATGCTGCTTTTATACAGTCTGAACCCAGTCTACGAGATGTCATGTTAAACCTTAGACAGCCCCAAACCGGATTCTTACTATTTCACGCAATAAAGTGTTACTAAACCCAGGACCCTGCATTCACTATATCTGGTCTCCCACAGTACACAGAACAGTGGCTGCTGGTGATCAAATTTTTTTTTTTTGGGGGGGCAAACAAACTGAAAAAAAAAACCATCAATTGCAGCCACTGTGCCCATAAAATACAGCTACTGTGCCCATCAAGCACAGTCGCTGTGCCCATCAAATGCAGCCACTGTGCCCATCAAGCGCAGCCGCTATGCCCATCAAACGTAGCTACTGTGCCCATCAAATGCAGCTACTGGGCCCATCAAGTGCAGCCCCTGTGTCCATCAAGCGCAGCCACTGTGCCCATCAAACGCCACCACTGTACCCATAAATTGCAACCACTGTGCCATCAAATGCAGCTACTGTACCCATCAATTTTTGCCACTGTGCCCATCAAACGCCGCCACTGTACCCATAAATTGCAACCACTGTGCCATCAAATGCAGCTACTGTACCTATCAATTTTTGCCACTGTGTCCATCAATTGCCGCCACTGTGCCCCATCAATTGCTGTCACTGTGCTCATCAATTGCTGCCACTGTGCCCCATCAATTGCTGCCACTGTGCTCATCAATTTCTGCCAGCGTGTCCATCATTTGCTGCCAGTTTGCCCATCAATTGGTGCTACTGTGCCCCATCAATTGCCACTACTGTGCCCCATCAATTGCTGCCAGTGTGCCCATCCATTGCCGCTACTGTACCCGATCAAATGCTGCCAGTGTGCATCACTCGGGAGTCGGGACTTACCTGTCTCGCAGCGGGTCACGGTGGTGTCCTCCACGTCCACGCTCCTCGATGTCTCCGGTCCATCCACTGTGCCCAACATTCGCAGCCGCTGTGCCCATCAAATGCAGCTACTGTGCCCATCAAGCGAAGCCACTATGCCCATCAAGCGCAGCCACTGTGCCCAACAAGCGCAGCCACTGTGCCCATCAAACGCAGCTACTGTGCCCATCAAGCACAGCTACTGTGCCCATCAAGCACATCCACTATGCCCATTAAGCGCAGCCACTGTGCCCATCAAGCACAGCCACTGTACACATCAAACGCAGCCACTGTGCCCATCAAGAAAAGCCACTGTGCCCATCAAACACAGCCACTGTGCCCATCAAGAAAAGCCACTGTACCCATAAATTGCCACCATTGTGCCATCAAACACAGCTACTGTACGCATTAATTTCTGACACTGTGCTCATCAATTGCTGCCAGTGTGCCCATCAATTGCTGCCAGTTTGCCCATCAATTGGCGCTACTGTGCACCATCAATTGCCGCTACTGTGCCCCATCAATTGCTGCCAGTGTGCCCATCAATTGCTGCTACTGTGCCCCATCAAATGCTGCCAGTGTGCATCGCTCGGGACTTACCTGTCTGACAGCGGGTCATGGTGGTGTCCTCCACATCCACCCTCCCCTATGTCTCCGTTCCTCTTTATCAGGCGTCCAATCACAGTGCCTGTTGTTTCAGCCAATCAGGTGACAGGTAACCAGACCCGAGCACCTGATTGGCCTAGAGGCACAACATTGCGTCTGCGGCTCTAATCAGGTGCTTCCAAAAAACTCTGTCACTGTAATTCAGGTGCCTGGCACCCAACAAGGGGCCAGACACCTGCATAGGGGGCGGCAGCAACGACCATAGATAGATTCATCCAATGCATGTATCTATCTATGGTGAGAGAGAGGTGACAGGAGAGAGGGGGGGCGGCACTCCTGCGCCCTTTAAGGATGCACCGCCACTGACGCAGAACATGGAAATGCAATTGTTTTAGTAAATGTAAACTGCTAAATACTTTTTTCATAGGCAGAGTAGTCTTGTGACTTCTATCGGTTAAGGCTGGGTTCACACTATCGCCGCATGCGGCTCACAGCAGGGGTCCGGTGCATCCTGGTTCAACATTTCAGGTCCGATTTCAGCCCGAATTTTGGGCTGAATTCGGACCTGAAATGGATCAAAATATGCACAGGGCTCCTGTGCAAATTCGCACCCGAAGCCACAGCGGAGGTATGTGAATTGGCTCTATAGAGAGCCGGTCAAAATCTCCTGCTATTACAAATTGGATGCGGTGAACCCACATCCAATTTGAAATAGTGTGAACCCAGCCTAAAGCTTGTAGGAATTTTCATTCTCCTCTGACTGTCCTGTGAGGCGGCATGACCCCTGGTCCTCTGTCTGGACAGTGCTGATTGGCCCTGTGCTGATCACATGCACCTCCCCCCTCCCAAAAAATAAACTCTCTAGCAATATACACCAAACTGAGCATGTGCAGAGTACCCCCAATGCTCTGTAGTATCAGGAGATTGAATGGGGATTGGGGAAGACGGGGAGAATCAGAGAAGACAGGATCAAACAGCCTTTTTACACAATGCGCATGATTTACCATTTAGGTTCCACAGTGAGTATAACAAACATGCTTTACTGCATATACAGACTGATTTTACTTTTGTGGGTTAAATAAATAACACTTTTAAGCATATTTATTCCGACTGGTCTGGCAGCATAAAGCAATGCATATGTGTGAACCCAGACTTACTCCACATTCATGGGGAAAAATAAAATATCAAATAAAAAAATAATATAGTATATGAAATTGTTACTCAAGTCATATTGTATTTGAATCAAATATGACTTTTCCTGTTCAATCTGCAGCGCTGTAATTTTCTGTAAAGTGCAAAGCAATATGGCTACCTGGATGCTTTCTGTATACAGTTGGTGTGATGTCATTTCCTGCTTGTGTGATTGGCTCCTTCATTTTGCACATGGATGGAGGCAAACTATATCTTCAGAAAAACAAAAGGTTGGACTCTGAAACAAAATTTGTTAAAATCCCTGTAAAGTACGAAGATCACCTAAAAAGAAAGGGGAAGTCTTTTTTCTCAATGTAGCGGTACCCCGTAGGGTCTGCTGAGTGTAGTAGTCCCTCTGTCTCCCTGCCCAGCCTGGCACACTTTTCAAGTATCCAGAGACATGAAAGCAGTCCCTGCCCTTTTGTTTTTTGTATTTTATTGAGGGGAATTTAACTTGGATACGGATAGCAAACTGGGAGATGCCCAGATAATTGACAGTCAAATTTGGGACCAACTATATACACCACGGTATATACAATCTCCTCTTCTCCTCCTGCACTTCCTTGCTTGCAGAGTATCACACCTCACTCCTCCAGCACATAGCTTGCTTGCACTTCCAAGACCAGCTAGCACTGTAGGCCTGACAGTGGCTCAGTCAGGCCCAAAGCAGATGACCTTTGCAGGCAGGGACCTCGGGACCCTATGGTGTAGTAAAAATATAGAAAGTTCCAGTGCTAGCTGTCCCTGTGGCTACTGCTCCCAGCACCACCCTTTCAGGCACTGCCAGCGCTCCTGGCTGCAGCTGCCCCTTTCCACTGCCGTGCCGCCACAATCCTCCATACTGGCTCTGCACCCATCCCACAATAATGCATCTCCTCTCAAGCGTTCCTCCCAGTGGAACCCCTGGAGACTTGCCTGGCAGTGTTATCCCGCTGTTCTCTCTTGCTCCTCCTGTGCCTCCTGGTCAGGACACCTCTGTGGGTTGTAAGAGGGTCCCGTCAACACCCAAGCCCAGGCCCAAGGTCACCCCCCCAGCCTGGGTAGCTCCGTGAAAGGCCCCAACAGCCTAACACTCCATCTTCATTTTCCACTCGATCAACTCCTCCCCAGTTGTCAGGGCCGGATTAACATAGGGGCTATTGGAGCTGCAGCTCCAGGCCCCTTTCTCAAGATAGGCCCATTTGCCCCAAAAAAAAAAAAATCAAAAAAAAAAGAAAGATCGACTTTGAGGATTGTAGCTCGGCGATCAGGAGTCACAGAGACCCCATATTTGGGGGGTAGGTAGCTAAAGAACCAGCACTGGTTAAAATATGGGGCTTCTATCATCTATGGTTCCGGAGAAACGGGGCTCCTTGTGCAACCTGTCAGAAGCTACATACAGAGCGGCCAGTTTAAATACAAGCTGGGACACTCTGCAGCAGACTGAGAGGATGAACTCACAGTGCTTATAATAATTATTTGTATATTACTTATGATAATTAACCCCTTGCCACCCAGGCCCATTCTGAGACTTCTCTCCTACATGTAAAAATCATTATTTTTTTTATGCTAGAAAATTACTCAGAACCCTCAAGCATTATATATTGTTTTAGCCGACACCCTATGGAAAAAAATTGTGGTCTTTGCAACTTTTTATGTTACACAATATTTGCGCAGCAATTTTTCTAACTTTTTTTTGGAAAGAAACTGTTTCATTCATAAAAAAAAAAACACTAAAGTTAGCACAATTTTTTGTTGTGTACTAAGCGATGCTTTACATTGTTTTCCAGGTTACATGTTTAGAGTTACAGAGGAGGACTAGTGCTAGAATTATTGCTCTCGCTCTACCGATCAGGGCGTATGTAACCTGTGTGTATCTGGCTCTGATACTAACCAGTGCCTACCCAGGGACTGACTAGTATCTCTCCCCAGCCTGTCCCCACACACCCTCTCACCTGCTGACCTGTGAATGGGGCAATCACTCCCACGGTGTTATTGTGTTCTGCCAGTGAATACAATGATTAGTGTTGCTAACTATAGCAGGCAGCACTGATTGTTTTGGGGAAAACCTGACAGGCTGGTTGTACTCAAGTCGCTTAATAGGTTGACTTGTGTAAAACCAGCTAGCCCATACATAGATAGACTATGGCTGGTCTCTGCTTAATTGGTGTAATTTCAATCCATGTTTGGCCGGCTTAACCACTACGCAGCCCCTAAACATCCTTCCACAAACCTTTACATTTTTCCTTCCCAGATTACTTCATCTCCTCTCCTATATATAGTGCACACTGTCATACTCTCCACACTTCTCTCCTATACATAGTGCCCACTGTCATACTCTCCACACTTCTCTCCTATACATAGTGCCCACTGTCATTCTCTCCACACTTCTTTCCTGTACATGCTGCTCACTCTCATACCCTCCACACTTCTCTTCTATACATAAAGCCCGCTGTCATATCCTACACACTCCTCCTCTCTTGTACATAGTGCCCGCTGTCACACACTTCTCTCCTGTACATAGTGCCCACTGTCATACCCTCCACACTCCTCTCCTGTACATACTACTCACTGTCATACCCTCCATACGCCTCTCCTATACATAGTGCCCACTGTCATACCTCCAACACTTCTCTCCTATACATAGTGCCCACTGTCATACCCTCCACACTCCTCTCCTATACATAGTGCCTACTGTCACACCCTCCACACTTCTGTCCTAAACATAGTGCCCACTGTCATACCCTCCACACTTCTCTCCTATACATAGTGCCCACTGTAATACCCTCCACACTCCTCTCCTGTACATACTACTCACTGTCATACCCTCCATACTCCTCTCCTATACATAGTGCCCACCGTCATACCCTCCCTCCACACTCCTCTCCTGTAATTAATGCTTACTGTCCTACTCTCCACACTTCTCTTCTGTACATAGTGCCCACTGTCAAACCCTCCACACTCCTGTACATATTGCTCACTGTCATACCCTCCACACTCTTCTCTTATACATAGTGCCCAATGTCATACCCTCTACACTCCTCTGCTGTGCATACTGCCCACTGTCATACCCTTCACACTCCTCTCCTGTACATAGTGCCTTCTGCCATACCCTCTGCACTCCTCTCGTGAACATAGTGCCCACTGTTAGACCCTGCCCTGCCTTGGCCAGACTGTGTTGATGTCATTCCCACACATGCTCATGTGCATCCTCTTTCTCTCATCTCCCCCTTTCTCTCTCATCATTCCTCCCTTACCCCTCACACCTCTTTCATCCCCTTTCTCTCTCTCTCTCTCTCTTTCTCTCTCTCTCTCATCCTCCCTCTCTCTCTTTAATTGAATTTGTTATAACAAAAAATGCTTGCAATTTTATTTATTTATTGTTTATAAAAGGCCCCACCAAAATCCTCAGCACCAGGCCCATGATGTTCTTAATCTGGCCCTGCCAGTTGTGCTGACCCTGGGTATTTAAGAAGGCCTGCCCCCTGCCAATCCAGATTGAGGATTGGTCAGGGCTCCTCAGAACACCTCGGGCAGCTCCACCTCTCTTTCCAGAAAACACCAGAACATTCTAAAAAGAAGTGAGAGGTCTTGGTAAAGCTACCTGTGAGTCACCCAGCACTACCCTGAGCCACTCCCAGCCCAGATCAAAACACACCCAGATTTGGCTTCCAAACAAGCCTGGAAATCTACCTGCTCTCACAAACTATGCACTATTCTTCTAGCACACTAGAGGGTGCTACATCAACAAAAGTGGAGTTACTCTATAAGTAAGGGCATAGCAGTGCATGGCGTTCTTAAGGATCTTTTTTATTATCTACAGAAGAGTAGGATTTTACTTGGGAAAACACAGGGCAGGATTTATACCTCCTACCCCCTTAAAGCGGAGTTCCACCCAAAAGTGGAACTTCCGCTTAAAGCACTCCTCGGCCCCTTACATGCCGCATTTGGCATGTCATTTTTTTGGGGGGGTGAGTGCTTAGTTTTGAAGGGGACTTCCTGTCCAACTTCCTGGTTCCGGCTACAGACTGCCTAGGCAACTCCTCCTCTCCCCCTAGCCAGCCCCTCCCTCTCAGCAATCTTTTGGGACATGTGACAGGTCCCAGAAGATTGCCTGTCCACCGGGAGAGCACAGCATGACTCGTGCATGTGCAGTGTGCGCCCGGCCATGAAAAGATTAAGAATGGGTTGAAGCTGCTGTATGTAGGCCAAGCCAAGAAAAAAATCACTTCCAAGGACAAATATGTACTGCCGGTGTACGCTGTCACAGAGACTATCTGTGAAAATCATACTGTTCTGTAACGCCACCTACAACTTTAATCTCCTCCCGCCCATCGTATAGACAAATGACAGTGGGCGGGATCTTGTCTTGTTCTGGGTCAATGTCATATGACATCACCCAGTCTCACCACGATCACGTGCCCACAGGCAGGGCAGGACTTAGGGTGGTGGGGGCCCCAGGGCTTGAGTCACTTTCGGGCCCTACCTTCTATACATTACCATATTTATCATATATTATTATATAACACGCGCCCCAAGTTTAGGAGGGAATTTTAAGGAAAAAACTTTTAGGAGAGAAGTTTAAGGAAAAAAACTTACATTTAAATGCCCATCAATGCAGCCTTGTGCCCATCTGCAGCCTTGCCCATCCATTTGCAGCCTTGTCAGTGTAATTGCAGCCTTGTCAGTGTAGCCTTGTCATTGCAGTCTTGAAGTTTAAAAACGGTGCCGCCAAGATACAGAGTCCAGTGTATCTCTAGGCGGCACTCGGGTCCTCTCGGAGGTGTAACGACATATTCGGTGACCGATCGCAGTTTGCTACGGAAGTGACGTTCCGTCGCTGCCATCTTGGTACACCCCACGCTCGTCCACAGTAAGGATACACTAAGAAGGGGTGAAGAGGACGTGTTGTTACACCCACCGGAGTTTTCCATTTGACACGTATTTATAACAGTAAAGTCAGTTTATATAGTGAAATACTGGACTTAGAACTCCGTCTGACTACTTAGATCTTGAATCTTAAAATCAGCGGCAGCCATGCTCATCTCACAGGTTTGCTAATCTGATAGAAGTTCGCTGCTTTTAAAATTCAACATCTAAGTAGTCAGACGGAGTTGTAAGTCCTGTATTTTACTATATACTAACTTTCATGTTATAAATACATCTAAAATACAAAACTGGGGGTGGGTGTAACAACATGTCCGCTTTACCCCTTCTTAGTGTATCCTTACTGTGGACAAGTGTGGGGTGTAGCAAGATGGTGGCGAGGGAACGTCACTTACGTAGCAAACTGTGATGGGTCGCCGAATATGTTGTTACAGCGGCTCTCGGTGCTCTTGCAGTCCCGAGCGGAGCCGAGAGTAGCCCAGTGTACTCGACTCACAGTTACGCCCAGTCCCTGTGTTATGTCCATCATAGGGCGGGACTGGGCGTGACTGTGAGCGGAGCGGAGCCGAGTACACTCGGCTATAGATCTCGGCGGGGCCCCCTATTGGTTGAGGCCCATGGGCTTGAGCCCAGTCAAGCCCAATGGTAAGTCCGGCCCTGCCTACAGGGCTCGCAGCGCAGCGATCGTGGGAGTGCTGTGTCCCTGGGACACGATGCGACCCCGATCTTGGTAAAGAGCTGATGACGCGGCTCTTTACCCATGTGATCAGCTGTGTCCAATCACAGCTGATCACATGTAAACTCAGAGATGCTGTTTATTGGCTCTCCTCGCCTCAGTGTGAGAAGAGGAGAGCCAATTAGTGGCATCTCCTCACAGGGGAGAGCTGCACAGATAATCAGGGCACTGACCATCAGTGCAGCCCCAACAGTGCCTAGCAATGATACCAGTCTTTTCCCGTCAGTGACACCAATATGTGCCCATTAGTGATGCCAATTTGTGCCCATCAGTGAAGCCATTCTGTGCCCATCGGTGATTCAAGTCACACCTTGTGCAAGGTGGCTGATACTGTCTCCGCCCCTTTCTGTCATTTTCTGCAGGCAGCCTGCAGTGGGTGGAGACTAATGGACGCCTCCTACGGCTCTGCTCGCTACTTTTACCAGCTAATATCTGGGTTTGCAAAGGATTTATATCATTTGTGTCTATTGAGTGGATATTTAAATTAAATTATTTGTGCCTGGAGTTCTGCTTTAAATAGGACCATAACAGAAAGGGAACACGGCAAATATTTTGTGACAGATAATGCTTTAACAGAGAATGATTTCAAGTGTCGTAGCATTTTAACACATTTTAAAAATGTTAACACCAGGGCACATAATCTAAATCATATTACAGCCTTAAATTACACGTACATTTGCTGAGTGGCTGAGAAAGTAAAATTTTAAAGATTTCTTGGTTCAAGAATGCCTTTCAAAATTCGGTGGATTTGTGACAGACACATTATCCACCATGTGACCTCATCTGTTCCCTATAGCAACCAGAGAATAATGTAGGGAGCCTCATTAGGCTGTTAAACAGTAGAGTAGTCTAATTGATGATTTACATTTTCTGGGCATCACCTAGCTATATAAAAAAAAAAAAAAAAAAAAAGTCTACTTTGTGTGGATGATAATTGAGGGAAAGAAGGAGAGTGCTCTATTATCCTCCTGACTTCCAGTGTCATCCTGCCGGTTACCAGACCAGGCAGAGAAAGGGACCCTTGTAATTGGTCTGCAGCCTATTCACAGCACTTCAATTTGAACTATCTGCTGTTAGAGCAATTCACAAAGAAGGATATTCATGGGGGATTTGTGGCCTGTGTGCCTTTCTCCCAGCCTGACAGATGATCTACTTATTGGGCGATCCGGAAGATAGTCCTCTACACCCAAAAAAAAGGTTTGTGATTCTGGAACATACAAACAGAGCAGAGGCAGACAAAAGGATAAATGAATAATAAAATAGGTAGATAGTTAGATCAGATAAGATAGGAAGATAAACAGATCAATTAGATAGATAGATAGACGTTGGGGTGATTTACAAGGCAAATAGACTGTTAACTTTGCAAGAGATGTTGCACATTGCAAGGGCTTTTTTTTCCAGAGCTTAGTGAATGAGGTAAAGCTCTCTAGATAGGGAGATGAGATAGATACGTTGGGGTGATTTACTAAAGGCAAATAGGTTGTTAACTTTGGAAGGCATGTTGGACTTTGCAAGGGAATTTTCTCCAGAGTTTAGTGGATAAAGTAAAGATAGATGAACAGATAAATAGAGTAGATAGATAGATTGATTAGTGAAATACATATATAAGATAGATAGATAGATAGATAGATAGATCGATCTTGGAGTGATTTACTAAAGGCAAATAGACTGTTAACTTTGCAAGAGATGTTGCACTTTGGAAGAGATTTTTTTTTTAATTCTCTAGATAAAAGATGAGATATATACTGTAGATAGATAGATATATACTGTAGATAGATAGATAGATAGTTAGATAGACAGACAGACAGACAGACAGACAGACAGACAGACAGACAGACAGACAGACAGACAGACAGACAGACAGACAGACAGACAGACAGACAGACAGACAGACAGACAGACAGACAGACAGACAGACAGACAGACAGACAGACAGACAGACAGACAGACAGACAGACAGACAGACAGACAGACAGACAGACAGACAGACAGACAGACAGACAGACAGACAGACAGACAGACAGACAGACAGACAGACAGACAGACAGACAGACAGACAGACAGACAGACAGACAGACAGACAGACAGACAGACAGACAGACAGACAGACAGACAGACAGACAGACAGACAGACAGACAGACAGACAGACAGACAGACAGACAGACAGACAGACAGACAGACAGACAGACAGACAGACAGACAGACAGACAGACAGACAGACAGACAGACAGACAGACAGACAGACAGACAGACAGACAGACAGACAGACAGACAGACAGACAGACAGACAGACAGACAGACAGACAGACAGACAGACAGACAGACAGACAGACAGACAGACAGACAGACAGACAGACAGACAGACAGACAGACAGACAGACAGACAGACAGACAGACAGACAGACAGACAGACAGACAGACAGACAGACAGACAGACAGACAGACAGACAGACAGACAGACAGACAGACAGACAGACAGACAGACAGACAGACAGACAGACAGACAGACAGACAGACAGACAGACAGACAGACAGACAGACAGACAGACAGACAGACAGACAGACAGACAGACAGACAGACAGACAGACAGACAGACAGACAGACAGACAGACAGACAGACAGACAGACAGACAGACAGACAGACAGACAGACAGACAGACAGACAGACAGACAGACAGACAGACAGACAGACAGACAGACAGACAGACAGACAGACAGACAGACAGACAGACAGACAGACAGACAGACAGACAGACAGACAGACAGACAGACAGACAGACAGACAGACAGACAGACAGACAGACAGACAGACAGACAGACAGACAGACAGACAGACAGACAGACAGACAGACAGACAGACAGACAGACAGACAGACAGACAGACAGACAGACAGACAGACAGACAGACAGACAGACAGACAGACAGACAGACAGACAGACAGACAGACAGACAGACAGACAGACAGACAGACAGACAGACAGACAGACAGACAGACAGACAGACAGACAGACAGACAGACAGACAGACAGACAGACAGACAGACAGACAGACAGACAGACAGACAGACAGACAGACAGACAGACGTTGGGTTGATTTACTAAGGGCAAATAGACTGTTAACTTTGCTTGGGAATTTTCCCCAGAGTTTAGTGGATGAAGTAAAGATAGATAAAGAGATAGATAGATAGACATAGGGTTGATTTACTAAGGGCAAATAGACTGTTAACTTTGCTTGGGAATTTTCCCCAGAGTTTAGTGGATGAAGTAAAGATAGATAAAGAGATAGATAGATAGATAGACATAGGGTTGATTTACTAAGGGCAAATAGACTGTTAACTTTGCTTGGGAATTTTCCCCAGAGTTTAGTGGATGAAGTAAAGATAGATAAAGAGATAGATAGATAGATAGACATAGGGTTGATTTACTAAGGGCAAATAGACTGTTAACTTTGCTTGGGAATTTTCCCCAGAGTTTAGTGGATGAAGTAAAGATAGATAAAGAGATAGATAGATAGATAGACATAGGGTTGATTTACTAAGGGCAAATAGACTGTTAACTTTGCTTGGGAATTTTCCCCAGAGTTTAGTGGATGAAGTAAAGATAGATAAAGAGATAGATAGATAGATAGACATAGGGTTGATTTACTAAGGGCAAATAGACTGTTAACTTTGCTTGGGAATTTTCCCCAGAGTTTAGTGGATGAAGTAAAGATAGATAAAGAGATAGATAGATAGATAGACATAGGGTTGATTTACTAAGGGCAAATAGACTGTTAACTTTGCTTGGGAATTTTCCCCAGAGTTTAGTGGATGAAGTAAAGATAGATAAAGAGATAGATAGATAGATAGACATAGGGTTGATTTACTAAGGGCAAATAGACTGTTAACTTTGCTTGGGAATTTTCCCCAGAGTTTAGTGGATGAAGTAAAGATAGATAAAGAGATAGATAGATAGATAGACATAGGGTTGATTTACTAAGGGCAAATAGACTGTTAACTTTGCTTGGGAATTTTCCCCAGAGTTTAGTGGATGAAGTAAAGATAGATAAAGAGATAGATAGATAGATAGACATAGGGTTGATTTACTAAGGGCAAATAGACTGTTAACTTTGCTTGGGAATTTTCCCCAGAGTTTAGTGGATGAAGTAAAGATAGATAAAGAGATAGATAGATAGATAGACATAGGGTTGATTTACTAAGGGCAAATAGACTGTTAACTTTGCTTGGGAATTTTCCCCAGAGTTTAGTGGATGAAGTAAAGATAGATAAAGAGATAGATAGATAGATAGACATAGGGTTGATTTACTAAGGGCAAATAGACTGTTAACTTTGCTTGGGAATTTTCCCCAGAGTTTAGTGGATGAAGTAAAGATAGATAAAGAGATAGATAGATAGATAGACATAGGGTTGATTTACTAAGGGCAAATAGACTGTTAACTTTGCTTGGGAATTTTCCCCAGAGTTTAGTGGATGAAGTAAAGATAGATAAAGAGATAGATAGATAGATAGACATAGGGTTGATTTACTAAGGGCAAATAGACTGTTAACTTTGCTTGGGAATTTTCCCCAGAGTTTAGTGGATGAAGTAAAGATAGATAAAGAGATAGATAGATAGATAGACATAGGGTTGATTTACTAAGGGCAAATAGACTGTTAACTTTGCTTGGGAATTTTCCCCAGAGTTTAGTGGATGAAGTAAAGATAGATAAAGAGATAGATAGATAGATAGACATAGGGTTGATTTACTAAGGGCAAATAGACTGTTAACTTTGCTTGGGAATTTTCCCCAGAGTTTAGTGGATGAAGTAAAGATAGATAAAGAGATAGATAGATAGATAGACATAGGGTTGATTTACTAAGGGCAAATAGACTGTTAACTTTGCTTGGGAATTTTCCCCAGAGTTTAGTGGATGAAGTAAAGATAGATAAAGAGATAGATAGATAGATAGACATAGGGTTGATTTACTAAGGGCAAATAGACTGTTAACTTTGCTTGGGAATTTTCCCCAGAGTTTAGTGGATGAAGTAAAGATAGATAAAGAGATAGATAGATAGATAGACATAGGGTTGATTTACTAAGGGCAAATAGACTGTTAACTTTGCTTGGGAATTTTCCCCAGAGTTTAGTGGATGAAGTAAAGATAGATAAAGAGATAGATAGATAGATAGACATAGGGTTGATTTACTAAGGGCAAATAGACTGTTAACTTTGCTTGGGAATTTTCCCCAGAGTTTAGTGGATGAAGTAAAGATAGATAAAGAGATAGATAGATAGATAGACATAGGGTTGATTTACTAAGGGCAAATAGACTGTTAACTTTGCTTGGGAATTTTCCCCAGAGTTTAGTGGATGAAGTAAAGATAGATAAAGAGATAGATAGTACTAAGGGCAAATAGACTGCTAATTTTTCAAGGGAATTTTCCCCAGAGTTTAGTGGATGAAGTAAAGATAGATAAAGAGATAGACAGACAGACAGACAGACAGACAGACAGACAGACAGACAGACAGAGGGTTGATTTACTAAGGGCAAATAGACTGCTAATTTTTCAAGGGAATTTTCCCCAGAGTTTAGTGGATGAAGTAAAGATAGATAAAGAGATAGATAGATAGATAGACAGACAGACAGACAGACAGACAGACAGACAGACAGACAGACAGACAGACAGACAGACAGAGGGTTGATTTACTAAGGGCAAATAGACTGCTAATTTTTCAAGGGAATTTTCCCCAGAGTTTAGTGGATGAAGTAAAGATAGATAAAGAGATAGATAGATAGATAGACATAGGGTTGATTTACTAAGGGCAAATAGACTGCTAATTTTTCAAGGGAATTTGCACTTTGCAAGTTAAAATTTCCCCAGCTAAGTGAATGGTGTAAAGCTCTGTTGACTTCATAGATTGATTGATGGACAGACAGAATGCCGTATATACTCGAGTATAACCCGACTCAAATATAAGCTGAGGCATCTAATTTTATCACAAAAAAACTGGCAAAACGTATTGACTCGAGTATAAGCCTAGGGTGGGAAATGCAGCAGAAATGCCTCCTCCTCATCCATGATAGATGGAACACTGATTAAGTTTCCCGGCATTGTATCAGTGTTCAGTGTTCCATCTATCATGGACAAGGAGGAGGCGGGGCTTTGTTACAGTGGATGACCGCCGAACAGTTAAGACTGCATGACACAGAGGGAGACACCCGCTGTTTTGGTTATCAAAGGTCCAGGTGGGCACAGTGAGGCTACAAATGGGCACAGTGAGGCTGCAAATGGGCACAATGAGGCTGCCGGAGAACCTCACTTGAGTATAAGCCAAGGGGGGCTTTTTCAGCATAAAAAAAGTTCTGAAAATACTCGTATATACGGTAATTGGCTGTTGACTTAGCAATATAATTTTCCATTAGCCTAGTAAATGTGAATGAACGAATGAATGAATGATTTGTATAGCGCTGCAATGCAAATTGAATGGCCTCAAGGCGCTGGATTCCTGTGTTGTCCAGCTTCTTAGAAGAGGTAGGTCTTGAGTTTTTTCCTGCAGGGCTGATGTGGTGAAAATTAAGGATGAGCCGAACACCCCCCAGTTCGGTACGCAGCAGAACATGCAAGCACCTTAAAGTCTGTGGAACACGAATATGAAAAATCAAAGATGCTAATTTTAAAGGCTTATATGCAAGCTATTGCCATAAAAAGTGTTTGGGGACCCGGGTCCTGCCCCAGGGGACATGTATCAATGCAAAACAAAGTTTTAAAAATTTGAGTTTTTTTTCGGGAGCAGTGATTTTAATAATGCCTAAAGTGAAATGGAAAAAATTAAATATTCCTTTAAATATCGTGTGTGGGGGGTGTCCTTAGTATGCATGTAAAGTAGCTCATCTTTCTCTTGTTTATAACAGTGCCACAGCAAAATTACAATTTACAAAGGAAAAGATGTCATTTAAAACTGCTCGTGGCTGTAATGTATTGTCGGATCCCGGCAATTTAGATAAAAATACCAAAAGAAAATGGCGTGGATGTCACCCCCAAAATCCATACCAGGCCCTTCAGGTCTGGTATGGCTATTAAAGGGAACGCTGCACCCAAATTTGTAAAACAATGGCGTGGGGGACCCCCAGGCACTATATACTCTGAACAGCGGTATATATACTATATGACCCACCCTATATACTCTGCAGAAAATTGGACCTTAGGTGTTGGTGGTACCAGAACACTGTTATTCTTGTTGGGTGCAGAAACGGGCCCTGCATTGAAATATTATACCAAAAATTTTAATTACACGCCCCTGTTAAACAGGGGCAGAAGACTTGGGCCTTGGGTGGTGATGGTGGTTCCACAACACTGTAAGCCCCCACAGATACTTTTTTATCGGTGTAGGAACGGTCCCTGCTGTGAAATATTGTATCAAAAATCTAAATGACATGCCATTGTTAAATAGTGGTAGAAAAACTGGGCCTTGGGTGGTGGTGGTGGTGCCCTAAACCAAAAATATTGTTGGAAGCTAGCATCATGAAGATTGAGGAGAAATAGGATATATATATATATCAAATACACTGCCACTAACTGAATAACCTGCCTGCTTAATCTAACTCAAGCTATCTCCACACCAACAACACTACACACAGTAGACATAGGCGCCGTCAATTTTTTTTATTTTATTCTGTTCGGTTACGGTTCGTATTAAAATGAATTCGTACTTCGAATTTTGTGTCCGAAATTCAGTTTCAATTCGTACGAAATACGAATTGTCGTTAGGTTCATTAACTTGTACGAACGTTCATTACGATGAATTTAACGGCAAAAATATACCTCAATATGACAGTCGATGCTGATGGAAGTTTTGTTTGTATCCGAAATACGAAATTCCGTTAAATAATTTCCTATCCGAAATACGAATTTTCGTTAGATGAGGGGCTCCCACCATCCCTGTGCTGTGCTGACTTCCTCCTTCGGATTCGTAAACAAAAGTTCGTATTTCGTACAGAATTCGGACACATGGCAATTCGTATTTCGGATCCTCCCTAACGTACGAATTTAGGGATATTCAAATTCGTACGAAACGAATCGCACATGTCTAACACACAGCCGCCGCATAGGCAGCCTGATATAGCGTGGGCCGTGGACTTAGTCCCCCCCAAGCCAGTGGCGTAACTAGAACCTTCAGGGCCCCGATGCAAGAAACCATGAAGGGCCCCCCTGAACCCCAGCCAGGGCCCTTCCCTCGGAGTCCGGCGGTGGAACTCCAGGGCGTGGTCACAGGTATGACCTTTGTGAGCCCTGTAGTTCCACCACTCGTATCAGTATTTTTTTTTTATTATATTAAATTTTTAGGTGCCCCATTGGGGGACTGTCCCTAGGCAGGATGGGGTCCCATCCCCAGAAGAGATGAAGTCCTTTTCTCCAGGGCAGATGAAGTTACTGCCCCCAGGTGAGAAGGGGGTCCCTCCCCCCAGGTGAGAAGGGGTCCCTGTCCCCAGGGGAGGTGGGGGCCCCTGTCGCCACATGAGAAGGGGTCCCTGTCCCCAGGGGGAGATGGAGGGAATATGTAATGGTGTTTGGGGGATGGGGTCCTCTCACTCACCATGACCAAGCTGTGGGCCACGCACTCATCCATGTTGGCCTGGGCTCCATCCAGTGTGCTGGACGGGTGATCAGCATATCTCCCAGAAAGACCTTTCATCACCTGTGTATGACAGGGGAGGAGGGGGGCTGGCAGACAAGCCTGCAGTGTGCTCCGGGGAGCCGGCTCTCATAGGGCTGCACTGCATCTGTGTGCTTAAAGTTTGTTTACCCGGGAGAAGTATGCAGTGCAGTGTGGGCTGGACTCAGGGGGGCAGGACTCTGGCTGGGGAGAACAGACATTGGACTGAGCGGCAATTCATGGAGCAGGAGAGGGGTACTCTGAGGAGCAGGCCGAGGACACAGGTCATGCGGGGAATGCACAACTAAAGAGTAGCCAGTGCGATAGTCGAGCATGGAGTTCTGCTAGCCACCCCCCACCTCCAGCCACCCATGTGCATGGTGCACTGGTACCCCTAGCTGCCTATGCTGCTGTTGGCCATATGTAGAGGGGGCTGCATGGGCCCCCTGCATCACAGGGGCCCGGTTGCAGTCGCTACTGCTGCACCCCCTATAGTTACGCCCCTGCCCCAAGCCTTGATTGGCCAAAGGCACCCTGCCTTTGGCCAATTATGGCTCCCTTAGCAGAGCGCGCTGTGATTGGCCAAAGCATGCAGGTCAGGTGCATGCTTTGGCCAATCATCACACAGCAATGCACTGTGATCTCGCAGTGCATTATGGGGTGTGCCGCGGCACTCAAATTTTCCGCTAACGCCCCATAACGTTCGCTGTTCACAGAATGAGCGAGCACACAAATGTTCGAGTCGAACTTATGTTCGACCCGAACATCAAGCTCATCCCTAGTGAAAATTCACTTTGCAAAGACTACCCAATCATGTACAAGGAGAAAAATATATATTTTCCTTTCACGTGATTGGATCGTGTATGTCAACAGAGCTTCATCCAGCTCACGAAGCTAAATTCTCTAACAAAGTGAACCACCTATTTACTACCTTTAGTTAATCAACCTCTTAGATAGATAGATAGATAGATAGATAGATAGATAGATAGATAGATAGATAGATAGATAGATAGATAGATAGATAGATAGATAGATAGATAGATAGATAGATAGATAGATAGATAGATAGATAGATAGATAGATAGATAGATAGATCTATCTAACATAGCATTCAATTAGTAGAGTGCTGAATGCATCATTGATTAATTGATCAGCATTGTTTTCATTAATCATTTCGTTAAGGATCAGACCCCTTTCACACTGAGCACGCTTTTCAGGCACTTTTGCGCTAAAAATCACTAATCAGTTTTAAAGCTGTTGAACTTATATCTGCCCAGTAGGTAATACATTGTATCTAATTAAAGATTAGGCTGTCCAAGCTTGTACTGAGCTCTTTTATCTTACCTGGAATAACCACCCCTGGACCAAACAGGAGAGTTTCTGGGAGGACAAGGGTGCTGGACACACAGGAATACAAGGGTCAACCAAGGAGTCAAAGCCGCCGTACACACGGTCGTGTGTACATTGTGGACATTCCGACCACAAAATCCATTGGATTTTTTCAGACGGATTTTGTCTGAAACTTGTGTTGCATACACACGGTCGGACAAAGTTAACGGAAAATCCCATTGTTCGGAACGTGATGACGGGGTTACGTTCAGGCTAGTAGCCAATAGCTTTGGTCTCGTCATTTTATCCGAGCGTGTGTGGCACTTTGTCCGATTGGAAATTTGCTACAAACAGTCGGACAAAGTCAGATCGGATTTTGTTGTCGGAAAATTTGAGATCCTGCTCTCAAATTTTTTCAGTCGGAATTCCAGACGGAAAAAGTCCGTTAGAGCCCACACACGATCGGATTTTCCGAAAATATAATCCGACTGGACCTTTTCCTTCGGAATTTCTGACCGCGTGTACAGGGAAAGAGAAATGCACAGGGGGCACATAGGACAGGGGACACATAGGATGCTAGGAACCTGGAGCACCAGAAATGTAGACCCCCTTTCACACTGAGCATGCTTTTCAGGCACTCGTAAAAAGAAGGGTTATCTGGAGGTGTTGGTCATATAAACTTATATCTGCCCAGTAGGTAATACATTGTATCTAATTAAAGATTAGGCTGTCCAAGCTTGTACTGAGTTCTTTTATCTTACCTTGAATAACCACCTCTGGACCAAACAGTGTGCTTATATGTGTTCTATCATTCCATGGATCTCATGGACTATTCAGGCATTGGAGACAATAAAAGATATATAAATATTAGACATGTGCAAAAGGAAAAAATGTGTTTAGTTTCGTTTCGTTTTAATTCGTTAATTCATTAATTTCATTTAGTTATATTCGTTAACTTCCTTAAATTAGTTTTCGGATTTCGTTTAGTTTTCTACCGAATTCGAAAAATCGGCCACATTCGAAAATATTTCAACCAAATTCGAAAATATTTCTACTGGATTCGAAATGATTTCAACATGATTCGACATTATTTCAACCGCATTCAAAAATATTTTGTGACCCGACTTTAGGGCCATGTATCTCGGGGGCTCTTGGTGCTAGAAACTCCAAATTTGGATATGTTGTAGTGCTGTGTTTGCATACCAAATTTGGGGTTTCTAGCTATAAGTGACCCCGAGATATGTGGCCCCAAAAATCGGGTCGCAAAATCTCATTCTCTGCTCTAATAACTAATAACATTTTGCGACCCGATTTTGGGGCCACATATCTCGGGGTCACTTATAGCTAGAAACCCCAAATTTGGTATGCAAACACAATAATACTAGCACTACAACATATCCAAATTTGAAGTGTCTAGCACCAAGTGACCCCGAGATACATGGCCCTAAATTCGGGTCACAAAATATTTTCGAATGCGGTTGAAATAATGTCGAATCATGTTGAAATAATTTCGAATGCAGTTGAAATAATTTCGAATCATGTCGAATTCATTCGTTATATTTCTTTCGTATTCATTGTAATTTGTTATTTTTTTATTCGGACATTCAGATGCAAAATTTGGCCGAATTTCGATTCGTTACGAAACGAATTGCACAAGCCTAATAAATATATACAAGTGTTAGCCCTTGTACACACGGTCGGAGATTCCGACGGAATGTGTCCGATCGGACCATTTTGTCGGATATTCCGACTGTGTGTGGTCTCTATCGGACTGTTTCCATCGGAGTATCCTACGGACCAAGTTTTCCAACTTGTTGGCAAAATTTTCCGACAAAATGCTCCGATCGGACATACTCCGATCATGTGTAGAGAATTCCGATCAGACAAAGTGCCACGCATGCTCAGATCAAATTCCTACACCAAAGCTATTGGCTACTAGCCTGAACGTAGTCCCGTCGTAATGAAATAACGTCATCACATTGGATTTTCCGACAACTTTGTCCGACCGTGTGTATACAACAGTTTGTGACAAAATCCGATGGACAAAATCCGACGGACAATATCCGACGGATTTGGTTGTCGGAATCTCCAACCGTGTGTACAAGGGCTTAGAAAACCTCAATTTTTCAAGGAATTTCATAATTGCCATGGGAAGATCTGATCCTGCGCAATTTCTGCCTACACTTATCTAAAATAATAACTGCCAAGAGCAAGAATATAAAGTGGATGCAAAGTAACGTGAAGCAACCAATTTGATTTCAGTTCTAAATAGAATTGTTGCTGATTGGTTGTTGAAGCCAGTGTATGTTGCAAGGTATATAGTGTATATTGCAATTTTCCTCATTACTTATTAAACAAGGACAATATGTGTGTTGGGGGGGGGGGGGGGATGTGGTGTTAGGCGCAAAATCTTTATTTTGTATTATTTTACATTATTTTACATTTGTTTCCAAGATGCTAAAAGTACTGGACTTTTTCGTCATTATTGCCTTTAATTGTCAAAAGTAGAAAATAAATGAATAAAACGTTACAAACAAAAGAAAAAAGATTTAAACCAAAAGCCTTTAAAAAAAAAAAAGAAGGAACAATTGCATTGTTATATTTTTTAATATCTTTAAAATTGTTTTACAACATAAATAATTCAAAGCAATAATATTATATTTTTTTTAAGGGAAGGCATACAATTATATTAGAAATGCTATTGAAAATAATCAAATAAAAGCAGCGTACGTAATAATTGCAAGTCCGTGGTATATTCCATGAAGTGAAGGCTTGGGGGACGAGCAAAAGATCTTTATTTTGACAATTTCGCTGTCTCTGTAGACCACCCATGAAGTCCAATTAATATTTTTTTTTTCTAAATGATGAACTATACAGTGATTAAGGCATTGTCAGGAACATTTAACCTACATGTCCTATACGGGCTAAATAATTTGAAACATTTTCCATTCCATTAAGCAAGCTGACGGCAATGGCTTTTTTTATTCGTTACCTTGTAAATGTCTCTGGGGAGGTTTTGTAAATTTATATCATCCACTCTGCTTTTCCATTTTATTTTAACTTTCAAATGATCTTAATTGTATCCTGATTTTTATTTTTTTATTTTTTAAATCAAGAATTTTTTTTTTTATATATATATATATTTCCATTTTATTATTTTTTTATTTTTTTAACCTCGTCTACTGATATCTTTAAAATGACAACTCCTGTTCATTTGTAATACAGTGCAGGCTACTAAAAATTTTAGATTACGTGACTGCCCCAAGGCGACTGGCTGGTCAGAGATCCCAAAACACAAGCAGAACCAAATAAAACCCAGATCTGCGGCCACATCTAGATGGCCATTTGCATAATTCAACTAAGTGTGCTCTTGCCTGAAAGGAAGCATTATTAAAATTTGGAAACTTATCTTAGGAGGCCATGTGACAAACACTATTATGTATAATACAACCTGAAGAAGTTGATTTCAGGCAAGCCGGCTCTGTTTAATCCGTTTTACCTGCTTAGTAATGAATGTGTGTCTGAAATGGCCTGCTAACCATCCTTATTACATTAAACATTAAAGAAAAAAAAAAAAAAAGTAGATTTACCAGACTGAGAAAATGATTTTACTTCATAAGTTCATACCAGGGACACGGAGATAAGGGACATATTGTCATGAAAGAAGGAATAGCAGACAAGCAATGGCAAAATACAGAATACTGTGATTGCAAAATTGTGGGCTGAAACATAGAGATGACTTTGTTGTGTAGATTTGGATGTTGTAAATAATTTTTGTAAAGTTAACCAGTTGACTGCGTGTACTAGAATTATTATTAAAGATATACACTTATTAAAGACATACACTATAATACCAAAAGTATTGGGAAACCTGCCTTTACACGCACATGGACTTTAATGGCATCCCAGTCTAAGCCCTTGTACACACGGTCGGAGATTCCGACAACCAAATCCGTCGGATTTTGTCCGACGGATCTTGTCCGAAACCGTTGCATACACACGGTCGGACAAAGTTGTCGGAAAATCCGATCTTTCAGAACGTGATGACGTAATTTCGTTACGATGGGACTACATTCAAGCTAGTAGCCAATAGCTTTGATGTAGGAATTTGATCTGAGGATGCGTGGCACTTTGTCCGATCGGAATTCTCTACACATGATCGGAGTATGTCCGACCGGAGCAGTTTGTCGGAAAATATTTCCAGCAAGTTGGAAAATTTGGTCTGACGGATATTCCGACGGAAACAGTCCGATGCATACCACACACAGTCGGAATATCCGACAAAAAGGTCCGATAGGACACATTCAATCTCCGACCGAGTGTACAAGGGCTTAGACTGTAGGGTTCAATATTGGGTTGGCCCCACCCTTTGCAGCTATAACAGCTTAAATTCTTCTGGGAAGGCCGTCCACAAGGTTTAGGAGTGTGTCTATGGGAATATTGGACCATTCTTCCAGAAGCGCATTTGTGAGGTCAGGCACTGATGTGAACGAGATGGCCTCGCTTAGAGTCTCCACACTAATTCATCCCAAAGGTGTTCTATGGTGTTCTAGGTGTAGGTCAGTCAAGTTCCTCCACCCCAAAATCAGTCATCCATGTCTTTATGGACCTCGCTTTGTGCACTGGTGAGCAGTCCTGTTGGAACAGGAAGGGGTCATCCCCAGACTCTTCCCATAATGTTGGGAGCATGAAATTGTCCAAAATGTCTTGGTATTTTGCTGCCTTAAGAGTTCCCTTCACTAGAACTAAGGGCCCAACCCCTGAAAAACAACCCCACACCATAATCCCTCCTCCACCAAATCATTTGGACCAGTGCACAAATGTTGGAGCAAGTGTATGGGATGGAAGTCATGAGCTGAAAATGTGTTTACGACTAAAACGCTTTTGCAACATTGCAACATTATTATTATTCTTCAGGATTTATATAGCGCCAGCAATTTACGCAACGCTTTACAATATAAAAAGGAGACAATACAGTTACAATACAATAAAATACAAGAGGATTAAGAGGGCCCTTCTCAGAAGAGCTTACAATCTAATAGGGTGGGGCAGGTGGTACAAAAGGTTATAACTGTCGGGAATGAGCTGATGGAAGTGGTAGGAGATTCGTTTGAGACGTGATAGGCTTCCCTGAATAGATGAGTTTTCGGGGATCACCTGAAGGTAGCAAGAGTAGGGGATAGCCGGACCAGTGGAGGTAGCGAGTTCCAGAGGATTGGAGAGGCTCTGGAGAGATCCTGGAGAAGAGCATGGGAGGAGGAGACGAGAGAGTTGAGAGTAGGATTTCCGACAGGAGCCGATGACTTCCGTAACCAGCAGATTGGCCTTCTTTCCTCTCAGATTACACTAGGAAACATGTTTCGTAATACCTTACGTCCTCCTGGGGCCCCAGGAGGACATAAGGTATTACGAAACATGTCGGGCTGTTTATGCTGATACCACCACGTTTAGAGTATTCCCTAGCACGGGTTCGCGTATTGAGGAGCCTCCGCGCATAGCTGTGTATCGAAGAGCTCTCCAAACCGGAAACTATTAAGGATTGGGCGGCCAACCTGTCCATCTTCCTAGCGTAAACCGAGAGGAAGGAAGGCCAATTGGCTGGTTCTGGAAGTCATCGGCCCCCACTGGCTTGTAAGAGCGGAGCGTGTACCTGGAATCCCTGCAGAGGGTTGGTTTCTACCAGCGCTAACGACTTTGTTTGTTTGGAGTCCATCTATTGCGGTAAGAGTCCAACTTTTCTTGTTCAGGAAGAGATATTGGCAAGATCTGGAAGCTTTACCAAACGTTGAAAGAAAGACTGATCTCTTTATTGTTGGGACTAGATCCACAATCATAGTCTCTTGTGTTTTTTACCTGTGAGGACTTTTTTATGAGCCTTAAGACGTAGGGTATTTTATATGGCACATTTTCAATTTTGGATTTATGACTAATGATCTATGCATGATTTGGTATTTAAATGTACTTTTATAAGTAGTACCACAGGTATACTTAGCGCAACTTTATATATTATTTTTGCTTTGTTCCATAATGATATTTGATGGTTTTTAGTTGCAGCTTTTTGTTTTACCATAGCGCGATATTGTTGTGTTTTTTTATTATTTTATACACACGGTTGGACAAAGTTGATGGAAAATCGTTCGGAACGTGATGACGTTCGTTCGTTACGATGGGGCTACGTTCAGGCTAGTAGCCAATAGCTTTGGTCTCGTAATTTTATCTGAGCATGTGCGGCACTTTGTCCGATCAGAATTCGCTACAAACGATTGGACAAAGTCAGATTGAATTTAGTTGTCGGAAAATTTGAGATCCTGCTCTCAAATTTTTTCAGTCGGAATTCCCGATGAAAAAAGTCCGGTAGAGCCCACACACGATCGGATTTTCCGAAAATATAATCCGATCGGACCTTTTCCTTCGGAATTTCCGACCGCGTGTACAGGGCAAAAGAAATGCACAGGGGACACATAGGACAGGGGACACGTAGGATGCTAGGAACCTGGAGCACCAGAAATGTAGACCCCCTTCACACTGAGCACGCTTTTCAGGCACTTTTGCGCTAAAAAAAAAGCACCTGAAAAGCTCACAAAAAATCTCCATTCAAATTAATGAATGCTTTCACACTGGGGCGGTGCGCTGGTGGGGCCATGAAATAATGTTCTAGAAGTAAGACAATACAAGTAATAGCTTAAAATATGTTCGTATTGAAACCACATTATACTATCCTGCTAATCTCTCTTTTAAATTGATGAGCAGGTATCACAACCGCCACAGGACAAATTACATTTGCAGTGCGATCTCTTCATAAAACCTCTAATAAATTTGTTTTAGTGGCATCAACGCAAATTCCATAGGCAATTAGCAATGTAATCAATATACATCAGGATAAGTATGCTTCCTGACTATAAAAGTGTAAGGAACGTGATCAGTGATAGCAGGAAAAGGGTATAAATGCAAATGGATATGAAAAAAATAATCATTTAAATGAGAAGGACTGTGGAAACAAGCTGCATCAGCTGGCCATATACTACTAGATTTGAAAACAAACAATTCTCAGTACATTTGATGACCTGAGCCAATGCCGTTCGAAAATACTTGAAAATTTTATTTAAAGTGGAAGTAAACCCATCGATTTAAACAGTTAAAAAAAAAAAAGGCATGCCGGGAATGCTAACTGCACATTGGCTGTGCTCTCAGCCAAATTATCAAACCATCCAATGGCTGGTGTCATAACGAATCACATGTGCAGCACCATAGCAGTTGAAGATTAAACAGAGGCAAAGATGGCGGCTTCCTTGGCTGAAAACGATAGGGGAGTTTACTTCCACTTTAATTTCAATTTTGGAAGGAATAGACTTTCCTGAGCAAAAAAAATACGTATGCATTTGGAAATAGCTGCAAGAAAAAATTTCCATCCTGCTCCTTGGAATTTTCTCACCATTATGAATGCAAGCAAATATCAATTTGACCGCACTGACAAGTATAAAATAAAAAAAAACATTCTTAAAATAAAAATAATGTAAACTAAATTGTACTAGTGCCTTCTTTATACAGATGTTAGAAGCGGTATTAAGCCCAAAACTAAAACTGCATTATATTACATTGATATTAATAGCTGGAGAGCTTAAGCTTGTAAAAAAACAGTAGACTTATTGGCCAGATCATCAGATGAAAAGAATGCAAGAGAAAAGAAAAACGAATGCAACTATCGCATCTAAGAATTTGTAAGCTGCAATATAATAAATGTTTGCTTTTGAGATAAATAATACTGCTTTATTTAGGTATGCAAGTTAGTCTTAGCCCTTGTACACACGGTCGGATATTCCGATGGACAATGTCTGATAGCACCGTGTTGTCGGATAATCCGACCGTGTGTGTGGGCTCCGTCGGACTGTTTCCGTTGGAGTATCCGACGGACCAAATTTTCCAGCTGGGCTATAAAATTTTCCGACAACATGATCCGATCGGACTTTGTCCGATCGTGTGTAGAGAATTCCGATCGGACTAAGTGCCACGCATGATCAGATCAAATTCCTAGACCAAAGCTATTGGCTACTAGCCTGAACGTAGTCCCGTCGTAACGAAATAACGTCATCACGTTAAGTACGATCGGATTTTCTGACAACTTTGTCCGACCGTGTGTATGCAACAGTTTCGAACAAAATCCGTCGGACAAAATTACGACGGATTTGGTTGTTGGAATGTCCGACCGTGTGTACAAGGGCTAAGAGCTATTGTCTGGTTACTGAACATACAGAAAGTTGATCTGCTTAAAGCAGTAGTAAACTCAGATTTTTGACTTGTACCCACAGGTAAGCTTATTATAGAGCTTACCTGTAGGCACAGTGCATATCTCCTCCAGTTTCAGCTGGTGTCATCTTTGACGCATTTAAGGGCACACAGTGTGCCGGTGAACACGGTGTGTGCTGTTGAATGTAGAGTGCCATGCCGTGATTATGACTCCCGCGTGCACGCGAAGGAGTGACATCATCAGAGCCCAGCCATTCAAATAGCCAGAGAGTGCAAAGCACCAACAGCAATAACGGCGTGCTGTTGGTGGGCTCCATTTAAAGATTGCTAATTGGCGCCATTACGAACTTAAAAAGCTAATTCCATAAAAAATATTCCATAGTTTGTAGACGCTATAACTTTTGTGCAAACCAATCAATATACGCTTATTACGATTTTTTTTTTACCAAAAATATGTAGCTGAATACATATTGGATGAAGAAATTCGATTTTTTTTCAATTTTTTTATACTGTATGTTTATTAGCGCAAAAAATAAAAACCGTAGAGATGGTCAAATGCCATCAAAAGAAAACTCTAATTCTGGGGGAAAAAGGACATCAATTTTATTTGGGTACAGCCTTGCACAACCACGCAATTGTCAGTTAAAGCTACGCAGTGCTGTATCGCAAAAAATGGCCTGGTCGTGAAGGGGGTAAATCTTCCGGGGCTGAAGTGGTTAGGAGGCACATACTAGCATATTTGATATTAACCTGCAGTGGAACCTTTTTTTTTTCTTCCTACAGAGTGTACTACAGCTTTAATGTGTGAATCTACTGTGAAAATTACTGGAGGTGAGAGGAAAGAAAAAAAGGAATCCCCCGGTTGCCACCAGAGTCACTAGATCTAGCATCCCGATGGGAATATTCCCCCATGTCCTTTTACTTCTCTGTGATTGTTTTGCTTTCCATCTATTAAAGGTCTGTTAAAGATTATTACGGTAAAACCAAGGAAGCTTAGCCCTTGTACACACGGTCGGAGATTCCGACGGAATGTGTCCGATCAGACCGTTTTGTCGGATATTCCGCCTGTGTGTGGTCTACATCGGACTGTTTCCGTCGGAGTATCCGACGGACCAAGTTTTCCAACTTGTTGGTAAAATTTTCCTACAAAATGCTCCGATCGGACATACTCCGATCTTGTGTAGAGAATTCCGATCGGACAAAGTGCCACGCATGCTCAGATCTAATTCCTACACCAAAGCTATTGGCTACTAGCCTGAACGTAGTCCAGTCGTAACGAAATAACGTCATCACGTCGGATTTTTCGACAACTTTGTCCGACCGTGTGTATGCAACAGTTTCGGACAAAATCCGTCCGACTAAATCTGACGGATTTGGTTGTCGGAATCTCCGATCGTGTGTACAAGGGATAAGACTTCTGTGGTGTATCAATGCTTTACTAAACAGAAAAGCTGCACACGCAACTGTAGGATACACAATACAACACAACTCATAGCTTACAAAAATATGCCTACAACATGCACAAGCCAATTATCCTTTCTAGAAAAATATAAGCCTGTACAATATGTATGCAATAAGTAAACTAAATAGTTACTCAACCTAATCAAGGTAATATCCTCTTCTCCAAAGAAGCCAGGCTCCCCCCCCCCCCCTCTCCATTTATACGTAAATAAACCAGCTGGATAGGTTTTGGAGCTGAGCAGAGGACAGGAAGTTGGTGTATACAGGAAGTTGGTGGGAGGGGTTTGGGATCTTTTGAAAGAAGCATGTGATCAGGCAAAGGAGTTGTGTTTTAGAAGAGAAAGAGGAAGACATGGCTGCCAGAAGCTGGAGAGTTTTGGAGACATTTTGAGTTTGGACTTGAACCATGAAGGACATCTAGAATCCTAAGTTGAGTAACTGTTTAGTTTACTTAATGCATACATATTGTACATGTTTATATTTGGCTAGAAAGGATATTTGGCTTGTGAATGCTGTAGGCATATTTTTGTAAGCTTTGAGTTGTGTTGTGTTATCCATGACATCTGAGAATATATATGAATTATAATGACTTTATTCCATCATGATTTCTGTATGTATATGAAAGAATAAATGCGACATCATGCATTTGACCACTTTAGCAGCTATGTGTCACGTGCTTCATTTAAAGTCCCAAACCTTTTCCTTTTAAAAGGTAAACAGGAGAAATAGAGAGGGTGAATCTCTCTAAAGGCCCCGCACACACAAGTCAAATGTGGGGAGTCAGTTAAAAAAAAAATGTCCGACATACGGCCCACATGTATGCCACCCAGTCCAACAGAAGCTAAAATATTTGAATACTATATTTTAATATTTTAATAATTAATACTATTTAATTCTACTAAATACAACTAAAATTATTAAGATGACTAAAATACGACTAAAACTAAAATGGCATTTTAGTCCAAAAACTAAAATACGACAAAAACGAAAATGGCATTTTAGTCAAAAGACTATAATTAAAATTAAATTGAAATTTGATGGAAAAATTAACACTGCGCTACCCACATAAGAATATGTAGGGGCATCTACTAAGCTGCTAAAAGAAAAAAAAAATAAGAAAAGGGCTTTTCTTATTTTTTTTTATAATATTTTGTTGGTAGTATATTCAGGTAGTATGTGCATTACTGCCAATAGAGCTTACAGTTTTTTTGTTTTTTTTATATTTTTAAGTTGTACTTCTGTTTGTATAAAATCAATATATTTGTTTATTTATGAAACTTGGTGTTATTTATAAAGACGTTCTTTATCACAATGGCTAAATCTGTGTCTGTACTGCATGTTCAAACCTTAATACCATAAATATTAACATGTTATTAGATTTTTACTCCAGAAGTATATATTGATTTTGACAATTCTATAGAAATGCGTATATAGTGCATTCGAATTTAGCTCAACCCATTCGATTTTACACTACTAAAATGTACTGGAGATTTTAGTCGACTAAAATATCACTAAAACGAAAGCAATTCAGATGACTAAAATGCGGCTAAAACTAAAATGTCATTTTAGTCAAAAGTCTACAACTAAAACTAAAATCCTCCCCTTGGGTGCCTGCCACCCATTGAACAGCATCTTATATGCCTCAATACCATCATACGATTCACCTATGGGTAAGAGCGTTAGGACTAAGGTTTTTGCTCCTCCTCTTCCCGTTGTAATTAATTAGCATTAATTACTCATTTGTATTATATTTTAGGTAGTTCCAATAAACTGCTCCTGATGAGTGGACCATCTTCCACGAAACGCGTCGAGCCTATATACTTGCTGCCATGCCACAGCATTATTGTATTCACCATGGGTGCTTAATACTTGAGTCATTATCTCTACTTTGGTTTTATTTTATTTTATTTACATGTTGGGTGTAGTGTTGATGTTATTATCATTGATCAGGTGCTACATTGTCTACTATTTATTAATAATGTGATTTAATAATACTATGTTTTATTGTGTATCATATGTATGGATTACAAAGCTTGTATCATCAAATGCACTATGCTCCCATGGGGTATTAATAAATATCCACCTTTTTTACTTTATGTTAAAGACTCATTATGCCCTAGTGTTGTGTTTCATGTAAAGTCCCAATTGCCCCCCTTGCCCCTATTTCCCGTTCTGTTTTTAAAACTAAAACGAAATTTGATGTAAAATAGTTCCTCTGCCCCCCCACAGTGCCCACAGATTATAAATATGTTTACATTAAAATACTGCCACTATATACTTTTTTTTTTTTTTTTTGCTTATCTATATACCACGGTCACATGATAAACTGCACAGTTTGTCTAGTGCTGAGAGTTCAGGTAGGAGGAGATTTCCACTACAGCCTGCATACACGCCCACACACATCTTTCAAGTGGTAATGAACGTATCATGGAGTGTAGGCTGCGTGGAAATAGAATATATGTAAGCTGCATCTTTTTTAGCATACGTCTCTCCCAGTATGTGTCACATCCTTTGACCAAACACCCTTATCTTGAGCTATCGTATTTTCTAATACACATTCCTACTTATCTATCTATGTTTCTATCTGCACGCACACATTGGTGAAGGTTTCCATTTATCCAGGTCATGCTGTAACTACATACTTGCCAACAGTCCCGATTTTCCCGGGACAATCCCGATTTTCGGACCCTCTTTCCCGGGATTTTGCCTTTGTCCTGGGAAAATCGTGAATGTTTTAGGAAAATCGGCTGGTGGGCTACCAAAAGATGGCGGCCGCAGCCAATCAGCTTCTCCCCTCTCCACTGAACATACACACGAGAAAGCCGGGAACTGCTGGGAACTGTAACAGATCGCTCTGTAAGGAGGTTTCTGCTGCTGCTGCCAGGGACACTGAAGTAAGGCAGGCTCTGTTGCTTGGGGACACAGATCGCTCTGAAAGGAGGGCTCCGCTGCTGCTGCCAGGGACACTGAAGTACGGAGGGCTCTGTTGCTTGGTGACACAGATCGCTCTGTAAGGAGGGCTCCACTGCTGCCAGCTGGTGGGGACACTGAAGTAAGGAGGGCTCTGTTGCTGGGGGATACAGATCTGCAAGGAGGGCTCAGCTGCTGGGGGACACCAGATGTAAAGGAGGGCTCCGCTGCCAGGGAAACAGATGTAAAGGTGGGCTCCGCTGCTGGGGGACACCAGATGTAAAGGAGGGCTCTGCTGCTGGGAGACACGGGACACCAGATGTAAAGGAGGGCTCCGCTGCGGGGGGACACCAGATGTAAAGGAGGGCTCCACTGCCGGGGACACCAGATGTAAATGAGGGTTCCACTGCCGGGGACACAGATGTGAAGGAGGGCTCCGCTGCGGGGGGACACCAGATGTAAAGGAGGGCTCCACTGCCAAGGATACCAGATGTAAAGGAGGGCTCCACTGCTGGGGACACAAGATGTAAAGGAGGGCTCCACTGCTGAGGACACCAGATGTAAGGAGGGGCCCCGCTGCCAGGGACACAGATCTGTAAGGAGGGCATCTGCTTCTGGGGGCACCTGATGTAAGGACGGACTCTGTTGGGGTCACCTGATGTAAGGACGGATTCTGCAGGGGGCACCTGATGTAAGGACAGACTCTGCTGGGGGCACCTGATGCAAGGACGGACACTGCTGGGGGCACCTGATGGCATCTGGTGGCAGGCGACATGGCAGGTGACACGCTCAGGGGTCCCAATGATTCTGGATTATGGTGAGTTGAATGATTTCATTCTATATTACAATGTAATAATAGCAGGGGCGGACTGACATGCTATATTACAATGTAATAATAGCATGGGGCCCCCGGGCAAAAGGAGATCGTGGGGCTCCATGAGTCCCCGCCCATGTGACCCTGCCCATTTTTTTTAATAATTTTGTATCTACTTTATATAAGTTTCACTGACCACCAATGTAAGGAGCATTCTTCCCACTGATCACCAATGTAAGGAACATTCTTCTCACTGATCACCAATGTAAGGAACATTCTTCTCACTGATCACCAATGTAAGGAACATTCTTCTCACTGGTCACCAATGTAAGGAACATTCTTCTCACTGACCACCAATGTAAGGAACATTCTTCTCACTGATCACCAATGTAAGGAACATTCTTCTCACTGATCACCAATGTAAGGAACATTCTTCTCACTGGTCACCAATGTAAGGATCATTCTTCTCACTGATCACCAATGTAAGGAACATTCTTCTCACTGGTCACCAATGTAAGGAACATTCTTCTCACTGGTCACCAATGTAAGGATCATTCTTCTCACTGGTCACCAATGTAAGGAACATTCTTCTCACTGATCACCAATGTAAGGATCATTCTTCTCACTGATCACCAATGTAAGGATCATTCTTCCCACTGATCACCAATGTAAGGAACATTCTTCTCACTGATCACCAATGTAAGGAACATTCTTCTCACTGGTCACCAATGTAAGGAACATTCTTCTCACTGATCACCAATGTAAGGATCATTCTTCTCACTGATCACCAATGTAAGGATCATTCTTCCCACTGATCACCAATGTAAGGAACATTCTTCTCACTGATCACCAATGTAAGGAACATTCTTCTCACTGATCACTAGAGCTGACCATCTTTGCTGGTCTCACAATGCAATTACGATGATCATGTCAACAGTTATATTCAGCAATGGTTTTCATCAAAAACCCATCAATGCAGATTATCAGCACCCATCAATGCAGTCTCACCAGTGCCCATCAATGCAGCCTCACCAGTGCCGATCAAATGCAGTTTATCAGTGCCCATGAAATGCAGTTTATCAGTGCCCATCAAATACAGCCTCGCCAATGCCCATCAATGGAGCTAAGCAGTGGCCATCAAATGCAGCTTATCAGTGCCCATCAAATGCAGCCTCACCAGTGCCCCTCAAATGCAGCTTATCAGGGCTCATCAATGCCATCTCACCAGTGCCTATCAAATGCAGTCTAATCAGTGCCCAAATGCCACTCACAAGTGCCCATCAAATGCCACTCACCAGTGTCCATCAAATGCAGCTTAATCAGTGACTGGATCACACAGAGCGGCAATCTCCCACTGCGTCATGGAGGTTGGATTTGAATTGTCCGGGATGTGCGGCTGCTGTTAAAAAAGTCCCACCTCCTAGATCGGCTCCTATGATACATGTCACACTATTTCAATTTCCCGGCATTAGATCAGTGTGCTGTCTATCACAGGTCTAGGAGATGGGACTTTGTTACAGCAGCCACTGAACATTTCAGGTCAAAATCTGTTACACAGCGTGAGGTCGCCGCTCTGTGTGACATACACGTGGAGAGGAAGAGGGAGGGGAAGACTCTGACAGGGGCACGCTGGGATGACGTCATTGATGCAATCGCGATTCAACCGTTCTCTGCATCGATGCAGATTTGTTTAAGGCTGAATTGTGATGCATCAATAACGTCAACCTGGCGCGCCACTGCATTTCAACACCCCTACTGGCCACCAATGTAAGAGACATTCTTAGTGTACAGACGACAGTGTTAGCCTTGTACACACGGTTGGACATTCTGACAACCAAAATCCGTTGGATTTTGTCCGACGGATTTTGTCCAAAACTGTTGCATACACATGGTCGGACAAAGTTGTCGGAAAATCCGAAAGGACATAACGTGATGACGTTATTTCGTTACGACGGGACTACGTTCAGGCTAGCAGCCAATACCTTTGGTCTAGGAATTTGATCTGAGCATGCGTGGCACTTTGTCCGTCGGAGTAGGCTACACATGATCGGAGTATGTCCGATCGGAGCATGTTGTGGGAAAATTTTATAGACAAGTTGGAAAACTTGGTCCATCGGATATTCCGACGGAAACAGTCCGATGGAGACTACACACAGTCGGAATATCCGACAATACGGTCTGATCGGACACATTCCGTCAGAATCTCCGACCGTGTGTACAAGGGCTAAGGGAAAAGCACTCCATGTATACATTTCAGTGATATATATATATATATATATATATATATATATATATATATATATATATATATATATATATATATATATATATATATATGAAATAACGCACACTTAGCCCAGGTTCACACTGACAGCGGGAATGAAAGCGTTCAAGTTCAGCTGAACTCACACGATTTCCGATGTCAGTCCAAGTTTGACAGCGATTTCAGAGACATCTGTGCTGGTTGCTGCACAGATGTCTATGGAAATCGCACCCAGAAGTTGTCAAAAGAAGTACAGAAACTACTTTTGGGGATCGGTGCGGCGCCGCAAATGCGGCGTCGCACCGATTCGGGCAGTGCCATTGCCGGCTATTGCCGCCAATTTGCCATACGATTTAACATGTCAAATTGCATGCCAAATTGCTCCAATGTGAACCAGGGGTAAGTGCTATTCCCTATCTATAACACTGATATCTATACACTGAATGGCATTCAATATACCAGATATTAGTGTGCACTAGTGAATAGCACCTGGACCTGGTAAATAGGCACAGGGCAAGTTCTTATAAAAACAACATGTATACAACTGCTGTGCTGTCATTATAACACTGACCTGCTGCTGCACACAAGGCAAGTCAGTGTGGGTGGGCAATTCCAAGATGAGCCTAACTCCGCTCCGTTGACCGCTCTGTGTGCACTCTCTGCACTACAGCCTCCAGCTCCCTTACTGACTGTCCCCCGCGGCAGTGATATATGGCCCCACCCCTCAGCTGAATTCCCCGGGGGGCGAGGTGGCCGAAGCACCTGTCTTTGCAATAATCCCCGTTCGGCTGACGGCTCCATGATTGCTCTCTGACTCAGATCCATCCCGGCCAGCTTGCTCCTCTCATATAGCCACATCAATCGCCGGCAAGGATTTTAGTTCACTGCTTCTCAGGGCTGGGTATAGTGTTCTCAATTCTGCTGCTGCTGGCACCTCCAGGGGCAGACCGAGCCTGTCATGGCCCCCCCCCCCCGACCCCGTGCCCTCAGGCAGTGCCCGAGTGCCCGAATGGTCAATCCGCCCCTCAATAATAGTAATAATACTCTTCAATCATCCTGACACCACAATAACCATGGTGCTGGGATGATTGAAGTGCTAACACCAGATGTTTGGAGTATCTTTATCTGCTGATTTGTTAAACTCTGGAATACACATTTCTATTGTGGTGTAGGATCTGGGCCTGCTGTCCCTCCATCCCTCTTCCCTTCCTTCTCTCTCCTTCCTTCCTTCTTTCCTTCTTTCTTTCTCCCTATCTCCCTCTTTTCCCCTTTCTTTCTACATCTCTCATTCATCTCAGACTCTAACCACACCCCCATTTGAACCATGCCCATATAAGCCGCGCCCACCACTTCATGTAAACAACGGGCATTTTTAGGCGTGGCATGCTGTGCGTGCCCGCCGCATTTTTCTTTTTTTTTTGCCACGTCATGCCTACAAATTCATGCCCCACCCCCCAATTATAATAAGACTCCGCCTACAGCCAAAAAAGTGCCCCAATAAATGTATTTACAATGTTGCCAACTATGGGCTCAAAGGATGCACAAACAGCAAAAAAAAAAAACTGAAAGGTGTTTCAATCCCTCTCCACTCTATCCAAAAGGAAAAAAATAAAAATAATTTAAGATTTTGCCTTTAGTTATATTTTAATAGCTATGGTTTCTTTTCTTAGTAACCGTCTTTCCCCTTTAAATTCAGATATAGATACTTTCTTTATCGGAGCTGCTGTTTTTTTTTTTTTTTTTTTTTTAGCTCCTGCTAATTTACTATACATAAAAAGCCCAATAAAAGGCACACCTGTTAGGATCAGTACTTTGCGTGAGTTAAAAATACTCCCGATTGTATTTGGAACGCCAGCTGCGATGGTAGTTTTATAGCAAAATGGATATGTTCGGTGGTACAGATATCTGGGGGGAGCTTATTCTGATTAGTTTGGGAACTTTAGGGCAACAGAAAAAGCCAGATTAAACTGCTGAGATGTCTGATCACATGCCTGCGTGCTTTGAACCAACCCCTAAAGGCATCTCCTTCCCTCGCTGACTATCTAAATAAATATTTCAATTCAACTGAGAGAGTTGGGATTTCACATAAAACAGGGAACCTTTTTTTTTTTTTTTTTTTTTTTAAATTAAATACCCCTGCATAACAGCTGTTTTATTACTTTCCCCATGGATAGGAAATAAATCAGAAGCACATAATAAAATGGGGGAACAGATTCTGCTGCTTGGTCTGTATAACGCAGAGAATAATTTAGGCAAGCAGTTGCTTTGCCGATAAACACCTTGCACGTTTATTTTATAATAGGCACAGCTACATAGTAAGGTCTAATCGACTGATAACTTCCCATTTCACCACTTTATTACGCGTTTTGTCACCGTTTAGCGTTTGCTTGTGAAATTTTGCACTCCTTTCTTTATATTGTAGTTCAATGGTGATGGACCTTTCAGAACCTTTATGCCCCTTGTACACACGGTCGGAGATTCCAACAACCAAATCCGTCGGAGTAATTCCGACGGATTAATTCCGGAAGAGGTCCGGAAGTGATGTTGCATACACACGGTCGGACTAAGTTGTCGTAATATCCGATTGTACATAACGTGATGACGTTATTTCGTTTACGATGGGACTACGTTCAGGCTAGTAGCCAATAGCTTTGGTCTAGGAATTTGATCTGAGCATGCGTGGCACTTTGTCCGTCGGAGTAGGCTACACATGATCAGAGTATGTCCGATAGGAGCATTTTGTCGGAAAATTTTACCGGCAAGTTGGAAAAATTGGTCCGTCGGATATTCCGATGGAAACAGTCCGATGGAGACCACACACAGTCGGAATATCCGACAAAACAGTCCAATAGGAAACATCTCTGACCGTGTGTACAAGGGCTATGAGCTTGCTTGGATATATTCCTGATACCTCACTACTGTACTGTATTGTATTTACAGTAGGGCTGTTACTGATTACAATTTTCATGTTCGATCAATCAATTTTTTTTTTAATCGATTAATCGACTCATTTCAATTAATTATGTAGCACTAACCCCCGAAGGAGCTGCTGGTTATTTTTGGGCTTACCGTTACCCTCCGTTCTCCTTGTTGCACGTCTTGGGGATGTTCCGTGGTAGATGGCCCAGTAACTTGAGGCTGACAATCAGTGTTGGTCATCTTACTTTAAAAAAGTAATCAGTTAAGTTACAAATTACTTCTCCCAAAAAATAATTGCCTTAGTAACTCAACTACTACATTGGAAAAGTAATTAGTTACTCAGCAAAGTAACTGTGACTTTTTTTTTTAAATATTCTACACAGCAATTACGTTCTATAACATCTTTAATATCAAAGATGTTTATATTAACTGATTGAAGAATAAAAACACTATATACAGTATTTTAGAACATTTGGTATTTATTTGAACCCAAATGTTGAGGGGGGTGGCAGCGGTGGTACTTGAGGGGGTGGCAGTGGTGGTACTTGAGGGGGTGTCAACGGTGGTACTTGAGGGGGTGGCAGCAGTGGTACTTGAGGGGGTGGAAGTGGTGGTACTTGAGGTGGTGTCAACGGTGGTACTTGAGGGGGTGGCAGCGGTGGTACTTGAGGGGGTGGCAGTGGTGGTGATGTACTTGGGGGGATGGCAGCGGTGGTACTTGGGGAGGTGGCAGTGGTGGTGGTGTACTTGGAGGGGTGGCAGTGGTGGTGTACTGTGGGGCTGGCAGGCAGCGTGGTACTTTGGTGGGTGGCAGCGGTGGTGGTGCCATCCTCTCCCACCACCACCTCTGCCTCTTACTGATCCCATCCCCCACCACCACTGATCTCATCCCTACCCTACCCCCCCCCCCATCACCTCTGTTGTAGAAGTGATGGTGGGTGGGTAGGGATGGGATCAGTAAGCCCTTGTACACACGGTCGGACATTTCGACAACCAAATCCGTCGGATTTTGTCCAAAGGATTTTGTCCGAAACTGTTGCATACACACAGTCGGACAAAGTTGTCGGAAAATCCGATCGTACTTAACGTGATGACGTTATTTGGTTACGATGGGACTACATTCAGGCTAGTAGCCAATAGCTTTGGTCTAGGAATTTGATCTGAGCATGCGTGGCACTTTGTCCGATCGGAATTCTCTACACATGATCGGACAAAGTCCGATCGGGTCATGTTGTCAGAAAATTTTATAGACAAGTTGGAAAACTTGGTCCGTCGGATACTCCGATGGAAACAGTCCGATGGAGCCCACACACAGTCGGATTATCCGACAACACGGTCCTATCGGACATTGTCCATTGGAATATCCGACCGTGTGTACAAGGACTAAGAAGCAGAGGTGGTGGAGGACTTGGGATGGATCGATTGCACTGCAATTCGAATCATCAGTCACTTATTTAGATGCCTCCAGGGATGCCTTTCCTCATTGGGGGGAGAGAGAGAGACCCTCCCCTTCACTCGATTGGTGTCAGCTGACTTCATTTTTCAGTGTCCGCCCCGTCTTCTTACATTCTCTCTCTCTGGATAGGCGGGGCGGGATGGGGCGGTCCAGACAGTCTCTCTGAGTCTCAGCCTCTTCCCAGCTCAGGGGGCAAAAGCCCCTCTCCCCACGGCAAGGCAGCGCGGCCATGGCGGGGCCTCCCGGGCGGTAGATGTAATTGAGGTGACGCCGCCCAAGTAATGGGAACTGAGTTACCATGAGGGGAAGAATAATCGGTTAGATTACTCGTTACCCTCTAAAGTAATTGCGTTACGTAACTCTGTTTATTTTAACTCAGTTACTTACATCACTGGCCCTCACACAGCCTGGCAGCCAGATGCCCCTGGGATAGGCTCAATCTCTGGCCTAGCAGCCCAGGGCGTACGACACATGTCCACCCAGATGGCAGTCTGGGTGGCACAGAACACAGATCATCTGACCTCACCCGAATATATAGGCTCTCTAAAAATGTAACTATGATAACTACCCCTTCTAAGGAATTTGGTGAGGATCTTCCTGACCAAACCCCAGGGCGCTACCATAGATTATGGATTGTGTGTGTACCATTTATGCAAAGTAGAGTCCAAGTATAGTCTTCCTTCCTAGAAGTGATTCTGCCATTGTACTGTATATCCAGGGTGCCAGGTTGATTTAAAAATGTTGATGTAAAAAACATAAAAAGCCCTTTAAGACCTTAAAGCGGACCTTCAGTCATTTTTTCATCTTTCCATCTATTAAATCTTCTGCCCTTGTTGTTTTAACTTTTCATAGTAAAACATTTTTTTTTCTTCCAGTAAATTCCTTATACAGCCCACTTCCTGTTTCTTGTCTGGTCATTAGCCTAGACTTATGACATCATACACAGCTCTCTCTCACTCTCCTGACAGTCTGCCACGAAGGGAGGGGGGATGAGTTATAAGAGGGACAATGAGAGCTGCAGGGTTGCAGAACTAAAGGTGTGCCTCTGTGCATCTGCGGAAATTGAGGAAGTGAAGAGGCAGCAGCTTCAGGTGCCCACACTTAAAACATCACTTCCGCCCACAGCTCCTAAAGGGACATTTTTTTTTAATTTTTTTTTTAAATGACAATTTATTTTTATATTTTTTTTATTGCATTTTAGTGTAAATATGAGAGGTCTTTTTGACCCCCAGATCTCATATTTAAAAGGACCTGTCATGCTTTTTTCTATTACAAGGGATGTTTACATTCCTTGTAACAGGAATAAAAGTGACATTTTTGTTTTAAAACAGTGTAAAAATAAAAAATAAAAGGTAAAAAAAAATAAGGACATTTTCTTTTGAGTAGCGCCCGCATATGAAAACGGTGTTCAAACCACACACTTGAGGGATCACCCCGATCAGTAGAGTGAGAGCAATAATTCTAGCCCTAGACCTCCTCTGTAACTTAAAACTTGCAACCTGTAAAATTTTTAAAACCTCCCTATGGAGATTTTTAAGGGCGTAACATTATCTTTTACATTATAAAAAAAAATTGGGCTAACTTTACTGTTGTCTTATTTTTTTATTCAAAAAAGTGCCCTTGTAAGACTGCTGTGCAAACACGGTGTTACAAAAAGTATAAACGACCGCCATTTTATTCTCTATGGTGTTAGAAAAAAATGTATAATGTTTGGGGGTTCTAAGTAATTTTCTAGCAAAAAAAAAACTGTTTTTAACTTGTAAACAACAAATCTCAGAAAGAGGCTCGGCCCTTAAGTGGTTAAAGAGGAAGTAAACTCTCCCACTCTGATGCTTCTCTTCATTTAGCCCATTACAATAAGTCATTATCAGACTATAGCCACTGTAATCCAGCCCAAATCGCATATTACTTACTGTATAAGAAACTTTAAAAAACTTGTTTCCAGGGGTTAGGCAGCGCCATCTTAGTCCACAGTGGAGTGTATTTCCGCCCTTACATTGAGCACTTCCTGTACTGTTAACCAAGCCTCCTTCTCAATCCAACATTTCTATGGCAACCCTGCTTCCCTGTTCATAGCTGACTTGTTTTTTTTCATAGTATTTACTTGTGCAGATGTCTAATGCTTCCCTTTGTCAGTCTTATCAGCTTCACAGGAGCAGAGTTTGCAATAGATGTGGAATATGCGTGTGGCGTTTATGCAGAGTTGAGACTGAGATGTCCAAGTATAGTCTTTCTCAGTGTGTTGCAGAAGTGTGTGCATTCTCACACTCTACTGGAGGGGTCTATATCTACTTCCCACCCAGCCAATGTATATATACGGCCGGGTGGGAGCTCTCTACTTCTGACTGGACATTCCTGAACGTCCATCAGAAGGAGGGGGATCGCGCGCATGCCCGCACAGCGGCGCAATCCCGATGCACTCGTGTCACCCGGATATGGCGCATCTCGGATCTGCAGGAGGGCTCTGTGATTGGCCCTCCTGATCACGTGATGGCCGTGTCCAATCACAGCCATCATGTGATGTAAACAAAGAGCCGGTTGCTAGGCAATTGGCTCTCCTCTCCTCACACGGAAGTCGTCGCTGAGGAGAGGAGAGCGGATCACTGCAGCCGGCTGGTGATCAGTGAGTATGAGCTGTTTTTTTACAGCTTTTTACTCACTGATCACCAGTCTAGTGTAAAAACACAGTATAAACACAATGTCCCCAAATAATAAAAACACATGTCCCCAACATATGTCCCAGTAAAATCACATGTCCCAATGATTATCTGCACACATATGTCCGTGATCACCTGCGCACATCTGTACATGGTCATTTGCGCACATCTGTCCGTGATCACACAAACCAATTATTATACACTTAACTGATTTTTTTTTTACCAAAGACATGTAGCAGAATACATTTTGGCTTTAATTTATGAAGAAATTCGATCTTATTTGATTTCTTTTAAAATAGAAAGAAGAAAATATTGTTTTTTTTTTCCAAATTTACGCTATTTTTTTTTTTTTGCTTATATCGCAAAAAATAAAAAACGGAGTCGTGAATAAATACCACCAAAATAAAGCTCTATTTGTGTGAACAAAATGATAAAAATCTCATTTGGGTACGGCGGTAGCATGACCACGCAATTGTCACTGAAAGTGCGAGAGCGCTGAAAGCTGAAAATTGGGCTGGGAAGGAAGGGGGGGGGGGGGGGGGGCAAAAGTGCCCTGTATTGTAGTGGATATACAGTAGGCCCTAACTATTTTGAGATCAAATAATAAAAGCACAGAAAACGTATCTTCTACCTTTGGAAACTGATGATAAATTAAAGTGGTTGTAAACCCTTACAACACACTTTGACCTACAGGTAAGCCTAGATTAAGGCTTACCTGTAGGTCCAAGAAATATCTCCTAAACCGTATATTTTCCAAAAGACAGGCACTGCTGTCTATGGCGCATGCGCATCGTCAACGACGAAGATGCCGCGCGTGTCGGCTCCTGTGCGCATGCGCGGGAGTGACGTCATCGCGGCTTCGCCGAATGATAGCGGCGGAGCAGCGAGACCCCAAGATGGATGCGCCAGACTACAGGGGACAGCGGTGACTTCGCTGGCTCCTGTTTCTGGTAAGCGACACATAATGGACTACTATGCGATACGATGCGATGCATAGTAGTCCATTATGCTTTGCCTTTGTAGGGAATGAAAGAGGAAGTAATCTCATCAGGGTTTACTTCCTCTTTAAGCCTTTATAAAAAAAGGAAAGTTTTCTATAAAAGTACAAAGCTTGTCCATGATAACTACCAATCAGAGGTCACCTTCCATTATCTATGAAAAGTATTATGACTGGGCAATGCAGGCAAGTCCTCTGCTCAGAAGAACTTCCTTTTTCCCTGAGTTTTATAAATGGCTGCGATTTTTACATAAGAGTTTTGTTGAAGAGCTATATTGCATTCGAGGTTTGTAGGCGGGTATTGTAGGATGATGCCTATGCAGCCAATCAGAGCAGACATTTTCAGATATTGAGAATTATACAGCGAGACGTTCCTACTCTGCATGATATTCTTCTTCCAGCCTCATCTCGATCTGTTAATTTATCAGTGAGGACCCTCCAGAATTTCTTCACTGATTGGAAGTGTTTCTTTATACTTGGCGCATCATATCCTTCCATTCATCCTCACTGATTTTGTCTGTACTTGCAAATGAAGGATTATTATAAAGATTTACATGCTTGTTTCTCGGATCTTATATTTAACTTCAGCAATTCCAAGCTTATACATCCATCTTTACTACGGACGTAATCGTCTGTCATGTTGTCTAAGTTCTACAGTCCCTGAGGCTGGATTTCCACCTTTGCCTGCTATTGCCTCGACGGATTTTGGCCCAAACTCGTCTTGCATACACACGGTCGCACAAAGCTGTCGGAAAATCCGATCGCTCTGAATGCGGTGACGTAGAACACGTACAGCGGGACTATAAACAGGCCAGTAGCCAATATCTTTTGTCTCGCAATTTATTCTAAACATGCGTGGCACTTTGTCCGTCAGAATTGTCTACACACGATCGGAATTTAAACAATCGGATTTTGTTGTCGGAAAATTTTTGATCCTGCTCTCAAACTTTGCGTATCAGAAATTCCGACGGAAAAAGTCCGAAGGCGCCCACAAACACGATCGGATTTTCCAATAACAAGATCCGATCGCACATTTTCCGTCAGAAAGTCCGACCGTGTGTACAGGGCATAAGGTAACGTTTGAACCATTCTAAATGGCAAGCTAGTGAACATCTCTCCAAGGCACTGTGATGGAGCTGTATTTGAAAGCACCACAATTGATGTGAATCAAGTTCATTAAAGGGGTTTGTAAAGCTTTGTTTTTTATTTTCTAAATAGGTTCCTTTAAGCTAGTGTATTGTTGGGTCACTTACCTTTTCCTTCGATTTCCCTTCTAAATGTTTTTTTTCTTTGTCTGAATTTCTCCCTTCCTGTTTCTCCTCAGTAAACTTCACACCATCATCCGAGCGGTGTTTAGTCAGCCAGAACAGCTTACTGAGGAGGAACAGGAAGTGAGAAATTCAGACAAAGAAAAAAAAACATTTAGAAGGGAAATCGAAGGAAAAGGTAAGTGAACCAACAATACACTAGCTTAAAGGAACCTATTTAGAAAATAAAAAATGAACCTTTACAACCCCTTTAAAGGTTCTGTTGTGGTGCAATGGCAACCTATTTAACCACTTTAAGACCGGGCCTCTTTTTCAGACTCTGGATTTACAAGTTAAAAACACGTTTTTTTTTTGCTAGAAAATTACTTAGAACCCCCAAACATTATACTTTTTTTTTTCTAACACCATCTGGAATAAAATGGCGGTCGTTGCAATACTTTTTTGTCACACTGTATTTGCACAGCGGTCTTACGAGCGCACTTTTTTTAAAAAAAAAATCACACTTTTTTTGAACAGTAAAGTTAGCCCTATTTTTTTTCATATTGTGAAAGATAATGTTATGCCGAGTAAATTGACGCCCAACATGTCACGCTTCAAAATTGCGCCCGCTCGTGGAATGGCGTCAAACTTTTACCCTTAAAAATCTCCATAGGCGACGTTTAAAAAATTCTACAGGTTGCATGTTTTGAGTTATGCCCTGTGCACATGGTCGGACTTTCCGACGGAAAATGTGCGACCGGACTGTGTTGTCCGAAATTACGATCGTGTGTGGGCTCCATCTGACTTTTTCCGTCAGAATAGAAATGAGTGAAACTTAGCTCTTGTACACACGGTCGGAGAATCCGTCGGAATGTGTCCTATCGGACCGTGTCGTTGGATAATCCAACTGTGTGTGGTATGCATCGGACTGATTCCGTTGGAATATCCGTCGGACCCAATTTTCCAACATGTTGGAAATATTTCCCGACCAACTGGGCCGATCGGACATACTCTGATCATGTGTAGAGAATTTTGATCGGACCAAGTGCCACGCATGCTCAGATCAAATTCCAACATCAAAGCTATTGGCTACTAGCCTGAACGTAGTCCCATCGTAACGAAATTACGTCATCACGTTCTGAATAATCAGATTTTTCGACAACTTAGTCCGACCGTGTGTATGCAACAGTTTCAGACAAGTTCCGACGGACAAAATCCGACGGATTTGGTTGTCGAAAATCTCCGATCGTGTGTACAGGGGCTAAGAGTTTTTATTTTAGACATTTTGGGGAAAAGAAAATCAATTGGAGGCGTATTTCAAACAATTTCACAAATTCCTAGTACATGTAGCACTAACACCCGAAGGAGCTGCTGGTTATATTTGGGCTTACCGTTACCTTCTCTTCTCCTTGTGGCACGTCTAGGGGATGTCCCGTGGTAAATGGCCCAGTAACTTGACACTGACAATAGATCCACTTGAATGGATTTTATTTGCAAAAACTCAAACCATTGAACAGTCTTCCAACTTGGGAGGGTTGGAAAGGAAAGTTCAGGTACTCTCAATGTCAAAGTCCAAAAACGTTAAAGAACTTGCTTACTTTGACTGCATCCAGAGAATAGCCATTCACAGCTGGATGATCACTCATGTTGGACAGTCCCTCTCTCACAAGGCCCAGCAGCCAACAAGGTGCTTACTCAAGAACAAAGTCTTTATCACAGATGTTGTTGCAGAACATGTAGGGAAACTAAGCTTTAGAACACTTGTAGGATACCTGGATCTTTCAGCCTGCTTGGCGATATCCACAAGACCGGATTCTCTCGGTTACTTCAGCCCTTCCAGGCTCTTGTTAAGAAAACCAACCCGTACGTGGTGTTCTTCTAAAGAGTCCTCCCCTGGAATGCTCGAAGTTCATTGGGTCTCTCCCAAACTGGAGACAGCACCCATCCACCTTGGAATCCTTCCTTAGTTCCCTTGCCTTGGGCTAGCCAGCCCCGAGGCATTAAAGTCGGGTGAATCCGCACCTCAGGCCATAGCCTTCCTGGGGGCTGGTCAGAAGGACCAGGACCATGTAATAAGCACAGCATACTGGACCGGAACCCCAAACCACGTGACGTCCGCATCTTAAATACCCTCTCCCAGAGGGCACAGCGGGAGGGCCATTCCACTGAACTGACTCTGAGAGAGAGTAAATTAAATGCCCAACCAGACCATAGTTCCACGCCTGCCACCAGAGACAGCGCCCCCCCTGTGGCCAGGCTGAACATTTCACAGCCCAGTCAGACTGACACAGAAGTCAAATTTAGGCAAATAGACCCAAACCAAACTGTAGTTTGGGTAAAGTAAAATTTTGAAAAGTATTTTCTCAGGAGCCCGCCGCTACATACAAAATACTGATTATGGATAGAGATGATCAAAATATTGGCTTATTAGGTTGCCGATGTCACAGGGGTTGGGGATTCAAAAAGAAGCATCCCGCTGGAGCTCTCAGGGTGTTTGGAGATTATCCAAGGAGATTAGGGAGGCTATGCTCAATTTAAGCCCTGATTTCTTGTGTAATGAGGTCCTACAAACACTCTACATCATAAAAGTGAGCAGGTAAGTCAACCATTGGATTACATTTTTGCAAGTTCACTAATATCAAAAAATTGAGTCAGTGCCACTGTATCACCCTGATTATGCATTAGCTAGACTGTTGGTCAGCATGATGGAGATTCGGAATTCTTGATCCTAGGTTTTTGGGTTGTTTGAAAATAGTGCTGATAAGAGTAGTAATTCAAAGCGTTTAGTAATATCATCAGCCCCTTAATGAAAACTGGACTCCAGGAAACAGCTAAGTATTCATTTGAAATATATCAATGTCTTTGAAAGGGTTTGTAATTATGTGCAAAAGGATGACCATGACACCCGTGCAAAATTATTGACCTCCAGTGCAGAAGTGGCATAGCTTGGTCAGGGAAACACCCCCAACCCGCTGATTGGACAGGCAATTAACTCTAGCACACTGTAAAAATCATCTCTCTGCCAGGGGCATGCTAGGTGGCAAAAGCCCAAAGTCCGATCCCGGCACCGGGGGGGGTTACCTACCTGACCTACACTGACCTACCTGATGCACACTGACCTACCTAGCTATGATTAAGCACTACAGCTAGCGCGAAACGTCAGCAATTTTTCCTTGTTCGCTGTGTTTGTTGAGCTGTGATGGGATTTTCCAATAAAAGAAAGTGGTTTTCTGAAGAGTGCGGCAGTCCAGAGCTTGTTTTTCGTCTGTTGCTAGTGGTAATAGCCAGCACCTGTGGCTTCCCAGCCGAAGAGACAGTTTACAGCCTGCATGTGTGCTCCTGGAGCGATGAGATCCCTCTTCCTTCATAACACATAGTACAACGTCATCCAGTCCACATTGCATTATATCATGGTAGGAGAAGTTGAAGATCCAATAGGCTACAGATCCTATAGGCCTATTGGATCCTCACCTTCTCCTACCACATACTATAATGCAGAGTGGACTGGATTGACATTGTATTATGTGTTATGCTTGACACAATTGTCATCTTGTGAGTATAATACGTACCATTTTATAATAATGCACTAGGCCTGTGCACCCTCTCTTTCTTTTTCTGGTTGCGGGTGAAGTCTTGCAGCCAGAAGGGTTTAAAGGGGGTCGGTCTCTGCCCACCACCCGCACATCAGGGAGAGTCATAGGTGTTCTATTGCCCTGAAGTTCACTTTACATTGCGGGTCGGCTCGGCTGCTTGCTATGGCCACCCTCATACAAGCATGTTCCTTGTCAGCTGCACTGCAGCATAGCTTCATTTGTCTCCTGCCCTCTATCTCCACGTCTGAGTGCAGCTATACAGAGGAATTCAACAGGCTGATATCAAGACAGATTCATGAATCTACACTGGTTGCATTTAAATTGTATTATTTTGCATGTATGTCTAACTGCATTAAATTTTTTATTTTAATATTAGTAAATGGAGAATCTTTTTCATACCCCCAACTACTCTATGTGTCTACCTGTTCATGCTGTATAATCACATGAACTCACATGAACAGGATATACTGTAAATAAATTGAGGATTACATGGTCATCTGATCACTTCATACACATAGTTCGGTACAGCACTTTATAACACATTAATAACCTGATTTCAGAATAACTCCACAGCATAAAATCCTCCAATGATTTCATGTCACCGTTTGGACATTTCTACGAGTCATAAAATGAATCTTCCTGAATGTGGAGAAATTGCTGGAAGCTGATTGATGACTCTGTGCCCATAGACTCACCACTAAGACCATTGATTAATCACCCCGTGTCCACATGCTGCCTGCTGCCTATTGACTGCATGTTTATTATCCAGACACAGCACTTTTACTGATTAAACTACCACCCGACTAAATGATGTCATTAGGTTGTAAATGATATTATGGGATTTACATACGGGTGATATCAATATGTTGGTAATTTGGTGTTGAGCAGTGGATTTTGCTTGCAAAATGAATTATGTAGACAGCGTATATGAATATTGGGTGGCTTGTTCAATGTGCAAACCCTGTATTTGTTATTTATCTCTGTAGCGCCGGCTCCTGAAGAGCATGCGCTATGTTTTTTGAAAGTTAAGGTTACACCTGAACTGCAGTTTGGTTTGGGTACAATTGTTCTAAATTTGGACCTCAGCATCAGTCTGACTGGATTATAGGATGTTCAGACTGGCCACAAGGGGCACTGTCTCTTCTGGGAGGCATGGAACTACAGTCTGGTTGGGTGCTTTAAGTTTGCTCTCTCTCAGAGCCCACCCAGTGGGAGTGTTACTCTTGCTGTGCTTTCTGGGAGAGGCTCCTTAAGATGCGGATGACACATGGTTCGGGGTTCCGGTCCAGAAGCACGTTCTGACTCCATGGTCCTGGTCCTCCTGACCAGCCCCCAGGAAGGCTATGGCCTGGGGTGCGGATCCACCCGACTTATTGTCTCTGGGTTGGCTAGCCCGAGGCAAGGAAACTAAAGAGAGGATTCCAAGGTGGTCTGGTGCCATAGTTGGAGAGGCCCAGTAACTTCGTAGCTATCCAGGGGAGGACTCTTCATAAGAAGGCCACGTACGGGTTGGCTTCTTAGCAAGAGCCTGGTGGGGCTGAAGTACCTAAGTGAATCGAGTCTCGTGGGTATCGCCAAGCTGGCTGAAAGATCCAAGTATCCCACGAGTGTTCCACAAGTTTTAGTTTCCTGAAGTTCTACAACAACGTCTGTGGCAGAGACTATTTCCTAAATAAAGCACCTTGTTGGCTGCTAGGGCTTGTGAGAGAGGGACTGTCCAACTTAAGTGATCATCCAGTTGTGAATGGCTATTCTCTGGATTTAGTCAAAGTACACAAGTCCTTCATTATTGACTTTTACACTAAGAGTACCTGAACTTCCTTCCTAACCCTTTGATCCTATTTTAAGAGACTGTTCATTGTCTACGTTTTTGCAAATAAAAATCCCTTTGTGCGGATCTGTCGTCAGTCTCTAACGTTACTGGGCATCTACCATGGGAAACCCCTAGACACAAATTGAGGAGAAGAAGGTAACGGTAAGCCCAATTAAACCAGCAGCTCCTTCGGGGGTCAGTACTACATCTCTCTTAACCCCAACAGAGGTTCTAGTGTTAATTCAGAAAGTTAAAGTTAAAAGAGTTAACCTGCTAAAAAGTGTCACCGAGCCCCACTTTGCCTGTATGAAGGCAGGTAGAGGTTAATGCTGCGCCAGTTGGTAAGGGTACGGTTTATTATTTTTCTGGGTTTTTCTTTTGGCAGGCTTTGCTAGGTCTAGCTCACTGGTTCCTTGTGATATAAAAGGAACAGGGGGTCCACATCCAAAAAAAATCCCGGGGGGCTTGGAGTTCGGAGCTATAAGCATGTGCCTCTTGATGTCTTTGCCAGATCACCAGTGCCACGCTGGGATCAGACTTCCCGCTGTTAGGGGAGACTGCTGGGACTTGCACTTCTCCTTGAAGAAACCTCCTATGGGTTCTACCAAATATAGACTTTCATCCTTTGTAGGTATGCTGGACAGCCACAAGGCTGAAGCTAGGGACTAGGAAGTTAGGGAAAAAAATGCACTTTATGTTGAAATGTCAAATTAACTCCTAAGTCTTTATTCTTAGGCCACCCCAAAAACCCAGACCAAACTTTCAATATAACCTCTGATCCTAAAACTTAAAGTGGTTCTAAAGGCAGAATGTTATTTATCTTAATCCATTCCATGCATTAAGCACTTCAGCCCCGGAAGATTTTACCCACTTCCTGACCAGAGCACTTTTTGCGATTCGGGACTGCGTCAATTTAACTGACAATTGCGTGGTCGTGCGACAAAAATCCCAAACAAAATTGACGTCCTTTTTTTTCTCACAAATAGAGCTTTCTTTTGGTGGTATTTGATCACTGCTGCGGTTTTTATTTTTTGCGCTAGAAACAAAAAAAGAGCGACAATTTTGAAAATTATTTTTTACTTTTTGCTACAATAAATATCCTCCAAAAATATATAAAAAAATATTTTTTTCCTCAGTTTAGGCCGATACGTATTCTTCTACATATTTTTGGTTAAAAAAAAAACGCAATAAGCGATTATAGGTTAGCGCAAAAGTTATAGCGTTTACAAAATAGGGGATTGTTTTATGGCATTTTTATTAAGATTTTTTTTTTAAATGGCAGCGATCAGCGATTTTTATCATGATTGTGTCATTATGGCAAACACATCAGACATTTTTGACACATTTTTGGGACCACTGTCATTTATACAGCAATCAGTGCTATACAAATGCACCAATTCCTGTGTAAATGACACTGGCAGTAAAGGGATTAACCACTAGGTGGCAGTGTAGGGGTTAAGTGTGTCCTAGGGGCATGTTGCCAACTGTGGGGGGTGTGGCTGTGTCTTACAGATCACTGATCTCTGCTCCAATCACAGGGAGCAGAGATCAGTGTCACTGTTGCTAGGCAGAACAGGGAGATGCTCGTTTACTTTAGCATCTCCCCATTCTTCCTCTCCCTGAGGCAATCGTGGGAATCCTTGTGGTGATTGTGTCCGTGGGACCCGCGACCAGACTCACTGAGCTTCCCGTGGGCGCGTGAGCGCACCACCGGCGGCCTCTTAAAGGGCAACTTACAGGTACGTGATTTTACCTGTACGTGCCCTTCTGCCGACACATATTGTCGTGAGGCGGTCGGGAAGCAGTTAAGATAAACAACCTTCTGTATGAAGCAGCCCCCCTCGGCCCCCTAATACTTACTTGAGCTCCCTCTCAATCCAGTAATGTTGCACAAGAGCTATGAAGTCTGGGATCCTGATTGATTGACAGCTGTGGGAGCCAATAGTATCTTCTGTTGGGTCTCAGCCAAAGTCAGTGAGCCAATGAGGATAGAGAGGGGGTGACTCCATGTCTGAATGGCCACACAGGGCAGCAGCTCGGCTTGGGTGCCCCCATAACAAGCTGCTTGCTGTGGGGGCCCTTGGCAGGAGGGAGGGGGCCAGGAGCTCCAACAGGGGACCCAAGAAGAGGAGGATCTGGGCTGCTCTGTGCAAAACCATTACACAGAGCGGGTAAGTATAACATGCTGGTTATATTTAAATAAAAACAAATTAGACTTTAGTATCACTTTAACCTATATTTTTAAGTGAGGCTTGACAAAGGGGTAGTACCTCCCTAAAACCTGTTGCCATGCCCCTCAAAGCCCTCACATTTTCCTGAGGCCTTGTTTCTGCTCTGAGGTTTCCTGAGTGCCTCCCAGCGCCTCTACTGGTCTCTGACAATAGGCTGTCTGCATGAGATAGGAGGATTGACCGGGGAGAGGCTACCATCTACTGGATATATTATATGATGCTTTTGAAATCACACATTGTGACTGCATATTTGTTTTTTACTCTATTTAGATTAATAAATTGCTACACTTAGCAGGTGCCACTTTGATTTTTTTTTTTTTTTTGTCTTACCATATTTTTTTTTGTGAACCCGCTTTGCCCGTGTTCCTCTTCCCCAGCCAGTCATACTCACCTTCCCTTTCCTCTCTTACCAATCTTTTTTGGCCACAGGGAGTTCAAGCAATAACTGGTGCCCAGCATGTCACAGAGGGTCCTGTGTAAGCTCAAAGCCATGAGGTTACCATAGCATTAACAGTACCCTTCACTTGGAACACCTGAGCTCAATAATTTAGATGGGTGTTCATTGTTCACACACACTATATTGTCAAAGGTATTGGGACACCTGCCTTTACACGCATATGAAGTTTAATGACATCCCAGTCTTAGTCCGTAGGGTTTAATATTGAGTTTGACAACCCTTTGCAACTATAACAGCTTCAGCTCTTCTGGGAAGGCCGTCCACAAGGTCTAGGAGTGTGTCTATGGGAATGTTTGACCATTCTTCCAGAAACGCATTTGTGAGGTTAGGCACTGATGCTGGACGCCTGGCGCACAGTCAATATTCAAATTCACCCCAAAGGTGTTCTGTTGGGTTGAGGTCAGGACTCTGAACAGGCCAGTGAAGTTCCTCCACCCCAAACTCTCTTATCCATGTCTTTATGGACCTTGCTTTGTGCACTGGTCCAAATCATTTGGTGGAGGGGCGATTATGGTGTGGGGGGGTTGTTTTTCAGGGGTTGGGGTTGGCCCCTTAGTTCCAGTGAAAGGAGCTCTTAAGGCATCAGCATACCAAGATATATTGGACAATTTCACGCTCCCAACTTTTCTTCCTGTTCCAATATTACTACATGGTCCTGACCTCAATCCGATAGAACACCTTTGGGAGGAATAAGCGCAGAGACTATGATCCCGGCCTCATCCAACATAATTTCCTAACCTCACAAATGCCCTTCTGGAAGAATGATCAAACAGTTGAAGCTGTTGTAGCTGCAATGGGCGGGCCAACTCAATATTGAACCCTTTTGAACTCAGAGTTGGATGCCATTAAAGTTCCTGTGCGTGTAAATACTTTTGACAATATAGTGTATTTCATACAGTGTTTCTCAGCTTGTATTATCCGGGTTTGTGTCAAGTTTACACCCTAACCCCGTAACGCCAAGTTGTAATCTAATGCCGCATACACAGGACCGGACTTTTCGAGGGACTAGGTCCGACGGTCTTTCCGACTGACTTTCGGCGGAGTTCCGACAGACTTTCTGAATGAGCGGACTTGGCCACACACAATCACACCAAAGTCAGACGGATTCGAACGTGGTGACGTATGACCGGACTAGAATAAGGAAGTTCATAGCCAGTAGCCAATAGCTACCCTAGCGTTGGTTTTTGTCCGTCGGACTAGCATACAGACGAACGGATTTCTCGGTCCGGCGGAATTACGGTGGAAAATTTTAAAACATGTTCTATTTCTAAAGTCCGCCGGATTTTTGGCAAGCAAAGGTCCGATGGAGCCCACACAAGATCGAATAGTATTAAACTTATACAGATGTCTCATCTAGACCACGGCCATATTATATAGAGTTATTTTTAAAACTGAACTATTGAACACAAGGAACGTGTGAGATGTGTACGATTTAATTTAGCCCAGGAACTACACAATTTATGAGCCCATGTCTATTATTATAAACAAAGTGCTGGCGGAAAAAACTGACAGCACAGGAGGGATATTGATTGTTGATCAGCACTGCTTAAAAAATCACAATGTATCCCTAGTTAACTGACAATTTATAGGTAAGTTTAGCCAAAGGTGCAGCTTAACTGTGGCACCCAGGCAATCCATCTTCCTGCCTTTATGGTCCCTGTTATTAAGTTGGCCGTGTAGAAGATAACATGATTTGTCTTTGAGGATCCTTTTCACACATAGTGTGCACATCCACTACTGAAAAGCAATTCCAATCAACTAATGAAACCAATCAGCAAAACGGTTAGTTAAGCACTGAAAGCTGCAATAGTGCTAAAGCCACAGATTAAGGCTTACCTGTAGGTCCAAGAAATATCTCCTAAACCTACGCGGTTTAGGAGATATTTGCCAAAAGACAGGCACACTACAGGGGACAGCGGTGACTTTGCTGGCTTCTGTGTCAGGTAAGTGACACATAATGGACTACTATGCGATGCGATGCGATGCATAGTAGTCCATTATGCTTTACCTTTGCAGGGAATGAAAGAGGAAGTAAACCCATCAGGGTTTACTTCCTCTTTAAGGGGTCTGTCCACCCAACACAAATGTTTAACACTTTATATACACAGGGCCTAGTGGGCCCAATCCTTCTCTGAATCATTTAGATGTTCATTGGCAAACTCCAGACGGGCCTGTACATGTGTCTTTTTGAGAAGGGGGATCTTGGGGGGACGCTGCAGGATTTCAATACATGGTGGCGTATTGTGTTATGCCGCGTACACACGACCGGACTTTTTGACAGCAAAGGTCCGACGGAACGAGTCCGTCTGACAATTCGATCTTGTGTGGGCTCCATCGGACCTTTGCTTGCCAAAAATCCGGTGGACTTTAGAAATAGAACATGTTTTAAATTTTTCCACTGGAACTCCGCCGGACCGTGAAATCCATTTGCGTGTATGCTAGTCCAACGGACAAAAAACAACGCTAGGGCAGCTATTGGCTACTGGCTATGAACTTCCTTATTCTAGTCCGGTCGTACCCCATCACGTTCAAATCCGTCTGACTTTGGTGTGATTGTTGTGGCCAAGTCCGTTCATTCGGAAAGTCCGTCGGAACTCCGCCTAAAGTCCATCGGAAAGACCGTCGGACCTAGTCCCTCGAAAAGTCCGGTCATGTGTACGCGGCATAACCAATGGTTTGCTTGGTGACTGTGATCACAACTCGCTTGAGATCCTTCACAAGCTCCTCCCGTGTAGTTCTGGGCTGATTCCTCACTTTAATCATGATCCTCCTCACCCCATGAGGCGAAATCTTGCATGGCGATTGATGGCTATTTTGTATTTCTTCCATTTGCGAATAATCACTATAACAGTCCTCTCCTTCTCACCAAGCTCCTTGCTGATGATCTTGTAGCCCATTCCAGCCTTGTGCAGGTCTACAGTCTTGTCCCTGACGTCTGACAGCTCTTTGATCTTGCCCATGATGGTAAGGTTTGAATGGAAGAAAGAGATTCTGTGGACAGGTGTCTTTTATACGCATGACTATGGTAAGACAGATGTAAACTCCACCTTACCACTACTACTCCCCTTACTTGTTATACGCAAATAGTAAATAACTCACAGACACCCTTTTTTGGAATAAAATTGTCCGTACCGGCCATTTATTAAAAATGACTATAAAACACATTTTGTTTAACAAAAAGAATAATCTCACAGATAAATACTAAACCAGGTTGCTGATCTTTGAAGGCACTGAAGAACCCCAAATCGGTTTTGTAGCTGCGTGACCACACAAGGTCCCCAGCCGCAACACACTGACTCAGGGACGATTCCCAAACTCTCCACCTTCCAACGTAGATACCCATATGCATAATGCCCACTTGTCAGGAAGAGCTAGCCAGTACCCAGGATGGCGGCCGAAGAATAGGACCTGTGACCTCAGCCCCTGTCAGAAGACCTCCGGTGCATCTGCACGCATCTGTGCGAGCAGGTGTGCGCACGTGCGCATATACGCGCACACGTGCGCATTGTCAGGAAGGGCATGCCAGTATTCAGGATGAGAATCCAAGACAAGCTGCAAGACTGCCGCCCCGTGTGCATGCATGCACCTGGTAACAGCCTTTGGCGCCAACATGCTATTTAAACTCTGCCAGTGCACATACTCAGTGCTGTCTGCTCTACAGCGTTCCTGTGTGTTCCTGTTACCTGCATCTTAATACCTGTTCCTGTTACCCGACCCGGCTTGCCTCTGACGATTCCTGCTATCCGCCTGCACCCGACCTGGCTTGTCTGACCACCGCACCTGCCTGCTCCTTCTGCTACCTCGCTGCCAACCAATTACAGACCCGGCCTGTATCCTGACTATTCTTCTGCCTCCGCATCTGCTCCTGACACATCTGCCAGTGTATGACCCGACCTGCCTGTACCATCCCTCTCTTCTGCCTGGAGAATCCTGCTGAGCTACCACTGCTCCTACAGTTGCTTTGGATTCCACGGTTGCAACCAATTAGACACTCGTCCGACTCTGTCGGCTCTACTGGAGGGGGGGGGGCCTGACTCAGAGGTGTAAGAGAGGCCGTCCGCTGCATATCAGACTCTACCGTCAGGTACGGGACACCAGTAAAACCTTAGTTAACTGGCATCTTACCGAGGACCCTATACCATAGATGGTTCCCCACTATGCCATATCATTATTATTTTAGAAGACAGCCAAAGATCCCAACTACCAAACCACTGCAACAGTCGTCGTAACACATACATTCTAAAGGGGGGGAGGGTGGGAAGTTCCTTCTTCGTCCGATGACCTCCAACTGACCACCAAACTATTGACCCCTCCCTTCCCTAGCCTGCAAACCCCTCCTATACCACTCCCACTTCAGATATCTGAATCCAGCAATACTGGATTGACCCTTTGTGTCCTGATTGTCCTACTACCAAGTCATGCGAGCCCTGTGCTTAATTTTTATTTTTTGTTTCAGGCTTATCTTAATGAGTTTTCATTAAGCCTCATACACACGATCGGAATTTGTACAAACTTTCCCGTGGACTTTTGTACAAAGGGCGTTGGCCGTAAATTTGTATTGCATACACACGATCAGACTTTTTAGGCAACAAACACGAACGTAGTGACGTTTCAGCTTACTGACGACACTTCAAAAGAGGACGTTCAATTACTCCGGCGCCACCCTTTTTGGTCAACTTCTGTATTGTTGTCTGATCTTTTGCATTGGTTCTGAGCATGCGTGTTTGTACTTTGTACAAAAGTCTGATGGTTTTCTGTACACACGATCAGACTTTGCTCCATCGGACTTACTGTATGTTGTCAAAAAGTTTGTCTGTTCGCACAGCCAACAAAAGTCCCATGAAAACCGAAAAAGTTTGTCTGATGGAGCATACACACCGTCGGATGTTGCCTTAAAACAGCTAATTTGCATGTTTGTTGTCAAAAAGTCCGATCGTGTGTACGGGCCTTTTGAAGCACTTTTATAAATTGACAGGACTAGTCTGTGGGAGCCAGAATTATTGTTGGTTGACAGGGGATCAAATACTTATTTTACTCACTGAAATGCAACTCAATTTATAACATTTGTATCTTGTTTTTTTCTGGATTGTTGGTTGATATTTTGTCTCTTTCATTTAAAATACACCTATGATAAAATTATAGACCCTTAATTCCTTTGTAAGGGCAAACATACAAAATCTGCAGGGGATCAAATAATTATTGTTCCCACTGTGTGTACACCTAAAGCTTCAAGCCTCATACACATGATCGAACTTTGTACAAACTGTCCCGTGGAATTTTGTACAAAGGGCATCGGGCGTGAACTTGTATTGCATACGCACAGCAGGACTTTTTCAGCCAACTATCATCAAATCACATGTTTTTTCTACTCTTTACTGCCACCTTTGGTCAACTTTTGTATTGTTGTCTGATCTTTTGCATTGGTTCTGAGCATGTGTGTTTATAGCCAAAACAGACTTGAAATGACAGAAAACTGAAAATGATTTTGGCTCAATTTTATTTGTATTTTTTTTATGTATATCTAAAAAAAAAAAAAAAATATATATATATATATATATATATATATATATATATATATATATATATATATAGCAGCTTACCAGTCTTTAGATGTGGTGGCTGCATTTATTTATTATTTTCAGGCTATACCCTTAAAGAGGAAGTAAACCCTGATGAGTTTACTTCCTCTTTCATTCCCTGCAAAGGCAAAGCATAATGGACTACTATGCATCGCATCGCATCGCATAGTAGCCCATTATGTGTCACTTATCTGACACAGGAGCCAGCGAAGTCGCCGCTGTCCCCTGTAGTCCGCCGCATCCATCTTGTTGGTGGTGTCTTGCAGCTCCGCCACTGTCATTCGGCGAAGCCGCGATGACGTCACTCTCGCGCATGCGCACGGGAGCCGACACGCGCGGCAGCTCCGTCGCTGAGAATGCCGCGCTCAGTGCGCCTGCGCGCCGCTGTCTACGGTGCATGCGCCGTAGACAGCGGTGCCTGTTTTCGGGCAAATATCTCCTAAACCATATAGGTTTAGGAGATATTGCTTGGACCTACAGGTAAGCCTTAATCTAGGCTTACCTGTAGGTCAAAGTGGTTTGTAAGGGTTTACAACTACTTTAAGCCTCATACACACGATTGGACTTTGTACAAACTGTCCCGTGGATTTTTGTACAAAGGGCGTCGGCTGTGAACACGATCTGACTTTTTGACAACAAACATGCAAATTAGCTGTTTTAAGGCAACATCCAACCGCGTGTACGCTCCATCAGACAAACTTTTTCGGTTTTCATCGGACTTTTGTTGGCTGTGCGAACGGACAAACTTTCCGGCAACAAAAGTCTGATGCAGCAAAGTCTGATTGTGTGTACAGAAAACCATTGGACTTTTGTACAAAGTACAAACAGGCATGCTCATAACCAATGCAGAAGATTTTTGCGATTCGGCACTGCGTCGCTTTAACTGACAATTGCACGGTCGTGTGATGTGGCTCCCAAACAAAATTGACGTCCTTTTTTCCCACAAATAGAGCTTTCTTTTGGTGGTATTTGATCACCCCTGCGGTTTTTATTTTTTGCGCTATAAACAAAAATAGAGCGACAATTTTGAAAAAAACGCATTATTTTTTACTTTTTGTTATAATAAATATTCCCCAAAAATATATAAAAAAACATTTTTTTCCCTCAGTTTAGGTCGATACGTATTCTTCTACATATTTTTGGTAAAAAAAATCGCAATAAGCGATTATTGATTGGTTTGCGCAAAAGTTATAGCGTTTACAAATAGGGATAGTTTTATAGCATTTTTATTAATAATTTTTTATTATCTTTTTGTTTACTAGTAATGGCGGCGATCTTTACTGTGACTGCGACATTGTGGGGGACCCATTGGACATTTTTGACACATTTTTGGGACCATTGTCATTTATACAGTAATCACTGCTATATAAATGCAGTGATTCCTGTGTAAATGACATGGCAGTAAAAGGGTTAACCAGTGGGTGGCAGTGTAGGGGTTAAGTGTTCCAAGGGGTGTGTTACTAACTGTGGGGGGGCTGGGCTTTCATTTAGTGAACACTGATCTCTGCTCCAATCACATGGAGCAGAGATCAGCATCACTAGTTGCTAGGCATAATGGAGAAATGCTGTTTACACTGCATTTCCTCCATTCAACCGTCCCGTGAGACGATCGCGGGGATACCCGCGGCGATCGAGTCCGCAGGTCCCGCGACCGGACTCATGGGGGTCCCGACCAGCGCGGGAGCGCGCCGCCGCCGGCGTGCTCCCGATGGCAGGGCGGCATTGAAGATTGGACGTACATGTACGCCAATATGCCTGCCCGTGCCATTCTGTCGACGTACATCGTCGTGCGCTGGTCGGGAAGTGGTTAAGGATATAGCCTGAAAATAATAAATAAATGCAGCCACCACATCTAAAGACTGGTAAGCTGCTATATTTCTATTTTTATTTTTTTTTATTTAGATACACATAAAAAAATACAAATAAAATTGAGCCAAAATCATTTTCAGTTTTCTGTCATTTCAGGTCATACATAAGTCTGATTTGGCTACAGGGGCGGACTGACAACTCATGGGGCCCCCAGGCAATAGGAGATTATGGGGCGCCCAGGCAATGGGAGATTATGGGGCCCCCAGGCAATAGATTATGGGGTATACACACACGCGCACATACAGTATACACACACAGACACACAAAATACACACAAAGTATACGCACACAAAATACACACAAAGTATACGCACACAAAATACACATACACACACTGAAAAGGTACTGGAGAGGCGGGGCAGCTATAATCTTGGGATTTAAAAAAAAAAACACAGATTTTTACATACTGTCCCTGATAGGGCCCCTTAGTGGCATTGGGCAGTGCCCAAGTGCCCGAATGGTCAGTCCGCCCCTGTTTGGCTATAAACATGTTTTTCCATTGGATGTATTATGTTTAGGTTTATACTTATGTTATAATATATGCATTTTATTATGGTATGTTATATGTATAACGGGCATCTAAGAATGCTGGATTTGGCAAAATAAATATTACATGGAAAATACTGTATACATTACTTACATTTTCAGTTCTCACCAAACCTGTTTATTTCTGGAACCTCGTCTTTGTCCTTGACCTCTGCTGCTTGTTACCGCAGATATCTGTGAAGGATCTTGATCTGTCTCAAGCTGTTTTATGTAAGGGGTCATAAATAGTTTATGCTTCAGATTAACTACCATGAAGTGGTGAAGGATTTGTGGAGTTAGATAGGTATCACAGATGAAGAAGACGCAGGATCATGCTGTAGGAGAAACAATTGGTTTAATTCAATACCCCCCATAAACACTTTCCGAGAGATTTAGTAAAAACTCTAAAACCTGAGAAGCTCACAATCCAATAGTCAAGGCTAATACTGGCTTTACAACTAGCGGTTTTTCAACCCCAACAAAAAGATCAAATGATCAAAACCAACAACAGCTGACATTTATATTTACAAGGCAGTAGTGGTAGTATGTCATCTTGATCTGTTTTATTGTTTTTTTTATAATAAAATAGGTTGGAATTCCGAGAAACATGTTGTATGTATGGCAGGTATGAGCAAGTATACAGTAGGCGTGCAGTATTGGGGTAATATGGGCAGCATGTGGTTTAGTGGTTAGCACTTCTGCCTTGTAGTACTTACAGCCTTTGGTTTGAATCCTAATCAACTACCTGTATAGAGTCTGCATGTTCTCCTTTGTGCATGCATAGGTTTCCTTTGGGTACTCAAGTTTCCTATCACACTCCAAACACATGCTGATAGCTTAATTGGCTCCTGTCTAAATTGGCCCTAGTATGGGTATGCATGAATGTGAGGATCTTAAAGAGTACTAAAGTCTGGAAAAAAATAATTAAAAAAATGACACCCTGCAAGGCAAAGGCATAATGAGCTAGTATGCATAGCATACTAGCTCATTATGAATTACTTACCTGAGATCGAAGCCCCCGCAGCGGTCCTCGCCACCTGCTCCATCGCCGCCATGATACCCGGAGTGACTTCCGGATATCGCGGCTCCGGGCAGTCACTCCGGCGCATGCGCACGGGAGCCGTCTTCGGCTTCACTTGGGGCGTGCTCAGTGCGCCAGCGCCGTTGTCTACGGCACGCATGCGCCGTAGACATCGGTGCCCGTTTTTTGGACAAAATCTCCTTAACCGTGTAGGTTAAGGAGATATTTCTTGTACCCACAGGTAAGCCTTGATCTAGGCTTACCTGTAGGTCAAAGTGGTCTGTAAGGGTTTACAACCACTTTAAAGAGGAAGTAAACCCTGATGAGTTTACTTCCTCTTTGATTCCCTGCAAAGGTAAAGCATAATGGACTACTATGCATCGCATCGCATCGCATAGTAGCCCATTATGTGTCACATACCTGACACAGGAGCCAGCGAAGTCACCGCTTTCCCCTGTAGTCCGGAGCATCTATCTTCTTGGTGGGTCTCGCTGCTCCGCCGCTGTCATTCAACGAAGCCGCGATGACGTCACTCCCGCGCATGCGCACGGGAGCCGCCACTCGCGGCATATTGCCGTTGACAATGGGCTCTCAGTGCGCCTGCGCACCTCTGTCTACGGTGCATGCGCCGTAGACAGCGGTGCCTGTGTTTTGGCAAATATCTCCTAAACCGTGTAGGTTTAGGAGATATTTCTTGGACCTACAGGTAAGCCTTAATCTAGGCTTACCTGTAGGTCAAAGTGGTTTGTAAGGGTTTACAACCACTTTAAGCCCCATACACACTTTCAGATTTTCTGCTGATTTTTTCCTTCAGATTTACCAAAACCATATAATAGGAGGTCAAACCTTAGGAGTTTCCATTTGTATGCAATCAAGCAGGCCCTTGCACTACATGGTTTTGGTAAATCTGAAGACAAAAATCAGCAAAAAAGTCTGATAGTGTGTATGGGGCTTTAGATTGTAATCTCCTGGAGTTCAGGGACTGATGTGAATGTACAATATGTATAAAGTGCTGCATAAATAAATGGCTCTATTTAAATAAATAAAATAATATACCCATTATTATTAAAACTTAAAAAGGAGTTCAAACAAAATCAATTTAAAGCCAATAATAGACTTTTAAACCAAATGGACCTATAGACGTTAAAGCCATATGTTTCCCTATTCTATGGTGTACAGTGTACCCTACACTTTATATGCCAATTAGATGCAAACAAGATTAGAAAGCTGGAACAAACGACAGTCTTAAGTGGCTGCTCTGGAGCTGGAAACAGAACTCTGGCTTCTTATCCATCAGCTGGGATGAATGAACTAGTGTGGACTTATCAGAGTGTTGTGTCACGGCCTGGTTTAGTGCCGGGATGTATGTACTCCATGTGTATTGCCATGTGGTGATGGAGCACCTGCACTTTTTACCCATTCCTACTCAGCATAGGTTGGTCCCTTTAGACTCACTGAGATGCTATGGGCATAGGATCCTTCTGAGCGCAAATACAGAAGCGCCCCCATTGGGCACCTGCCAGGGCCCAACCAGCAGTATCCCAGTAGTCCGTTCCTTACCTTTCTCAGGCCTTACAGAAACTGGCATCAATAGCAGCTTCAACGGGGCACCTGTTAGTTTCCAGTAGATGCTCCTATCCTGTGGTATGGGGAAAAAAGGGAACCAAACAATGAAAGTGTCAGGACCCAAGTCAAAAACCTGCAATCTCTGCAGTGTCTGGGGATGTCTCTTCTTGCCGAGCCACCTGAGATGGTCCCTGAGCTCCCTGTCTGATTGTTTGGATCTTCTTGCCTTGTCTCTTGTTTTTGGACCACCTTGAACTCTTTGCTCCCATGAACTTCCTGATCTAAGCCATGTCTCTGCACTTCTCATTTGCCAGATTATTGTGCTCTCTCCAGCCAATATCTCACTCTAGTCACTCCTGTTGCCATCCGCGATCACTTGTTACTGACCTTTGGCTTGTTCCTTGACTAAACTTCTGTTTAATCTCAACCTGCGACCATGTGTTACCGACCTTTGATTTTACTGACGATACTTCTGCTTGATCCCTACCTGCTATATCTGCTACTGGACTCCGGATTTTATCACCTCCTGGTGGCTGATCCTAAGGACTGCAACCTGGTACTAACACGCAGCAAAACCAATCTCCACCATCAGGAGCTCTGGTGAACAGTGGTTAGTACTTAGATACTGCACCTTGGGTAAACCCATGTCATCCACCAGGGTGACCTATATCTGTACTTATCCAGCTGGTCAATGAAAGCCTCTCTACTGCTATATCTACTAATCCCCAAGTCTGACCCCTGACCATAGCAGAACGGCATTTAACTTTTCAGTGAAATGTAGTTTATATACATATATACATACACCCCAATGATGATGGCACCTTCCTTAATTGCAAACAGAAAACAGGAGAGATGAAAGCCAAGGAGCAGTCCATACCTTTAGGGGTTTGCCAGAGTCCTACATCCTATGTCAAAGGGATGAAGGTAGTCTCATTAGTCCTGCACCTCTTCTTCTTCTCTTTACCCCTAAGGGAAAGCTCCTAGAAGCTTGAGCCTCAATGATTACATCTGTTTATGCTTTGGTCCTCACACAGATTCCCATGACTAACTCCCTAGGTGGACTCCTGCCAAACTATATATACAGGGACCTCTTACACAAGATGCCCAGGGCAGGGCTTGGTCTACCTTTGGTACACCCCACTCACTTCTCTGGGGGCCTCTAGCAGCTACATACTGTTGGGAACTACACGGCCTAATCTCAGTACAGGGCTTCTGGCCTTAACATCTAGTGCCTGTAGTGCATCTGGAAATTATGTGGAAAACCCCAAACAGTGGCGGGACAAGGTCATCTAGAGCCCAGAGCAAACATGCCAAACTGCCCCCCATCCCGCCAAGAAGTATGAGCATTATTCGTCAACAAAATTCCCTACACAAAAACACTGAGCACAAATCTGCATCCTTACACCCTAAGCATAAATTTCCCCTCCTTCTAGTACAAATCCATTTCCCTTCTGAAATCCTCACCACAGCATGCACATTTGCCCTCCATCCCCCAATACCACAAATCCTCTACCCCTAAAATTTCCCCTTCCTAGTCTAGCACTGACCCCTGAAGGAGCTGCTGGTTTTATTGGGCTTAGCGATACCTTCTTGATCTCGTGTGCGTCTAGGGGTTTCCCGAGGTTGATGGCCCAAAGAATTGTAGAAACTGGCACTGGATCCACTTTTGGGATTTTTATTTGAGAAAAGTAGACAAACACAGTCTCTCAATGAAGGGTAAACGGTTTAGGAAGGAAGTTCAGGTACTCTTGGAACTGCAAAAATAGGAAGTCTCTCACTATAGGAATCCAGAGAATTACAGCTCACAACTTGATTCTCACAGCTACCAGATAGACCTTCTCTCACTAGGCCTAGCAGCCGATAGAGTGTTTAACTAGAACACAGTCTCTGCCACAGACTTGGATGTAGAACACTTGTGAATAAAGTCTCTGCCACAGAATTGGATGTAACTGAGGAATGTAGGTAAATTTAGAGAGCTATCATACGATACCAGTATCTCGCAGCCGGTCCAGCGATACCGTATGAGTGTAGATTCATTAGTGTCCTTTCAACTGAGCCTCCAGGCTACTTCTGAGAAGCCAGCCTTATATGTGGCCTTCTCCCGAAGAGTCCTCCCCTGGTTGCGTCTCCAATTGCTGGGCCTCTCCACAGATGAGACACCACCAGACTACCTTTGAATCCTCCTCTCAGTTACGTTGCCTCTGGCTAGCAAGCCCCGAGACTTGTTAGCCAGAGGCAACGTGGATGGATCCGCACCCCAGGCCATGAGGGCCATGGGGGCTGGTTAGGAGGACCAGGACCAAACAGACGGAAAGACCTTCTGGACCGGAACCCAGCAGCATGTAATGTTGGTACCTTAAATACCTTTTCCTAGAATGCACAGCAGGATGACATTCCCACTGGGCTGGTTAAGAGAAAACAGCATTCAATAGGTATAGCCAAACTGCGTTCCTACACTTGCCAGCAGTGACAGCGACACCTATGGCCAAGGAGAACCCAGTGAAATCCAGCCAAACCAGTACAGAAACCATAATTTGGTATATAATTAACCCTAAAACCCAACTGTGGTTTTAGGAACTTTAAATAGAAAAAACACATAGCGCGTGCTCTTCAGGAGACGGCGCTACACTAGTACACATCTTCTCCCCCCTACTTCAGATCCTCCCAACACTCATTCCCCCAAAATCCCCCTACCTAGCACAAATCTTCTTCCCCCATCCCCCTTCCCAACACAAATCCCCATAGATCAGCACTCTTAGCACCCCTCCCTTCAAATTTCCCCTCCTAGAAGAATACTTACAACCTTCAGAACCCCAAATCCCCCCTTCCAATACAAATCCCCTTCCCAATCTCCTTGTTGGGCTCCCCACCTCATATGATACCATAGTGCCCAGGGAAGCCTCCCTTCATGCCCTACCCTTGTCCCGGTCCAAATATAACCAATTTTCTCATAGAAGGACCTGCAGCAGGGTGAGAAGACAGAACAGCATTCCATTTTTCAGCATGTAAGAGAACACCCACCAGTGGACAATTAAATTGCAAATAAACCCACCATATCATCATGCCACCCGTTTCAAGGGCACCCAACTAGTGTTTTGAGAAGCATATTTTTCTTTTTTTTACCCCTTTTCTCCTAAAAACTAGATGCTGATATATATCTGGCATCAACATAGCAGAGAGTCGCCTGCTCGCTGAGCTGCTAAAGGTATTTAAGCCCATCAGATTTATGCATTTGGCATCTAGCCTTCCAGCAGTGAAATGGATCAACATTTTTCCTTAAGGTGACCAAACAAACATGATGGACAGAGAAGATTAGGTGAGCTGCTGGTACAGCAGATTTTTGATGACTTGCACATTTCTAGCCGCTAGCGTGGCACACGTGCAGAGCATTTGAAGGAAAGTCCAACTATACAGCAGGGAGTCCAAAGGTGCAAAGTATGTGCCCATCGCTCTGCACCAGAGTTTAGCCAGTAAGCTGCCATCCTCCTTGCTCTTTTGCTTTGGAATGATTATATTCCTAACGTTGTCACATAGAGAACAGACTGCCTGTCAGCCTGGGGACTCATTAATTGTACCCTTTGTGGGCAGATTTACAGATGTCAAAATACTAACGCCAGAGGACCTTTTAAATTGATTGCTAATATAGACTTGTGCCATGTTCAGGGGAGGTGGTCAATTCCAGGCTCCCTCCATATTATTGCTTATTAGTGCTTTTCTTCCCATAATGAACATATTTTTATTTTATTTTAGTGGTTTATCCATTGTTAACCAGTTAAAGGGAAACTATAATCAATTGCAGTCAGATTTTAAGATCTGCACACCGATCTGAAACCAATCAGGTGAGTGACTGATCCACTGAATCAGCTTGACAGCTAAGGAGCTAGTATTTCAGGAAAGGCCAACAATGGCAGCCTCCACAAGTCCATAGGTTTCCATTATTTAACGCTGCCCCGAACTCATTAATAAATCATCATTACATGTATTTTTTTAACATGCAAGCAGTATACATACAGTATATGAATTAGTATCAGCTTCTTGCAATTCTCTATACAACAGTGCTCATTAGACATGTGCATTAGTTTTCGTCCTAATGCATTTTCATCCGAATTTCGGGTACTTAAAATGACAACGAACGTGCAGAATCCGAAAACCAAAAAATCCAACATAAACAAATGCTTTATTTTCATTGTGACAACAGTTCGATATAGATAGGAGATTCAACATGAGGCTGACAATAGCGATCTGTGTCCATCGAACCTGTGGTCAAATGTGCCTAACCTTAGCTCTATTAGTCCAAGATTATTCTACATAGAGAGAAAAGATTTGACATAGAGAGAAAAGATTTGACATAGAGAGAAAAGATTTGACATAGAGAAAAAGGTTCAACATTATAGAGACAATAGCAAAAAAGGTTGAATGTGCCTAACCTAACTCTATTAGTCCAAGATTATTCGACATAGAGAGAAAAGATTCGACATAGAGAGAAAAGATTCAACATTATAGAGACAATAGCAAAAAAGGTTGAATGTGCCTAACTTAACTCTATTAGTCCAAGATTATTCGACATAGAGAGAAAAGATTCGACAAAGAGAGAAAAGATTCGACATAGAGAGAAAAGATTCGACATAGAGAGAAAAGATTCGACATAGAGAGAAAAGATTCAACATTATAGAGACAATAGCAAAAAAGGTTGAAGATGCCTAACCTAACTCTATTAGTCCAAGATTATTCGACATAGAGAGAAAAGATTCAACATAGAGAGAAAAGATTTGACATAGAGAGAAAAGATTCGACATTATAGAGACAATAGCAAAAAGGGTCGAATGTGCCTAACCTAACTGTATTAGTCCAAGATTATTCGACATAGAGAGAAAAGATTTGACATGAAGATTCGACGAAGCAGTCGCTGTGAGTGGACATTTATGGTCAAATGCTCCGCCCCTAGGCTATAGAAGAATTCTAATGTTGGTTGACTAGTAATGATAATAATTAATAAATATAATTATTACTAGTGTCATACAAGATTAGAATTCTACCATAGCTTGTAGGCGCAACATTCGACCGGAAATGTACGATTGCGGCATCATACAGTTTAGCTGCTCCGTCAAATCTTCTTAGAACATTCGACAGACATCATAAGCCTTCAATGACAGAGTCAACCTTAATTTTTTCGGATTTTCGGACGAATACATTTTTTAACGAAACAAAATAAATAAAAACGAATTTTGGGAGTAACTAAATAAATGTATTTTTCGGAACGAAAAACAAAACTCCGAAACAAAATATTTCAGTGTGCACATGTCTAGTGCTCATACTAAAAGAGGGAGAAGTATCACAAGGAGCTTGTCATCCAAGCTACAATGTTTACCTGCTGAACATGCTGATAGAAGGAGAGAGCAGAGTGACAGAGAAGTGAGCTTATTTGTGTGCTGCTTCTCTCTTCACTGTCCATTTACAGGCTGGGAGGAAAATAGACCTATATCTATGCAGGGCTTTTTTTGGTAAACCTCTGAAATCGATATGAACAAAGCATTTCCCTCTATAGCAGTGGTTCTCAACCTTTCTAGTGCTGTGACCCCTTGATAACATTTCCCAAGTTGTGGGTACCCCTAACAGTAAAATTATTTTTGTAGCGTGGGTTGTCAGCACTCAAGGCAAGTAACCTGCTCCCCTAACCTACTCCGAATCCCTTCCACTCGTATAGTAATAAAACTCCTTATGGTACATTTTAGGATGTAGCACTCTTTCTCTTTGTTCTCCTTTCTTTAACTTTTATCTCTCTCTATCCTAATTTCTTGTTTTTTTTGCCCCATCCCCCTCTCTAGCCACCTTTCTTGTTCTTTCTCTCCCTTTTTCTTTGTTCTTCCCCCTCCCTCTTTTCCTTTTCTCTTCCATGTATTCTCTATTTGTATCACTTCTCTTACTCCTTGGTCTGGGAGGGGAGTTGTGACGAGTGGCAGTGCTGGCGGGGAGTCGGGAAGAGTGCCAGTGCTGGCGGGGAGTTGGGACGAGTGGCAGTGCTGGCGGGGAGTTGGGACGAGTGGCAGTGCTGGCGGGGAGTTGTGACGAGTGGCAGTGCTGGCGGGGAGTTGGGGCGAGTGGCAGTGCTGGCGGGGAGTTGGGGCGAGTGGCAGTGCTGGCGGGGAGTTGGGACGAGTGGCAGTGCTGGCGGGGAGTCGGCACGAGTGGCAGTGCTGGCGGGGAGTCGGGACGAGTGGCAGTGCTGGCGGGGAGTCGGGACGAGTGGCAGTGCTGGCGGGGAGTTGGGAAGAGTGGCAGTGCTGGCGGGGAGTTGGGAAGAGTGGCAGTGCTGGCGGGGAGTTGGGAAGAATGAATGAATGAATGAATGAATGAATGAAATACTTATATAGCGCACAATGCGAACTGAATCGCCTCTAGGGAAGAGTGGCAGTGCTGGCGGGGAACTGGGATGAGTGGCAGTGCTGGCGGGGAGTTGTGATGAGTGGCAGTGCTGGCGGGGAGTCGGGACGAGTGGCAGTGCTGGCGGGGAGTCGGGACGAGTGGCAGTGCTGGCGGGGAGTTGGGGCGAGTGGCAGTGCTGGCGGGGAGTTGGGACGAGTGGCAGTGCTGGCGGGGAGTCGGCACGAGTGGCAGTGCTGGCGGGGAGTTGGGACGAGTGGCAGTGCTGGCGGGGAGTTGGGACGAGTGGCAGTGCTAGCGGAGAGTTCTGATCAGCCAACTTAGGTGCTCTTGATTACGGTCATCTGCTGATCTGAGAACTGTAGTGGGGACTTTTAATGGCAACTCTAATCACAGGTAGTGTTACTTACTGTGTCTCGGGCTTCACTGTGTCTCCTACTTCGTGGTCTCATAGCAGTGACACCTATGCCGAAATCAGGAGATGGGGTCTCCTCCAGCCCCTCCCACTTCACATTCCTCGCCAGTCAGCTGACCTCTAGTCTCTGCCCCCTACCCATGCCGTGAACTGAATGGGTGTCTGTAAAGTGGCTGAGTGGGTGGCAATGGGCTCCAGGAACAGCCCAGCTGGGCGGCCATAGGCTCCAGGGATAGCCCAGCTTGGCGGCTGCAAAAAGACTGGGTGAGCGGTTTTGGTGACCCAGCCCAGGATTTGGTGACCCCAGGCAAATCGTCATTCGACCCCCAGGTTGAGAACCACTGCTCTATAGTGTGTCACTTCTGCCAAGTTTTTCTGACACCAAGAGTAAAAAGGTGACAGAAGAGGCATCACCAGCAAACAACCTGTGATCGATAGCCTCAGTTCTGTTCCTGTGTGCTGTGTAAGGGGGGAGGGGGGCAGTGCTGGCGACAAAAAAAACTGTAGTGTGTACCCAGCTTAAGTGTTGTTTCTCGCTGGTGCTCCATTCCTCTGTTATCAGCATGAGTCCCTTCTGACAAGTTCTCCGACACACGAGATAACATGAGCTAAAAATTTGTGTCGGGAGGGAGCTTAGAGGGAGATTACCACTGAGCTTGTCTAGTCAGAGTAAAGATCTGCATGTTCCTTCCTTCCTCTGCCTATGTGGGGGGGGGGGGGGGGTGTCCTCCAATCAGCTCACACACAGTATAAGCCCAGTATCCCCACCCACCACTATGTACTGCTAAAAGCTAAAAGATGAAGAAAGATTTTTAACATGATCTGCACATTTAAAAGGGTGTAGAAAGGGGAAGACAGCACATCTGCGCCCATAACACACAGCTTGCAATGGTGGCAGACACAGAAGAGCGGAGAGCCTGGCAGGGGACTCCAGGAGAGAAGGTTTGGGCTGTTCTGCACAATTGGCAGCTAGCGCCCAATATTTTTGAGGGAGGGACATTGCTCTGCGCCCCAAGCCCACCCTTATTTTAAGCCAATTAGAGCCTCAGGCACTAATCATGTGCTCCAAAAAAAAAAACGCCCATTGAAATCCATGCATCCGCTGCCCTGCATGTAGATTGGAGGCCGGGGCGCATGGATTGTTATTTTAAGAAAATAAAATGACTTTACAACTGCTTTAACCACTTCCCGACCGGAGCACGCCGTTGTACGTCGGCAGAATGGCATGGGCAGGCAAATGGACGTACCTGTACGTCCCTTTAAATTTGACGCCCTGCCTGCGGCGCGCTCGCGTGATGGTTGGGACCGTCGTGAGTCCGGTCGTGGGACTCGATCACCGCGAGCATACCCGCCATTGTCTCATGGGGTGGCTGAACTAGGAGATGCTGTTGTAAACAGCATCTCCCAGTTCTGCCTAGCAACAAGTGACGCTGATCTCTGCTGCTTGTGATTGGAGCAGAGATCAGTGTTCACTAAAAGAAAGCCCAGCCCCCAACAGTTAGTAACACGCCCCTAGGAACACTTAACCCCTACACTGCCACCCACTGGTTAACCCCTTCACTGCCAGTGTCATTTACACAGGAATCACTGCATTTGTATAGCACTGATCGCTGTATAAATGACAATGGTCCGAAAAATGTGTCGAAAATGTCCGACATGTCCGCCATAATGTCACAGTCACAATAAAAATCGCTGATACTAGTAAAAAAAAATTATTAATAAAAATGCCATAAAACTATCCCCTATTTTGTAAACGCTATAACTTTTGCGCAAACCAATCAATAATCGCTTATTGCGATATGTAGAAGAATAGGTATCGGCCTAAACTGAGGGAAAAAAACATTTATTTTAAATATATTTCTGGGGGATATTTATTATAACAAAAAGTAAAAAATAATGCGTTTTTTTCAAAATTGTTGCTCTATTTTTGTTTATAGCGCAAAAAATAAAAGCCGCAGGGGTGATCAAATACCACCAAAAGAAAGCTCTATTTGTGGGGAAAAAAGGATGTCAATTTTGTTTGGGAGCCGCGTCGCATGACCGCGCAATTGTCAGTTAAAGCAACGCAGTGCCGAATTGCAAAAAGTGGTCTGGTCTTAAGCCAGCAAAATGGTCCGGGGCTGAAGTGGTTAAAGCAATGCCCCGCATCTTAGTTATTGTGGAATTCAAGAAGAAGAAGAAGAGGGAAGAAGGAAAAACTTACCAATCTTATCCTTCTTCTTTTGTGCAATTTTCTTTGGCATTTATAAAAATAAATCGCATTCAAAGAACAGAAAACCTCAGACTGACTGAAATTCAGGATTTAATTTCCACAACAAAACCCTCTGTCACATCAGTTCATATTTTACATCAACAATAGAAACCTATACAAGCTGTACAGTAATTCAGCCTATAAATTCTAATCTTTCCAGAGAACAAAGAATGAAAAGCGGATGAATTGTGTGAAATCCAAATTACATTCAACTTATATTTATATTTTATATGATGTTTATCACATTCAGCATTAGAGTAATCCTTTTTTGTGACTTTTCACTATATATTGCTTTATCTGTTCAGATTTGTGGACCGTGTCTGTACGAAAAATATAGGATATCAGGATCAATAAGTTGTCTTGTTTTTCTTTTATGTCGTAAAAAAAAAAAATTGAAGAAAAATGGACTACAAAGGACCATAAAGACTCCTTTTGTGAATTTGCACATTAGAGATTTAGTAATATTTCAGAACATGGATTTGTATATACAGTGGTGTGAAAAAGTGTTTGCCCCCTTCCTCATTTCCTGTTCCTTTGCATGTTTGTCACACTTAAGTGTTTCGGAACATCAAACCAATTTAAACAATAGTCAAGGACAACACAAGTAAACACAAAATGCAATTTGTAAATGAAGGTGTTTATTATTAAAGGTGAAAAAAAATCCAAACCATCATGGCCCTGTGTGAAAAAGTGATTGCCCCCCTTGTTAAAACATACTATAACTGTGGTTGTCCACACCTGAGTTCAATTTCTCTAGCCACACCCAGGCCTGATTATTGCCACACCTGTTCACAATCAAGGCATCACTTAAATAGGAGCTGCTTGACACAGTAAGGTTCAGCAAAAGAATCTTAAAAGCTACACATCATGCCGAGACCCAAAGAAATTCAGGAACAATTGAGAAAGAAAGTAATTGAGATCTATCAGTCTGGAAAGGGTTATAAAGCCATTACCAAAGCTTTGGGAATCCAGCGAACCACAGTGAGAGCCATTATCCACAAATGGCGAAGACATGGAACAGTGGTGAACCTTCCCAGGAGTGGCCGGCCGCCCAAAATTACCCCAAGAGCGCAGCGACGACTCATCCAAGAGGTCACAAAAGACCCCACAACAACGTCCAAGGAACTGCAGGCCTCACTTGCCTCAGTTAAGGTCAGCGTTCATGCCTCCACCATCAGGAAAAGACTGGGCAAAAATGGCCTGCATGGCAGAGTTCCAAGGAGAAAACCACTGCTGAGCAAAAAGAACATCAAAGCTCGTCTCAATTTCTCCACAACACATCTTGATGATCCCCAAGACTTTTGGGACAACATTCTGTGGACCGATGAGACAAAAGTGGAACTCTTTGGAAGGTGTGTGTCCAAGTATATCTGGCGTAGAAGGAACACTGCATTTCATAAAAAGAACATTATACCAACAGTAAAATATGGTGGTGGTAGTGTGATGGTTTGGGGCTGTTTTGCTGCTTCAGGACCTGGAAGACTTGCCGTGATAAAAGGAACTATGAATTCTGCTGTCTACCAAGAGATCCTGAAGGAGAATGTCCGACCATCTGTTCGTGTACTCAAGCTGAAACGAACTTGGGTTCTGCAGCAGGACAATGATCCTAAACACACCAGCAAGTCCACCACCGAATGGCTGAAGAAAAACAAAATGAAGACTTTGGAGTGGCCTAGCCAAAGTCCTGACCTGAATCCTATTGAGATGTTGTGGTATGACCTTAAAAAGGCCGTTCATGCTCGAAAACCCTCTAATGTAACTGAATTAGGACAATTCTGCAAAGATGAGTGGGCCAAAAATCCTCCAGGACGCTGTAAAAGCCTCATTGCACGTTATCGCAAACGCTTGGTTGCAGTTGTTGCTGCTAAGGGTGGCCCAACCAGTTATTAGGTTTAGGGGGCAATCACTTTTTCACACAGGGCCATGATGGTTTGGATTTTTTTTCACCTTTAATAATAAACACCTTAATTTACAAATTGCATTTTGTGTTTACTTGTGTTGTCCTTGACTATTGTTTAAATTGGTTTGATGTTCCGAAACACTTAAGTGTGACAAACATGCAAAGGAACAGGAAATGAGGAAGGGGGCAAACACTTTTTCACACCACTGTACACTATATTGGCTAAAGTATTGGGACGCCTGCCTTTACACACACATGAAATGTAACCACTTGGCGCCCATACTACGTCATATGACGTCATGGGCTTTCGGTGGTTATATCTGAATGATGCCTGAGTCCACAGACATCATTCAGATATTGCCGTTTTCAGCCGGCGATTCCCTGCACCATAAGAATGATCATAGCGGCTGTTCCGCTGCTTGATCGTTCTTACAGGCGGTGGGAGGGGACGCCCCCCCCCCCGCCGCCCTCCGGTGCTTCTACCGACTCACCGCTTCCATCGGTGAGTCGGTCACAGGATCCGCCGGCCCCAGCAAGTTACCATAGAGATTTCTGGTGGACTAGATCGTCCACGGAGTCTCTATGATCGTTTGGAGGCCGGGCGCGATGTTATGACGTCACGCCCTTCCTCTGTATTCAAATTAACGGCGCCGATCTGGCTAGGAAGCCAGGATCTTTTTTTTTTTTTTTATTCTTTCCAGCCTAGAGGTGAGATATGGGGTCTTATTGACCCCCATATCTCACTGTAAATAGGTCCGATCATGCCAAATTCCTATTACAAGGGATGTTTACATTCCTTGTAATAGGAATAAAAGTCATCAATTTTTTTTTTTTTTTAAAGTGTAAAACTAAAAAAAAAAAAATAACAATAAAAAAAAAAATGTAAAGCACCCCTGTCCCTGTGAGCTCGCACACAGAAGCGAACACATGCGTAAGTCCCGCCCGCATATGAAAACGGGTGTTCAAACCACACATGTGAGGTATCTCCGCGAACATTAGAGCGAGAGCAATAATTCTAGCACTAGACCTCCTCTGTAACCCAAAACATGTAACCAGTAAAAAAATTTAAAGCGTCACCTATGGGGATTTTTAAATACCAAAGTTTGGCGCCATTCCATGAGCGCGTGCAATTTTGAAGCGTGACATGTTGGGTATCTATTTACTCGGCGTATCCTCCTCTTTCACATTATGCAAAAAAATTGGGCTAACATTACTGTTTTTGTTTTTTTTAAGCATGAAACAGTTTTTTTTTCTGAAAAAAACGGGTTCGAAAAATTGTTGCGCAAATACCGTGTGAGATAAAAAGTTGCAACAAGCGCCATTGTATTCTCTGGGGTCTTTGCTAAAAAAACATATATAATGTTTGGGGGTTCTATGTAATTTTCTAGCAAAAAAATTAGGAATTTTACATGTAGGAGAGAAATGTCAGAATTGGCCTGGGCGCAAAGTGGTTAATGGTCCTTAGTCCGTAGGGTTCAATATTGGGTTGGCCCACCCTTTGCAGCTTTAACAGCTTCAAATCTTCTGGGAAGGCCGTCCACAAGGTTTAGGAGTCTGTCTTTGGGAATGTTGGAGGAGAAGGCCTGGCTCGCAGTCTTCGCTCTAATTGATCCCAAAGGTGTTCTATCGGGTTGAGGTCAGGATTCTGTGCAGGCCAGTCAAGTTCCTCCACCCCAAACTCATTCATACATGTCTTTATGGTGGAGGGGGGATTATGGTGTGGGGTTGTTTTTCAGGGGTTGGGCTTGGCCCCTTAGTTCCAGTGAAAGGAACTCTTAAGGCATCAGCATACCAAGACATTTGGGGTGGCACAATGGTGTAGTGGGTAGCACTCTCGCCTAGTAGTAAAATCCCAACTGTGACACTACCTGCTTGTTCTCCCTGTGCCTTTGTGGGTTTCCTCCTGGTACTCCGGTTTCCTCCTACACTCCAAAGACACGCTGGTAGGTTAATCGGCTTCTGTCCAAAAAAATTGGCCCTAGTATAAGAATGTGAGTTGCGGACTTTGAATTGTGGGCTCCTGGAGGGTAGGGACCGATGTAAGTGTGTAATCACTCAGGTTGAACTGGATGGACTGGTGTCTTTATTCAACCTTACTAACTATATAACTATGAAACATTTTGGACAATTTCATGCTCCCAACTTTTGTGGGAGCAGTTTGGGGACGGCCCCTTCCTGTTCCAACATGACTGAGCACCAGTGCAGAAATCAAGGTCCATAAAGACATGGATGAGCGAGTTTGAGGCGGAGGAACTGGACTGGCCTGCACAGAGTCCCAAACTCAGCCTGATAGAATACCTTTGGGATGAATTAGAGTGGAGACTACGAGCCAGGCCTTGTTGCCCACATCAGTGCCTGACCTCACAAATTCGCTTGCGTTGGAAGAATGGTAAAACATTCCCATAGACACACTCCTAAACCTTGTGGACAGCCTTCCCAGAAGAGTTGAAGCTGTTATAGCTGCAAAGGGTGGGCCAACTCAATATTAAACCCCATGGAATAAGGCTGGGATGCCTTTAAAGCTCATGTGTGTGTGTGTGTGTATATAAAGGTAGGTGTCTCAATACTTTTGGAAATATAGTGTAAGGCCCTGTTTTAATGGGCCTAATATCCCAAGCAATGCAAGGGGAAGTAAAAACAGTTGATTGAGCCACAGGCTTACCTGTAGGTCCAAGAAATATCTCCTAAACCTACACGGTAGACCGTAGACAGCGTCAACGGCGATATGCCGCGCGCGGCGGCTCCCGTGCGCATGCGCGGGAGTGATGTCATCGTGGCTTCGCCAAATGACAGAGGCGGAGCAGCGAGACCCACCGAGAAGATGGACGCGCCGGACTACAGGGGACAGCGCTGACTTCGCTGGCTCCTGTGTCAGGTAAGTGACACTTAATGGACTACTATGTGATGCGATGCGATGCATAGTAGTCCATTATGCTTTACCTTTGCAGGGAATGAAAGCGGAAGTAAACTCATCAGGGTTTACTTCCTCTTTAAGTATAACATGCAGCCAGAGGGGGTCTTAGGCTACAGGGGCCGTACAGCCTGCCTATGACATCCCCATTGCCGTACATCTGCTCATTAAAATGCTTTAGAAAAGGCAACTACCTGGAGTAGTGCACTGGGGTTACTAACACCCCCCCCCCCCCCCCCATGTCCATATACAGACATGTGGTTAAAGAGAGGCAGGAAGCTTCAATTCTCATCTCTCGTATTTCTATACTCCATATGTGTGTCACGTGTGTATGGTAAATGTCGATACGACTGTACACAAGTTCACGAGGTTACCATGGTTATGGGACCCGTGGGAAAATATATATTCATTGCTTTTTTATTTGCTCTGCTTTACACATTCTTAGTTTGTCAGCACTGAGAATAAAAAAAAAATCAATGAATAAAAGGTAAAATTGGATAGATTGTGCCGCTGGAAAGTGGAAGAGTCAGGTTAACACGTTTAATTAAAGATTTCCAAACAAAGACAATGCAAAGGTCTCGCCTTGTATTTGCAGATACGCTAATGATCAATGATAACCATCTGACCTCCTTCAGGGCTTTAATTCCCAGAATGAACACCTTGCTTTGTTTTAGAAAGTGGCAAAATAATGGTACACCAGACTAACCATTAACGTGGAACTTCAATTAAAGTTACACTAACCTTTGGTTAAAAAAAAAACTGATTTAAATTTTCGTGTTCGGTTAATCAATTTTTTTTTTTAATCGGCTAATTTCGATGAATTATAACGCACATACAGATCCAACTACTTTTAGCTGATCTCCTTGCATTACAACTCTGCATTAGTCAGTGGTAAATGTGGTATACACTATATACAATCACCCGACACTAGTTATCTTCCACAATCCATGACTTAACTTCACAGTTCACACAAATACGTTTTTAAATTCAAACTGTAGCACTCACGTAAGCCATTTTTTTTCCACAGTAGAGTGACAATCCCTCCACCTCCGGTCTAACTAATCCCTCTCACCTTATGGCCCTGTGCAAACAGGTGGTTATGCAAGCGGGTATCAAAAGGGTTAACACGAACCATAAACTTCTCTCACGTCTCCTTAGATCTCAGCAAGGATGCCAGGTAATGGGTAGAAAGAAAAGATCAAAGTGCTCACCGCTTAAGTATAAGATTTCATTTTTGTGTTCAAACACAAACTACTCACATAAAGATGATAAAAAACACAGCATGTAAAGCCGAAAATCGTGTTAGTTCCGTAGGGCAGCAGCGGGTGATGTCATGCGTAGCTCCTCCGCCATACACGTTACGTTCAATCAGAACTTCGGCATCACCTGACTCCTCCTCCCTTCCCTTCATTAGCAGACAGAGGCAATTGGGAAGGGGGGGAGAAGCCCAGTGACGTCATGCATAGCTCCTCCCCCATACGCGTTTCGTTCAATCAGAACTTCAACGTCACCGGACTCCAGTGGAGTCCAGTGACCTCTGATGTCCCGTGACGTCACCGGATCTCCGACGGAACTCCTGGAAGATCCGGAAGCCCGCGGAGAGGTGAGTACTGATCAAAAGAATTTTGATCGATCAAAAAAATGTATTGATTCATCGAGGAATTAATCTTTAATTTCCACAGCCCTAAAAAAAAATAAAAAAAAATTTAAATATGTGTTCTTAATTTAAAAAAAAAAATTTCCTTCTATTGCTTTTAGCCTCCTCCAAATCTTTAGAAAAATATATATATTTTATTTTTATTTTTTTGCTGCTGTAATCTGACTTTCTGTCAGGGTGGCTATGTTCATTCTGCATGATCCCATTATTTGTAGAAATGTACCTCTCTTGCTCACTCCTGAGATGGACTATGGATCATGGGATTTTTAGCGTGCGTAGAGCAGTGTAAATGACCGCAATTAACATGCAATGCTAATTCCAAGCAAAGGAAAAGTAGAGGTTATGGAGCTCATGAAGGGCATTACAAGGAGGCAGAAAAACACAGTAAAAAAAAACATTTGATGGAACATAGATTACAGAACCATGAAATAATGGATGTTTATGGATTCTTTTGGAGAATAACGATATTGTTTAACCGCATGCCGACCTGCTGCCGCAGTTGCACTGCGGCAGCATGGCTCGGCTGCACGAATCGCCTCTATGCTACGTCGGTAGGGCACACGGAGAACCAGGAGCTGTGTGTGTAAAACACACAGTTTCCAGTTCTCTAAGCAGTGAACTGACAGATCGTCTGTTCATACATGAGTATGAACAGCGATCTGTTAGTTTCCCTGCACAGACCCATCCCCCCTTCAGTTAGAACACATAGGATACATATTAAGCCCTTCACTGCCCCCTAGTGGTTAACCCCCTCAGTGCCAGTGACATTTTTACAGTAATCAATGCAATTTTAATCGCACTGATCTCTGTATTAATGCCAATGGTCACAAAAATGTGTAAAAATTGTCCGACGTGTCCGCCATAATGTCGCAGTCACGATAAAAATCACTGATCACCGCCATTACTAGTAAAAAAAAAATATGAATAAAAATGGCATAAAACTATTTCCTATTTTGTAGACGCTATAACTCGGCCTAAACTGAGGAAAATAAAAAAAAATTATATAGTTTTCGGGGATATTTATTATAGCAAAAAGTTAAAAATAATTTATATTATAGTTTTTTTTTCCCCAAATTTATGCTCTTTTTTTGTTTATAGTGCAAATATATATATATATATATATATATATATATATATATATATATATATATATAAAATATATTTAAAAAAAATATTCTTGGGATTGAATTTATAGGCACATCACTTTAGTTAACAATTACATTTTTTTTGTTTTTTTGCTGCAGGTTCAGCAGATCATTAAGTGGATAGCGCAGCACATGATTTATTTATTTATCTGTGATTCTCACACGTTAGTATGGGACGTGATTAGTGATAGCAGCTGCCATCACACTATTATAAGATAGGGGATTTGGTAGCTCGCAAGACCTTTACTACTATTTTGGATTAGATATATACATACACATATATATATATATGTGTGTGTGTGTGTATATATATATATATATATATATATATATATATATATATATATATATATACAGTGCCTTGCGAAAGTATTCGGCCCCCTTGAACTTTTCAACCTTTTGCCACATTTCAGGCTTCAAACATAAAGATATAAAATTTTAATTTTTTGTGAAGAATCACCAACAAGTGGGACACAATTGTGAAGTGGAACGAAATCTATTGGATTTTTGAAACTTTTTTAACTAATAAAAAAATGAAAAGTGGGGCCTGCAAAATTATTCGGCCCCCTTGCGTTAATACTTTGTAGAGCCACCTTTTGCTGCGATTACATCCGCAAGTCGCTTGGGGTATGTCTCTATCAGTTTTGCGCATCGAGAGACTGAAATTCTTGCCCATTCTTCCTTGCAAAACAGCTCGAGCTCAGTGAGGTTGGATGGAGAGCGTTTGTGAACAGCAGTTTTCAGCTCTTTCCACAGATTCTCGATTGGATTCAGGTCTGGACTTTGACTTGGCCATTCTAACACCTGGATACGTTTATTTGTGAACCATTCCTTTGTAGATTTTGCTGTATGTTTGGGATCATTGTCTTGTTGGAAGATAAGTTTCAGGTCTTTTGCAGACTCCAACAGGTTTTCATCCAGAATGGTCCTGTATTTGGCTGCATCCATCTTCCCCTCAATTTTAACCATCTTCCCTGTCCCTGCTGAAGAAAAGCAGGCCCAAACCATGATGCTGCCACCGCCATGTTTGACAGTGGGGATGGTGTGTTGAGGGTGATGAGCTGTGTTGCTTTTACACCAAACATATCGTTTTGCATTTTGGGCAAAAAGTTTGATTTTGGTTTCATCTGACCAGAGCACCTTCTTCCACATGTTTGGTGTGTCTCCCGGGTGGCTTGTGGCAAACTTTAGACGAGACTTTTTATGGATATCTTTGAGAAATGGCTTTCTTCTTGCCACTCTTCCATAAAGGCCAGATTTGTGCAGTGTACGACTGATTGTTGTCCTATGGACAGACTCTCCCACCTCAGCTGTAGTTCTCTGCAGTTCATCCAGAGTGATCATGGGCCTCTTGGCTGCATCTCTGATCAGTCTTCTCCTTGTCTGAGCTGAAAGTTTAGAGGGACGGCCAGGTCTTGGTAGATTTGCAGTGGTCTGATACTCCTTCCATTTCAAAATGATCACTTGCACAGTGCTCCTTGGGATATTTAAAGCTTGGGAAATCTTTTTGTATCCAAATCCGGCTTTAAACTTCTCCACAACAGTATTACGGACCTGCCTGGTGTGTTTCTTGGTCTTCATGATGCTCTCTGTGCTTTCAACAGAACCCTGAGACTATCACAGAGCAGGTGCATTTATACAGAGACTTGATTACACACAGGTGGATTCTATTTATCACCATCAGTCATTTAGGACAACATTGGATCATTCAGAGATCCTCACTGAACTTCTGGAGTGAATTTGCTGCACTGAAAGTAAAGGGGCCGAATAATTTTGCACGCACCACTTTTCAGTTTTTTATTTGCTAAAAAACGTTTAAATTATCCAATAGATTTCATTCCACTTCACAATTGTGTCCCACTTGTTGGTGATTCTTCACAAAAAATTTAAATTTTATATCTTTATGTTTGAAGCCTGAAATGTGGCAAAAGGTTGAAAAGTTTGAGGGGGCCGAATACTTTCGCAAGGCACTGTATATATATATATATATATATATATATATATATATATATATATATATATATATAGATATATATAGATATATAGATATATATATATATATAATTTTTTTAAGCAGACACCCTAGAGAATAAAATGGTGGTCATTGCAACTTTTTATGTAACACGGTATATGCACAGCAATTTTTCAAATGCGTTTTCATGAATAAAAAACAAAAATACAAAAAAAACACTAAAGTTAGCCCGATTTTTTTGTATAATGTGAAAGATGATGTTACGCCAAATAAAAAGATACCTAACATGTCAGGATTTAAAACTGCGCACTCGTGGAATGGCGCCAAACTTTGGTACTTACATTTTTTTACAGGTGACATGTTTAGAGTTACTGAGGAGGTCTAGTGCTAGAATTATTGCTCTCGCTCTAACATTTGCAGCCTATGTAACCTGTGTGTATCTGGCTCTGATACTAACTAGTGCCTCCCCAGTCACTGACCTCACTGCACGTCCCTGGTGCTAATATATAGCATTGTCCCATGGCAGTTGGCGTGAATTTGCAAAGTGGCTAGGTCTTGAATAGGAATCTTTACCAAGAATTATGATTCCCCCATGGGGTGGAAATTTAACCACTTAACAACCGTCCACCGCAGATATACTGCATCAGGCTATAAGGCCCCTTTTACCCGGGCTTTCCGATCAGGTCTGCCTATCAATTTTTCGGGCCCACAAAGTACTTTTTACAATAGTTTAGCCCATATACTCAGGGCACAGAAAAGACCACACTAGGTATAATTAACTTTTTTTTTAGCTCATATACCCAGCTCAGGTAAGACCCCCAGTAGATACTTTTACACTTTATTTAGACTATATACTTGGGGACCAGACAAGACCACCACTCGGCCCTTTTTACACTCTTTTTAGCCCATATACTCAGGGTCCAGGCAAGACCCCTACTAAGTACCTTTTACACTCTTTTAGCCCATATTCTCAAGGCCCATGCAAGACCCCCATTACACTCTTTTTAGCCCATAGACTTAGGGCCCAGGCAAGACCCCCACTGGGTACTTTTTACACTCTTTTAGCCCATATACTCAGTGCACAGACAAGATCCCCACTAGCTACTTTTTACAATCTTTTTAGCCCATTTACTCAGGGCACAGACAAGACACCCACTAAATACTTTTACACTCGTTTTAGCCCATATACTTAGGGCCTAGACAAGAACACCACTAGGTTCTTTTTACATTATTTTTAGCCCATATACTCGGCTCAGGTAAGACATCCACTAGATACTTTTATGTTCTTTTTAGCCTATATACTTGGAGGCCAGAAAAGACCATTAGGTACTTTTTACACTCTTTTTAGCCCATATACTCAGGGTACAGGTAAGACCCCCACTAAGTACCTTTTACACCCATTTAGCCCTTATTCTCAAGGCCCAGGCAAGACCCTCATTAGATGTTTTTATGCTGTTTTTAGCCCAGACAGGACTCCAACTAGACACTTTTAATACTCCTTTTAGCCCATGTACTTAGGGTCCGGGCAAGACCCCTACTAGGTACCTTTTGCATAATTTTAAAGAGACGCTTCAGCCAGCTTCAAAAAAATGAACACTCAGCAGCTATAAAAACTGTGAAGTTGCGCTATAACCACTTATACTCAGTGGTCTATGAGGAATTTCTCTGTCCCTCTGCAGGTTAGTCCCTCACTGTGTTCATAGGTGCAACAACCATAATTTATAGTCATACAATATATACACAGTTTTTTTGTTCTGCCACTAGATCAGGGATATGCAATTAGTGGGCCTCCAGCTATTGCAAAACGACAAGTCCCATCATGCCTCTGCCTTTGGGTGTCATGCCTGTGGCTGTCAGAGTCTTGCTATACCTCATGGGACTTGTAGTTCTGCAACAGCTGGAGGTCCGCTAATTGCATATCCCTGCACTAGATGGTCGTGCTGTGTTTAATGTATACATAATGTAATGTTCTTCCTAATGGGTCTTCATGGTTATGATGTAATTTCCTGTTTAACTCTGTTCCTGTTGTTCTCAATAAAACAAGAAGGGCTCAGCCATGTGTCAAACACCATCTGACTGGTAAGAGCCTTATCTCTGCAAAAGTTTTCCAACAATTATCTACAGTATGTCTACACAGTGAGTTAGGCTGGGTCCACATCAGAAATGACTGCAGAAATCCACCTTGCGCTTGTTGTATGTTTGCATGGTGATGCCCCTCTATATATCTGCCCTGCAGTGCAGTATGTCACAGAAAATTCATGAATTTTACTACCTTGAATTTTTTTACCTAATTTCCCTCCTGTATTGGTTTGTCTTAGCTACTATGCACATATTGGGCAACTATGGACAAAATGCATTGGGGGATTTTTACAAATGCAGTTGTGCTTCTTCACGGTATGCAAGTGTATTCAAACTATTTGCGGTACATAATCTTCCTGTCATGGCTAAATGTGCCACTGCCAATCTTGCCATTCTATGCTCTAACTAATTCACAAATGTTGGCTTGCTTTCACAAATTTTTTGCGAATACTCTAAATCCTTGTACACACGGTCGGACATTCTGACAACCAAATCTAGTTTGCATTAGAATTAGGACATTGATCTGTTATTATATTTAACAAGTCATGTGGATCACTACTTAAACAGACACAGAGGGCTGATTTTAGGCTAAGTGCAGCAAGCACTTATACCTATGGCCCCTTGCATATGAGGCTGTCCAGATGCAGTGCATCCCTCATGAAATTGTAGTGCACCTTGGACAGGTGCACCACCCAGCCCTGCTGCAGACAGCCTGCAAAGTCTAAGCCCTTGTACACACGGTCGGACATTCTGACAACCAAATCCATTGGATTTTGTCTGACGGATTTTGTCCGAAACTGTTGCATACACACGGTCGGACAAAGTTGTCAGAAAATCCGATTGTACATAACGTGATGACGTTATTTTGATACGAGGGGACTACGTTCAGGCTAGTAGCCAATAGTTTTGATCTCGGAATTTGATCTGAGCACGGGTGGCACTTTGTCCATCGGAGTAGGCTACACATGATCGGAGTATGTCCGATAGGAGCATTTTGTCGGAAAATTTTACGGACAAGTTGGAAAACTTGGTCCGTCGGATACTCCGACAGAAACAGTCCGATGGAGACCACACACAGTCGGATTATCCGACAAAACGGTCCGACCGTGTGTACAAGGGCTAAGGCAAGCTGTGGCTGGATGGGGCTGAATACTGCACTGAGTGGTACTGACGATTAGGGCCCAATGTTTTCAGGGACAAAGGTACAGAATGCAAAATTGCACATTTTTCAGATGCAATAACTGCAATTTTAGTCGCTAATCTTTACTGTGCAACCGCTTCAGTACCCACGCAGTCTTCACAAAGTGCCCCTGCCAGGTTTTTAGCCAGTGCATTTGAGCCATGGCCAAATAGATTCCTTTTGGAAGGGCTGTAGTCTGAAGGACTGCTGGAGGCTAGCACGGAGGACCATGGTGTTGCTGTATTCAATAATGGACAACTTGTAGAGTCGACTTTAAGTATTGATGGTAAGTTCTTGTTTTGCACACATTATTGCTTAGTATACATAGGTGAACTCCAGTTGCACATACATTGAGTTATCAAATGTGGTATTGGTATGCCATATCACTACTGATGCACTGATAATATGTACAGAGGTCAGAGAAAGGTTGCATTGCACCTAATTCTATATTTAGTTTCTACTAGCTGAAATAGTGAACGTTTGAAGAATTGTAGCTGGAAACCCAGATCAGGGGACCACAGCGAAAGAAGAAACTAGATAAATGAAAGAGAGTGAAGACGATAAACAGGGAAAGAGACCACGGGAAGTGGAATAGGAGGGCATAAGAAAGGATGAGGATCAGGGAGGGAGTTGGAATCAGACCATCGTGGACATCACCCCATGAGATTGCACATCAACCCTCAGCACAGGTTAGATTTAAGTTGTCCATAAGTAGTCATTGACATCTCCAAGGAGATCATTTTTTAACTTGTGTTAACTGTTACAAAGTTGGTGAGGCTGAAAAAAAGACACAATTTTTTAACATTAAACTTAATTTGCCATGTAGTTGCCCAACTCATTATTTTGTTTAGGTCTTCTTGTAAGGTTTCCACATCGTGCATAGAAGTTATTGCCCTGCTTAGCTTTTTATCGTCTGCAAATACTGAAATTGGGCTGTTTATTCCATCCTCTAGATTGTTTATGAATAAATTAAACAGGATTGGTCCCAGGCCAGATCCTTGGGGGACCCCACTTTCCACAACAGACCATTTTGAGTACTCGCCATTTATAACCATCCTTTGAATTCGCCCTTGTAGCCAGTTTTCAATCCAGGTACTCACCCTATGGTCCATCCTGACAGACCTTTGTTTGCATAGTAAACATTTGTGGGGAACTGTATCAAGTAATGCCTTTGTAAAAACCAGATACACCACGTCTACAGGCCTTCCTTTATCTAGATGGCAGCTCACCTCCTCATAGAAGGTTAATAAATTGGTCTGGGAAGAACAATCTTTCATGAATCCATGCTGATTAATACTAATGATATAGTTTTCATTACTAAAATCTTGTATATAGTCCCTTGTCATCCCCTCCATTAGCTTGCAGACTATTGATGTTAGGCTAACTGGCCTGTAGTTCCCATGGATATATCTCAGCCCTTTTTAAATATTGGTGCTATGTTGGCTTTTCTCCAATCAGTTGGTTCCATTCCAGTCAGTAAACTGTCCATAAATATTAAGAACAATGGTCTAGTTAACACCTGGCTGAGTTCCTTAAGGACCCTCGGGTGTAAGCCATCTGGTGACTTGTTTATTTACATTTTTTCAAGTCTATTTTTGGTTCCGTCTTCTGTTAGCCATGAGGGTGCTTTCTGTGACATGTTAGTAACATTAGCACTAAGATTAAAGTCTTGGATACTGTCACGTACCTAGTGGTGAGCCCGGAATGCAGAAGGAGACCTCTCTTGTGTCCCCGACTCACAGCCCCTGATGGTGGTGACAGGAGGCACGGGAGTCAAAGGTAGCACGAGTGCCTGGCAGGATCAACAGCCGGAGGATGGATCAGGCTGACTTCAGGAACTGTAGCTGGAAAATCAGGCCTCAGTGGCAGCGGACAGGAACCAGAAAACAGCAGGGGACCAACAGGAACAGGTAGATCACTCAGGGGCAGGCACACAGAAGAGTCGGGCAAGCTGGGTCAAACCAGACAGTCAGTACAGGAACAGATGTAGCAGGCAGAGGCAGGAACGTAGAACAGGCCGGGTTGGTAACAGATGAGCACCGATAAACCAGAGGATAAGACAGGTGCAGAGTCGTAGACAAGCCGGAGGTCAGAGGCAGGCAGAAGGCAGGGAAGGTCACAGGTCAGGCCGGGTCAATACACAAACAGATCAGATTAAGGCAATAGTCTCAGGAATGCTGTAGATCAAGCAGCAAGATCTGAAGGGAGAACTGGGTTTAAATAGCCCGCCTGGCGCCAGTAACCGTGCGCGAACGCGTGCACCCACGCGAATGCGTGCACCCGCACGGACACGCCCAGGCACCCGCAGGCGCGCACAGACAGACGACAGACAGACGACAGACTACTGTCCCCAGCCAGCCTGACAGATACTGTATCCCCCTTTTCCTTTGTGAAGACTGAGGAGGAGAATAGATTCAAAACATTTGCCTTCTCTCTGTTATTTGTAGCCATATTCCCTTCATCATTCTTTATGGGGCCAAATATGTTCCGGTCTCAATTTCTTACTATTTATATACTTTCTTGAGTTTTTTTTTTTTTTACACTCCTCTACTATGTGCCTTTTGCATTCTATCTTAGCCGCCCTGATTGCACCGTTACATTTCTTATTGCAATCTTTGTAATGTTGGGATGCTGACAATGACCCCTCAGTCTTATATTTTTTTGAAGGCCTTTTCTTTTGCTTTTATATGCAAAAAAAAAAAAAACTGTCATGGAGAATGGTCACCAATTTTTTATTAATTTTTTTTTTTACTTAACCTGGGTAACTGTTGAGGTACCACACTAGGAGTTTAGATGTCTTTCACATGCTTCTGTGATTTTTTTCCCCCAGGTAAATGAAAGCATGCTTTGGTAAGGGCATTAGAATGTGAGCTCCTTTGGGGACATGGACTGATGCAATTGGTTCTATGTACTCAGTATATTATGGCTTAATATGTGAGGGCTATTGTAAAATTAAAAAGGGGCAGTCTGACTCAAGATGTTTTGCTTTGATATACAATGAAATCTAGACATACCACCCATGTAACTGTGTGCTTTGGTAAGAACAAGAGATCAAATAGGAACATGAATAATCATGAAATAGTTACTAAAAGAGTTTGAATTTTATCCAAATGGGAAATGATATGCAGACCGATAAAAGATACATCACTGCCAGTTCACCCTGATGTGCATTCCACCCCAATAACCAGCAATGCAAAAATACATCATTATAGCCTTCTGCTGGGGTTCTACATGAGTGGAAAGGATTGTTTTGGCTTAAATGTCTTTACAGAGGTTCATCTTATACATATTAAAGAGAGATGTGCCAGATGATAGCACATGGCGGGGAATCCAGACACAGGATTAGTTTGGGTCTAAGTAAATATTTGGACAAGAGATCTCCATTCATCTCTCCACAAGGCAGTCGGGTCTAAAGCAGCAGCGGCAGTTAGCCAGGCTAATGTGAAGTGTTTGTATTCACACAGTATATGTGAGGGAGATTTGTAGAGAGGGATAAGAAAGAATTAGGGTAGGCCGGAGGAGATTCACCAACCAGATACCTAGCTTACTATGCTGACTGTTCTGAGGATAACAAAAAACACCTTTTTTTTGTGTCTCTTTTTTGGAGTATTGTAACATAAGCGGGGTTCCAATCTTCAATAATTCATATATAAATAATTTCCTTGTTATCTCTTCTTTCTTTATTCACTCTTACTTTTTATCAACACTTAAAGGGAAGCTGTAATGGTTTGGGAAGTCTTATTTTAGTATTAGTTTAGTTTTAATGATTTTTTTTCTGTATACAGAGCCCACGTTTTTTATTTTCAGCTAGTGATGGGCCGAAAATGCCCGGGTTCAGTTTGCACCAGAACTCCCGACCATGGAAAAAGTTCAGACCCGAACCGTGAACCCTATTATGGGACCCAAACGTAAAAAATCAAAAGTCCCCATTTGAAGGCTTATATGCAAGTCATCGGCCATATAAAGGGTATGGGGCCCGGGTACTGCCCTGGGGTACATGAATCAATGAAACATTTTTTTTGTTCATGAAAATATTGTTTTTAAACGAGCAGTGATTTTAATGATGCTTAAAGTGAAACAATAAAAATGAAAAATGTCTTTAAATATAGTGCCTGTGGGTCCCCTTAGTCTGCCTGCAAAGTTGCACATCTGTACCGTGTGTAGAACCTGCTGTAGCAAACCTGACAGTATCTCACAAAAGTGAGTACACCCCTCACATTTTTGTAAATATTTTTTATATTTTTTTATGTGACAATACTGACGAAATTACACTTTGCTACAATGTAAAGTAGTGAGTGTACAGCTTGTAGTGTAAATTTGCTGTCCCATCACAATAACTCAACACACAGCCATTAATGTCTAAACCGCTGGCAACAAAAGTGAGTGCACTCCTAAGTGAAAATGTCTAAATTGGGCCCAATTAGCCATTTTCCTTCCCTGGTGTCATGTGACTTGTTTGCGTTACAAGGTCTCTGGTGTGAATGAGGAGCAGGTGTGTTAAATTTGGTGTTATCGCTCTCACTCTCTCATACTGGTCACTGGAAGTTCAACATGGCATCCCATGGCAAAGAACTCTCTGAGGATCTGAAAAAAATAATTGTTGCTCTACATAAAGGTGGCCTAGGCTATAAGAAGATTGCCAAGACCCTGAAACTGAGCTGCAGTACGGTGGCCAAGACCATACAGCAGTTTAACAGGACAGGTTCCACTCAGAACAGGCCTCGAAGTTAAGTGCACCGGCTCAGGGTCATATCCAGAGGTTTTCTTTGGGAAAAAGAAGCATGAGTGCTGCCAGCTTTGCTGCAGATTTTGAAGGGGGGGGGGGGGGGGGGGGGTCAGCCTGTCAGTGCTCAGACCATACGCCGCACACTGCATCAAATTGGTCTGCATGGCTGTCATCCTGTCTTCTAAATGTGATGCACAAGAAAGCCCGCAAACAGTTTGCTGAAGACAAGCCGACTAAAGACATGGATGTAGCGCCGGTACTCCTAATGAGTACGCACTATGTGTATAAATTTAGTTTTTGCCCAAAATTGTAGTGAGTTTTGGGGTTAATTGTGTTAAATTGTACTTTGGCATCAGTTTAGCTGGGCTGTATACAAGTCCTGCCTGGTCACAGGTGGGGTTGTACACCTGTGGGAGGCTATAGAACGCAGTCTGGTTGGATGCATTGGGTACAATCTCTATCTCGGAACCAGTCAGTGGGCGCGTTTGTCTCACTGCGTAATCCAGGAAGGGGTACTTAAGGTGCCGAAGTCACGTGATTCTGGGTTCCGGTCTAGAAGTTGTTGCCGACTCCGTGGTCCTGGTCCTCCTGACCAGCCCCCAGGGGCTTTCATGGTCTGGGGTTCGGATCCATCCATTTCCGAGCCTCGGAACTGGCTAGTTCGAGGCGCAGTAACTGGAGGGAGGATTCTAAGGTGTTCCGGTGCCGTCTCTGATTTTAGAGAGGCCCGGCAACTCTACACGTGACCAGGGGAGGACTCTTCAGTGTTAGAGCCATGCACAAGGCTGGCTACCCGGTAAGAGCCAGGAAGCTGAGCTGCCATGGACATTGATTGAATCCACAATTCTTACATTATCGCCCGACCGGCTGAAAGATTCTGGTACAGTAAGAAAAGTTCCTACTTCTACCCTTCCAGTTGTAACTAAGTTTCCAAGTTTTCAACCAAGTCTGTGTGAGAGACTTTGAAAAGCTAGAATTACCTGTTGGCTGCTAAACCCAAAACTTAAGGATTTATCCAACAGGTAAAGAGTCCAGCTGTTCCCTGGATTGTGTACATAGAGAGAGACTTTTATTGAAGTCAGCCGTTCCAAGCACCTGAGCTAAACTCTACCCTGATATCCTCTATTCCCAACTTAGAGACTTCGTTTGTTCAACCGTTTTACCCAAAATAAAAATCCTGACACGGAATTCAAGTGTCGGCCTCTACAGTTACTGGGTTATCAACCCTGGGAACCCCTAGACAAGGACAATGAGTACGAGCTGGAGGAGGTAATCGGTAAGCCCAGAAAAATTCAGCAGCTCCTTCGGGGGTTAGTGCTACATGGATTACTGGAACCATGTCCTGTGGTCTGATGAGACCAAGATAAACTTGTTTGGTTCAGCATGTGTGGTAGCAACCAGGTGAGGAGTACAAAGACAAGTGTGTCTTGCCTACAGTCGAGCATGGTGGTGGGAGTGTCATGGTCTGGGACTGCATGAGTGCTGCCGGCACTGGGGAGCTACAGATCATTGAGGGACACATGAATGCCAACATGTACTGTGACATACTGAAGCACAGCATGATCCCCTCCCTTTGGAGACTGGGCCGCAGGGCAATATTCCAACATGATAACTACCCCAAATACACCTCCAAGATGTCCACTGCCTTGCTAAAGAAGCTGAGGGTAAAGATGATGGACTGACCAAACGCACCCTGCCTTTGGCCAATTATGGCTCTCTCAGCAGAGCGCACTGTGATTGGCCACAGCATGCAGGTCAGGTGCATGCTTTGGCTTATCATCATACAGCAATGCACTGCAAGATCGCAGTGCAATATGGGGCATTCTGCGGCGCTCAGATTTCCCTCGAACGCCCCATAATGTTCACTGTTCTACAAACGGGTGAACACGCAATGTTCGAGTCGAACATAAGTAGTACAGTTTCTAATACAGTGCAGGCGGTGTACACATTATCTAATACAGTGTGTACAGTTTCTACTACATTTCTGGTGGTGTACACAGTATTTAATACAGTGTAGTGTGGTGTTGCAAAACAAAAAAAATACATCTCCAGAAGGCCACCAAGAAGAGGCAGACGCTCACAGGCCACTAAAAGAGGGCAAGCTGCCTCTGTCAACAGTATGCATATCCCTTGAAGACTGCCTATGCTGACTATCCTATTCCTCCTCAATCTTGATGATGCTAGCTTCCAACAATATTTTTTGTTTAGAGCACCACCACCACCACCAAATGCCCATATATTTTTTTTCTAACATTTCACAGCAGTTCCTGCACCCAAAAAAATAATCTCTGAGGGGTTACAGTGTTGTGGCACCACCACCACCACCCAATTTTTCTTCCCCTGTTTAACAGGGGCGTGCAATTACAATTTTCTATCTAATATTTCACAGAAGGGCCTGTGAAATATTCCCATCAACTCTAAACTTCTCCACAACTTTATCCCTGATCTGGTGTGTTCCTTGGTTTTCAAGATGCTGTTTGTTCACTAAGGTTCTCTAACAAACCTCTAAAGGGGCTTCACAGAACAGCGATCTGGGGACTCTGCCTATTTAAACGGAGCTTCAGCGCTGTCTAATTGCTGCTTGGTCTACAGCATTTATGTGAATCCTGATTCCTGTATTTGACTTCTGATACTGATCCGGATTGCTCCCGACTACCCCTGTCTGCTTCCTGCTCTGACCCCTGGCTTTACCATGGACTCCGTTTCTGCCTGCTGCTCCTGTTTACCCTGCATCTGTTTTCAACCCTGCCTGTGACCCAACTACCCTCCTGCCTGCCGTTTATGCCTTATCTGCCTGTCTGTTACCGACCCGGCTTATCTGACACTGCTTCCAGCTCTTCCAGCCTACTACAGCCCCTCAGGCCAGCTCAGCACCTCCAGGTTCCTGCTTCCTGTTGTGCATCCACAGTCTGTCATCTGCCAAGTTTGCCAGCCTGTCTGCTGCCTCACCTGTCTGCTACCAGCCAAGTCCAGGTTCCTGCCTGTGAGTTCCTGGCTACTACCTGCACAGACTTCTGGACTGATCCTAGGCACTCTTACCCTGCCGTGCTCCAGTGGCTGCTGTCTCACTATCAGTGGCTGTACAAGAGGCCTTCCTCTACACGTCAGGCTCACCAACCAGGTACGTGACACATTAATGGCTGTGTGTTGAATTATTTTGAGGGAGCAGCAAATTTACACTGTTATACAAGCTGTACACTCACTACTTTACTTTGTAGCAAAATGTAATTTCTTCAGTGTTGTCACATGAAATGATAGAATAAAATATTTACAAAAATGTGAGGGGTGTACTCACTTATGTGAGATACTGTACTTAAAGTGCCTTGATAAAGTATTCATATTCCTTGCAATTTTCCACATTTTGTCATTTTACAACCAAAAACGTAAATGCGTTTTATTGGGATTTTATGTGATAGACCAACACAAAGTACCACATAATTGTAAAGTGGAAGGATAAATGGTTTAGAATTTTTTTTACAAATAAATATGTGAAAAGTGTGCCGTGCATTTGTATTCAGCCCCCTTTACTCTGATAGCCTTAACTAAAATCTAGTGGAACCAATTGCCTTCAGCAGTCACCTTATTAGTAAATAGAGTCCACCTGTGTGTAATTTAATTTCGGTATCAATACAGCTGTTCTGTGAAGCCCTCAGAGGTTTATTAGATAACCTTAGTGAACAAACAGCATCATGAAAACCACCAAGACACACACCAGACAGGTCAGGGATAAAGTTGTGGAGAAGTTTAAGGCAGGGTTAAGTTATAAAATAATATCCCAAGCTTTAAACATCTCACGGATCTCTGTTCAATCCATCATCTGAAAATGGAAAGAGTATGGCACAACTGCAAACCTACCAAGACATGGTCATCCACCTAAACTGACAGGCCGGGCAAGGAGAGCTTTAATCAGAGATGCAGCCAAAGAGGTCCATGGTAACTCTGGAGGAGCTGCAGAGATCCACAGCTCAGGTGGGAGAATCTGTCCACAGGACAACTATTAGTCGTGCTCTACACAAATCTGCCCTTTATGGAAGAGTAGCAAGAAGAAAGCCATTGTTAAAAGAAAGCTATAAGAAGTCCCGTTTGAAGTTTGCCAGAAGCCATGTGGGGGACACGGCAAACATGTGGAAGAAGGTGCTCTGGTCAGATGAGACCAAAATGTAACTTTTTGGCCAAAAAGCAAAACGCTATGTGTGGCGGGAAACTAACACTGCACATCACCCTGAACACACCATCCTCACCGTGAAACATGGTGGTGGCAGCAACATGTAGTGGGGATGATTTTCTTCAGCAGAGACAGGAAAGCTGGTCAGAGTTGATGGGAAGATGAATGGACCCAAATACAGGGCAATCTTAGAAGAAAACCTGTAATGCCGCGTACACACGAGCAGATTTTCCATCTGAAAAAAACTTGGATGGTTTTTCCAACAGAATTCCGCTCAAGCTTGGCTTGCATTCACACGGTCACACAAAAGTTCTCTGAACTTTCGACCGTCAAGAACGCTGTGACGTACAACACTACGACGAGCCAAGAAAATTAAGTTCAATGCTTCAGAACATGCGCCAAATTGTTTCCGAGCATGCGTAGGAATTTTGCGCTTCGAAATTGGTATAGACGTTTTGAATTTCCGATCAGAACTTTTTTCCGACCGAAAAATTGAGAACCTGCTCTCAATCTTTTGCTGGCAGAAATTCCGCCAGCAAAAGTCCGATGGAGCACACACATGGTCTAAATTTCTGACCAAACGCTCACATCGGATTTTTGCTGGCCAAATTTCCGATCGTGTGTACGGGGCATTAGAGTCTTCAAAAGACTTGAAACTGGGGTGGAGGTTCACCTTCCAACAGGAACGACACTAAACAAACAGCCAGAGCTACAATGGAATGGTTTGGATCAAAGCATATTCATGTGTTAAGCCCCATACACACTATCAGATTTTCTTCTGATTTTTGTCTTCAGATTTACCAAAACCATAAAATATAAGGTCAAACCTTAGGAGTTTCAGTGTGTATGCAATCAGGCATGGTTTTGGTAAATCTGAAGACAAAAAATTAGCAGAAAATCTGATCGTGTGTATGGGGCTTTAGAATGGCCCAGTCAAAGTCCAGACCTAAAACCAATTGAGAATCTGTGGTAAGACTTGAAAATTGCTGTTCACAGACACTCTCCATCCAATCTGACAGAGCTTGAGCTATTTTGCAAAGAAGAATGTACAGCAGTGGACGGTGTCAGTAGGGCAGAGATTGATGTCAGTAGTTTATTTTTATTATTTTTGTAGCGCTCGTATCCTTGTCTACTAATGTGTATTTAGGGGCTGGTTCAAATCCCAACCACGACACTACCTGTTTGGAGTTTGCATGTTCTCCCTGTGACTGCGTGAGGGTTTCCTCCGTGTACTCCGATTTTCCTCCCACACTCCAAAGACATGCAGGTAGGTCAATTGGCTTCTGTCCAAAATTGACCCTAGTATATGAATGGGGACCTTGGATTGTGGGCTCCTTGAGGGTAGGGACTGATGTGAGTATGCAATGTACAGGGATAGGGACAATTGTAGACACTCATTCAGGTTGAACTGGATGGACTGGTGTCTTTATTCAACCGTACTAACTATGTAACTATGTATTATCATTTACAACGAAAGTCTTTGGACCTTTCGATGGCTTAGTGTTTGGCGCCATCTAGCGGCCAAACACTGAAAGTGGACTTAAATGATTTTTGCTTTCACAAGCATTGAACTATTTACAGGAAGTGACTGTTATTTACATTTGAGAGTTGACCTTTTTACCCATCATGCTGGGCGACCTACCCATGGACACCCTCTCTTGCACTGCATGCTGGGTAGGACATAAAAGGACCCTGAGCGGCCATCTTAGGTCTCTTGGGAACGCATGGCCTGCCTGTGAGGACTTGTGAGGGGGCCTCCGGGAGGAAGCGTCCCCCTGGCCCTTGCGGAGCGCAACTTTGCTCGATTGTGTGAGTGATCTGAAGTGCAGAGACACAGTGATCAGATTGAGAGGATCCAGAGACATTCGTTTGAGCATCGGAAGACCAGGTCCACCTATCGGAACGGAGTGACGGAGCCGGCTGACGTAGAAGCAAGCTGCAAACACCGGACTGAAGTTACCATACTGAGCTTCCGATCCAGTTTGTGAGCGGGTTGTAGCCCTCAGTTTTCTAAACTTTGCACCTAGTCAGACTTATATACAGGCCTCGCTGGGATCCTTAGTCCCACAGAGGAGGAGTGTAGCAACTGACACTAGGCAGGCATAAGGCCTACTTACTATCGCATCTCAAGTATTGTGTTATAATTACAGAAGCAACACTAGGATCATCCTTAACTCAACTTTAATAACTTTAACCCTTGGATTACAAATTATAAGGAATTATCATTGCTAGCGAAGACAAGAAGACTAAAGACTGAGTACTTTAAGTGAGATCTCACGTATAGCTATAAAAGTAGGGGGCGCTCCCATATATAGATATATTGTTTATAACTGTTTTATCAAAATTCATTGTCCTGTTGTTCTATTTTGGGATGACAGTATAATTGCTGTAATCACCTGTTTACCAATATATACAGTAAAATATACTTTGATTAAGTACCCCGTTGTGTGGAGTATTGTTTCCCCCAGCAGGTGGAGCCAGTGGATCCCGAGAGGACAATACAGGTATATTGTGTTATATTATATTGTACTGTATTGTATTGCACCACAGCTGTGTAAAGGGGACTGAGGCAAGTTAGTGAGGTTTATTAGCAGAGTACAGACCCAAATCAAACCAGCAGCTCCTTCGGGGGTCAGTGCTACATTTTTTATTATAACTGTCTTACAATTTTATTATATTTTACAGTTTTTTTTATAATAATTTATTATTATTAATAAAATAGCAGAGGTCTGTCCCCTGATTGGACTGAGGACACAGATTCCCCAGTCCCTTTCTCTGCAGCCAGGCAGCAGGGGGAATCTGTGTAGCACAGCATGAGTAGGATGTGCCCATATTGTTCATATTCCCATCGCACATGTTACTGAATTTAAAGGCTCATCTATAATGGGTGCTGCAGCAATCACCAGCTGGACACTGGATATAGCACAGATAAATACACACATTCACCAGCACACCATGGTCTCAAATTGCAGTCCAGAGCTTTTATTATAGAAAGATCACAACAGGATAAGTGCAACATTTCAGAGCCACGCAGGACCACCTTTGTCATCATATGCCTGACGAAGGGGTCCTGCATGGCTCCGAAATGTTGCGCTTGTCCTTGATCTTTCTACAATAAAAGCTTTGGACTGCAACTTGAGATCCATGGTGTGCTGGCAAACATGTGTATCTAACCACATGCCGACCGGCGCGCGCCGATCTACGCCAGCAGAATGGCACGGACAGGCAAATGGGTGTACAGGTACATCCCTTTAAATTTGATCGCCACGGGGATACTCGCGAACGCCTCACGGGGAGGAAGAACAGGGAGATGCTAATGTAAACAAGCATCTCCCCGTTCTGCCTAGTGACAGTGTCACTGATCTCTGTTCCTTGTGATCAGAGCAGAGATCAGTGACGTGTTACACGTAGCCACACCCCCCCCCCCCACAGTTAGAAACACGCCCCTAGGACACACTTAATCCCTACACTGCCACCTAGTGGTTGACCCCTTCACTGCTAGTGTCATTTACACAGGAATCAGTGCATTTGTATAGCTGTATAAATGACAATGGTCCCAAAAATGTGTCAAAAATGTCCGATGTGTCCGCCATAATGTCGCAGTCACGGTAAAAAATCGCAGATCGCCGCCATTTAAAAACAAAATTATTATAAATAAAAATGGCATAAAACGATCCCCTATTTTGTAAACGCTATAACTTTTGCGCAAAGCAATCAATAATCGCCTATTTTTTTTTTATCAAACATATGTAGCAGAATACGTATCAGCCGAAACAAAACAAAAACAGAACAAAACAAAAAAAAATGTTTTTTTTTTATATTTTTGGGGGATAATTATTATAGAAAAATGTAAAAAAAATAATGCGTTTTTTTTTCAAAAAAAGTCGCTCTTTTTTTGTTTATAGTGCAAAATATAAAAACCACAGGGGTGATCAAATACCACCAAAAAAAATCTCTATTTGTGGGGGGGAAAAAAGGACGTTGGTTTTGTTTGGGAGCCACGTTGCACGACCGCGCGATTGTCAGTTAAAGCGACGCAGTGCCGAATCGCAAAAAGTGGTCTAGTCTTTGGCCTGCAAAATGGTCCGGTGGCTTAAGTGGTTAAGGGCGTGCCCAGGCACACCCGGCACACCCCCTTGCTCACACCTATGCTTGTAACTGTCGATTTAATTTTGCAAGTCAAGCAGGCACAACACAGTGTAGGCTTATTTATCTATTATTTATCTTATTGTTTTATGTGTGCGTTATTATTTTCTTCATATAATTACTAACACGTATACCCGCTATGAATAGGAATCTAGTTCATATGGTATGTTGCTGAAAATAATATAATGTAAATGTAAACTCTCCTAATCCTTTGTGATATCTATCTGTAGAAATATTTACACAGTTCTGGAGATTTCCCTTGTGTAACATATATGTGTTATTAGCCTGTGGAGTCAAATTAAAAGAGAATGAAGGGAGATCATTTGGAGTTATGCAGGGAAAAGATCAAAGACTATCTGCACATAATTTTGCTTGCAAAAAAAAACTATTGGGAAGGTATCTGTAGGCCTCATGATATAGCCAGTAACATGAGATTAAACGGCAGTACTAAGCACAGCCCTTCATTGAGAGATCAATCTGGGACATTCCCCAGGTAATTGCCTTCCCATTCATACCTAATGCCGCTGCAATTCTTTTTTTTCCTATTTAAGTAGCGGACGTCAGTCTGCAAGAAGCCTGATTGTTTTCAGTTAACGTTAACTGGGCTGTGATAGGTTGTTGTAACGATTGCTTATAAAGAAATTGAGTGTGTTCTACGATGCCGGCATGGGAAAAAAATTGCACAGCCATGAACTTCTGCGGTAATGTTCAGGCTTATTTAATAGGGCAAAGAGCAGCAGTTGGGAACAACCAATCAGCAATCTGTCTTCTTTGTACTTGCTGGGCTCGTGTCAAAATGATGCAAAGTGAAATCTGATTGGCTGCCATTTTTTTCCTGCACTTTGCACATCTAGGTGGTCAGGTTGATTTACCAAAGAGGTAGAGTACGTTCACTTTGTAAAGTGAATGAATGATTTAGCTTGGTGAATGAGGTGAAGCTGTGCTGACATTAAACACGAGTGAGCAAAAATCCTATTTGTTTTTTCATTTTTTTATTTGGCGATACAGCGGTGTTGGAGGTTGGCAGTGTTGGTGGCTGAACAGTGGTGTAGTGGTTAGCAGTAAAAAGGGCCACTGGTTCAAATCCCAACCACGACGCTACCTGCCTGGAGTTTGCATGTTCTCCCTGTGCCTGCGTGGGTTTCCTCCAGGTACACCGGTTTCCTCCCACACTCCTAAGACATGCTGGTAGGTTAATTGGCTTCTGTCCAAAATTGGCCCTAGTATATGAATGGGGACCTTGGATTGTGGGCTCCTTGAGGGTAGGGACCGATGTGAGTGTGCAATGTACAGGGATAGGGACAATTGTAGATACTCACTCAGGTTGGACTTGTGTCTTTATTCAACCTTACTAACTATGTAACTATGATTTGGTTTTCTTTGCAAAATTAACTTTACTTACCATTTCCTGATTCATTAAAGTGATCACAAAAGGTTTGTTTTATTTTCTATTTTTAAAATAACAAGCATGTCATACTTACCTGCTCTGTGCAAGGGTTTTGTACAGAGCAGCCCCGATCCTCCTTTTCTGGGTTCCCCCGGCGGCGGCGCTCCTGGCTCCTCCTCTTCATCGAGAGCACCAGGTATGTCACTGTTCCTGCCCACAGCTCACCCTTGCATGCAGTTCTTTCCCTCTTGCTGGTTCTCAGATATAATCTTGTCTTATATATATATATATATATATATATATATATATATATATATATATATATATATACACACGCACACACACATATATATGTGTGTATATATATATATATATATATATATATATATATACACACACACACACACACATATATATATATATATATATATATATATATATATATATATATATATATATATATATATTGCCTAAATATTACATTTGAGATATAGATAATTTACTTGATGTATTTCTATTCTATTCTATTTAGAAAAATTTCTCTGCGAAACATGTAGCGCTTTCTCATTATTGCTACTTATTTTCTACAGCCGTGTCAATTACTATTGGGTCCTTCAGGTTCTATGACCCTGACTGGGATATCAAGTTCGCTGTAGTCTGTTACAGTAATGTTTTTATATATGCTATTTTATTATTATGTGAATTATTGAATTATTGTTTTTACCAGTGGTGCCTATAAAGTCCATGTTTCTTTTTCCAATATATATATATTTCATGGTTAGGATGTGGCACTTTGCTATTTAATAATGCACACCCACAAAACCATCCTATGCTTGTGTACTTGGCCATAAGCCTATACCAGTGATGGCGAACCTTGGCACCCCAGATGTTTTGGAACTACATTTCCCATGATGCTCATCTACACCGCAGAGTGCGTGAGCATCATGGGAAATGTAGTTCCAAAACATCTGGGGTGTCAAGGTTCGCCATCACTGGTCTATACCATATTGAGAATTAGACATGGGCGCCGTCAATAAATTGGTTTCGTTCTGTTCCGTTACAGTTCGTATTAAAATGAATTCGTACTTCGTATTTCGTGTTCGAAATTCCGTTGCAATTCGTACGAAATACGAATTGTGGTTAGGTTTGTTAACTTGTACGAACGTTCATTACGATCAATTTAAAGGCAAAAATACACCTCAATATGACAGTCGATGCTGATGGAAATTTGATTTTTATCCGAAATACGAAATTCCGTTGAAGAATTTTCTATCTGAAATACGAATTTTCCTTAGATGAGGGGCTCCCACCATCCCTGTGCTGTGGTGACTTCCTCCTGGGGATTCGTAAACAAAAGTTTGTATTTCGTACAAAATTCGGACGCATGGCAATTCGTATTTCGGATCCTCCCGAACGTACGAATTTATGGAAATTCGTATGAATTTGAGATTCGCACGAAACTAATCGCACATGTCTATTGAGAATTGGCTAATGTGCCAGGTCTGCAGCTATTCTCTGGCTAGTTCACTGACACTGCCTTTCTGCCTTTCTGTCAGGCGTTCGGTGGGCGCCAGCGGACATCAAGTCCGCGGTACCCCATGATAGGCCAACAAGAGCGAGCCGCAGCTCCCTATCCAGGAAAGTCGGATCACAAATATACAGTCTCTCACAAAAGTGAGTACACCCCTCACATTTTTTGTAAATATTTTATTATATCATTTTATGTGACAACACTGAAGAAATGACACTTTGCTACAATGTAAAGTAGTGAGTGTACAGCTTGTATAACAGTGTAAATTTGCCATCCCCTCAAAATAACTCAACACACAGCCATTAATGTCTAAACCGCTGGCAACAAAAGAGGGTACACCCCTAAGTAAAAATGTCCAAATTGGGCACAATAAGCCATTTTGCCTCCCCAGTTCATGTGACTCGTTAGTCTTACAAGGTCTCAGGTGTGAATGGGGAGACGGTGTGTTTAATTTGGTGTTATCACTCTCACTCACTCATACTTGTCACTGGAAGTTTAACATGTCCCCTCATGGGCATGGAGTTCACCAGAGCTTCACAGGCTGGAGTGCTCTTCCACTCCTCCATGACGAAATCACAGAGCTGGTGGATGTTGGAGACCTTGCGCTCCTCTCCACCTTCCATTTGAGGATGCTCCACAAATACTCAATAGGGTTTAGGTCTGGAGACATGCTTGGCCAGTCCATCACTTTTACCCTCAGCTTCTTTAGCAAGGCAGTGGTCGCCTTGGAGGTGTGTTTGGGATCATTATCCTGTTGGAATACTGCCCTGCGGCCCAGTCTCCGATGGGAGGGGATCATGCTCTGCTTCAGTATGTCACAGTACATGTTGGCAATCATGGTTCCCTTAATGAACTGTAGCTTCCCAGTGCCGGCAGCACTCATGCAACTCCAGACCATGACACTTCCACCACCATGCTTGACTGTAGGCAAGACACACTTGTCTTTGTCCTCCTCACCTGGTTGCCCCCACACGCTTCACACCATCTGAACCAAATAAGTTTATCCTGGTCTCATCAGACCACAGGTCATGGTTCCAGTAATCCATGTTCTTAGTCTGCTTGTCTTTGGGATACTGTTTGCAGGCTCTCTTGTGCATCATCCTTCTGGGACAACAGCTATGCAGACTAATTTGATGCAGTGTGTGGCGTATGGTCTGACCACTGACTAGCCGACCCCCCCGCCCATTCAACCTCTGCAGTAATTCAACCTGTCCTGTTAAACCGCTATATGGTCTTTTTCACCGTGCTGCAGCTCAGTTTCAGGGTCTTGCCAATCTTCTTATAGTCTAGGCCATCTTTATGTAGAGCAACAATTCTTTTTTTCAGATCCTCAGAGAGTTCTTTGCCATGAGGTGCCATGTTGAACTTCCAGTAACCAGTATGAGAGAATGAGTGCGATATCACCAATTCACACCTGAGACATTGTAACACTAACGAGTCACATGACACCAAGGAGGGAAAATGGCTAATTGGCTCCAATTTGGACATTTTCACTTAGGGGTGTACTCACTTTTGTCTCCAGTGGTTTAAACATTAATGCTGTGTTCAGTTATATTGAGTGGACAGCAAATTTACACTGTCATACAAGCTGTGCACTCACTACTTTACATTGTAACGAAGTGTTATTTCTTCAGATATACTGTATACATGATCCAGCACAGAGGTGCTGCCCTGGAGCAGTAAAACTCCTATAGGGCAGACCTTAAGTGGTTAAAGCAAAGCTACACTGCATCTGAGCGCCACAAGTCAAAAATGTCAACTGTCAAATGTCAAGTCAACTCACCCATCCATCCATGTCTCCATGCTTTATTTTATTGAAAAAATCACTTTGAAAAACATGACATGAACAGATACGCTGACTGAGCGTGCTGCTCTGTGAAACCCCCGGGCTCCAGGAAGATAGGCCGTGGTGTTCAGCAGGCTCCAGACCAGCTAAAGCATGTCCCCAATGCCGCCGTACAGCTGCACTTCTGCCCTGTGGCGGTGGAAAGAGCCAGGATAATGGCCTTAGAGCTTACCTCTTGGCTCAGAGTGAAGATTCTGGGAGCACAAATAAAAGAACCCGGTCCAGGAGGGAAAGAAGTTTGGCTCCCCTGATATGAGGGGGGGACCGGGGAGGGTCGGATGCGGACCCCCATACAGGGCCAACGAGTGACAGGCTTTGGAAAGGGTGTTGCAGCACATGGCAATGACCAAATACCTCTGAGCCCAAAGCAGAGCTGTACAACCCTAGGAAAGGGATCTTCCAGGAGAAGGGAGAGACACCTCAGTTTATGCCGGTGGAATGGAGGGTCCGGAGGGGGAGTGTATTGGAGGGGACCCAAATCTTCAGGAGATGGAAGGAATCCCAGGAGGGATGGTTGAATCCCTGGAAGTTGAAAGTCGTGGTACTAAAAAACCCAGCAATGAATCAGCAAAAATCAGCAATGGACTTGTGATGAATCCAGAGACAGCCTCTACAGGGCAGGTGCAGTATGTTAACCCTTTGTATGGTGATCTTAATAATGAACAACTGTAAGTGCATCTCAATCAGAGTTAATAGTGGATTGGGACTTAAGAGAACATTTGAGAGCACTTAATACAAAGAAAGACATTCAATTACTTATAACCGCTGTTGAATCATCCTGCAAACAGGCTGTGGAGGGGTTAAGGGAGGATATAGGGGCACTGGGGCACAGAGTAGAGGAAATGGAGATGGGCCAGGAGGATATTAGACAAGGAGTGGCTGATATCAAAGATATGACAAAACATCATGAGGAAGTGTTGAATTCTCTGTTAGGTCAAATGGATAATCAAGAAAATAGAGATTGTAGGCAAAATATATGTATAAGGGGCCTGCCTGAAATAAAACAACATTTTGAATTGCTTCAAAAGGTGAGCAGTCTGTTCCAGTTAATTCTGAACTGGATACGATTGAAATAGATAGTGTCCATCGTGCCCTTGCCCCTACCCCCCCAAAATGGGCAAAGACCAACAGATGTCATTTATAAACTACATAGATATCCAGTGAAAGAAACCATCATGAAAGCATCCCGTAATAAATCCACGGTTGATTTTGAAGGTGCACAAATATCCTTATTTCCATATTTATCATATAGAATTCTTATGTAATGAATAAATCCTTGTTGGAAGTTCTACAAGAAGCTGATGTTAAATATCGCTGGGGATATCCCTTTAATGTTATAGCAACCCGGAATGGGAAAACAACAACACTTAAAACGAAAGATGACTTGCAACACTTCATAAAGATGCTGGAGCTCCCACTGGTGGACTGTCTGGATTGAAGATTGAATAACTACAAACCATCACTACAATGACCAGAACTATGGCAACAAGTGCTAGTTAAAGGTCGATGGAAAATTGATGGTGATGTGGATAAGACAAGACTATAATCTGGTCATAAAAGATATGCCTGAGTAGTGGTGTAAAGCGAAAAAAGGCTAAGAGGATATTTCCTAGAGTTGACTGGGGGGGGGATCTTTTGGGTGGGGGGTGAGGTTGTTTTTTTCCCCTCTGTTCTCTCTTGATCACTCACCACCCTCCCCCCTTTTTTTATCTTGTTTATTACCCCTCTTATATGTGAGAGGGCTTTGTTTGATTGGTAAGAGGGGCCTCCTCTGGTATGAACTGCATCACATGAATGCAGAGATAGTTTTTTTTTGCAAGAGACGCACTTTGTGGCAGGGTCAACCCCTCGTATGTCTCTTTTTCCATATAATCCATTGTTTCATGCACCTTCACCCATTCCTAGGGCTAGAGGTGTTACAATAGCTATAAACAAACAATAATCCCCTAGTACCTACAGAAACATGAGTAAATCCTGAGGGCCATTTTCTTTTTGTTAAAGGAAAGATCCAGGGCCAGTGTTATACTCTAGCTACTATATATGCCCCCAATAGCCATACCGTTGTGCCTTTATTGTGACCAGGCAGGTCACTTTTTGAAGTCTTGTCCTACCGATCCAGGGAACGACCGGAACCTTGAGGTCCTGTCACTGACAGAGCTTAGGTGGCATTGTTTCATCCACAGTTGTGCAGAAGAATAAGCCCCTGGTTTCAGTCACCCTTTCTTGGGCTCAGTCATCCGCCGAGATACAGGCTCTAATCGACTCTGGGGCTGCAGGCCTGTTCATTGATGGTGCCTTTGTATCGAAGCACTCAATTCTGTTGCAGCTGCATGACACTCCACTTGCCATTGAGGTCCTTGATGGGAGACCTCTACATCCTGCCCATGTGACTCATGAGACGGTTCCATTGTCCATGGCCGTAGGGGCTCTTCACCATGAGATAATCCAATTTCAAGTTATTTCCTCACCTAAGTTTCCGCTGATTATTGGTTATCCATGCTTACAGAGGCACAACCCCTCTTTTAAATGCTGAGGTTCTCTCCTGGTCACCACAATGCAGTGAGACATGCTTCCAGAAAGTAGCCAAGGTCCTGTGCACCTCTTCACTCTCCTCCCTGATAGAGGAGTACTGCAATTTTAGCAATGTCTTTAAAAAGGTCAAGCTGGTAGTTTGCCTACCCCCGGCCGTATAACTGCGCAATTCACCTTCAACCTGGTGCCATACCCCCTCGTGGCCAGGTTTACCTTTTACTGGTCTTGGAGGATAAGGCCATGGAGGAGTATGTTGTAGATGCTCTTTCTTGAGGTTTCATCTGCAAATCATCGTCTTCTGCTGGTGCTGTTTTCTTCTTTGTGAAGAAGAAGAGTGGTGAACTGAGACCTTGTATTGATTATAGGGCTCTCAATTTTTTCACGATTAAGAATGCTTATCCGATTCCGTTGATTACAGAGATATTTGACAGTTTCAAGGGAGCAACGGTTTTCACAAAGCTTGATTTGAAAGGAGCATACAATCTTGTGCGGATTAAGGAGGGCGACAAGTGGAAAGCTGCATTTAATACCAGAACAGGCCATTATGAGTACCTCGTAATGCCTTTTGGCCTTTGTAATGCCCCGGCAGTTTCCAGGCATTTATTAACAATGTTCTCCGAGATTTGTTGCAGTTATGTGTGGTGGTTTATCTTGATGATATCCTCATATTTTCCAAGACCCCGGAGAGCCACCACACAGATGTCTGTTGTGTGCTTCAGAAACTAAGAGAGAACAATTTCTATTGTAAATGAGAGAAATTCCATCATGAACAGGTTAAATTCCTGGGTTATGTAATTTCCACTGCTGGTTTTTTGATGGACCCAGAAATTCTTATGGCAGTTCTACAGTGGCCCTGACCCGTGGGTTTATGTCCTCTGCAGCATTTCCTGGGCTTTGCCAACTATTAACGGAAGTTTATTTGTAACTTCTCGTCTCTGGTCAAGCCCCTGACTGATATGACCAGAACGGTAACCCATAGAGTTGGTCTCCAGAGTCCATTAAGGGCTGCTTTGAGACTCTCAAGTCTGCCTTTGTTTCTGCTCCTGTGTTGGCACACCCTGAAACTATGTTACCTTTTATCCTTGAGGTTGATGCTTCTGAGACTGGTGTTGGTGACCTTCTGTCTCAACGTCCTACCTGTGAGAGTGCTATGCATCCTTGTGGCTACTTTTCCAAGAAATTGTCAGTTACGGAGTGCAATTACGAGATTGGTGATAGAGAGCTAGTGGCAGTCATTTTAGCCCTGAAAGAATAAAGACATCTCCTCGAAGAAACCACTGTGCCGTCTCATTATTACTGACCATAAGAATCTGACATTTTTTTCTGAGGCTAAATGCCTCTCTCCCAGAAGGGCACGATGGGCTCTTTTCTTGTCAAGTTTAAATTACTGTGTCTCATTCTTACCCGGTACTAAGAATGTAAGGGCTGAGGTCTTGTCATGACAATTTTCCCCCACTTCCAAGTTGGAGTCGGTTCCGGTTCCTGTGATTCCTCCTGATCGAATTCTGGCTACGGTTCGCACCAGTCTCACTTCTCCTTTGGGTGACAAAATTCTTGCTGCTAAGGTCCATGCTCCTCCTGAGAAACCTTGTGACCGCTGCTTTGTCCCAGAGAATCTCCATACTGCTCCAGATTTACCATTCTACCAAGGCTGCTGGCCACCCTGGGAAGAATCAACTCTTTTGGGCCATTTCCCAACAGTTCTGGTGGCCTAGTCTACGTGCTGATATAACTGCCTTCATAGCTGCCTGTTCCATGTGTGCTCAGAGTAAGACTCCACGACACCTTCCAGTGGGCCTCCTACAACCCATACTCAATGGAGAGAGGCCCTGGACCCACCTGCCTATGGATTTCATTGTGGAGTTACTCAACTCCCAGGGCAACACAGTTATCCTTATGGTGGTTCTCAAAGATGTGTCATTGTATTCCACTGAAGAAGTTTCCCATTTCTAAGGAACTGGCTTCCGTTTTTGCTCGGAAGATTTTTCCCTTACATGGGCTACCCAAGATGATTGTCTTGGACAGGGGTAGTCAGTTTGTGTCCCGGTTCTGGCGAGCTTTTTGTGCACAGTTGGGAATTCAGCTTGCTTTCTCCTCTACGTATCACTTGCAGTCTAATGAGGCCACCGAACGAGCCAATCAGTCCTTGGAGCAATTCCTACATTGCTATATTTCTGACCATCATAACAACTGGTCAGACCTATTACCGTGGGCAGAGTTTGCTTAAAACAGTGCCTTGAATTCTGCTTCCTGATTGTCCCCGTTTATGGCCAATTATGTTTTCCAACCTTCCATGTTGCCTGACTCGTTTGTTTCCGCGGAATGTTCCTGCGTTAGAGGAGCATCTCCGTGGTCTTGGTTCCACTTGGGCACAAGTCCAGGAGGCTTTTCGGCATGCTAATGATAGGTAGAGACTCCATGCTGACCGCAGGCGCCTGCCTGCACCTTCCTAACAGGTTGGGGACAGCGTCTGGCTGTCATCTCACAACCTCCGACTTCGTGTTACCTCACTGAAGTTCGCACCTCAGTTTATTGGGCCTTTGTGTATTCTTTGCAGGATTAACCCAGTGGCTTAGACCCTCCTTCTAATATGCGTATTTCAAATGTTTCATGTCTCCTTATTGAAACCTTTGGTCTGCAACCGCTTTACCACCTCGGCGTTATGTCCTCACCCTGTAAATGTTTAGAACCATGAGGAGTATGAAGTACAGTCCATTGTTGTCTCTGTAGGTTCTGTGGGCGCATACAGTACTTGATGCATTGAAAAGGAAGTTCTTGGGTCTCATCCTCAGACGTACATGCCCCTGTCCTCCTCTGTGATTTCCATAGATGTTTTCAACTCAAGCCTGGTGGACCTCCGAGGGGGAGGGGTGGTTGAGGAGGGGGTACTGTCAGGGCTGGGCTCAGCCCTTCCTTCTCTGAGCTGGCCGCTCAGTTGTCAGCTAATTGCCAGCTCCTATCTCTCCACAGTTACTCAGCTGATATCCTGTTTGTCAGTCCTGTCTACTTAAACCATCTAGTCCAGAGGAGCTCTGCTTTCGCCTTAGTCAACATCACAGAAACTCTCCTGTGTTCCTGTTCAAGACTTGCTCTTCTGACATTCCTTCTGGCTCCAGATCCTGCTTGCTGTTCCAATACATTGATCCCTGACTTCTGACTATCCGTTACAGTTCCTAAACTTTGGCTATGTTTTGACTACGTTTGTTCTTTTTACTTTTATTATTAAACAAGTATGATTTAACTTTACTTCTGTCTCGGCCTGATTTCATGGTTTCTGACAGTTGCCTGTTTGGCGCACGTCCTGAATTTGGTGGTGAAGCGGTTCTTGAGCAGGTACCCAGGCTTACAGGATCTCCTGTAAGTCTGTGGTCATTGCCACCAGTCATACAATCAGAGTACTCGGCTAGTTGACATTCAAAAGGAATGCAACCAGCCCACCAACCGCCTCATTTGTGACATGCCCACCAGGTGGAACTCAACATTGGCAATGCTGCAGTGGCTGCACACACAGCAGAGGGCCATCAATGAGTACATGTGCGAGTATGGCACCAGGACAAGGTCAGAGCAGCTTGGCTTCATTTCACCATGCCACTGGCTACTGATCAAGGATGCATGCACTGTCCTGTCACCATTTGAGGAGGCCACAAGGATGGTGAGCAGTGACAAAGCATGCATCAGTGACACTGTCCCTCTAGTCTGCGGAGGAAGAAGGCGTTCTGCGGAGGAAGAAGAGGACTTCCTTACCTCTCAAGGCCCTCTTTATCCAGATAGCATTTCTATTTCAGAGCATATAGTGCCTGGGGGACCCCCACGCCATTTTTTAAAACATTTGGGCTCGGGGGTTCCCCTTAATATCCATACCAGACCTGAAGGGCCTGGTAGGGATTTTGGGGGTGACATCCACACCAATTTTTTGTGGTATTTTTGGTATTTTTATCTATATTTCTGGGATCAGACAATACATTACAGCCGCGAGCAGTTTTAAATTACATTTTTTCCTTTAGAAATGCAATTTTGCTGTGGCACTGTTAAAAACATGGGAAAGATGAGCTACTTTACAGGCATATTGAGGACACCCCCCAGGTATGATATTTGTAGGAATATATCATTTTTATTGTTTCACTTTAAGCATTATTAAAATCACTGCTCCCGAAAAAACAGCTGTTTTTAAAACTTTTTTATGCATTTATACATATCCCCTAGGGCAGGACCTGGGTCCCAAACACTTTTTATGGCAATAACTTGCATATAAGCTTTTAAAATTAGCACTTTTGATTTTTAATGGTGTTCACGTGTTTGAACACATATTATTGGCCTGTTCGCATTTTCTTCTGCGAACCGAACCGTGGGGAGGAGGGGGGGTGTTTCACTTGTCCCTAGATGTAAGACAAGACCTTCCAATCTCACACCCAGTACAAAAATAGAATCAGGCTGAGGGCCGCTCAGCTTTCATAATCAGCTTTGCATTCTATGAATGAATACAAAAATTCCTGGCAGTGGCATGGAAATTATGTCACAACCTCCAACTCAGCCTCAGTTAGAGGAAGCTTTGTATTCTTTCATAGAATAAAAAGCTGCCTATGAATGGTTGAGTGCCACTCAGCCTGACTGTATTTATACTACTATCTATACCATGACTTGGATAAATTAGAACCTTTATAGACATTCATCAAGTGAATGACGATCATCAGCTCACAAGAAGTGGGACAAGTAAGTATTTCCTTTTTTATATTTAATCTCGCAAAAGAGTTGCATTGGGATTCCTTTATATATAAGACATGCTGAGCAGTCTTCAAAGAATTTTGACAACGCTTGCACGTGGTAATATTTTACTACGTAAATATTTGCAGCCGTCTTGCCTTCAACTTTGACAGACGTGTCTGTTCATTTAGATGTTCTTAGATAGTCAGTTTTGTGTTTCCTTCCAGATATTAGTCTTTTAGATGTTACAGCTCTGTCTAACAGCTTTCATGGAGGCATACACTGGAAAAGTTAAAACAATCTGTTTAGCATACGGAATCATTAGGAATTCCTAGAAGAAGAAAAAAGGGGATGAGATGGAAGGCAGAGAACATCAATGGCCTGTCAATCTCTCTCAAAGAATGGGTCTAATCCTCAGCTCTAGAGAGGTAATGAAACCTTTTTCTTTCACTCCAGATACGCGGATGGAGGCTCCATTTGCCTTTCATGTCTGAAATGAACTGTTAAATGGCCAGAGATGAAAGTGAAATGGAACTCCCTACCTCTCCATAGATAGAAGCTTGGGGTCATCAATGACCTTACATCAGCAAGTCTCACCTTGCACATCAGTGTCAGCGCTGGGTCAGGAATTAACTAGACCTTATCCTTCACTGCTAAATTGTCCCTGAGCAAGCATGGATAAAAATATACCTTCAGCAGAGATAAAAGATGAAAAAGTCACTTAATAAATCCCCTGTCTCATGGGAAGTGAGAGGAAATGATATGTAAAGAAAAAAAAAAGATAAAATATGCATAGAGGCTGTTTGACCTGAGGAACGGGGTAAATTATTATTACAAAAAAGAATATAATCAGTGCGAACCATAGAAAGAATTTAAAAGTAAAATTAATTAATCACACGGAGTTAAGAAACTCATGTACGATTTGGCAAAGGACTCGGCTAAAGGGTCAATGCACCCAAAATTAGTTGAGTAATTGTTGTTGATGAGTTGAATTCTTATCAAAAAGGAACTCTTAAAGAGGAAGTAAACCCCGATAGGTTTACTTCCTCTTTGATTTCCTGCAAAGGTAAAGCATAATGGACTACTATGCATCGCATCACATCACATAGTAGTCCATTATGTGTCACTTACCTGACACAGGAGCCAGCGAAGTCACCACTGTCCCCTGTAGTTCCGAGCGTCCATCTTCTTGGTGGGTCTCCGTGGGTCTCGCTGCTCCGGCGCTGTGATTCACCGGAGCAGCGAAGACGTGTCTCCCGCACATGCGGACGGGAGCTGACACTCGCAGCATATCGCCGCGATCTGCGGCTTACCCAGTGCTCCTGCACGCCAATGTCTAAGGCACATGCGCCGTAGACAGCGGTGGCTGTCTCCAGGTAAATATCTCCTAAACCGTGTAGGTTTAGGAGATATTTCTTGGACCTACAGGTAAGCCTTAATCTAGGCTTACCTGTAGGTCAAAGTGTGTTGTAAGGGTTTACAACCACTTTAAGCCCCATACACACTATCAGAATTTCTGCTGATTTTTTCCTTCAGATTTATCAAAACCACGTAGTGCAAGGGCTTGCCTGATTGCATACAAATTGAAACTCCTAAGGTTTGACCTCCTATTATATGGTTTTGGTAAGTCTGAAGGAAATAATCAACAGAAAATCTGATAGTGGCTTTACAGTGAAATCCACATTTTCTTAGTAACCAAATCTACGTATATTTTCAGATACCATTTCAAATTTTCAAGGATGTGCCACTAATTTTTTTCTTTTTTTTTCTTTTTTTTTCTTTTTTTTGTTATTTCACACAAGGGGAAAAGTGTCAGGAATAGTGAGACTCCATATGGTGGGGCAGAGATAGGAAAACATATGAGATCTGGTGAGGCTTGGCCTCAGTTCTGAAAGGGACCCTGTTAAATAAGTTAGAAGTCTCAACAAATCCCATGCCTGCAAAAGGAGAAATTGAATATTTAGTTATCCTGCTGTCACCCCCCTGCTGAGCACTACACCAATGCTGAGAGATTACCCTCCAATGACTGCTTGGAAACTGACACTCCCAAGGTGGACAGTGAGCAGAACAGTAATGACATTCCAAGATATCACTTCAAATCTTTTGAGACTAGCAGTCAGAGGCAGTGGTGCCTTAGATCTCACACTATAGATATAGAGCTATAGCATAAGGATGTAGGCACAGGGGTGCCTCTGCATCCTCATAACAGGAAATGCATTGCTATTTTTCAGGAAGATTTCAAGACAAAATGTAAATTTTTCTGGGCACTCCCTAGGAACAATTACCACTGCATTCTTCCAAAATTTTTACTGTTTAAAGCAGTAGTAAATCGCACCTTTAACCACTTGCAGACCGGACCATTTTGCTGGTCAAAGACCAGACCACTTTTTTGCGATTCGGCACTGCGTTGCTTTAACTGACAATTGCGCGGTCGTGCGACATGGCTTCCAAACAAAATTGATGTCCTTTTTTCCCCACAAATAGAGCTTTCTTTTGGTGGTATTTGATCACCCCTGCGGTTTTTATTTTTTGATCTCTGCTCCAATCACATGAAGCAGAGATCAGCGTCACTAGTTGCTAGGCAGAATGGAGAAATGTTGTTTACACAGCATTTCCTCCTTTCGGCCGCTCCGTGAGACGATCACGGGGATGCTCGCAGCGATCGAGTCCGCGGGTCCCGCGTCCGGACTCACGGGGGTCCCGACCAGCGCGGGAGCACGCCGCCGCCGGCGCGCTCCCGATGGCAGGGCGGCATTGAATATTGGACATACCTGTACGCCAATATGCCTGCCCGTGCCATTCTGTCGACGTACATCGTCGTGCGCTGGTCGGGAAGTGGTTAAGGAAAAAAAACCCTGCAAGACAAAAACACAATGTGCTAGTATGCATCACATTATGTAATATTTACTTTAGAACAAAGCCCTCCAGCAGCACGCTGTCACAGCTGACAGGGCTTCCATCTTCACCAGTATTCCTTCCAAGTTTGAGTGCAAGATTCACATTGGCTGAGCCCCGATTACGTTACTGCCACTCATACGGGTGAGAGTCGTGGCTGTGGCAAGGAGCACCGGTTGCATGCAGTGTGAATATCTCCTAAACTGTGTAGCTTTAGGAGATATTTGCCGGGCCTTAAGGTAAGCCTTATTATAGAGAAGTCCCTGTAGATGTCCAATTGAGACGAAACGCGGCGGGGAAGGCTTATCGCTCTCCACATTTTTATTTATATGTGATCAGTTTTTAAATTATTTTTTATACTTGCTGGTCTTATAAACCCATAATTTTTTTGACCTGCACCATTGAAGTATTCCCTTTTTTTCTATATGGTTTGACTGGATGGGAGTGGGTTCCATTATTGACAAAGTAAGATTCCCTACGTTGGTCGGATACCATGGAGACCTTTTCAAGTAGAGAGGAGATGCCACTGAGTTCTTCTTCCTGGTTCCACTTAGGAGAATACATCCATTGGGATATTCATGCTCGTTCAATTCGATGTCGTATGACATTCTGATCCATCTATTTCGGTAAGAGTGCATAAACCTCTTCTTATTGCCAGGATTCACCTGCTCTAGATTAATTTTTTCATCTGGATTTTTTAACTTCACAGTGAGACTGTCACTTTGATTGTGAATTTTTTTTTTTTTTTAGAATTGTGGCCATATGACTATTTCTTATATGGTCTTATCCCATTATTTCACTTATTTCACTTATTGGGACTTTAATGTTTCATTATTCAATATCATATATTTTTTTATTTATTTGTTAGCGCTACATTTTCTTCAGCACTTTATTTGTCACATTCTAGTGTAGCTTTTTCACTGTTGCTCAGTCATATTTTATTATAGGCTTACCTGTAGGTACAAATTACAAATAAGACTTTACTACCACTTTAAATTGACCACTTTCGGCTTTTATCATTATAAGTTGGGTCTGGTCCTTCTGAAAAAAGATGATCATCCAAGAAACAGAGAGCTGTCCTGCATGCTAACCACAAGGCCCCTTGTATGCTTCCAATAATGGTCTCTATGCAAGGCATTTCAAGGGCCCCTTCCTAATAACACAGTGTCACAAGTCCTTGCTTTAATTCAGAGTTAGCAAGGTTGAATAAAGACACTAGTCCACCCAGTTCAACCTGAGTGAGATTCTACAATTGTCCCTATCCCTGTACATTACACACTCACATCCATCCCTACCCTCAAGAAGCCCACAACCTAAGGTCCCCATTCATATACTAGGGCCAATTATGGACAGAAGCCAATTAACCTACCTGCATGCCTTTGGATTGTGGGAGGAAACTGGAGTACCTCGAGAAAACCCATGCTAGGCACAGGGAGAACAAGCAAACGCTAGGCAGATAGTGTCATGGTTGGGATTTGAACCAGTGACCCTTACAATTGTCTCTATCCCTGTACATTGTACACTCACATCCATCCCTACCCTCAAGGAGCCCACAACCCAAGGTCCCCATTCATATACTAGGGCCAATTATGGACAGAAGCCAATTAACCTACCTGCATGCTTTCGGATTGTGGGAGGAAACTGGAGTACCTGGAGGAAGCCCACGCAGGCACAGGGAGAACATGCAAACTCCAGGCAGATAGAGTCATGGTTGGGATTTGAACCAGTGACCCTTCTTACTGCTAGATGAGAGTGCTAACCACTACAGCACTGTGCTGCCCCTGATTCCTTGGTAAAAATAAAGAAAGACATTGGAGGACCAAAGCCCAACCAAAAATAGACGGACTCCCTATGGAGGATAAATGTGTTTTATGGTTGCCGCTATACCAAACTTCACCAACGGGTGTCTACAGGTAAAGTGTTAAAGTAGAAATGGGTAAGCTGTGAGTGAACTGGACCCATCATTACATGGATTACATCAAAGTCACTAAAAACTGGACTTCCCATTTTCCTTAAAATCTACTTTTAAAAGAGACCAAACATATACGGTATAGAATCCTATTGATGCTAAAAAGAAAAGTACAGGTGTAAATAAAAAGCAAGTTTTTTTTTTTTCCAACAAGTGATGAAGTTGTCGGCTGTTCAAACTGACACCGAAACACTGTCTCATTTGTTAATGACAAGTTCCTTCCTTCCCTGGGCAATTTCTTCCTCCAAACAAAGAACACGACAACCATCTACAGTGTACCCGGTATCATTATTAATGCTCGTAGCAAGCCTACACATTAGGCAGATCGTTTTTTGTTTGCTCCAAAACACTCCATAAATTATTTAGTTTGCAAAATGCCACTTTGAGCAGGTTCGGTTAATTGAATGGAATAATTTATGGTAAAAGCCACCAAAAAGGATCAATGCAGATGGCACTGGGAAATGATGGGGTTTCAGCAAGGACAATTTGATTGTTATCCCTCATTATAATAATGTTGAAGGGAGAAGGCATGAGCGTTGGTTGAAAAGAATCAATATTTGATGAACGTTGAGGCGATGGAGGTGGAACAAAGGTGGAAACTCAGCTTAATAATTAATTGCGTTCCAAACGTCGGGCAAAAACAGTTTTGTTTATCTCTAATCGCTGCTGTCATTTGTTACCAGATTAAAATATGTTTTCCTTTTTGATTTTTTGGGAGGAAAATATAATAGGTTCATCCTTTAAGCTATGATGTGTCGGTAATGGTGTCTGTTTCATTTGTATCTTGTTTACTTCCCATTTAGCCTTGGAGTGATGCGTCGTGATCACTGTCATTGATTTTAGAGACCTGTTAGAACAGCCTGCAAATCTACCATTTGGGAAATGTTCAGCGCTTATTGTTTGGATTTTTCATACAAATGTGCTTTGCAACAAAAAGTAAAAGGTCTTTTGGAATTTTGATGTGAATGTAGCAAAAAATATACGGCTACAATCTATCAAAATATAAAAAAGCACTAAGCATAGATAGTAGCAGTTAAAAGGGGTTGTAAAGGTTCGTTTTTTATTTTCTACATAGGTTCCTCTAAGCTAGTGCATTGTTGGTTCACTTATCTTTTCCTTCGATTTCCCTTCTAAATGTTTTTTTTCTTTGTCTGAATATTTCACTTCCTGTTTCTCCTCAGTAAACTTCTCACCATCATCTGAGCTGGTGGTTAGTCAGCCAGAACAGCTTACTGAACAGCTTACTGAGGAGGAACAGGAAGTGAGAAATTCAGACAAAGAAAACAAAGAAAAAAAACATTTATAAGGGAAATCGAAGGAAAAGGTAAGTGAACCAACAATGCACTAGCTTAGAGGAACCTATTTAGAAAATAAAAAACAAACCTTTAGAACCCCTTTAAAGTGATACTAAACACACACACACATTGTTTTACTTACATCATCCTTTCTCTTTTTGTATATGATGATGACACTGTAATTATTTTAATTTGAAAAAAAAAAATCGAAGTGCCTTTCTCCTAATCGATATACAGCTATCACATGACCCGGATCTTTGCCAGCCTGTCTGCAGGAAAACATAAGCAGGTAGAGCGTCACATGTTCAAAAAAAATAAATAAAGCAGCCTTTGAAACGCAGTGTAAAAACAAATAAATAAAATCAAAAAACTGTTTTAAATTGGCATTCAATTATATATTTGAAATCAAATCTTTATTATTTGTGGAAATAACATGGTGTGGGCAGACTTCTGCCAGTCACAGGCCCTGTCATGCCCCTCCATCCTGTATCTTAGAATATAGAATAAGAGGGGGTGTCACGTACCTGATGGTAGAGCCCGGAATGCAGGGAGCGGCCTCTCGTATACCTCTGACTCGGGAACCCCTGGTAGAGCTGACTGGGGCTCGAGAGTACAAAGGGGCACAAGTGCCTACACAAGTGCCTACAAGATAGCTGATGTAGAGGGCAGGAAACAGCAGACAGCAGGGAGGTGTCTTGTAGTCCAGCAGCAGGATGCAGACAGCAGGCAGGGCACAGCAAACAGCAAGGAGGTGTCTTGTAGTCCAGCAGCAGGATGCAGACAACAGGCAGGATACCGGGTAGAGAAGACAGGCCGGGTCAAACACAGGCGGGCAGATCAGGTACCAAAGCAAAATCCAAAGAGTAGTCAGAGTCCACGCCGGGACTGGGGCAGGCAGCAAGCAGAGGTGTCAGGAACAAGCCGAGTCAGATACGGATCAGAACAGGTAGCAGGGGTCTCAGGAAACGCTGTGGACCGGACAGCAAGACAGCAAGGCATCAGTCTTCTTTAAATAGCATATCTTGGCGCAGTGCTGTCACAAGGGACGCACGCATTCCCACGCGTCTGTGTGCTATTGCTCACGTGCGTGCGCAAAACAGCTTTCTTGCGCACAGGAGTTCTACTGACACCCAGATTGCTTGAATGTTTGCTGGAAAGCCTTTCCTGACGGGGGGGGGGTGAAGCCTCCATTAATCTACATGTAATATCCCACCCCCATTGTGCTTAGCTGGTTAGGGGGCAACAAGGAGCAGTGAGGGACTGGGCTGTCAATATACACCTTTTGGGATTTTTTTACCAAAAATATGTTGCAGAATAAGTATTGGCCTAAATTTATCAAGAAATGTGATTTTTTTTACTTTTTTTTTTTTTGGATGTACACGGAAAATTTGGAGGTAAGGGACCTTACGGTACCAATAGGCCAAACACAGAAAGAAAGCCATATAGTAAAAAATATGAATTTATTAAATCATACTAAAATTACTCAGACATATAAAATCTAACATTTATTCCAATTCCTTATGGTCTATAACAAAAACCTGACATTCTATTATGAACCAGTATGCCCTCCATCCCAATGTGTTCAACATGTTTCACCTTAATAGACTTCCTCAGGAACAAGGGACTAGGAGTATCCAATCCACAGAGAAGTAATGTGTTACAGTCTAAATATACATGAAAAAAAGGAAAAAATAAATAATAAAGGAAAACATATCATTGTAATTCAATAGCGAAGCAATATACACATAAAGCATAACAAAATATTACAAATCATAATTGCAAGTGTGTGGAAAAAAAAAGGGAGTAGGGAAGCTCCTCCCCCCAAAAATAAGCTTATACACAGTTAAAATGTTGAGTAATCCCCTTACCTCCAAACAAAGGGGGAAACACCAGCACATTAGGGGGTTAGTTCCCATCAAAAACAATCCCCATCACTACCACCGCAAACGATGCCAGCTTTTTACTCACTGATCACCAGTCTAGTGTAAAACACACATGTCCCCAAAACACACATGTCCCCACACATGTCCCCAAATAATAAAAACACATGCCCCCCACATATGTCCCACTAAAATCACATGTCCCAATGATTATCTGCACACATATGTCTGTGATCACCTGCGCACATCTGTACATGATCATTTGCGTACATATGTCCGTGATCACACAAACCAATTATTATACACTTAACAGAATTTTTTTATCAAAAACATGTAGCAGAATACATTTTGGCTTAAATTTATTGCAAAATTAGATTTTATTGAATTTCTTTAAAAAAAAAAAGAAGAAAATATTGTTTGTTTTTTTTTCCAAATTTACGCTCTTTTTTCACTTATATCGCAAAAAATAAAAAACTAAGTCGTGAATAAATACCACCAAAATAAAGCTCTATTTGTGCAAACAAAATGATAAAAAATTCATTTGGGTACAGTGTAGCATGACTGCGCAATTGTTATTGAAAATGCGAGAGCGCTGAAATCTGAAAATTGAGCTGGTAAAGAAGGGGGACGAAAGTGCCCAGTATTGTGGTGGTTAAAGGAACGAATTCTTTATTTTAATTTTTTTAGGTTAACAAATGCTTTAAATAGCTTACCTGCATATGACCTTAAAGGAAAGGTCCAATAGCTTTCAAAATGGGGTTTGACCTATTCTCTTCATTATATGGGACATTATGGAAGAAAATGGCTTAGTTTCACTCTTCCAAAAAAATTGAAATCGCATTCCTTATCTTCCCAAACCCCCTCCTTTTCAGAATTGAAAAAAGTGGGAACAAAAGAAAAAGACAACAATACATGTAATACACAAATTTTTCCTTTAAAATATACCAAATCTAAAGTCTTCATTTAATAAGCAAATCGCCATGTATTTTACCCCCTGTCAGGTTGCATTGAAGAAGCCTGTAAATACATTTTGCCAGCAATGCACGTATGTATGTTGCTTTCATTCGGAATTCAAAATGAGTGATAAATTGTTCTTATTTAGAATGTGTTTTTAGAAGCCTCTCATCATTCTGTTGATCCCTTATTGACCACTTAAGCCTCTTGAGTGCAATATATAATCTTAATTGTGGTGGTGATATATGTAGAGCTATCACATGCTGCCCTTTTTTACTATGAGTGAGTTTTTCTTTATTTGTAACTGCTTGAGCAATGGTAGTATGTAGATTGATTACATGTCAGAAATATGGTAACTTAATCATGTCTTCTGACTGGCCAGGTAAACTACAGAGGTATTTCCTTGTCTCAAGGGGCATTAGTTTGGATTTAGACTTATTATTAGGTAGATGTCATTTTACTTGATCTTCCTTATTAAAAGAGTAACTCCACTTTTGTGAGGGGAAAAATAGCAAATAAAGAAAAAATAATATAGCGTATACAATTGCGACACAAGTCATATTGTAATTGAATGTTACTTAAAATTACCTTTCCTTTTCAATCTGTAGAGCTGTAATTTTCTGTGAAATGCAATGCATTATGGCTTCCTGGAGGTGTTCTGTGTACAATGCAATATGGCTTCCTGGAGGTGTTCTGTGTACAATGCAATATGGCTTCCTGGAGGTGTTCTGTGTACAATGCAATATGGCTTCCTGGAGGTGTTCTGTGTACAATGCAATATGGCTTCCTAGAGGGGTTGTGTGTACAATGCAATATGGCTTCCTAGAGGGGTTCAGTGTACAATGCAATATGGCTTCCTGGAAGTGTTCTGTGTACAATGCAATATGGCTTCCTAGAGGAGTTGTGTGTACAATGCAATATGGCTTCCTAGAGGTGTTCTGTGTGCAATGCAATATGGCTTCCTGGAAGTGTTCTGTGTACAATGCAATATGGCTTCCTGGAGGTGTTCTGTGTACAATGCAATATGGCTTCCTCGAGGGGTTCTGTGTACAATGCAATATGGCTTCCTGGAGGTGTTCTATGATGTGCAATGCAATATGGCTTCCTAGAGGGGTTCAGTGCACAATGCAATATGGCTTCCTGGAGGTGTTCTGTGTACAATGCAATATGGCTTCCTCAAGGGGTTCTGTGTACAATGCAATATGGCTTCCTGGAAGTGTTCTGTGTACAATGCAATATGGCTTCCTAGAGGGGTTGTGTGTACAATGCAATATGGCTTCCTAGAGGGGTTGTGTGTACAATGCAATATGGCTTCCTAGAGGGGTTCAGTGTACAATGCAATATGGCTTCCTGGAAGTGTTCTGTGTACAATGCAATATGGCTTCCTAGAGGGGTTGTGTGTACAATGCAATATGGCTTCCTAGAGGTGTTCTGTGTACAATGCAATATGGCTTCCTGGAGGTGTTCTATGATGTGCAATGCAATATGGCTTCCTAGAGGGGTTCAGTGCACAATGCAATATGGCTTCCTGGAGGTGTTCTGTGTACAATGCAATATGGCTTCCTCAAGGGGTTCTGTGTACAATGCAATATGGCTTCCTGGAAGTGTTCTGTGTACAATGAAATATGGCTTCCTAGAGGGGTTGTGTGTACAATGCAATATGGCTTCCAGGAGGGGTTGTGTGTACAATGCAATATGTCTTCCTAGAGGGGTTGTGTGTACAATGCAATATGGCTTCCTAGAGGGGTTCAGTGTACAATGCAATATGGCTTCCTGGAAGTGTTCTGTGTACAATGCAATATGGCTTCCTAGAGGGGTTGTGTGTACAATGCAATATGGCTTCCTAGAGGTGTTCTGTGTACAATGCAATATGGCTTCCTGGAGGTGTTCTGTGTACAATGAAATATGGCTTCCTAGAGGGGTTGTGTGTACAATGCAATATGGCTTCCAGGAGGGGTTGTGTGTACAATGCAATATGTCTTCCTAGAGGGGTTGTGTGTACAATGCAATATGGCTTCCTAGAGGGGTTCAGTGTACAATGCAATATGGCTTCCTGGAAGTGTTCTGTGTACAATGCAATATGGCTTCCTAGAGGGGTTGTGTGTACAATGCAATATGGCTTCCTAGAGGTGTTCTGTGTACAATGCAATATGGCTTCCTGGAGGTGTTCTGTGTACAATGCAATATGGCTTCCTCGAGGGGTTCTGTGTACAATGCAATATGGCTTCCTGGAGGTGTTCTATGATGTGCAATGCAATATGGCTTCCTAGAGGGGTTCAGTGCACAATGCAATATGGCTTCCTGGAGGTGTTCTGTGTACAATGCAATATGGCTTCCTCAAGGGGTTCTGTGTACAATGCAATATGGCTTCCTGGAAGTGTTCTGTGTACAATGCAATATGGCTTCCTAGAGGGGTTGTGTGTACAATGCAATATGGCTTCCAGGAGGGGTTGTGTGTACAATGCAATATGTCTTCCTAGAGGGGTTGTGTGTACAATGCAATATGGCTTCCTAGAGGGGTTCAGTGTACAATGCAATATGGCTTCCTGGAAGTGTTCTGTGTACAATGCAATATGGCTTCCTAGAGGGGTTGTGTGTACAATGCAATATGGCTTCCTAGAGGTGTTCTGTGTACAATGCAATATGGCTTCCTAGAGGGGCTGCGTGTACAATGCAATATGGCTTCCTGGAGGTGTTCTGTGTACAATGCAATATGACTTCCTAGAGGAGTTGTGTGTACAATGCAATATGGCTTCCTAGAGGGGCTGCGTGTACAATGCTATATGGCTTCCTGGAGGTGTTCTGTGTACAATGCAATATGACTTCCTAGAGGGGCTGCATGTACAATACAATATGGCTTCCTGGAGGTGTTCTGTGTACAATGCAATATGGCTTCCTAGAGGTGTTCTGTGTACAATGCAATATGGCTTCCTGGAGGTGTTCTGTGTACAATGCAATATGACTTCCTAGAGGAGTTGTGTGTACAATGCAATATGACTTCCTAGAGGGGCTGCATGTACAATACAATATGGCTTCCTGGAGGTGTTCTGTGTACAATGCAATATGGCTTCCTGGAGGTGTTCTGTGTACAATGCAATATGGCTTCCTGGAGGTGTTCTGTGTACAATGGGTTTTCCCTAGAAGTCTGCACTAAGATACACGTCAGATTTCAGGCATCCTCTGCAACACAAATTAAATTTTTGTTAAGATACTCCCAAAAGAAAATGACGTCTAAAGGGATGCAGGCCTTGCAATTTTCCTCATTGGAGTCCTGCAGGTACAGCAGCTGGTTGATAATTAAGAAACCACTCCCATTTGGCTCACTTTTGCACATGGGATTTCTTCAGAATAACAAAAAGATAGGAGGAATCTGCAACAAAGTTTGTCAAAATCCTTGTAATGTACATATATCACCCAGAGGGGAATGTTTTTTTCTCAACAAAAGTGGAGTTACATTTTGAGTCATGTATATCAATGGATCGTGTGAGTACTAGTGCACCAAATTTCTTCCTTCCTTCCTTCCTTCCTTCCTTCCTTTCTTATTTTGCTTTGGACTATGAATTATCTATAGAATTAAGCAGAAATCCGAGTGCATATGGGTGATCCCACCTTTGATGGTTCTGGGAAGAATGCAGTGGTAGACCTGACATCCTACATGAAGTGTGTTGGGTTTGAGGTATCAAGATGGCTGCTTAGAACAAAATGGCTTCATTATAAAAAATGTTAGTCTTAGCTTGTTTCCTAATTTACATCTTACATAAATAATTCTGATGACTACTGAAACATATGATTTATATTTCGAGAACCTGTGGCAAGGCAAGTTATTGGAAACCCCTGTTGAATGATATCCAAAAGCCACATGCGATAAACATAACTTGATGGGGACTTCTTGATGAACCATAATCACAAGGCGATTAACTCTTATGCCGCATACACACTACCATACTTTCCGGCAGACTAGGTCCGACGGAATCATTCTGTCGGATAGTCCGATCGTGTGTGGGATAGTCCGATTGTTTTTCTTTAAAAAAAATAAGACGGACCTAGAAATAGAACATGTTTCAAATCTGTCCGACGGACTAAATTCCTATCGGGAAAACCGTTCATCTGTAGGCTGGTCCGACGGACCAAATACGGTGCAGGGGCAGCTATTGGCTACTGGCTATTGAACTTCCTTTTCTAGTCCCGTCGTATGTCATCACGTTCAAAATGAACTGACTTTTCTAACAGACTTTAGTCCGTTCGTGTATGGGCAAGTCCGTTCATTCGGAAGTCCGTCGTAACTCCATCGAAAGTCCGTCTGACCTTTTCTGACGGAAAGTCCGGTCGTGTGTACATAATAAGATCTACTGCAAGCATAATCTTTGACTGGTCAATTTATATCTCGACCCAACCTACCTTACGTCATTTGCTGTATTTAGTCTAAAAGCACCAAAAATTAAAGCAGATCAACTGACTCAAGCTTCTTGGTTCTGTCTGGTCTCTATGTTAGCGACATATATCCCTTGAATTTGGTATCACTGCATTAGCCCACGTACACACGGTCGGAGATTTTGCCAACCAAATCCGTCGGATTTTGCCCGTCGGATTTAGTCCGACGGATTGTGTCCGAAACTGTTGCATACACACGGTCGGGCCAAGTTGGCGAAAAATCTGATCTTTCAGAACGTGATGACGTAATTTCGTTACGATGGGACTACATTCAGGCTAGTAGCCAATAGCTTTGATGTAGGAATTTGATCTGAGCATGCGTGGCACTTGGTCCGATGAAAATGCTCTACACATGATCGGATTAGGTCCGTCCGGCCCAGTTGGTCGGGAAATCTTTCCAACATGTTGGAAAATTGGGTCGGACGGAGATTCGGACGGAATCAGTCCGATGCATACCACACACAGTCGGATTATCTGACGACACGGTCCGATAAGACTCATTCCGACAGATTCTCCGACCGTGTGTACAAGGGCTAACAGGTGTCAGGTATCTGTACCTGAAATGAAAGATTCCACTACAGGTTCTAAAGATTCTTTGAGAAAGAGACAATCTACAGTTGACAAAAGGTGGCAGACAAGTAAGTACAGTTTTTTTTAGACTTGTGCAATTAGTTTCATAACGAATCGAAATTCGGCCGAATTTTGCATCTTTCGGACATTGGGATGCATCTGAATGTCCGAATAAAAAAATAACGAACAGCAACGAAAACGAAAGAAATATAACGAATAAATTTGAATGAATTCGACACAATGACACCGCCGAATCGACACCCCTTAGCCCTTGTACGCACGGTCGGAAATGTGTCCTATCGGACCGTTTTGTCGGATATTCCGACTGTGTGGGGTCTCCATCGAACTGTTTCCGTCGGAATATCCGATAGACCAAGTTTTCCAACTTGCCAGTAAAATTTTACGACAAAATGCTCCGATCGGACATATTCCGATCATGTGTAGCCTACTCCAATGGACAAAGTGCCACGCATGCTCAGATCAAATTCCTAGAGCAAAGCTATTGGCTACTAGCCTGAACGTAGTCCGTCGTAACGAAATAACGTCATCTCGTTATGTACAATCGGATTTTCCGACAACTTAGTCCGAACGTGTGTATGCAACATCACTTCCGGACCTCTTCCGGAATTAATCCGTCGGAATTACTCCGACGGATTTGGTAGTCGGAATCTCCGACCGTGTGTACAAGGGCTTAGAGTTTCTTCATACAAGTACCACAGCACACTGATTGTATAAAAGGAAGGTAATGGGTACTCTTACCCGAAGGTGTGGACCCACACACGTTAGTGGTGAGTCATTCAGGCATCAAGTTGCAGCAATCAATCCTCCCATAGGGGTGATGTAGACCTCAGCTGCACCGAACAATCCTCCGTACTCTCCGCAATCAGGATGTCCAATATGGGATACCACCGACTTGAACTCTAAAGAAGTTACATGTATTCACACCCCAATAGGTGTATGGGAATAAAAATTAAAAAAGGGAAACAGAAGGCCTCCTCATAGAGCAGATTAATCCGGTAAACATTTTTATTAAAGTAAAAAATCAATCTAAATCTAAATACATGCATGCACAAGCCTGCAGGCCATATCTTCCACGCTTTTTTTAAAGATAGTCTTGTTTTTGTACCCCTCTTCACTGATGACTTGTACATGCACTTGTTTATTCATATACATTGTGTTCTTTTTATTTTTATTATATTTGGCTTAGTTTATGCTGCGCCACTGATTTGTAATTTTCACTTTATCACTTTTTCACTGTGGGGTGATTTTTCATTTTAAGCGCTGCATTTTCTGTTCACTATATATATATATTTAAGAAAAAAGACGGGACTCGTGCTTCAATGCAATTTCTTCTTTTACTCAAAAACATTGGGGTAAAAAAAGAAATTGCATTGAAGCACGAGTCCCGTCTTTTTTCTTAAATGCCTAATTGGTGAAGGATTGGGAGTTCCACTTTGACGGTGCTTTGAACTATTAACTAATAGAGAGAAGGAAGTAACCTGCCCTATTTTTGATATATTATACACACACACACACACACACACACACACACACACACACACACACACACACACACACACACACACACACACACACACACACACACACACACACACACACACACACACACACACACATAGATACAGGGCTTTTTTTCAGCGGGAATGCGGGGGAATGCAGTTCTGGCACCTCCAGCACTGAATGTATGTAATAGCATGGAGTGATGGGTGTGCAGGAGGGTCTATTGATGTTGGCTGCTAGGGGATCTATTGTCACTGGTGGGGATCTGATTTTGTGTGAGGGTCTGTTGTTGCTGATGGTGAATCTATTGTTGCTGGAAGGGATCTACTGTTGAGGGAGAGGTCTATATTTACTGCCTGTTGGAGGATCTATTGATGCTGGCTGCTGGGAGATCTCTTGTTGCTGCTGGGGGGGAGGGGGGGGGTCTGCGTGGATATTTTATTACTGGGTGTGATATTTTGTTGTGGGTGGTTCACTGTTGTTGCAGGCAATCTATTGTTGTTGGGGTGGACTCCATTGTTGCAGAGGTAGTCTATTGTTGTGTGAGGATCTATTGCTGGGATTCTATTGTTGCTGACTGCAGGGGATCTATTTTACTGCTTTTCTTTTTATCATTAACATGTTCCATACACATGATTTAGCACCCCCCAACAAATGATACTTGATTCTGTATTTTCTAAAAGGAGCAGTACTGGTAGGTGGCTAGGGGGTGGAATCAAGGGACTGTGGTCAGAGGTGGGTAGGGGGCAGAGACAAGGGGTGACTCAGACGTGGGGGAATTTCTGCACCTATTCTCAGAGAAAAAAACAAAACCTTTGTATATATACAGATATATATATATTTTGCAACAAGGTTTCCTAAAAAAGGTGTTGTAAGACAGTTGTGAATTTGGCACTAATACACATGAAAACAATTTAAAGAAGATCATATTGTGGAAAAAGAGAATTCTTTAAAAACTTCAAAGACTTTTAAGTCTTTAGAGTTGGGTCTCTGTGAAAAACCTTCTGAATTTGCATGACATAAGATGTTCAGAAAAAGGATCATAAAAGCATCTGCTAATAAAAAATAAAAAAAAAACTTGATACTTGTGTAAACATTTCAATCCCTACATTTGGTTTTAAGGTTCCTTTGTAATCCTCTGGCTTCTATGACTTTGATATCTCCTGCTTTGTGATGTATGTGGTGAAAATGTTGAAGAATAAGAAAAGCAAACAACAATATACTATAACTAAAGGGTTCTTTACAACAAAAAACACAAAGTTGAACATCCAAATATTTCTTCTCATCAGGTTATATCTTAAAATCTTACATTTCTCTCATGTTGATTTAATTATATTTTTTTATGAGAAAAATATGCATATTTGGGTTATGCTCTGCGTAAAGGAAACTAAACCATGCTTAAAGCGGAGTTACACCCAAAAGTGGAACCACCGCGTATCTGCTTCCTCCTCCCCTCCGGTGCCACATTTGGCTGCTTTCAGGACGGAGGGGGGAATGGGTACCTGTGGAAAAGAAGTATTCCTGCGCCACGTCAGGGAAATAGAGGGAGATAGGGTACTGCTGTACACACTGAAAGGGAAATATCTGAACCCCGGGGAATAATGAGTAAGAAGGGTAGTGGTGCTCTGTACACAAAGAGGATATATCTATTGATAAAAGCAGTATATAAAATTCGCAATGGGGGGATATCCAGTAAACAATACAGGTCTGGGTATGTCTATGTGACTAGTTTAAACAGCAAAACTCATTTCTACTAATAGTCCACAACATAAATACATAAAATAGTGAAAATTCATATAAAATCCAAAGTGCAACGTGTTGCGATCCTGTAGTCGCACAAAAGTGCAAATATTCCAATGTGCCGCTGTGGCTGATAAAACAATAATGTTCCTTGCTATTAGTGTAAAATCTACAACATAAAACCGTGAAATAATAAAAACAAGAAAAAAGAAAAAACACAATATAACTTTACAAAAGTGCAGCGTGTTGCGATCCTAAAATCGCATAAAGTGCAGGTGTTCTGCTGTGGTGCACATATGCAAACCTTCAAACATAAATAATAATTAAGTGACAAAAAATATCAGTGTATCAGACAAAAAGTCAGTTTTCAGTGCAAAGTGCTGCGATTATTCTCAAAATCGCATAGGATGTGACTTCTTCAACAAGATATACGATGTGGAGCTGTTGCAATGGGAAGGGCAGTGGTGCTGGTGGAAGGGGATATGGCCTTGGTGGTCCCGTATATACCAGTAATGGATGTCCCCTTACCTTACCGCTGTAAGGTAACAGCGTATATATAGAGAGCTTTTTGGGATCCTTTAGCGGAATTTTCCTTTTAATGTGGGGTGCCCAGGTCCTGACCAATGATATGGTCCCTTTAAGGGGGTTTCCTCTGTGGTATTGCAGTCAGGGTTCCTCAGTGGTATGGCATATACATGGGTTTAAGCAGAGATGGAGGAAGAATACTCCATAGTGTAAGGGCCGGTTCACACAGGGGGCGACACGAGGCGACACGACTTGCCGTGCCGCGACCTGACAAGTCGCCCCCGTTCTGTACAATGGAACCGTTCTAAGAGGAGCGACTCGAGACGCTCCGTCTTAGAAAAAAGGTTCCTGTACTACTTTTGGGCGACATCGGGGCGACTTGCATTGACTTCCATACAGAAGTCATTTGCAAGTCGCCGCTGAGGTCGCGGCAGGTCGCGGCGAGGCAAGTCGTGTCGCCTCGCATCGCCCCCAGTGTGAACCGGCCCTAAGGTGCTTCAACAGGTTTATTGTTATTAAAACAGTTTAAAAATACTCACAAACAAACAGTCTGTACAAGCAGTGTATAAACGAGCTGCGGGCTCGGTCTACGTGCCCTTCCCCACTTCCGGGAGACGATGCCACAGAGCCATCCCTCTGAAGTTCAGTCCCCCTCCTCCTACTTCCTCTGCCGCTGGACCAGTCAGAAAGTGCAGCATGCTTCGTGCAGGGGTAGTAGGGGACCAGCTGTGAAGCCAAAAGGATTCACTTGCGAAGAATGGTGGCGGCAGCACCCGACAGTCGATCTGAAAATCGGTTGGGGTGCCGACACTTTGCGGGCTTACCGGGTAGGTAAGTGTCCATATATTAAAAGTCAGCAGCTACAGTATTTGTAGCTGCTGAGTTTTAATTTTTTTGTTTTCCCCAGATGGAACAATGCTTTAACCACTTCCCAACTGGCTCACAAACACATTTACATCGGCAGAATGGCTCAGACAGGCAAATGGGCATACAGGTACGTCCCTTTAAATTTGCCGCCATGCCGGGACCTCCGTGAGTCCGACTGCGGGTTCCCGCGGACTCAATCGCCGCAGGGATACCCGCGATCGTCTCACGAGGAGGAAGAACGGGGAGATGCTAAAGTAAACAAGCATCTCCCCATTCTGCCTAGCAACAGTGACACTGATCTCTGCTCCCTGTGATTGGAGCAGTGATCAGTGATGTTTACAACACAGCCACGCCCTCCCACAGTTAGCAACACACCCCTAGGACACACTTAACCCCTACACTGCCACCTAGTGGTTAACCCCTTCACTGCCAGTGTCATTTACACAGGAATCCGTGCATTTTTATAGCACTGATTGCTGTATAAATGACAATGGTCCCAAAAATGTGTCAAAAATGTCCGATGTGTCCGTAATAATGTCGCAGTCACAATAAAAATTGCTGATCGCCACCCATTACTAGTAAAAAAAAAATTATTAATAAAAATGCTATAAAACTATCCCCAATTTTGTAGATGCTATAACTTTTGCGCAAACCAATCAATAATCGCTTATTGCGATTTTTTTTTACCAAAAATATGTAGAAGAATACGTATCGGCTGAAACTGAGGAAGAAAATGTTTTTTATACATTTTTGGGGGATATTTATTATAGCAAAATGTAAAAAATAATGTTTTTTTTTTTCAAAATTGTCGCTCTTTTTTGTTTATAGCGCAAAAAATAAAAACCGCAGAGGTGATCAAATACCACCAAAAGAAATAACAATTGTGCAAACAATGCATATAATGCGCATAACCTCTCAGTGAATGAATTTATATTTTAACCACTTTCAGACTGGACCATTTTGCTGGCTTAAGACCAGACTACTTTTTGTGATTCGGCACTGCGTCGCTTTAACTGACAACTGCGCGGTCGTGCGACGTGGCTCCCAAACAAAATTGACGTCCTTTTTTTTCCCCACAAATAGAGCTTTCTTTTGGTGGTTAAAACGTGAAAGGACCTTTGCGCTACTAAAATAGAAATAAAAATTGTGCAAATAATGCAGATAATGCGCATAACCTCTCAGTGAAGGAATAAAGTCTAACAAATGACATATAAAGTCTATAAAAGCTGACTAAATATATAAAGTAAAATAATATAAAGTGCTCAATGCCAAAAAAGTGCTGATAGTGCATACAGTGCAAAACAGGTCTAAAGTGCTAACAAAGTGCAAAAACTGGTGTCAACCAAAAATTGTTAAAAAAAAATGACATCCAAGTGAGTGAGTGTGCTCTTGCCGACGAGATTCCCTCTGTCAGACGCTGGTTACAATTCCCCTGGTGCGCTCACAGTGCTCACAGTGCTCTTACCTCATAGGCATTTAAAAGTGCCTTCAATGGGTGCCTTAGCCATCTGTACAGGCCCTTGGATCCATCATACCACTGTGCCAAATGCAAAGGTGAGCGTCCACTAGAAGTGTTGGATGAGTACTCGCATAGATGAACAGTATCCACTTCCGCTCCTCAACAACAAGGTGCTGGCCAACAAGGTGCTTATTCAGGAACAAAGTCTTTATCACCGACGTTGTTACAGAACATGTAGGGAAACTAAGGCCACGTACACACGGGCAGATTGTCTGCCCAACTAAGTTTGGCAGACAATCCGACAGACAGTCCATTCAAAATTAGCATGAACGGACTTGACCACACACGATGAGCAGACAGTCCGCTGAAAGCATGCGTGATGACGTGTACGGCACGTACGACGGGACTAGAAAAACGACGTCCTATACACTGCAATGCAACCTTCGGCCGTGTAAATCCTTTCTGAGCATGAACCATACTTAGTCCGTCCAACTTGCCTACACACGAGCGGACTGTCCGCTGAAACCAAGTTTGGACGGACAAAACCAAGTTTGAACGGACTGTCTTACGGAAATTCCGTAAGACTTTGTTAGTCAGATTGTCCGCTGAAAAAGTCCGCTGAAGCCCACACACGAGCGGATTGTCCGCTGAAACACGGTTCAGCGGACTAAGTTGGACAGACAATCCGCCCGTGTGTACGCGGCCTAAGCTGTAGAACACTTGTAGGATACCGGGATCTCTCAGCCGGCTTGCCGATATCCACAAGACCGGATTCTCTCGGTTACTTCAGCCCTTCCAGGCTCTTGTTAAGAAAACCAAACTTACACGTGGTATTCTTCTAAAGAGTCTTCCCCTGGAATGCTCGAAGTCCAATGGGTCTCTCTCCAACCAGAGACAGCACCCATCCACCTTGGAATCCTTCCTTAGTTCCCTTGCCTTGTGCTAGCCAGCCCCGAGGCATTAAAGTCGGGTGGATCCACACCCCAGGCCATAGCCTTCCTGGGGCTGGTCAGGAGGACCAGGACTATGTAGTCAGTACAGCATACTGGGCCGAAAACCCTGAACCACGTGACGTCCGCATCTTAAATACCCTCTTTCACAGGGCTCAGCGAGAAGGCCACTCCCACTGACCTGACTCTGAAAGAGAGTAACTTAAGCGCCTGACCAGACAATAGTTCCACGCCTGCCTCCAGAGACAGCGCCCCCCTGTGTCCAGGCTGAACATCACACAGCCCAGTCAGACTGACAAAGAAGTCAAATTTAGGCAAATAGACCCAAACCAAACTGTAGTTTGGGTAAAGTTTTAACTTTGAAAAACACACGCACTATGTGTTTTTTGCAAAGTTAAAACTTTACCCAAACTACAGTTTGGTTTCTTCAGGAGCCCGTCACTACACTTAAATGCCCTGGAGAAAGCAAATGTAAAAAGACTGTAAATATCCAAAAGTGGCAGGTCACCTGCAATATCAAACTATGCAGAAACAAGACCATCATTTATAGCTGGGAATTATCACCTCTGAAGTCCAAAGTATATATTATACCAACAACTAAAATACTACTTTTGGGTGAACTAACCCTTCAAATATGCAGCCCACTGTAAATGCAAACACAAGGTTTGTAAAACAACTTTTTTTTTTATTTAGAAAAAAATCCCCATATTCCTTGAAGTAGACTATATTAATTTTTGTCCACCAGTTTCACATCGATATTCAGAACATAATTTACCATTTTTGCTCTATTTTCTCCATGTGGAGGTTCAAGTACTATTGAACATAAAGCTGCAATGAAATGCCTGTAGGACATTCTGAAGGAATTAATATTTTTATACCAAGTGCGAATAGTATTGACATGACATTCAGTATCCTTGATAGGTCACCTCCTTCTGCGGATAACACTACATAACACTTTCATGTTTCCATCTTATCTTCATATGACTTCCCCCACCCCGACTCTCATTTAATAAAACATTCCTAGAATTCTAAACCTGTACAATTCTTCATTTGCATACAACTCCATCTCCTTCCCTCCCGTGTCACATCAAAGGGTTTCAGTCTATCAAAGATTGGTATCTATAAAATAGAATAAAGTGTTGGAATGAGTAAATCAGTGAAACCTTTGAATCGTCAATACAAAGGTTGCTCGGAATGCGTGAAAATCATTAATTTCGCATCATTTCTTGGATTCTCGTTATACTTGAAATCCTTAGTAACCCATTTTGAATTATTACGGTTAATACTGTATTTTGGCTGTGAAGGTTTTTTTTTTTTTTTGCCTATTTTACAGTTACAAAAATAATTGAAAAAAGCAATCATTTCAAGTTCATTTATATGCTGAATAATATGAGACGATTTTGCATAAAGATGTCGATGTCAGCGAAACATTTGAAGTCTGTGACTTTAACTATATGAGAAATTGTTTTTAGGGCATGCGTAGCTGGACAAAGATCATAGCGTGCTTGCTGGTTTGGAAAGGAAGCAGTCCAGCAATATATTGTAGGTGAAGAGTGAAGCATCGGGGTCGATTTATTAGTCAAATTTACTGTGCACTTTGCTCCAGATCTTAGCAAATGAGGGAGAGCTCTCCTGGCTTCCATCATCCAATCATGTGCAGTTGCCCCAGAGCTTAAAGAGGAAGTAAACCCTGATGGGTGTTACTTCCTCTTTCATTCCCTGCAAAGGTAAAGCATAATGGACTACTATGCATCGCATCGCATCGTAGTCCATTATGTGTCACTTAACTGACACAGGAGCAGGCGAAGTCACCGCTGTCCCCTGTAGTCCGGCGCATCCATCTTCTCGGTGGGTCTCGCTGCTCCGCCGCTGTCATTTGGCAAAGCCGCGATGACATCACTCCCGCGCATGCGCACAGGAGCCGCCACTCGCGGCATATTGCCATTGACGGTGCCGCGCTCAGTGCACCTGCGCGCCGCTGTCTACGGCGCATGCGCCGTAGACAGCGGTGCCTGTCTTTCAGCAAATATCTCCTAAACCGTGTAGGTTTAGGAGATATTTCTTGGACCTACAGGTAAGCCTTAATCTAGACTTACCTGTAGGTCAATGTGTGTTGTAGGGGTTTACAACCACTTTAACTGACTGCTTCCTCCTTCCCAGTAATTCTTCCCTTGCAGCTCCATCTCCAAAAAGTCTAAAGTCAAGTAAGGTCCACCATCTAGTTAATCTAGTTCTACATCTACATCTTACTTCCCCAACTACAATGCTATTAAAAGGTATTTTCCCCCTTCCCGATTTTTTTTAATGTTTGCATATTTGTCACACCTAAATGATTCAGATCATCAAACAAATTTTAATATTATGTAAAAGATAACCCAAGGAAATACAAAATGCATTTTTTACATGACGATTTCATTTATTAACCAGTTCCCAACCGGCTCCTGCACATATATACGTCGGCAGAATGGCACGGCTGGGCAAAGTAATGCACCGTACGTCACTTTAAATTCCCCGCCATGCGCGCACGCCTGCCGAGAGCTCCGTGACCGTGGTCGCGTGTCCCGCAGACTCGATCGCCGCGGGGACACCCGCGATCGTGTCACGGAGCGGCTGAAAGATTCTGGTACAGTAAGAAAAGTTCCTACCTCTACCTTTCCCCTTACAACTAAGTTCATCGGGAGCAGTGATCAGTGTGGTGTCACACACAGCCACGCCCCCCATACAGTTAGAAGCATGCCCCTTAGGAACACCTAACCCCTACACTGCCACCTAGTGGTTAACCCCTTCACCGCCAGTGACATTTTTACAGTAATCAATGCAATTTTATAGCATTGATCGCTGTATTAATGCCAATGGTCCCAAAAATGTGTCAAAATTGTCAGATGTGTCCGCCATAATGTCGCAGTCACTATAAAAATAATGACCGCCATTACTAGTAAAAAAAAAACAAATAATAGAAAATGCCATAAAACCAACCCCCTATTTTGTAGACGCTATAACTTTTGCACAAAACAATCAATAAACGCGTATATCCGCCAAGTATCCGCCAAAATGTCGCAGCCACGATAAAAAATTTGCTGATCGCCGCCATTACTAGTAAAAAAAAAATTCATAAAAATGCCATAAAACTATCCCCTATTTTGTAGATGCTATCATTTTTGTGCAAACCAATCAATAAACGCTTATTGCGGGTTTTTTTTTTGGAAAGCTGAATTAAATGTCACTTGTCACATCTAGGCCTGATTACTGCCAGACCTGTTGAATCAAGGAATCACTTAAAGAAGCTGTCCGACGAAGTGAAGCATGCTAAAAGAAGTAAAAAAGCAACACATCATTCCAAGAAAATAAAAATAAAAACTGATGGGAAACAAAGTAATGTTCCTGATCACGTTCCTGACGACGCAGAATTTGCGAAATGCATTGAGGCTATCATTGACATCATTTCCGGTCTGTCCTCGGGCCCACCATCCGGTTATTGGAATGCACGCCGACTCGGAGCGAGCGGTATGTGTTGCACTGAAGGCTGTTAGTGTTGGTGCCGATTATAGCACCATTAAATGTAAGTGCGATATTTCTATGAGAGAGAGTTATATGGGGAATCAGGGTTGGTGAACCCTTTCTACCGTTATGGATCTTTCATTCCCAGGTTATTGTTGGAGAAGCAGGAGCCGATAATTATCTGAAGACTGGTTTTATATAGATAGTTGGTGAGTGTGCATTTTACACACTCGATTGGTGCACTATTAGCCCTTCTACACACGGTCGGACATTCTGACAACCAAATCCGTTGGATTTTGTCAGACGGATTTTGTCCAAAGTTGGAAAATCAGATTGTACATAACGTGATGACGTTATTTCGTTAGGACGGGACTACGTTCAGGCTAGTAGCCAATAGCTTTGGTCTAGGAATTTGATCTGAGCATGCGTGGCACTTTGTCCGTCGGAGTAGGCTACACATGATCGGAGTATGTCCGATCGGAGCATTTTGTCGGAAAATTTTACGGACAATTGGAAAAACTTGGTCCGTCGGATACTCCAACGGAAACAGTCTGATGGAGACCACACACAGTCGGAATATCCAACAAAACAGTCCGATAGGACACATTCCGTCGGAATCTCCGACCGTGTGTACAAGGGCTAAGAAGGAATTGAGGATTAGTGCACTTTCCTCTTTCAAGAATATTCTGTCTTGATCTGTTGGGACTTTATATTTTTTATTTTCACACAATTTTTGTATTTTTTGCATTTTTTTATTTTTTCTGTATGGACAAATTTACTGAGCACAAAGTATCGCCTTACTTTTGCAAATTTCCCATTTTTGAGAGTGGCACCTAAAGGGACAGCTGCACTTTCTGAAAGATAAAATACATGAGGTTATATATGTTGTAGTTCATTGCTTGGCGCCATAATTACCACGTTGTTATGATAATTAAGTAATTAAAATGTATCACTCTGGAAAGGGTTACAAAGTCATTTCTAAGGCCACAGTACGACGACAACCCATCCAGGAGCTCATAAAAGAACCCATAACGAAGTAGAATGAAACAACGCACACAATTAGTTGATAATAGCAACACAGATGACCATATTAACCACTTAAGCCCCGGACCATTTGGCTGGCCAAAGACCAGACAACTTTTTGCGATTCGGCACTGCGTCGCTTTAACTGACAATTGCGCGGTCGTGCGACGTGGCTCCCAAACAAAATTTACGTCCTTTTTTCCCCACAAATAGAGCTTTCTTTTGGTGGTATTTGATCACCCCTGCAGTTTTTATTTTTTGTGCTATAAACAAAAATAGAGCGAATTTTTTTTAAAGAAAACGCATTATTTTTTACTTTTTGCTATAATAAATATCCCGCAAAATATGTAAAGAAAACTTTTTTTTCCCTCAGTTTAGGTCGATACGTATTCTTCTACATATTTTTGGTAAAAAAAAAAAAAAAATCGCAATAAGCGTTTATTGATTGTTTTGTGCAAAAGTTATAGCGTCTACAAAATTGGGGATAGTTTTATGGCATTTTCTATTAATATATATTTTTTTTACTAGTAATGGCGGCCATTATTTTTATAGTGACTGCGACATTATGGCTGACACGCCAGACAATTTTGACACATTTTTGGGACCATTGTCATTAATACAGCAATCAGTGCGATTAAAATTGCATTGATTACTGTCAAAATGTCACTAGCAGTGAAGGGGTTAACACTAGGGGGCAGGGGAGGGGGTTAATGTGTACCCTATTTTGTGTTCTAACTGAAGGGGGGATGGGACTAAGCAGGGAAACTAACAGATCATTGTCTACACTCTGTATGGACAGATGATCTGACAGTTCCCTGCTCAGAGAACCAGAAACTGTGTGTTTACACACACACACAGCTGCCGGTTCTCCATGTGCCCCGAGCGATCGCGGGCGATTGAAACCCCTAGTGGCCGCTTATGTTACCGATGTAACAAAACGGTGATCTGCGCAGCCGAACCACGCTGCGGCGGCTGGTTGGCATGCTGTTAAAGTGGAAGTAAACCCATCGATTTAAACAGTTAAAAAAAAAAGGCATGCCGGGACTGCTAACTGTACATTGGCTGTGCTCTCAGCCAAACTATCAAACCATCCAATTGCTGGTGTCATAACCAATCACATGTGCAGCACCATAGCAGCTGAAGATTAAACAGAGGCAAAGATGGCGGCTTCCTTGGCTGAAAACAATAGGGGAGTTTACTTCCACTTTAAAACACTTTAATTAACAACTCTACTGCCGCGTACACACGACCGCACTTTCCGTCGGAATGAACTCTGATGGACTTTTCAATAGATTTTTCTGACGGAGTTCGGAACGGATTTCCACTGAAACGGACTTGCCTACACACGATCACACCAAAGTCCGATCGTTTAACGCGATGACGTACGACGGGACTAGAAAAAGGAAGTTCAATAGCCAGTAGCCAATAGCTGCTCTTGTGTCATTCTTGGTCCGTCGGACCTGCATACAGACAAGCAGGATAGGAACTGGTTTCCGGCGGAGTTTCCGGCGGAGTTTCCGGCGGAAAGATTTGAAACATGTTCTATTTCTAAAGTCCGTCAGATTTTTCGCCAGAAAAGGTCCGATGGAGCCCACACACAATCGTGTCCAACGGATTCGTTCCGTCTGAACTTTGCTGTTCGAAAAGTCCAGTCATGTGTACACGGCATTAGTGTTCATTAAAGAGGAAGTAAAGGGAAAAAAAATAAAACATAAAAAAACACACCCTTGCAAGGCAAAGGCATAATGAGCTAGTATGCATAGCATACTAGCTCATTATGAATAACTTACTTGAGAAAGAAGCCCCCTGAAGCGGTCCTCCGTCTTCCTCTTCGCCGCTGCCATGGATCCCGGAGCGACTTCCGGGTCTCGCGGCTCCGGAGCCGCGATGATGTCACTCCCGCGCATGCGCACGGGAGCCGACACTCGCGGAATAACGCCGCGATCTGCGGCCTGCCCAGTGGTGGCTGTCTTCGGGTGGATCGATCCACTGATCCCCGCTGGGCAGGCGGATGACAGGTCCATCTCAGCTCACTGTGCTGAGACTGTTAGACCCCTTTCACACCACACCGCACCTTGCGTTTTTTTTAGCGGCGTTTTACCGCCGGATTTGCGGCGCATTTCGGCCGCTAGCGGGGCGCTTTTACCCCCCGCTAGCGGCCGCGAAAGGGTTAAAACTGTCGGTAATAAGCCGCAATAGCGGCGTTTTGCCGGCGGCATTACAGCGCTGCCCCATTGATTTCAATGGGCAGCAGCGGTGGAGGAGCGGTAAACACACCGCTCCTTCACCGCTCCAAAGAAGCTGCTGGCAGGACTTTTTTCTGACGTCCTGCCAGCGCACCGCTGTAGTGTGAAAGCCCTCGGGGCTTTCACACTACACACAATGGTGCAGCTTCTTTAGGGCGTTTTGCAGGCGCTATTTTTAACGCTATAGCGCCTGCAAAACGCCCTGGTGTGAAAGGGGTCTTAGAGCCCCACTGTTCTCTATGGGGAGATCGGATGAAAACGGACCACCTGTCCATTTTCATTCAATCTGCCAGTAGGATGGAAAATGGGGTCGGAATCTGTCTGGATTCAGATTGGATCGCAGCGGGTGGCAGCAGACAGGACACCGCTGACATCTGCCGCTCCATAGGAGTGAATGGTGGCTCCGATCAGGTCCGTCTGAAAAACGAACAGGCGGACCTGATCGGAAAGCCCGTGTGAAAAGGGCCTTATCTTTTGTCACACCTTCCTCCCGATTTGTTGCTCTATCATATCCTCATAACCTTCAAAGTCCAAACCCTGTGTAAGTTCTGTTTTGAGTGGCATTGGAGCTAACACAGCTCATATGACAGAGTTTGTGCTTGTCATTGGCTGTGTGTTTAAAAAAAAGTTATTCTACACCCCCATTATCTGTAGCTAAAATGTGAGTATGTTCAACAAATTGAATTAAAGAGGAAGTAAACCCTGATGAGTTTACTTCCTCTTTCATTCCCTGCAAAGGCAAAGCATAATGGACTACTATGCATCGCATCGCATCGCATAGTAGTTCATTATGTGTCACTTACCTGACACAGGAGCCAGCGATGTCACCGCTGTCCCCTATAGTCCGGCGCATCCATCTTCTCGGTGGGTCTCGCAGCTCCGCCGCTGTCATTCGGCGAAGCAGCGATGACGTCACTCCCGCGCATGCGCACGGGAGCGGACACGCGCGGCAGCTCCGTCGTTGGAAATGCTGCGCTCAGTGCGCCTGCGCACCGCTGTCTACGGCGCATGCGCCGTAGACAGCGGTGCCTGTCTTCGGGTAAATATCTCCTAAACGATGTAGGTTTAGGAGATATTTCTTGGACCTACAGGTAAGCCTTAATCTAGGCTTACCTGTACATCAAAGTGGTTTGTAAGGGTTTACAACCACTTTAAATCTTATTAAATAGCATCTTGTAATTTCAATAAATAATCCTGAAGATGGGACTGGTTGCTAGGTACAACACAGACCGTTCTGTTGGATTTTCTGATTCCCAGTTTATGTATTTTTTTTTATTTTTTTATTGTTGCTACAATTTAAACTAAAGCTTGTTGTCTTTCCAATTCAGAAATAAATGTTCTTTAGTTGCTTTAAATAGATAAAAAAAAAAAAATACAGCTTGTATATACATAAAAGATATGTTTTACATTCTAGCAGACAACTGTAACCTTTCCAGGTGAAATTTCGTTGTTTGTGATATGTGACCTTCAACTATGCAATACACGACCTTCGACTCCGACTACCCCTGGCTATTCTTGCCTCTATTGCTATTTGACTTTGTGTCATTTTTGGAACCACAGCCAGTCATGTTTTCTGAGATATTGGTGTTCACGTAGGTCAAGAGCCCCCTTGATTGCATTTACAGATGTAATCCCATGCTTCTTATTTTTCCTAGAAACACAAAATGAGAAAAAAAAAGGAACTCATTCAAACTGTTTAGCTTTAAAGAAACATTTCAAGAGAAATGTATGTCCAGAAGACGACAATCTTCTCCCTTGCCATCATTTAACCTATTTTGTTTTCCTAAACTTTTAAGGTATTCATATGGATGGCATGCTGGGTTCCAATTTTCTTTCACTTCCTGTTCTAGAGGAGCGAGAGGAAGTGAGAAGAAATCTTCCCAAAATGAGGGCAAAACGCCGTTTAGACATTTGTCACCAGCAGGTGTTCCCAGGGCCGTCTTTAATATTGATTGGACCCTGGGCAAAACTTTTCTTGGAAGTTTTGCTCTACACCTGCTCTGAGACATACGATAAATAGCAGCTAGACTCAAAATCAGTTTGCTGAATCAGATCAGGCAACTATTGCGATTGGTTGCCAGAGGTTACAGTGTATCATTACCGCTCACTGACTGGTTGCTAGAGGTTACAGCACACATTATGGCTCACTCATTAGTTGCTAGAGGTTACAGCACATGATTTCTGCTTGTTGATTGGTTGCTAGAGATTACTGTGGCTATGACCTCATCGGGGGCATGATATACATATCAATGCCTCTGGCTTCCGCTATTTACATATGAATGCTGCCGGTATTTACATATCAATACCGGTAATTTACATGTAAACACAGGGTCTGCAGGTGAGTCATCCGTACACAACAATAAGGCAGAGCTGGGCAGCATTAGTAGCAGCACTTCACACTCAAGGGGCAAGGGAATTTAATCCAGGATAGTTGGCAAGTATGAGGCAGCTGCTTTGGGCCCCACAACAATGACAGGGCCCAGGGCAGCTGCCCCTTTTGTCCTGCCTTAAAAACGGCCCTGGGTGCTCCCATTGAAAGATTACCCCTTTATCTCTCATTTTGCCTAAATAAGAGGTACTTTTTCCATTACTTTCTGCAATTTTTGCAATTCGCATCGGGAACCTATGCAGAGTCTCCATAGAGAGCCGGTCACAATCTCCTACTATGCTAACTGGATGCGGAGAAAGCGGCATCCAATTCGCAATAGTGTGAACCCAGCCTCAAGGTGATTAAAAAAATAATAATATTTGCGTATATTGTATATCTGTACAGTGCCTTGAAAAAGTATTCATACCCCTCGAGACTTTCCACATTTTGTCATGTTACAACCAAAAATGTAAGTGTATTTTATTGGGATTTTTAGTGATAGACCAACACAAAGTGGCACATAATTGCGAGGTGAAAGGAAAATGATAAATGGTTTTCATATTTTTTACAAATAAATATGTATAAAGTGTGGCGTGCATTTGTATTCAATACTTTGTAGAACCGCCTTTTATTGCAATTACAGCTGCAAATCTTTTTGGGGATGTCTTTACCAGCTTTATGCATCTGGAGAGGGAAATTTTTGCCCATTTTTCTTTGCAAAATAGCTTGAGGTCTCTCAGATTGGATGGAGAGCGTCTGTGAACAGCAATTTTCAAGTCTTGCCACAGATTCTCAATTGAATTTAGGTCTGGACTTTGACTGGGCCATTCTTACACATGAATATGCTTTGATCTAAACCATTCCATTGTAGCTCTGGCTGTATGTTTAGGGTTGTTGTCCTGCTGGAAGGTGAACCTCTGCCCCAGTCTTAAGTCTTTTGCAGACTCTAACATGTTTTTTTCTACAATTGCCCTGTATTTAGCTCCATCCATCTTCCCATCAACTCTGACCAGCTTCCTTGTCCCTGCTGAAGAAAAGCATCCTAAGATTCCCCACAACATGATGCTGCCACCACCATGTTTCACAGTGGGGTTGGCGTGTTCAGGCTGATGTGCAGTGTTAGTTTTCCACACATAGCATTTTGCTTTTAGGCCAAAAGTTACATTTTGGTTTCGTCTGAGCAAAGCACCTTCTTCCACATGTTTGCTGTGTCTCCCACATAGCAAACTGCAAACAGGACTTCTTATGACTTTCTTTCAACAACGGTTTTCTCCTTGCCACTCTTCCATAAAGGCCAAATTTGTGGAGTGCATGACTAATAGTTGTCCTGTGGACAGATTCTCCCACCTGAGTTGTGGATCTCTGCAGCTCCTCCAGAGTTACCATGGGGCTCTTGGCTGCTTCTCTGATGAATGCTCTCCTTGACAGCCTGTCAGTTTAGGTGGACGGTCATGTCTTGGTAGGTTTGCAGTTGCGCCATACTCTTTCCATTTTTGGATGATGGATTGAACAGAGCTCTATGAGATGTTCAAAGCTTGGGATTTTTTTTTATAACCTTCCCCTGCTTTAAACTTCTCCGCAACTTGACCTGTCTGGTGTGTGTTTCTTGACCTTCGTGATTCTGTTTGTTCACTAAGGTTCTGCGGGCTTCACAGAACAGCTGTATTTATATTGAGATTAAATTACACACAGGTGGACTCTATTTACTAATTAGGTGACTTCTGAAGGCAATTGGTTCCACTAGATCTTAGTTAGGGGTATCAGAGTAAAGGGGGCTGAATACAAACGCACGCCACACTTTTCAGATATTTATTTGTAAAAAAAATTGAAAACCATTTTTCATTTTACTTCCACCTCACATTTATTTGCCACTTTGTGTTGGTCTATCACATAAAATCCCAATAAAATACATTTACATTTTTGGTTGTAACATAACAAAATGTGGAAAATTTCAAGGGGTATGAATACTTTTTCAAGGCACTGTATATAAATTTAGCAGTTTGTATGTGTATGTATGAATGTGAGTTAGGGCCTTTAAATTATAAGTTCCTTGAGGGTAGGGACTGATGTGAATGTACAATATATATATATATATATATATATATATATATATATATATATATATATATATGGCACTCTGTAAATTTACAGTGCTCTATAAGTACCTTAAAGAGGAAGTAAACCCTGATGGGTTTACTTCCTCTTTCAATCCCTGCAAAGGTAAAGCATAATGGACTACTATGCATCGCATCGCATAGTAGCCCATTATGTTTCACTTACCTGACACAGGAGCCAGCGATGTCACCGCTGTCCCCTGTAGTTCCGAGCATCCATATTCTCGGTGGGTCTTGCCGCTCCGCCGCTGTCATTCGGCGAAGCCGCGATGACGTCACTCCCACGCATGCGCACGGTAGCCAACACGCGCGGCATATTCACCGTTGATGGTGCCAAGCTCAGTGCGCCTGTGCGCCGCTGTCTACGGCGCATGCGCCGTAGACAGCAGTGCCTGTCTTTTGGCAAATATCTCCTAAACCGTGTAGGTTTAGGAGATATTTCTTGGACCTACAGGTAAGCCTTAATCTAGGCTTACCTGTAGGTCAAAGTGTGTTGTAAGGGTTTACAACCACTTTAAATAAACATGTTAAATCGTTGATATTTAAACTTAATTTTCAATATGTTTAAATCTGCAACTTTCATGTACAAAATATCTGTTGATTCCTCCATAAGGGTCTTTTTTCAGACACTTCCTGTTATAGAGTGAGAACACAATGTCTTCCAAAGTGACCATTTCAACACACATGATGGGGGGGCATGGTCCACTATTGTCACAAAAAAGAAAACCCATTCCTAGGAACGCCAGGCAGACATCACTGGAGTTCATGCAGACACATACCTCCCAACTTTAGGAGATGGCCACTTTTTGGCACAAAGTATGTAGACACACCCTTGATGCTCCTATTGAGCTCCCATGTTACATAGAGCATGAAGATTTAATTCTGAAACATTGATTAGTTAAACCCACAACTGAACGCATATGTCCCTAAACATGTCTGGCTACAGTACGGATCAGCCTGTTATATATTTTGACAGGCAGCATGTCTTGATGCGCCAACTTTGTCTCGTGGATGCATGGAAATGCATGGAAATGCTGGGTTTTGACACACCGGGGCTTAACACCTAGTGTGCTTGTAGCCAAGTTTGGACTGCTATGCAGACCTGTAATGGAAAGGCACATCTCTTCATGTGTTGAGAGTAAAATAATTCCGGAAAAATTGAAAAATCGCACTGGACCCATAAGATTGTGTTATTTTCAGTGACAGCTGGGGCTGTATATTTTGGGCGGGGGGGTGGCAAAAAAGACATACGTTGACACCCACCACCCCCCCCCCCCGCACCGGTTGGTCATCTGTTCCCCCGCCAGCCCACACCTATCCATCTAGCAGCTTTGACTCCTTCCTACGTCTCCTCCTCCTCCCTGACGGTTTCCTCCTCTGCGGCTTCAACCCGCGCCTCCGGATTCAAGGTGACTTTGTCCTTGGCGGCTTCCCCTTCTCCTTCTCTCGGCATCCAATGCAATCGCTTCTCCTCTTGGCCAACTGGGTCTCAGGTCTTCCTGATTGGCCGGGAGGAAAATCAGGAAGACAATAGTGAATATTAATTTACTATTGTCACACAATTGGGTGGGCTCAGGGCACAGTGCCCTGTGCCCCGAACCCTCCCTTTTTTGAAGCCAGTTAGAGTCTCTGGCTCTAATCATGTGCTTATACAAAAAAACCTACTGAAATCCATGCATTTGGCCCCTGTAGATTAGGGGCCGGACACATGGATCATGGGGGCGGTGCCCCTGCGCTCCTAATGGACGGGCCACCAATGCTTATTGGTATTGAAATCTTAAAGTATCAATGTTGATGTATAAAATCGGAAGAGGCTTCTACACCCCAGAGGATCTCCATGGTTTCCTTGACTTGTAGTGTTATGTAACAAAAATAGAAATTGAAATGCCACACCACTAAGCCCTTGTACACACGGTCAGAGATTCCGACAACCAAATCTGTCAGAGTAATTCCGGCGAATTAATTCCGGAAGAGGTCCGGAAGTGATGTTGCATACACACGGTCGGACTAAGTTGTCGGAAAATCCGATTGCACATAACGTGATGACGTTATTTCTCTATGACGGGACTACGTTCAGGCTAGTAGCCAATAGCTTTGGTCTAGGAATTTGATCTGAGCATGCGTGGCACTTTGTCCGTCGGAGTAGGCTACACATGATCGGAGTATGTCCGATCGAAGCATTTTTTCGGAAAATTTTATGAACAAGTTGGAAAAGTTGGTCCATCGGATATTCCGACGGAAACAGTCCGATGCAGACCACACACAGTCGGAATATCCGACAAGACGGTCCGATAGGAAACATTCAGTCGGAATCTCCGACCGTGTGTACAAGGGCTAAGAGGTCCAGTTACAACTTTATTCCAAAAAAAATCAAGAGGACAATCCAATATTTTTGGATTGTCCCGCTGACTTTTATTGAAATAAGGTTTTATCTGAGCCTCTTAGCAGTGGTGTGGCGCTTAAATTTTCATTCTTTCATCCCCTGGGGCCTCTCATCATCAACAGTTTTACTATTTATGTTCCTCTACAAATATAGTTTATATCCACAGGTAAGAGTGCTAGGACTGTAGTTGCTGTTCCCTCTCTTCCTGTGTTAATTAACCTCCCTAGCGGTAATCCCGAGTCTGGGATTTTACTATCATAAGCGGTAACCCCGAGCCAGACTCGGGATCGCATCGCTGGATACAGGGAGAAGTTACTTACCTTGACCCCTTGATCCGGCGATGTCCTCCGCGCTGTGTGATCGAGCCGTCCCCCGCTCTATTCACACAGTGCCCGAATGCCGCCGAGCTCTGTTCCCTGCGACATTACGGCGCACGTGAGCGGAGATCGGCGCCAAATTCAAAAAAGTAAAAACACACAAAACACACACAGTACCGTAATATTACAGATTACAGTACTGTATAAAAAAATTACACACCCCCTTTGTCCCTAGTGGTCTGTCCAGTGTCCTGCATGCACTTTTATTTTATAAATACTGTTTTTTCTGCCTGGAATTTGGAGATTGCCCATAGTAACCAAAAACTGTCCCTTTATGTCAAAAGTGATTTTAGACCAACTAGAAAACAGCAATAATAAATTGGAATCACTTGCAGAATTGAGCGATAGCGATTTGTGGGGAAATTCGTCATCAAACACTAAATCTAATGACAGCGACAATTCTGCAACTGAGCAAATTTCTGTGTTTTTGGATTTGATTACATTATTGAATCATTTTTATTATTATTTATTATATTATAAACTTTATCATATCTGGGATGTCTGCTAGACTCTGGTTTGAACAGATTTGAAAGAGTTATTCCTAATGCCATGTACACACGATCAAATTGTCTGGCGCACTTAGTCCGCCGAAACGCATTTCACCGGACAATTCGATCGCATGTGGGCTTCAGCGGACTTTCTCAGCGTAAAGTCCGGACTTGGGTTTCAGCGGCCAATACGTTCGTCAGTATGCTAGTCCGGCGGACTAAGAATGACGCATGCTCAGAAGCAAGTACGAAAAGGAAGCTATTGGCTACTGGCTATTGAACTTCCTTTTTCTAGTCCCGTCGTACGTGCTGTACATCATCGCGCTAGCAAACGCCGGACTTTCTGTGTGTCCGTGTGTGGCCAAGTCCGTTTGGTAGAAAGTCTGCCGGACTATCCGTCGGATTGTTTGCCGTACTAAGTACGCCGGACAATTTGATCGTGTGTACGCGGCAAAAGAATTACAGGACTACAATATAAAACGCCAAATTTCCATGCAAAATAATTGTACCGCTTTCAGCACCTAAAACCAGAACTAATCATACCGCCAGGGAGGTTAATGAACATGAATTATTTACCTATTATCCATTTTAGGCATCCCCAGTTAGCTGCTCCTGATGAGTGGATACGAAACCATGAAACGCGTAGAGCTTTTAGATTTGATGTCATGTCACAGCAACCATGTCTATACCATGGGTTTTATCTGGATGAGTCATCAATTTATTTAATACAAGATGATATGTTGTTTTGTGACTATTCTGGATGTACTGCTGATATTGATTTTATAATATGATACGTTGTCTACTATGTTATTCTATTATGATATGATGTATCAATCATGCTTTACTAATTTGTATCATATTTATTGAATTAATTAAACACATATCAATCACTGTATTAAGTCCATTATCGTCACCAATGAATATCCTAGATATTATATTGTATGTCCCATCCTAACCGAGGGGTACGTTATCATATAAAGTCCCAATTTTTTCCCCTTGCCCCAATTTCTCTTTATATTTTAAATTTTCATTTTTGTTATTTAGCAATATACCACTGATGTTAAGAGACATAAAGTATATGGAAAGTCTTCCTGTTTTCTAAAACATCAATGCTTGATTCTTAAACCACGGCTCAGTTCAGAATGCCGAAACCTTCCAGAAAATGGCATGCAAACATAAAGGACTGATTGACAACAGCATTATTTTAAATGTGGCTTTTCACAGCTCTTGGAAGACATTTTGATTATGACATAGTGCTATTGGCAAACGGACTTGTCAGTCACACAGACAGAGGAACAAAGCATGAAATAAACATGCTGGCAAAAGAAATGTACTACGCTCCAATTTTTGCTTAACCATTCGGAAGCTATCCTCATGTCCTCGAAAATGAAACAGGATTTATTTACATAAATAAATTGAGTTGCTACATTTTTACCAGCATAGACCCTCACGGAAGAAAATGTATTATAATAACTGGACAGTCATTTAGGGCTGAAACAACTAATCGATTCATCGCCAACTAATCGATTCATCGCCAACTAATCGATTATGAAATTAATCGATTACTATTTTCATAATCGATTAATCGGGCAGTAACAAAATGGGTTAAAAAAACTGAAATGAGCCCTTTATATTGCAAAAAGAGCAAATAATCGCTACTGTAAATATTACGTTCACTGTTCTACAGTAAAAAAAATGAACCCCTTATAGTAGTGATTATCTGCTTTTTCTACTATAAAGGGCTAATTTTAGTTTTTTTTAACCCCATTATGTTACTAAACGTCTTAGACCTGGTTCACATCTAAGCGTTTTTTGGTGCTTTTTGCAGAAATGCACTACAGTTTGGTTTCTTATGGGACACGTTCACATCTGAAAGGGTCAGGGACTTTTAACGCAAAATGGTGCTTCATTGGTTCAATATACTTCAATGGAGAAGCTGCAGAAAAGCATGTAATGTGTTTTTTGCAGCAATTTGTGTTTTTTAATCTGCCCAAAAAAATGCAAATTGCAGTAAAATCACGCAAAAAAAAAAACGCACAGCAAAAAGCACTGCAGAAACAGATCAAAAGCAAACTGCGTAGGTGTGCACTGAGCCTTATGCTGGCCTCACCGATCAATTTTTGGATGAGAATATTCAGGCGAAAAATCTTTGTACATTCCCTGAATGAAAGAATTTTGTTTGAAATGTTCACTTGTTTTTAAAATGAATGTAATATCTGAACGAAAACCACATACACTGTCTGAAAATGCCTTTGACTAAGAAGTTTTCTATTATTTCTAAATCTGGGATTGAAAATGAACGTCAATTTGACCCACTTTTTTTTTTTTTTCTTTTTTTTTTAGACCCCTTTCACACCAGGGCGTTTTGCAGGCGCTATAGCGTTAGAAATAGCGCCTGCAAAAAAACGCCCTAAAGAAGCTGCACCATTGTGTGTAGTGTGAAAGCCCCGAGGGCTTTCACACTACAGCGGTGCGCTGGCAGGACGTCAGAAAAAAGTCCTGCCAGCAGCTTCTTTAGAGCGGTGAAGGAGCGGTGTGTTTACCGCTCCTCCACCGCTGCTGCCCATTGAAATCAATGGGGCAGCGCTGTAATGCCGCCGGCAAAACGCCGCTATTGCGGCGTATTGCCGGCGGTTTTAACCCTTTCGCGGCCGCTAGCGGGGGGTAAAAGCGCCCCGCTAGCGGCCGAAATGCGCCGCAAATCCGCCGGTAAAACGCCGCTAAAAATAGCGGCGTTTTACCGCCCACGCAAGGTGCGGTGTGGTGTGAAAGGGGTCTAAGGTTATTAACCGATTAACAGATTAATCAAAACAATAATCGTCCAACTAATCGATTATGAAAATAATCGTTAGTTGCAGCCCTACAGTCATTGCAGAAGACTCTTTTAAAATAAATACAGAATTTCATTATTGTAATGAGCCAACAGAAATGATACCATAACTGTTGAACTTGCACTCATGAGAAAATTTGTTATCTTGGGTGGGAGGGTGGCAGGGCCAGAATGCTCTGATTTCAGGCTGATCGCCAAGGACCTTGTTGCCTAAGACTGGCCATAAATGGCTCAGATTTCAGCCAATTCCTGCTGAATTGGCCACAATTTGAGTCATGGGAGGCCCTGTAAGCACATTTACAAATTGGCCCAGCCGAGTGGAAAATTGTTGGCCTAACAGTGACTGCATCCTGTCAGATGGATAGGGGAATCAATTGATTTTCTCTTGCTTAGCCCCCAGGCTGAACAAGAGAAAACAAAGCCATGTTTGGCTAGCTTAACAGTCAGTAAGACTGGTTTCCCTATTTACTGTAGCAACATTGCAGGAGAATACCATGCATGTTCCTGTCGTACAGCATGAATGGTTGACTTACGGCATGCCCCTATGTTTCTTGGACCAGTTGGGCGCTGCCATATCACTGAAGGCTTTCTAGCTGAACTTTGTGACATACGCACTTGGTCGTCTACTGCCAAGAGTGAAGTTGCCAACATGCAAGAGCTCAGAAGGAGCTTTGTATACACATATTGTACTGCGGTGTAGTATTTTTAACCACTTAGCCCTTGTTCACACGGTCGGACATTCCGACAACCAAATCCGTCGGATTTTGTCCGACGGATTTTGTCCGAAACTGTTGCACAAACACAGTCCGACAAAGTTGTCAGAAAATCCGATCGTACTTAACGTGATGACGTTATTTCGTTAGACGGGACTAAGTTCAGGCTAGTAGCCAATAGCTTTGGTCTAGAAATTTGATCTGAGCATGCATGGAACTTTGTCCGATCGGAATTCTCTACACATGATCGGACAAAGTCCGATCGGATCATGTCGTCGGAAAGTTTTATAGCCCAGCAGGAAAACTTGGTCCGTCGGATACTCAGACGGAAACAGTCCGAATGGAGCCCACACACTGTCGGACAACACGGTCCTATCGGGCATTGTCCATCGGATTGTCCGATCGTGTGTACAAGGGCTTAAGGACCGAGCCTCTTTTTGAGATTTGTTGTTTACATGTTAAAAAGGTTTTTTTGCTACAAAATTACTTAGAACCCCCAAACATTATACATTTTTTTATAACACCCTAGAGAATAAAATGGCGGTTGTTGCAATATTTTCTGTCACACCGTATTTGCGCAGTGGTCTTACAAGCGCACTTTAAAAAAAAAATCCACTTTTTTGAATTAAAAAAATAAGACAACAGTAAAGATAGCCCAATTTTTTTTATATTGTGAAAGATAATGTTATGCTGAGTAAATTGATACCTAACATGTCACACTTCAATGGAATGGCGACAAACTTTTACCCTTAAAAATCTCCATGGGCGATGTTTAAAAAAAATTCTACAGGCTTTGAGTTACAGAGGAGTTCTAGCGCTAGAATTATTGCTCCCACTCTACCGATTGCGGCGATATCTCACATGTGTGGTTTGAACACCGTTTTCATATGCGGGTGCTACTCACGTTTGCATTCGCTTCTGCACGCAAGCTCGGCGGGGCACGTTTTTCTTATTTATTTTACCTTTTTATTTTTTATTTTTACAATGTTCGTTTTTTTTTTTTGGTCAATTTTATTCCTACTACAAGGAATATAAATATTCATTGTAAAAGAAAAAAAGCAAAAACATTTTCTTCTCATTCATTTTTTTTTTTTTTTAAATGGCCCTTTAAAGGCTATGGGCGGAAGTGACGTCGCTTCCGCCCTGCAATTGTATGGAGACCGGTGGGGGCCATCTTCCCCTCACCTGTCTCCATACCCAGCAAGGAAGAGAATACGATTGCGTCCACCATTGCTGACGGCTCAGGTAAGCGGCGGAGGGCACCGGAGTGTGGCGGAGGGGGCGCCCTCTCCCACTGCCGATAAAAGTGATCTTGCGGCGAATTCACCACAAAGACCATTATTATTGGAAACCGGACCGAAGAAGAGGATACCGGGGCTATGGCAGCTAGCTGCTGCCATAACAACGATATTCCTCTTCAAAGTTAGGACGTATATTGGCGTGTGGCGGTCCGGAAGTGGTTAATGTAGGAGGGGGCATGTGGCACCCCATCCCACCTGAAAACATTGCACCTAGGGCAGCTGCCCCTTCCCAACCATTATTTAATGTGTACTAATAAACTTTTTGTACTTTTATATACCTTCTGTTTATGCCTTTCAAAGTACCATTTAGAGGTTGTATTGTCCTAAGCGTTGCTTTGTACCATGGTCAATCACAGCTAATCACAACAATACTCACTAAATAAATCAGTTTCATTCAGTAAAAATAGTTGCTTACACCAATTAAATACATTTTTCTGTTTCACATACATTACATTTTTTTTTTAACATACTGTCACCAGTCAGTGTCCCTGATCACAGCCGCACCAGTTCTGAAGATGACGATGCACTACACTGGTGACCGTATGTAAAAATAAAAATACACCCAGAACACGATCTCCTCCCTTCAAAGACTAGGCCGCAGGGCAGTATTCCAACATGATAACATCCCCAAACACACCTCCAAGATGACCACTGCCTTGCTAAAGAAGCTGAGGGCAAAGGTGATGGACTGGCCAAGCATGTCTCCAGACCTAAGCCCTATTGTGGGGCATCCTCAAACAGAAGGGGGAGGAGCACAAGGTCTCTAACATCCACCAGCTCTGTGATGTCATGGAGGAGGGGAAGAGGATTCCAGTGGTGACCTGTGAAGCTCTGGTGAACTCCAATGCCCAAGAGGGTTAAGGCAGTGCTAGAAAATAATGGCGGCCACACAAAATATTGACACTTTGGGCCCAATCTGGACATTTTCACTTAGGGGGTACTCACTTTTGCTGCCAGCGGTTTAGACATCAATGGCTGTGTGTTGAGTTATTTTGAGGGGACGGCAAATTTACACTGTTATACAAGCTGTACACTCACTACTTTACATTGTAGCAAAGTGTCATTTCTTCAGTGTTGTCACATGAAAAGATAGAATTAAATATTTACAAAAAATGTGAGGGGTGTACTCACTTTTGTGAGAGACTGTATATTTGCGATCCAACTCTTCTGGATAGGGGGCTCGCTTTTGTTGGCCTATCATGGGATACCGCGGACTTGATGTTCGTTGGCGCCCACCGATCGCCTGCCAGAAAGGCAGTCTCAGTGAACTAGCCGGAGAATAGCTGCAGACCTGGCACATTAGCCAATTCTCAATTCTCTGTGCGATTCGTTTCGTATGAATCTCAAATTCGTACGAATTTCCTTAAATTCGTTCGTTCGGGAGGATCCGAAATACGAATTGCCATGCGTCCGAATTTTGTACGAAATACGAACTTTTGTTTACGAATCCCCAGGAGGAAATCAGCACAGCACAGGGATGGTGGGAGCCCCTCATCTAACGAAAATTAATATTTACAAAAATGTGAGGGGTGTACTCATATTTGAGAGATACTGTATATTGGAACTTAACTGTCCCTTTCTTATTCTACCAAACACAAGTTTTTGCTTTACATATGCTTCAACCTTGCAAAAGGTTTTTTATTCTGTACAGCTATTATTGTGATTTGTACACCTCTGCCATACTTGCACCCAAGGCAGTTGAAACATTGTTTCCTGGTTCACTAATGAAGTTCCTCATGTGTTACATCTCCACCTCTACCAGTTATTGGTGGGGCAGTCGCCATTTGTTTGTACATTTCCACCTGTGACCCGCTTATTGGACACTGCGTTATCATCATCATCTCCAGTAGCTAAAAAAACAAATCCAATGTGCCCTCGTGGTTGTGCTTTTGGCTGTTATTGTCACCAATAAATCTGGTTGACTGTCCTCTGTGAATAATGTTGCCTACTTTATTGTACTTTGCACTGTGTTTTCAACATACCGTATTTATCGGCGTATAACACGCGCCGGCGTATAACACGCACCCCAAGTTTAGGAGGGAATTTTAAGGAAAAAAACTTTAAGGAGGGAAATTTAAGGAAAAAAAAACTTACATTTAAATGCCCATCAATGCAGCCTCATTAGTGTCCATCTGAAGCTTTGTCAGTGTCATTGCAGCCTGTCCATCATTGCAGCCTGTCCATCATTACAGCCTTGTCATTGCAGCCTGTCCATCATTGCAGCCTTGTCGTTGTAGCCTGTCCATCATTGCAGCCTTGTCGTTGTAGCCTGTCCATCATTGCAGCCTTGTTGTTGCAGCCTGTCCATCATTGCAGCCTTGTCGTTGTAGCCTGTCCATCATTGCAGCCTTGTTGTTGCAGCCTGTCCATCATTGCAGCCTTGTCGTTGCAGCCTGTCCATCATTGCAGCCTTGTCGTTGCAGCCTGTCCATCATTGCAGCCTGTCCGTCATTGCAGCCTTGTCATTGCAGCCTGCAGCCTGCCCGTCATTGCAGCCTTGTCCCCTCAGTTTTTGTTTTTAAAAATGGCGCCGCCAAGATACAAAGGACATCTCGGCGGCGCCCGGAAGTTCTCGGGGGCTTTTGGCCGCCTCTGCCGTACTCTGAGGCTTTCGGCCGCTCTCGCCGCTTCTCTGCGGTTTTCGGCCGCCTCAGCCATACTCTGAGCCTTTCGGCCGCATCGGCCGTACTCTGAGGCTTTCGGCCGCTCACGCCGCTTCTCGGCAGTTTTCGGCTGCCTAGGCCGTACTCGGAGACTTTAGGCCGCCTCGGCCGTACTCGGAGGCTTTCGGCCGCTCTCGAAAACCGCCGAGAAGGGCCGAAGGCGGCCGAAAGCCGCGAGAAGGGCTGAAGGCGGCTTAAAGCCGCCCAGAGCCCAAAAATCGCAAGGGAATCACGGCGGATCAGCTTTTAACATGCACCCGAGATTTTCCCCTGATTTTAAGGGGGAAAAAGTGCGTTTTATACGCCGATAAATACGGTAATTGGCTTCTTGCATTTGTTTTTTAGATGTTTTTTTTTTAATGAAAATTTAATTTTATGGACCTTCTGAACTCTTTTTACCCCTTTTACCGACCAGAATTACTTTCAAGCACTTGCTGGAGAGCGCCACGATATAAAGTACCATCCACATAGAGTCACAACTTTTTTAATAAAAAGGAAGAGACTTGTTATTTAAACATTCATATTACAACCTGTTCAATTACTTTCACAAAAATGTGCTTTCAGTTAATGGAAAACTAATTATATAGAATTACACTGCAGAGCTGTTAATGCAAAATAAAAAGCCAGGATTTCTCATAAAAAAATATACATCTATGCTCGACTTTTCTATATTTTTAAATAAACTCTCTAGTGTTTAAACTGCCTCATTTAAAATCCATTGTGCAAAGTAATGTAATGCTGCATTGCATGTCTGAGAAAATGATGGCACGCTACAGAAAGCACTTACCGTTAAATGTATTCAGAAGGCACAAAATATACTTCAAAGGGAAATCTCATTGTTCATTAGGTGTGTTAGATGACTGTGGCTGAATGAAAAATATTTGCAGGTTGTTCTGATGTAGGTGGCCTCTGTTGGAAGATACAATTTAAAAGAGAACTTTCAAGGCCAAGAGTGTTTCATCAGCTGCTCCAGGCATATGACAGGATCAGGCTATGGCCTCTTCTACAGTGTGCCAACCCCACCCTCAAGCTTCATCCTTCTTGGAACATTCACCTTAAAGCAGTGATTCTCAACCAAGGGTTCCGTGGAGCCCTAGCGTTCCTCCAGAGGTTGTAGGGGTTCCTTCAGCATTGGGCAACTTCTGTCTCTCAGATAAGTTCCCACCGACACCATTGATCTTTTTCGCTATCTGTAAGGAGGTAATTCTTCCCAATGACCACAAGTGTAAGGACCGTTCTTCCCACTGACCATCACACTAATGTATTATGAGTTGTAGATTTCTCATTTTTAGCAGGGGGTTCCTCGAGACCAGAGAACTATTTCAAGGGTTCCTCTGTGTTGAAAAGGTTGAGAAAGGCTGCCTTAAAGAGTAACTCCACTTTTGTTGAGAAAAAAAAACATTCTCCCCTGGGTGATCTATGGGAAAAATCAGTGAGCCAATCACACAAACAGGAAATTAAGTTTCGGGGGGGTTCTGTACAAATTCTGTGTATCCATATTGTATTGCATTTCACAGAAAATGACAGCACTGCAGATTGAAAAGTAAAGCTAATTTCTTTTCTAATTTTAAATATTTTTTATTGTTTTCACAGATTTAAAAACCATAAAGTTTAAACATTACATTCTACTTTTTTTTTTTTTATAAGTATTACTTAACAGTTAATATTACTTACAGCTTTATCTACTTTACTATCAATCCTCCAAGAAAGGAAAGGTCATTTCTAATAACATTAAATTACAATATGATTTGTGTCGCAATTGTATACACTATATTATTATTTATATTTTTTTATTCGCAGTTTTTTCCCACGAAAGTAGAGTTACCCTTTTAAGTAAAAAAGCTAAAGTACATTATTTACATATTTTTTAACAAGCAGTAAATGAGCTTTAAACCAAGCCCTCACTAACACTTGTAGTTGCAGGTACTGTAGAGCAATTCATCCTCAAAGTTTACAAGAGAAGCACTAACCTTGTTTAAGTTGGGGCTCCATATTCTGCTCCCTTTCCTCTCTTTCTGTGCAGCTGCTTTTTGTTTATATAGATTAGAAGGCTGTCAGGCTGCCAAGCCAGTGCTAGGAGAGTGGAGCAAAATGAATGCTGAACACTAGGCAGATACAAAACACCCAAAATAGTGCAGCGCTGTAATACTTAATACATCAATAAATGTATTTTTTAAATACAAGCAGTGTAAGTTCCTGAATATGACCTGATATCATCAACCACTTGTAGTACCTGTACAGCAGGGCTGGAGTGTGAGAGGAAGAAGCAGCACAAGGTGTCAATCATTTAATGTTCTGACAATAAGCACACTGATAGGAGAAATCAGTGATAAAGAGATGACCTTCTTTCGCTGTCCAATAACTGTCTAGGGAGGGTTCAGGATGCATTCCTAGTAGAACTTCTGCAGAACAGACAGTGCACGGTCCACATGGGCTTTATTGCAGACTGAAAACAGAAACTTTATTACAGAGAAAAGACAGTTAGTTTAACCAGAGAGTTTAACCATAGAGCAGCTGCAAACTTATAAACACTGCCGTTTATTGACTGATGTAGTTGTTGCACAAAATACATGAGCAATGTATCTCAACACCCCCACTCAACAACTACTCCTTATATTAGTCCCATTTTGGATATCAGTTCAATAAATCTGTTTTTTGTAAGCTCTTTTGTCAAAGCATCTGCAATCTTCATTAGCAGCTCCAATCCACTTTTGTTTCTCACAAGTTTGAAGTTTTTGCATCTCATCCCAAGAATCTGGCTCTGGTTTTAATGCTGCACGAGTAACATAGGACAGACGTTTGGCTGGGATGCCTTTATTGCTTCTGGTGGAATTCCTCATTGAAGCCTCTTGTGGCCTGGATTCTTCTTTTACAGTATTTGGATTGTCTGCTTTAATTTCTATTTCTGTGTCACTTTGTTTGCTTATCCTCATGTGACACTGATGTGGAATTTCCCTCAGTTTCAAGTGTTTGTGTTAGCTCATGAAATTTTGAACACACTGAAGTTTCATCGACAATTACACTTTTACTGATGGTTACTTTGTTTGTGTCTTGGTGTAGAATCCTGTATCCCTTTAGATTCACTGTACCCCACAAGTACACCTTCCTTTGTGTAAGCATCCCATTTTGTATGTTTTTCTTTTAGGATGTGCACATAGGCTTTGCTTCCAAAAATTTTAGATGGTTCAGATTCGGTGCTTTTCCATTCCACAGTTCATATGGAGTTCTTGGTTGCTTTTCCTGGTAGCTGATTTTGAAGATAGCATGTTTTCATAATTACCTACCCCCATATCTGCATCAAACAGCATTGTTCTTTCATTCTCACATAGAGTAAAGTTCATTCTTTCTGCAACCCCATTTTGTTCTGGGTTGTATGATACAGTAGTTTGAAATATTGTAGTTACATAGTATGTAAAGGTTGAATAAAGACAATAGTCCATCCAGTTCAACCTGTGTAGGTGTTTGTGTGTCAGTGTCGATAATCATTTCCCATATACCTGTATATTGTGTTCTTTAAGATGAACGTCCAAGAGTCTTTTAAAAATATCAATACCCCGCTGACACCACCAATTGTGGAAGAGAGTTCCACATCCTTATCTCCCTGACAGTGAAACTATAATGTTCCCTCGTGTGTCTTCTCCAGTGAGAAAAAATTCAGTGCTTATAGTCGCTCCTCATATTTGAGGTCCTCTAGTACCCTTATAAGTTTAGTTACTCTTCTTTGCACTCTCTCCAGCTCCAGCACATCCCTTCTGAGGACTCGTGACCAGAACTGGACGGAATACTTCAGATGTGGCCAGACCAGAGTTTTATAAAGTGGCAGGATTATAGTTTTATCTCTGGAGTATTATGCATGCTAATATTTTGCTTTGATCAGCTGAAACTTGACATGTCATGCTATTGCTCAGTCTGTCTTCCACTAGGACCCCCAGATCTTTCTTCATCCTTGACTCCCACAGAGGTTCTCCCCCCCACCCGTGAGTAGTTTTCTTTCATGTACTTAGCCGCCAAGTGCATTATTTTAGATTTCTCCACCTTAAACCTCATTTGCCATGTAGTCCATTCCATTATGCCCACTCTATTATTAGGTTCAGGTCTTTATGTAAAATTTCTGTATCTTGATGTGACGTTATTGCCCTGCTTATTTTTGTATTGTCCACAAAAACTATGATTGAGCTATGCATCCCATCTATGGATATGTCATTTATGAATCAATTAAACAGAATTGGTCCCAGGACAGAACCTTGGGGTACTTCAAGGGTATTTCCAGGTTTTTGTCTTCTGCGGGGGGAAGAGATGAGCAGTTCTCACGACGTTCTATTCCCAGCTCATGTTCCCTATTAGTGGGTGAACAATCCAATGCTTGGTGAATTCTGCTTCGTACTTACCACTCCAGACCAGTCTGAGTGCACGTTATTTATCACCACCCTTTGGACACAACCAGTTTTCTATCCAAGAACAAACCATATGGTCCATGCCTACAGACCTCAGCTTGTAGAGACCTCAGCTTGAAGAGATGAACAGTTCTCACGACGTTCTAATCCCAGCTCACGTTCCCTATTAGTGGGTGAACAATCCAACGCTTGGTGAATTCGGCTTCACACTTACCACTCCAGACCAGTCTGAGTACACGTTATTTATCACCACCCTTTGGACACAACCAGTTTTCTATCCAAGAACAAACCGTATGGTCCATGCCTACAGACCTCAGCTTGTAGAGACCTCAGCTTAAAGAGATGAACAGTTCTCACAACGTTCTATTGCCAGCTCATGTTCCCTAATAGTGGGTGAACAATCCAACGCTTGGTGAATTCTGCTTCGCACTTACCATTCCAGACCAGTCTGAATGCACATTATTTATCACCACCCTTTGGACACAACCAGTTTTCTATCCAAGAACAAACCATATGGTCCATGCCTACAGACCTCAGCTTGTAGATTAAGCGTTTATTATTATCCTATGCTTTCTGAGAATCGCCTGTGTGTTATCACCTGTATATTCCGTTCCAATGGCTATTTCCAATACACTCAACATTTTGCCAAATTTGTTACTTGAGCCAAATACTGTTCAAGTTTCTCTGGTACTTCACTTTTGTTGTGTAACAGATGTAATATCATTGAAGTCGATATGCCAAGATTTCAGGGTCACGTTGGTATATCAACCTATGTGACATGTAAATACAGCTGACCTAAGGACAATGTGTACTCTGAATTATTGAACATGTTGATCTAAAACTAAGAAGTAAAAGCTGCATTTATTGGAATCGTTGTCTGCATTGTCACATTACCATGTAAATATATTCGGTCGGCATTAGTTCCAGATTCAGTAATCTGTCATTTGAAAACAACTTACAAACAAGTCACTTAGAACTTGAATTGCTTCATTTGAGACATGAGATTTCATTTGCATAACTTAGACATTACTCTTGGATTAATAAGGTTCACATTTTCAGCAACTGAGAAACCCTTTGCCGTTAATGGGAGAGGGGATGAAGGGTTAAAAGAAGTCATTTGTGCGTTAGCTGATTAATCATTCAACATTTTACGGCCCTGAAGTGTGTAAAACAAGGAGTAGTGAGATTTCCTATTAAGAAAAACCTTAACTGGCAATTGGCTTAAGCAGTGAAGTCCTGATTCTCTTAAAGGCAACCTATGTTCTTTATAATGTTGTTGGTATAATTAAAACTGATATACAAATATGTTAACTGTTCTGCAAATGTATTTGTAATTCTGTTTACCCAGCAAGGGCGGCCTGTCCATTAGGGGCGCCCGTTTGCCGCCCACCCTATCCATGACCGCCCCGTCTATCCATGCATCCAGCCCCTTTCAGGACACCAGATACATGAATTCCAACAGTGTGGCTTGAAGCACCTGATTAAATCCAGGGGCTCTTAAGGGGTTCAAAATAGGGTGGGCTTGGGGCGCAGAGCATTGCACTACAAGCCCAACCAGGTGCGTTGTAATAGCAAATTAATATTAGCTATTGAAACACCGAGCCTTCTCCCGGCCAATCAGGAAGCAGGCATGAGACCCATTTCCTGATTGGGCGCTGAGGAGGAGGGAGGAATCAGAAGCCACAGAGAGCAGGGGAAGGGGAATCCACCGTAATGCCCGCGGAGAGCAGGGGAAGCAACCGGTGAAGCCCGGGAGAAGTGCTGCCCGCCAATACATAGGGTAAGTGCTCCGGACCTGACCGACACCCCCCAAAAAAAAAAATTACCACCGCCCTGCACTGTTAACCAGTCTTGTGGTCCAGTTGTCCCTCCAACACAGCACAGCCAGGTTTGATTGTAAGACCTCCCTGTAGACTACACTGGCTAAGTAATACAGCCTGGTCCAATACCCACTGTAGCCTGTTATTGGATAATAAAGGAGCAGTCTAGATCTCTACTTGCAGATGGTAAGCAATGGATATTTGCAGGTATACAAATGATTGGATGGCTGCACACTTAATACTTGCAGAAAATGGCTTTATTGTAGAACAAAGTCTATAAAAAAACACAACTGATCAGTCAGGGGAGGGAAAATGTAGGTAGACACGTTTCACAGGGAAGTTCGTGCTTTCTCAATACTACATAGTGGCAGTCCACACATTGTACAGTGTATATATATATATATATATATATATATATATATATATAGGATCATTAAACACAAAATATGTGTATAAGCATTTAACTGCAAGACATCAAACTCAAAACATGTATATAATAACAAATCAAAAAGGTATATCAATAAAAAATGAAAAGAAAACTGAATATGAAGAAAAGATGAATAAAAACATTTATGCATACTTATGGGGGGTCCATGCACAAAAATACACACATGTTCATGGTTGGAGCGACTGAGAACAAAGTACCTAGAGAAGATTTTGACACTGTCAGAAACCATGAATCAGACTGAGACAAAAGTACAGTTAAATCGCACTTGTTTAATAATAATAATAATAATAAAAAAAGGTAAACAGAGTAGACATAGTCAAAACATAGCCAGGGTTCAGGAGCTGGAACGGATAGTCAGACAAGCCAAAATGTCAGGAAGTCAGAGAATAGCGTAGTAGAACAGCAAGCAGGGTCTGGAGCCAGAAGAAATGTCAGCCAAGCAAATCTTTTAACAGGAACACAGGAGAGCGTCTCTAGAGATGTCACCAAGGTGAAGGCAGAGATCATCGGAACTGGACAGCTTAAATAGGTAGGACTGACGAGCAGGATATCGTCGAAAGGTGAGTCACTGTGGAGAGATAGGAGCTGGCAATTAGCCGACAGATGAGCGGCCAGCTCTGAGAAGGAAGAGCTGAGCCCGGCCCTGACAAGACCTGAAAGAAGCAGTCCACAAGGTTTAGGACTGGAGTATATCTATGGGAATGTTTGACCATTCTTCCAGAAGCACAGTTGTGAGGTCAGGCACTGATGTGGACAAGAAGGCTTGGCTCGCAGTCTCCGCTCTAATTACATAGTTACATATTAGGTGAGGTTGAAAAAAGACAAGTCCAATCTATGTGTGTGATTTATGTCAGTATTACATGGTATTATATTATTACATTGTATATCAATGTATGTTGCGGTCATTCAGGTGCTTATCTGAAACTATCAATGCCCCCCGCTGAGATCACCGCCTGTGGAAGGGAATTCCACATCCTTGATGCTATTACAGTAAAGTGTCTCTTCTCCAGAGAGAATAAGTTCAGTGCTCACAACCTTTCCTCATAACCAATATCCTCCAGATCCTTAACTTTGTTGCCCTTCTTTGTACTCGCTCCATTTCCAGTACATTTAACAGTACTTTCGTCTCGGTCTGATTCATGGTTTCTGACAGGTCTCACCTGACTGTTGTCAGCTTGTCCCCCCCTCCCCCTCGATGCTTGCTTCTCTCTCTTTCGTCCCTTGTCCTCCACCATGTCCCCTCTTGCATCAGCAAATATCACTGTCCTCCAGGATTGATCCAGACCCAGCCAAGATGGTTGCCCCCTGCACTGGAGATGCCCCATAGATGAGCATTGCAAAGTTATCTCTCTAAAGATGGCTGCTGAACTTCAGCATTAATGAATATTCAGTTTAACCCTGTTCACACTGCAGAAGGATAATACAGCAGCAATTATCAACTACAGTCCAGGTTAAATATTGTTCCCATAATAAAGTTTTTCTACATTTAAAAAGGAACAGCTCTGGATGTCAGATTTAACAGACTGCACACAACGCCTTGACATACTTCGGGCAACAAGTAATAAGAGTAAAAATAGGTCCAAACTGTTTTGCAGCCCAGAGGCCACATACAGTCGGTGTCTATCACTTAAAGGGCGAATTTGATCGCTTGCTGATAGGAACAAGAATGGTTCTCTGGACATATGTGGCTCCTTACTGCTCCTCATTTAGAACCAAATCTATTTGTCCATTTCTCTACCGGAAACTCATATCTTTTAAATCTACAGCTTCATTAAGATCCCACCATGAAAGCCCTGTGTTCCTGTCTTCCAAATGTTCATTGTCACTTTGTCTGATAGACTTTCAATGGAGTCCACAAGTCACTGTTCGCACATACATTACATAGGCATAGTCCACTGCTGCCTACATCAGGAAACCTGCCGTGAGAAATGCCAGGAAGCCATTGCTGAGTGCACATAGACAAGAAGTGGCTGCAAAGATGCTGCAGGTGATCAGCTGAGATTAAAAAAAGGGTGAAAAGAAATGTCAACCATATAATCTTTCCCATGGCACTACCTGCCTGGAGTTTGCATGTTCTCCCTGTGCCTGCGCGGGTCTTCTCCGGGTACTCCGGTTTCCTCCCACACTCCAAAGACATGCTGGTAGGTTAACTGGTTCCTGTCTAAATTGGCCCTAGTATATGTATGTATGAATGGGAGTTAGGGACCTTTGATAGTAAGCTCCTTGAGGGCAGGGACTGTTGGGAATGTACAATATATGTGTAAAACGCTATGTAAATTGATATATAAGACACTGTAATAAATAAATAAAATAAATCTTTTTTTTTTTTTAAGTGGTAATTGTTTTAACTAACACCATGCTCATGGAAGAGATATAGATAAGAGAATTAGACACATAGGAAAAGCACAATAAGTTGCGGTATGTTTAGCACCATTATTCGACTTCAGAGAAGACTCGTTTAAAGAGGAAGTAAACCCTGATGGGTTTACTTCCCCTTTGTCTCCCTGCAAAGGTAAAGCATAATGGACTACTATGCATCGCATCGCATCGCATAGTAGCCCATTATGTGTCACTTACCTGACACAGGAGCCAGCGATGTCACCGCTGTCCCCTGTAGCACGGAGCGTCCATCTTCTTCCGGGTATTGCTGCTCCGGCCACTCACAGCGCCGGAGTAGCGATGACATCACTCCCACGCATGCTCATGGGAGCCGCCACTAACAGCATATCACACATGCGCCGTAGACAACGGTGCCTGTCTTTTTGTAAATACAAAAACCTACACGGTTTAGGAGATATTTCTTGGACCTACAGGTAAGCCTTAATCTAGGCTTACCTGTAGGTCAAAGTGGTTTGTAAGGGTTTACAACCACTTTAATAATCAGGATATACCCTACTATGATGCTTCCTCATTCTTTTACATCCCATCTTGGACTCAAATCTACTCGCATCGGCTTAGACAGACCTTCTTCTTGATAACATGACCTTTACGGACTCCATTGTATTGATATAAAGGATTCTGTATCCACCTTCTTCTTTCTTCTTTCCTTTCACTTTAACCATTTAAGGACCGCCTCCTGCACATATACGTCGGCAGAATGGGCACGGCTGGTGTACAATCACGTACCTGTACTTGGCTCTTTAAGTGGGTCGGCGGCGAGCTCGCGACCTGGTCCTGAGCTCCGTGACCGTGGCTGTCACCGATTGCCTGTTCCTTGTTATAGGGAAAGATGATCAGTGACGTCACATGCCAAGCCCCGCCCCCAACAGTAAAAAAAAAAAACACACGTCACACATAACCCCTCCCCGCCCCCTAGTGGTTAACTCCTTCACTGCCAGTGTCATTTACACAGGAATCAGTGCATTTAAATAGCACTGATTGCTGTATAAATGACAATGGTCCCAAAAATGTGTCAAAAATGTCCGATGTGTCCGCCATAATGTCACAGTCACAATAAAAATCGCTGATCGCCGACATTACTAGTAAAAAATAATAATAAAAATGCTATAAAACTATCCCCTATTTTGTAAACGCTCGAACTTTTGCGCAAACCAATCAATAATCGCTAATTGCGATTTTTTTTTTTAACCAAAAATATGTAGAAGAATACGTATCGGCCTAAACTGAGGAAAAAAATATTTTTTGGGGGATATTTATTATAGCAAAAAGTAAAAAAGAATGCGTTTTTTTCAAAATTGGCGCTCTATTTTTGTTTATAGCGCAAAAAATAAAAACCACAGAGGTGATCAAATACCACCAAAAAAGAAAGCTCTATTTGTGGGAAAAAAAGAGGACGCCAATTTTGTCCGGGAGCCACGTCGCACGAAACCGCGCAATTGTCAGTTAAAGCGACGCAGTGCCGAATCGCAAAAAGGGGCCTGGTCCTTTTGGCTGCAAATTGGCCCGGGGGGCTTAAGTGTATACTTTCTTTTCGTCTTCTTCACGCTTTTTCTTTTGCTTTTTATTTGATCTTACTCACCAGATGTGTAATCGACATGATATTATTGTTAAAGCGGAGGTCCACCGTAAAGTGGACCTTCCGCTCATCGGAACCCTCCCCCCCTCCGGCGCCACAATTGGCACCTTTCAGGGGGGAGGGGGGGGTGCAGGTACCTGTACAGTACAGGTATCTGCACCCACTTCCGGGATAGCTCTCTGCGGAAAGGGGCGTAGATTACGCCCCTTTCCGAAAGTCCCCCGCTGCCTGCTGGGAAACACACAGATCCCAGAGGCAGCGGGGACCGTCCTCATTGCGCAGCGCGACTCGCGCATACGCAGTAGGGAACCAGGAAATGAAGCCGAAAGGCTCCACTTCCTGATTCCCATACCCAAGATGGCGGCAGCAGCACCCGAGAGACGATCGAGAGATCGGCTTCGGGTGCCGACATCGCGGGCGCGCTGGACAGGTAAGTGTCACTATTTTAAAAGTCAGCAGCTGCAGTATTTGTAGCTGCTGGCTTTAAAAAAAAAAAAAAAAAACACGGAGTCCCGGCGGACTCCCGCTTTAATATGGCATTTGAGATGCCACTCTGTACTACTCTTGTATTTGTCACCCCTTTTTTTTCCCCCTTCCCTTTTTCTATTTTATGTACCCCTTTATGTTGTGACTTAAAAAAAAAAATTATGAAAATACGCGAATAAAAACATATTCAATTTAAAGTGGTAATTGTTTATGACGCAGTGCTTTAGCAAACAATCAGCTAGGATGGTGTAAAAGAAAAGTAGATGTGGAAAAAAAACAACCTGTTGGTTAAACGATTTTTTTGGCAAGTAATTGTTCAACGCGTGATTGGGGGTGCGGGCAAGGGTGGTACCTTTACCTAAATATTTTGCGCTAAAAGGCGCCCTTGTTTCCAATTTCTGTATAAATGAATAAATAGTCTTACTGCCAGTGAAGTGGTTCTTTATTCAGCACTTTCTGCATTAAAAAAAATTTGATGAAGCGAGTGCCCTCTCTGAAAATTTTAACAATTTCTTTACACACCCCTATCATTAGCGCCAAGATCTGGGTGGTCAGAGAAATTAAAACTAACACTCACTAAAATTAGTCATCCACCTGCATCAAGCTGTATAAAAATATAATAGGCTATTGCCTTGAGCTGTCCTAGCCCTCTGTTCTCTTTAATTGCGACTCATAAACGTTCGGCTGTATAATGCAGTCCTTGGATCTCTCGCTCAGCTGTCTCTGCAGAAAGGGGCATTTCGTTAATTGCTAATGTCACTGCACACTCTCTGATTGCGCTCAAGGACAGTATGGTGAGCAAGGCCAAGTTGGGAACAAGAGATGCACTCAATAGACTCCAGGCAGAACCTTTATTCCTATATATTTTGTGTATATAAAACATATACAGGGCGGAAAATACGCGGTCCAAATTAAATGCTGGTTTGAACCTTAATAGGAGGAGGGGGGTCAATGCATTGCATTTATTTATATTGTATATTTTAGAGCATTGTCATTTTTTTTCTATGCATCAAGGATTGTATATAAGATGGCCACATAACAGAAAATATCTATTTTTTTTTTTTTTTGTGCATGTCTAGCTCTTTCTGAGCATGTCACAAGAAGGCTTGTATTGAACTGAACCCAGCATTGAAAAGATTTATGTGAAAAACCAATTGAAAATCAATTGCAAAAAACTCTGCGCCATGTAGAAACGTGTAAAAAAATTATATAATAAAAAAAATTATTGATGTAAACAGAAAAAGCTGCACCCTATAAAAGTGAAGTGTAAAACTCCTCAGTGATCAAATGATAATAATTTTGGGGAGCTCTAATTAGTTAATAAATATAATAGTGTAAGGCCCCTTTCACACATGCGGACATTACAGTGGTGTGAAAAAGTGTTTGCCCCCTTCCTCATTTCCTGTTCCTTTGCATGTTTGTCACACTTAAGTGTTTCGGAACATCAAACCAATTTAAACAATAGTCAAGGACAACACAAGTAAACACAAAATGCAATTTGTAAATGAAGGTGTTTATTATTAAAGGTGAAAAAAATCCAAACCATCATGGCCCTGTGTGAAAAAGTGATTGCCCCCCTTATTAAAACATACTATAACTGTGGTTGTCCACACCTGAGTTCAATTTCTCTAGCCACACCCAGGCCTGATTATTGCCACACCTGTTCACAATCAAGGCATCACTTAAATAGGAGCTGCTTGACACAGTAAGGTCCACCAGAAGATCCTTAAAAGCTACACATCATGCCGAGACCCAAAGAAATTCAGGAACAATTGAGAAAGAAAGTAATTGAGATCTATCAGTCTGGAAAGGGTTATAAAGCCATTTCCAAAGCTTTGGGAATCCAGCGAACCACAGTGAGAGCCATTATCCACAAATGGCGAAGACATGGAACAGTGGTGAACCTTCCCAGGAGTGGCCGGCCGCCCAAAATTACCCCAAGAGCGCAGCGACGACTCATCCAAGAGGTCACAAAAGACCCCACAACAACGTCCAAGGAACTGCAGGCCTCACTTGCCTCAGTTAAGGTCAGCGTTCATGCCTCCACCATCAGGAAAAGACTGGGCAAAAATGGCCTGCATGGCAGAGTTCCAAGGAGAAAACCACTGCTGAGCAAAAAGAACATCAAAGCTCGTCTCAATTTCTCCACAACACATCTTGATGATCCCCAAGACTTTTGGGACAACATTCTGTGGACCGATGAGACAAAAGTGGAACTCTTTGGAAGGTGTGTGTCCAAGTATATCTGGCGTAGAAGGAACACTGCATTTCAGAAAAAGAACATTATACCAACAGTAAAATATGGTGGTGGTAGTGTGATGGTCTGGGGCTGTTTTGCTGCTTCAGGACCTGGAAGACTTGCCGTGATAAAACGAACTATGAATTCTGCTGTCTACCAAGAGATCCTGAAGGAGAATGTCCGACCATCTGTTCGTGTACTCAAGCTGAAACGAACTTGGGTTCTGCAGCAGGACAATGATCCTAAACACACCAGCAAGTCCACCACCGAATGGCTTAAGAAAAACAAAATGAAGACTTTGGAGTGGCCTAGCCAAAGTCCTGACCTGAATCCTATTGAGATGTTGTGGTATGACCTTAAAAAGGCCGTTCATGCTCGAAAACCCTCTAATGCAGGGGTCTCAAACTGGCGGCCCTCCAGCTGTTGCAAAACTACAAGTCCCATCATGCCTCTGCCTGTGGGAGCCATGCTTATAAATGTCAGCCTTGCAATGCATCATGGGACTTGTAGTTTAGCAACAGCTGGAGGGCCGCCAGTTTGAGACCCCTGCTCTAATGTAACTGAATTAGGACAATTCTGCAAAGATGAGTGGGCCAAAATTCCTCCAGGACGCTGTAAAAGCCTCATTGCACGTTATCGCAAACGCTTGGTTGCAGTTGTTGCTGCTAAGGGTGGCCCAACCAGTTATTAGGTTTAGGGGGCAATCACTTTTTCACACAGGGCCATGATGGTTTGGATTTTTTTTCACCTTTAATAATAAACACCTTCATTTACAAATTGCATTTTGTGTTTACTTGTGTTGTCCTTGACTATTGTTTAAATTGGTTTAATGTTCCGAAACACTTAAGTGTGACAAACATGCAAAGGAACAGGAAATGAGGAAGGGGGCAAACACTTTTTCACACCACTGTATGTCTGTATTTCATCCATCCATTTGCGGATGAAATACGGACATACATGCATTCCTATGGGATAGCGGGTGTCTGCGGATAAACATCCGCAGACAACCGCTATCGTCCGCCTCCGATATGGTTTCTGCAGAATATGGATTCTGCAGACGGAGGAAAATCCTATTTTTCTATCCGTCTGCAGAGCGGATCGGATGAACACGGACAGACGGTCCTTGCTCATCCGATCCCCCATAGAGGAGAGCGGAGAGCTGACAGGGCGGTCCCTGCACAGTGTGCAGAGACCGCCCTGTCCGCCGCCGGCTCAGCGGGGACAACGGAGCGATCCCCGCTGAGCGAGCGGATCATCACGGGGCGGATCATTACTGATCTGTCCCGTGTGAAAGGGGCCTAAGGGTCCTTTCACATGGGGCAGATGAGTGCTGATCCGCCCCGTGGATATCCACTTGCTCAGTGAGGATCGCCGGAGCGATCTCCGCTGAGCAGGAAGATGACAGGTCTGTCTCTGCACACTGCGCAGGGACGGACCTGTCACAGCGCCGCTCTCCCCTATGGAAAATAGCTTTTTCCTCCGTCACACTTTTTCGGATCGGAGCGGAGGCTCGGATGTCAGCGGACGTGTCATCGCTGACATCCGACGCTCCATAGAGCTCTATGGAGCATCCGTTCAGGTCCGCCTGAAAAACTGACAGCGGATCTGAACGGATCGTCCGTGTGAAAGGGGCCTAAATCTTATCTACTAAACCATAAAGAAAAAATACACAATAATCCAGAATATAAAAAAATATGTGAAAGCAATAATCGAATGTTCCCATTCGTGATCAAGTGACTATAAACAATTCCTTCAAAAATTACTTACGGTATAATTTTCCAATCACACAAAGTCCCATCAATATGCCAATACAGCTTCTTTGATAAGTGATCCCAAAACTATTATCATTGAAAAGACTTAGCATGACGGTTTTGGTTTTCAAAAATGGCAAAAACTGCCTATCCCTGTATTTGTTTTTTTTTTTAATAGTTACACAATTGATATGGAAATTGCATAGTACATATTTCCTCATTTAAAGTTGTCTAATGCCGCGTACACACAATTGGAATTTTGGTCGGAAAAAGCTCTGATGGTTTTCCCGATGGAATTCCGACGGGATTTTGCTCAAGCTGTCTGGCATGCACACGGTCACACCGAATTGTGACCGCCAAGAACGCGGTGGCGTACAACACGTACGACGGGACTAGAAAAAGGAAGTTCAATACCCAGTAGCCAATAGCTTCTGTCTCCTAGTTGGATCTGAGCATGCGTGAGTTTTTGCGCATCGGAATTGCATAAACACGATCGGAATTTCCGATAGAAAGTTTTTCCATCGGGAAAATCGAGAACATGCTATCAAATCTTTTGCTGGCGGAAATTCGGACAGTTAAATTCTGATGGAGCGTACACACGGTTGCGTTTTCCGATGAAAAGCTCTCATCGGTCTTTTTCTGGCTGGAATTCCGATCGCGCGTACGAGGTATAATTGTCTCACAATATTTAAGAAGGGACAAAGTCTGCTTACTCATACCAAAGGAATGTGTGATTGTAAACTGCATAGCTCCCAACTGTCCCTGATTTCGAGGGACTGGTCCTAATTTGGAGCAATGTCCCTCTGTCCCTCTTTCCTCCTCATTTGTCCCTCATTTTGGTCTGATCTAAATAGTTGTATATAAAATTCACTTTTTATCTTTCAAAAAGTGTTTCCCAGTGCTAAACCTGTCATCCAAATTCTAAATTGCTGCATTTGTAAATTTTTAAAGCCAATACAAAGGAATAGTAGTGGTAAGAAAAAGCACTTGTGGATTTAATTAACCTTTTTTTTTGGTTAATTCTCCTTTAAGGGGGTGTGGCAGGAGGCGTGTCCTATGCCGCCATACGTTTGCTAGTAGGTGTCCCTCATTCCCATCTCAAAATGTTGGGAGGTGTGTAAACTGGCCAAGTTCTTAAAAGGTCATATTGTTGCTTACAATGGGAGTCGGCTTGGGGACTGTCCATTGCTTACACACAAGTCTATATACAACAGTTATCTGTCACATACTTTACAGCAGAGCCCGAAAATGCTGAGGGTGGCCACTTGCACAGTTTTGTGGCCTAACACCCTTGGTAGTGGAGACAGGGAGTGCTAGGGCAACGAAAGGGTGCAGGTGCCTGCAGTCATAAGGCTGAAGCTTGGAGATACAGGAACCTCTCTGGAGAAGTCGTGAAAACTGATCACCAGGTTTGTTCAGCAGGAGCCAGACAGGTAAGTACAGGCTCAGGATCAACTGCAGCGTCAGGAACAGGTAAAGGTTGGCAACTGGCTGGCAGCGAGGTACACAATCAGGAGGCAGGATCATAGTCAGGGGCAGGCAGAGGTTGGCAACGGACTGGCAGTGAGGTACACAATCAAGCAGCGGAGCCGTAGTCGTAAATACATGCAAAGGTTTGTATAGTGAGCAGAGGCAGATGAACAGGCAGAGGGGATCCAGGAGAGAAGTCAAGGAAGCCGGGTTTTCAGGAGCAAGGTCAACAGATAAGAACAGCAATCAGGAACACACGGACAAGCTGAAGACGATCCAGCACTGGCACCAGGCAGAGTCTCAGTTTATATAGGGCGCCGTGCGCCAGGATTAGTGGGTGCGTGTGCGTGAGTGCACACTAACGGCACACTCGCATGGATAGTCCGCATGCTCACTCTGGATCTCGCTCATCTCTGTCTGGGACACTGTGCATGCGCATTTGCATTAGCGGAACAGGAATTAGCCAATGCTGCATGGAGATGGGTGTTAGCTATGTGAGTTCTTTGGCATTGCCCCCTCCTTAAGGGCAGCCTCCAGATGCCCATTTGAGCCATTTTCTCTGGGTGGGAATGATGAAAGGCCCAAATAAGTCTCTGAGCATGGAGATTTTTCTCAGGTTCCCAAGAATTTTCCTCTGGGCCAAAACCTCTCCATTTGATTAGGTACTGATTCTGCCCTTGTCGTTTCCTACAATCCAGGATGGCTTCAATCTCGAATTCTTCCTCCCCATCCACCATTATAGCTTCTGGGGGTCCCACTTCATGATCCGGAAAGGGATTTGCCACATCAGACTTCAGTAGCAAGGCATGAAACACAGGGTGGATCCTAAATGAGTCGGGAAGTTCGAGTTCATAAGCTACCGGATTAATCTTCCTCTTGAATGAGAATGGCCCCAAGTATCTGGGTCCCAGTTTCTTGGAAGGGCATGCCAGTTTCAGGTTTGCTGTTGAAAGACATACATGGTCACCAACTTTTAAAGTGGTTGTAAACCCTCCCCCACAACTTTGTCCCATGTAAATCAGCATAAAATCCCTAATAAACACTGCTTGTAGATATCTCCTTACTTGCTTAGTATTGTTGTAATCCTTTTTGTTCTTTAGAATGACGTCACTGAGATGCCCAGATCTCCCCTTATTTATGGCACACTCTCTATGTCTTATCTATCTGTTATCAGGACTTCCTACGGCACAACACTGAACTCCCAGGAGACTTCATAATCACTCAGAACTTCCTCCTACACACCATGTGACCATGTGGCATTACATGCAGTTTAAAGCAGGGCATGGGACAGAAATAACTGCAGTCTTATCAGCTGAAGCTGATAAGACTCACACAGGTAAACACTAGATAATCAGCACAAGTAAATACTATGAAATAAAACAAGTCAGCTATGAACAGGGAAGCAGGGTTGAAACATTGGATTGAGAAGGAGGCTTGGTTAACAGTACAGGAAGTGCTCAATGTAAGGGCGGAAATACACTCCACTGTGGACTCAGAAAACAATACTTAAGATGGCGCTGCCTAACCCCTGGAAACAAGTTTTTTAAAGTTTCTTTAAACAGTAAGTAATATGCGATTTGGGCTGGATTACAGTGGCTATAGTCTGATAATGACTTCTTATAATGGACTAAATTAAAAGAAGCATCAGAGTGGGAGTGTTTACTTCCTCTAAGTCCATTTCCCCCTTTCTTCGAAAAATCTTTTATTATCTTCCTGTGCCTTAGAGATGGTTTCTCTAAGCACCTGATTGTTGGTGACAAAGAATTTTATTCTATCCTGGACAGTTGGCAAAGGAGTCTGGTACAAGTGTTGGCAAAAAAAGGAGGGATGAAACCCGTAATTGGAGAAGAAAGGTGACTGATCTGTGGCAGAGTGAGTAGAGTTATTAAATGCAAACTCTGCCAGGGGCAGTAATAAGGCCCAATCTTCCTGAGTAAAAGAGGAAAAACAACGTAGGTACTGCTCCAACGTTTAGTTAGTACATTAAGTCTGCCCATTGGTCTGGGGATGATAGGCTGAGGAAAAATGAGTTTGATGTCCAGAGCTTCACTCACTCACTCTCAGGGCGCTGGCGGCGGCATTGAACTCCTGCCCCAACCTCAGTTAAACTTACAAGACCTCCGCATGGTGGCGGAGGACATCAAGGGCACCTCAGAGGGATCCGTGCACGAGCCACGCTCTGTACCCTACCAATTTTGTATAGTTCAGAGGTTAGTGGAAACACCTCCCCACACCTCATCGGTTTCTGTCCAGTGACACACTTGCAACATCTGCTTCCACTACATGCTTCGTACACCTGCTTTTTCCTCCCCCTGGTCACACCCCCCCCCCCAAGGTCATGACAGATTTAGGAGACCCCCAACCCCCTAAAGACATCTCTTTGTCTTTACCACAAGCACATGCGCTTAAACTGTGCTCTGTCAACATTAGGGGTCTCAACACCCCAGAAAAGAGGTCAAAACTCCTATATTCTTTACACCAATCCAAGATACACATAGCACTTATCCAGGAAACACATTTTCGCACAGACACTATTCCCAAGCTCCACAATAGAGGATGCTGGGACTGTGACATCATAATGGGCTGGGGGCCGATAAGCCCCCCGCCCGCAGACCCCGACAACCAACGGCCAGGTTTGTTGGGAAGAGGCCCTTGTCCTCATCAACATGGGAACAAGGTGTTTTGGGGTGGGGGGGCCGTGCTCGCTTGTCCCCACCCCCTTTCCTGGCCGGCGGGGTAGCGTGCTCGGATAAGGGTCTGATATGGACCTGGGGGGGGGACCCCCAAGCCGATTTTTTTGCGTAGGGATTCCCCTTTAAGTTCATACCAGGTAACAGGGCCAGCGACGCCTCCTTCGCTGGCCCCGGCTACCTGGAGACGCGCTCAAAATGAGCGGACTTTCCTCCGCGTGTGTGGGCGAGTCCGTTCATTTCAAAAGTACGGCGGATAGTCCAGCGGACTTAGTACGCCGTATTAGTCCGCTAAAAAAAGTGGCGTGTGTGGGCAAGTAGCTCGTTCGGAAAGTCCAGAGGACAGTCCGGCGGAAAGTCCACCAGACTAAGTCCGCCGGATAGTCTGCTACGTGTGTACGTGGCAAAAGGCACCTTTTACAATTGCTAATATTTATGCCCCCAACACACAACAAGTTTCCTTTTTCAGGATGACCCTCCAACTGCTCACGCGTTTTCAATCAGGCACCTTAATAGTCGGAGGTGACTTTAATGCCTCATTGAATCCCACCATTGATACCGCCAATGGCACATCCTCCCTACGATACAGGGCTCTGCGTGCAATCAAATTACAACTTAGTACTCTCCTTCTCCACGGCACATGGCGCACATTGTACCCTCAGGATAGGGATTTTACCTTCTATTCCCCCCTCACAATAAATACTCCAGACTGGATCATTTTTTTATATCTCAAAAGGACCTGACACATCTCTCCAAGGCCACCATTGACCCCCCGCAATACTATCAGATCACAACCCCATCTCCATGACCTTGCTCTTGCCTACGTCCCTCCCTAATACGCACATATGGAGACTTGACAATTCCCTACTGACAGATACGGAAAATATAAATCGAATAAAAGCTTGCCTTTCTAATTTCTTCCTGGAAAACTCCGCAGATGACATGTCACCCACCGTGACCTGGGCCACACATAAATGCGTCCTTCGAGGCGAAACTACTCTCTTTGACAGCGCAACTCCGGAAAAAAAATATCGAAACTAAACTAAAGTTTTTCGAACTGCACATGTCTACTCTGGGATATTTTTATTTATTATTAGTAACGATGGCAATCAGCAACTTAAAGAGGGACTGCGATATTGCGGAGGAAAAATCGGACATCTAACCAACAATTTGGACACTTTTTGGGAACCAGTGACACGAATACAGTGATTAGTGCTAAAAATATGCGCTGTTACTGTACTAATGACATTGGAAGGGAAGGGGGTTAACATCAGGGCCGATCAAAGGGTTAAATGTGTGTCTAGGTCAGTGATAGCGAACCTTGGCACCCCAGATGTTTTGGAACTACATTTCCCATGATGCTCAAGCACTCTGCAGTGTAGCTGCGCATCATGGGAAATGTAGTTCCAAAACATCTGGGGTGCCAGGGTTCGCCATCACTGGCCTAGGTTGTGCTTATTCACTGTGGGGGAGGTGCTTTGACTAGGGGAAGGCTTTGCAGAAACACAGGATCAAGGCCTTCCCCGCTGAAAATCTGCCTTGTTTACACAGGCAGACTGCCGTTCTGCTTGTGTCCAAAATGATCGGTGGGTCCCGGCGGACATTAAGTCCACTAGACCCACTGATTGGCTCTCCCTGTGTCCAATCACAGTGGGAGCGGGTCGTTGGCGGTGCGAGCGCCTCAAACTCAGATGTGTCAGGTCAGGTACTAGGTAGCTGATCTGGCACAGAGCGGACGCCCTGCCGTAGTATATGTACCGTGGGGTGGTTGTTAAGTGATTAAAGCATATGCCAAAGCAAAATATAAAAATCTGCAATACATACACATTTTTACTTGGGCTGTTACTGATTAAAATTTTTGTGTTCGATTAATCTTTTTTTTTAAATCGATTAATCGGCTAATTTCGATTAATTATAATGCACATACAGATCCAACTACTTTTAGCTGATCTCCTTGCATTGCAGCTCTGCATTAGTCAGTGGTAAATGTGGTATACACTATATACAATCACCTAACACTAGTTAGTTTCCTCAATCTATGACTTAACTTCACAGTTCACACAAATATGTTTTAAATTCAAACTGTAGCACTGACGTAAGTCTTTTTTTTTCCCACAGTAGAGTGGCAATCCCTCCACCTCCGGTCTAACTAATCACTCTCACCTTATGGCATGGACCCCTGTGCAAATAGGTGGTCATGCAAGCGGGTATCAAAAGGGTTAACACCGACCATAAACTTCTCTCACGTCTCCTTAGATCTCAGCAAGGACGGCAGGTCATGGGTAGAAAGAAAAGATCTAAGTGCTCACCGCTTAAGTATAAGATTAAATTTTTGTGTTCAAACACAAACTACTCACATAAAGATGATAAAAACACAGCATGTAAAGCCGACAAACTTGTTAGTTCCGTAGAGCAGCAGCGGGTGACGTTATGCATAGCTCCTCCCCCGTACGCGTTGCGTTCAATCAGAACTTCGACGTCACCGAATTCCTTCCCCCTTTCCCAAGTGCCTCCGTCTGCTAACGAAGGGAAGGGGGGCATGGACATTGACGTCACCGGATCTCCAACTGAACTCCCTGAAGACCCGGAAGCTGGCGGAGAGGTTAGTACCGATCAAAAGAATTTTGAATGATCAAAAAAATGAATCGATTAATCAAGTAATAAATCTTTAATTTCCACAGCCCTAATTTTTACATATTTTTTTTTCTTAAAGGATCCTGCAAATACCTGATGAACTTTCAAAAATGCACTCAGTTCCTTAGTCCTGTTATGACTCGACAATGCAGCATGGTGTCAGCCCTCCCAGTTGTGTTTTGCCAAACCACTTAACTACTCCTGTTCTCAGATCTTTATAACATAAACGCTGATCTCTCGGTAGTCCAAGATAAGAACTAGAAAGGCTCTCTGAGTTGGAGAGGGAGTGTACACAGGGCACAGGACTGCTCATCTGACTAGACAAACAGTTTATTTTGTATTTATCAAACAGATGTAAAAAAATGCTCCCAGCGGTAAATTTAAAGGGGTTGTAAACCCTCAAGATTGTTTACCTTAAAGAGGAAGTAAACCCTGATGAATTTACTTCCTCTTTCATTCCCTGCAAAGGTAAAGCATAATGGACTACTATGCATCGCATCGCATCGCATAGTAGTCCATTATGTGTCACTTACCTGACACAGGAGCCAGCGAAGTCACCGCTGTCCCCTGTAGTCCGGTGCACCCATCTTCTCGGTGGGTCTCGCTGCTCCGCCGCTGTCATTCGGCAAAGCTGTGATGACGTCACTCCCGCACATGCGCACGGGAGCCGCCACTCGCGGCATATCGCAGTTTACTGCGGCGGGCTCAATGCGCCTGCGCGCTGCTGTCTACGACGCATGCCTTAATCTAGGCTTACCTGTAGGTCAAAGTGTGTTGTAAGGGTTTACAACCACTTTAATGCATTAAAGTGGTGTTCCACTGTATAAAATGTTTTTTTTTTGTTGTTGTTGCTAAATGACAAAGATTATTACTTAGAAATCTATAACTCACTTTTTCCATTTTGCTTTATTTATGATGTCCATTTACTCTTAAAAAATAAACGTATAAATTTCCATACAGATCGTTTTCATCTTGCCTGTGGGCATATGAAGCCCACAGGCATCCTCTTTCGGGATACGGTGCTGCTGATCGACCAGCATGCACCGCCCATTCTATCCACGATCTCGCGCATGCGCAGTAATGCGCAGTAGCATCGCTGTAAAGTAGAAAGCTTGCCATAACAATGGGCGGCGGCGGCGGAAGTGCCTGCCCCGTTTGTATGGCAACCTAGCCCTCAGCACAGCCCACTGACTCCTGGGAAATTATGACACATATCTCCCAGGAGCAGTAGAGGGAAATGACGTTATGAGCCCAGACACTGGAAGAGACAGATTTCGAGGGACCGCATAGCAACAGGGAAAAATAAGGTAAGTTTTTTTTTTCTATTGATTTCATGCACAGTAAAGAATTTAGTTTTTTTTGGGTGGAACACCACTTTAAGGTGAAAAAACCTCCTGCGATGCAGAAGCCTCCCAGAGCTCCCCTTTTACTTAACCAAAGCCGGTCTTTCCAGCAACAGGGAGGAGCACACCAGCTCCAGCCGGTGTCTAGGGTCCTGATTGGATTGATTGATAGCAGCGCAACCATTGGCTCTCGCTGCTGTCAATCAAATTATTATTATTATTATTCAGGATTTATATAGCGCCAGCAATTTACACAGTGCTTCAATATAAAAAGGAGACAATACAGTTACAATACAATACAAGATGATTAAGGGCCCTGCTCAGAAGAGCTTACAATCTAATAGGGTGGGGCAGGTGGTACAAAAGGTTATAACTGTGGGGAATGAGCTGATGGAAGTGGTAGGAGATTAGTTTGAGACGTGATAGGCTTCCCTGAATAGATGAGTTTTCAGGGATCGCCTGAAGGTAGTGAGAGTAGGGGATAGCCGGACCAGTGGAGGTAGCGAGTGCCAGAGGATGGGAGAGGCTCTGGAGAAATCCTGGAGCCGAGCATGGGAGGAGCCGGCACTGAGTCCTATTGTCTGTGTCAATGAATGCAGCAGCAGGACTTTGGGGCATGCCCACACAAGTGCACCGAGGGAGAGCGGCTCTCCATGGGGCACTCAAGAAGAGGAGGAGCTAGGAGCGCTGCTGAGGGGCCCGAGAAGAGGAGGATCAGAGCCACTCTGTGCAAAACCAACTGCAGAGAGGAGGTAAGTATGACTTCTTTTTTTTTTTTTTTTACATATCCTTTAACAGACCAAAAGGTAATCAAAGAAGTTTATTGTTGGGGTTTGCATATATACTTAAAAAAAAAAAAAAAAGGGGGGGGGTAAATACTACTGGAAGTCACAGCAGAGATTCAGAATTCATTTTTGGAGTTCTCACTTCTCTGAACTGATATTTTGAATGCATTTCTGTAGATTATCGCTCTTTGCTCTGTCACACTAAATAAGCTCCCTGGTTTGCTATTTAAGGATAAGGTGTTTCCTACTCTTTACGACGTCGATATTAAATTGCTGACCTCTTTCCTGTTCTTGACCTGCTTGTCTGCCTGTCATTAACTGTGAACTTCTGACCCGAAAGTTATTGGAATTGCTTGCCATCTGGAGGGGTCTCAGGACTTGCTCTGCCTTTTTTTGCTTTTGTTCTTTTCCAATATTTTTGTGCCTTGAAATCTGCATAAAAAAAATCACAGTTTTTGCTGTACTTTAGGTGCTTCTTTGCTTGTTTCATAAAAGAAATCTGCAGACTAAGCTGCTTCTCCATTACTGTACAGTCCAAAGGATGAAGGGTGGGAAGAAAGAAGACTTGTAAATGTGAGGACCAGTAGCGGCTGGTGGGTTCTTCTTTTGGGGGGGGGGGCGGCAAACAAACAAAACCCCCTCAGTGGCATGGCACTGAAACAGCAGACCCCCCCCCCCCCTCCCCGGTCCACGACATACCCACTTGTGTGGCGGGGCTGCTGTGTCCTCTCCTGGAGTGCAGGCCATGGTGGCTCTAGTGTCCGCTCCTCCTTTTCCACCAAAGCGCTAGGCATCCAATAGGATCGCCTGACACTTTGGCCAATCGGGAAACAGGTCTCACAGACCTACCCTCCTGATTGGCGGGCAGGAACTTTAGTGTGATAATAAAAATAAAAACAACATGAATCATCTACTAGGGGGTGATTTCTCAGCAAAGTAAAGCATGGAAACATGGATAGGTGGGTGAGTTTGCTTTGAATCTTAACCACTTACTGACCGCCCACCGTCGTTATATGTTGGTACATTGAAGAGGGATATCGTTGTTATGGCAGCAGGTAGCTGCCATAATCCCAGTATCCTCTTCTTCAGCGGGTGCAAGATCACTTTTACTTGCTTTTTGACCCCAGATCTCATATTTAAGAGGTCCTGTCATGCTTTTTCTTGATTACAAGGGATGTTTACATTCCTTGTAATAGGAATAAAAGTGACACAATTTTTTTTTTTAAAGAACAGTGTAAAAAGAAAAGGTAAAATAAATAATAATAAAAAATTTTTTAAACGTGCCTCTCTATAGATATATATAGAGAGGGAGAGGGAGATTATATATATATATATATATATATATATATATATATATATAAGAGAGAGAGAGAGAGAGAGGGGGAGATATATACAGTGCCTTGCAAAGTATTCGGCCCCCTTGAACTTTTCAAACTTTTGCCACATTTCAGGCTTCAAACATAAAGATATAAAATTTTAATTTTTTTGTTAAGAATCACCAACAAGTGGGACACAATTGTGAAGTGGAACGAAATCTTTTGGATATTTTAAACTTTTTTAGCAAATAAAAAACTGAAAAGTGGTGCGTGCAAAATGATTCGGCCCCTTTACTTTCAGTGCAGCAAACTCACTCCAGAAGTTCAGCGAGGATCTCTGAATGATCCAATGTTGTCCTAAATGACTGATGGTGATAAATAGAATCCACCTGTGTGTAATCAAGTCTCTGTATAAATGCACCTGCTCTGTGATAGTCTCAGGGTTCTGTTGAAAGCGCAGAGAGCATCATGAAGACCAAGGAACACACCAGGCAGGTCCGTAATACTGTTGTGGAGAAGTTTAAAGCCGGATTTGGATACAAAAAGATTTCCTAAGCTTTAAACATCCCAAGGAGCACTGTGCAAGCGATCATTTTGAAATGGAAGGAGTATCAGACCACTGCAAATCTACCAAGACCTGGCCGTCCCTCTAAACTTTCAGCTCAGACAAGGAGAAGACTGATCAGAGATGCAGCCAAGAGGCCCATGATCACTCTGGATGAACTGCAGAGAACTACAGCTGAGGTGGGAGAGTCTGTCCATAGGACAACAATCAGTCGTACACTGCACAAATCTGGCCTTTATGGAAGAGTGGCAAGAAGAAAGCCATTTCTCAAAGATATCTATAAAAAGTCTTGTCTAAAGTTTGCCACAAGCCACCTGGGAGACACACCAAACATGTGGAAGAAGGTGCTCTGGTCAGATGAAACCAAAATCCAACTTTTTGCCCACAATGCAAAACGATATGTTTGGCGTAAAAGCAACACAGCTCATCACCCTCAACACACCATCCCCACTGTCACACATGGTGGTGGCAGCATCATGGTTTGGGCCTGCTTTTCTTCAGCAGGGACAGGGAAGATGGTTAAAATTGAGGGGAAGATGGATGCAGCAAAATACAGGACCATTCTGGATGAAAACCTGTTGGAGTCTGCAAAAGACCTGAAACTGAGACGGAGATTTATCTTCCAACAAGATAATGATCCCAAACATACAGCAAAATCTACAAAGGAATGGTTCACAAATAAACGTATCCAGGTGTTAGAATGGCCAAGTCAAAGTCCAGACCTGAATCCAATCGAGAATCTGTGGAAAGAGCTGAAAACTGCTGTTCACAAACGCTCTCCATCCAACCTCACTGAGCTCGAGCTGTTTTGCAAGGAAGAATGGGCAAGAATTTCAGTCTCTCGATGTGCAAAACTGATAGAGACATACCCCAAGAGACTTGCAGCTGTAATCGCAGCAAAAGGTGGCTCTACAAAGTATTAACGCAAGGGGGCCGAATAATTTTGCACGCCCCACTTTTCATTTTTTTATTAGTTAAAAAAGTTTCAAAAATCCAATAGATTTCGTTCCACTTCACAATTGTGTCCCACTTGTTGGTGATTCTTCACAAAAAATAAAAATTTTATATCTTTATGTTTGAAGCCTGAAATGTGGCAAAAGGTTGAAAAGTTCAAGGGGGCCGAATACTTTCGCAAGGCACTGCATATATAGAGAGAGAGAGAGGGAGATATATAGAGCGAGAGGGAGATATATATATATATATATATATATATATATATATATATATATATATAGAGAGAGAGAGAGAGAGAGAGAGAGAGAGAGAGAGAGAGAGAGAGAGAGAGAGAGAGGGATATATACATATATATATATATATAGAGAGAGAGAGAGAGGGGGATATATATATATATATATATAGGGAGGGAGAGGGAGATTATATATATAAAGAGAGAGAGAGAGAGAGAGAGAGAGAGAGAGAGGGATATATACATATATATAGAGAGAGAGAGAGGGGGGGATATATATATATATATATATATATATATATTATATATATATATACATATAGGGAGGGAGATATATATATATATATATATATATATATATATATATATATATATATATATATAGGGAGATATATATATATATAGAGAGAGGGAGAGAGAGGGAGAGGGATATATATATATATATATATATATATATATATATATATAAAATACACCCTAAAGAATAAAATGGCATGTCATTGCCACACTTTTTGTCACACAGTATTTGCTCAGAGGTCTTACAAGCACACTTTTTTTGGAAAAAAATAAAATAAATTTGAATGAAAAAATAAGAAAACAGTAAAGTTAGCCCAATTTTTTTTTTTTATAATGTGAAAGCCAATGTTACGCTGAGTAAATTGATAGCCAACATGTGATGCTTCAAAATTGCACCCGCTCCTGGAATGGCGAGAAACTTTTACCCTTATAAATCTCCATAGATGACGTATAATAAATTCTGCAGGTTGCATGTTTCGAGTTACAGAGGAGGTCTAGGGCTAGAATTATTGCTCTCGCTCTACCGAACGCGGCGATACCTGACATGTGTGCTTTGAATACTATATTCATATGCGGGCGCTACTCACATTAGCGCTCGGTTCTGCGTGCGAGTTTAAAAAAAAAGTATTATTATTTATTTTACCTTTTATTTTTACACTGTTCTTTTTAAAAAAAATGGGTTTAATTCTTTGTCTCCCTGCAAAGGTAAAGCATAATGGGCTACTGTGCATCGCATCGCATCGCATAGTAGTCCATTATGTGTCACTTACCTGACACAGGAGCCAGCGATGTCACCACTGTCCCCTGTAGTCCGGATCGTCCATCTTCTTCCGGGTATCGCTGCTCCGCCCACTCACAGCGCTGGAGCAGCGATGACGTCACTCCCGTGCATACGCACGGGAGCCGCCACTAACGGCATATCGCCGCTAGCAGCAGCATGCTGCTAACGCCGATAGTGCGCCTGCACGCCGCTGTCTACGGCGCATGCACCGTAGACATCGGTGCCTGTCTTTTAGTAAATATCCCCTAAACCGTATAGGTTTAGGAGATATTTCTTGGACCTACAGGTAAGCCTTAATCTAGGTTCACCTGTAGGTCAAAGTGGTTTGTAAGGATTTACAGCCACTTTAAACCTTAAAAATTACAGAGACTGCCATCCCCGCAAGAACCAGTCCATTCACTCTGGCTCCAATAAACAGTTTAGGGAATGTCTTCTTGAGATTTATTGCTGAAGAAAACTTTAACCACTTGCCCTACGGAAGATTTACCTCCCTTCATGACCAGGCCATTTTTTGCGATAAGGCACTGCGTTGCTTTAACTGACAATTGCGCGGTTGTGCGACTATAAACACAAATAAAATGTGTGTCTTTTTTACATAAATACAGTTATATTTTGGTGGTATTTAATCACCTCTGCGTTTTTTATTTTTTAAGCTAGAAACAAAAAATGACGACAGTTTTGAAATATATTTTATATATATATATATATTTTTTTTTTTTTTTTTTTTTTTACTTTCTGTTTTAAAACATATACATTTAAAAAAAATAAAAATCGAATTTCTTCATCTATTTAGACCAATATGTATTCTGCTACATGTTTTTGGTAAAAAAAAAAAAATCCCAATAAGCGTATATTGATTGGCTTGCTCAAATAGTACATACCTCCCAACATTTTGAGATGGGAATGAGGGACACCTATCAGTCAAAGTATACGTGTATAGGCTACAACCTTGGCCACGCCCCCTTAAAGTGGAAGTAAACTCCCCTATCGTTTTCAGCCAGGAAGCTTCCATCTTTGCCTCTGTTTAATCTTCAACTGCTATGGTGCTGCACATGTGATCAGTTATGACACCAGCCATTGGATGGTTTGATAGTTTGGGTGAGAGCACAGCCAATGTGCAGTTAGCATTCCCGGCATGCCTTTTTTTTTTTTAACTGTTTAAATCCATGGGTTTACTTCCACTTTAAAGGAGACTTTTACAAAAAAACACAAGATTGGTTAAAACCCACAAGTGCTTTTTTTACCACTACTATTCCTTTATATTGGCTTTTGGAATTTACAAATGTAGCAATTTAGAAATCAGATGAAAGGTTTAGTGCTGGATAACACTTTTTGATGGATAAAAAGTTCATTTTATATACAGTACAGACCAAAAGTTTGGACACACTTTCTCAATCAAAGAGTTTTCTTTATTTTCATGACTATGAAAATTGTAGATTCACACTGAAGGCATGAAAACTATGAATTAACACATGTGGAATTATATACTGAACAAAAAAGTGTGAAACAACTGAAAATATGTCTTATATTCTCGGTTCTTAAAAGTAGCCACCTTTTGCTTTGATTACTGCTCCGCACACTCTCGGCATTTTGTTGATGAGCTTCAAGAGGTCGTCACCTGAAATGGTTTTCCAACAGTCTTGAAGGAGTTCCCAGAGATGCTTAGCACTTGTTGGCCCCTTTGCCTTCACTCTGCGGTCCAGCTCACCCCAAACCACCTGCAAGACAGCAAAGACCTCCTCTATCGAAATGAAACTTGATCGAGACAAGCTAACTGGAATCACATTTACACAGGCCCGGCGGAGGGTAAAGGACTTTATATCAGTTACCGGTCCACTAGTGCTCCATGTTACCTGCGCATGTGAAACCCTATTTGTCACCTAGAAGTACTTTCTATGGGTGTTTCCATGGCCTCCCCCCCCCCCCCCAGAGTTTTGCTGGGGGTTATTTCTACTGTGCCCTTACTGGTTGAGAACCCTGTTGGCTCCGTAGATGACACTGCTACAGTTTTATATTTTTTGGTTGGTTTTTCTTTCTCCTTTTTCTTTCCCCTCTCCTTCAGATCCACGCAGGACAGAGACTTCCTACCCGAGCATCCGAATCTACCTCTGCGACTTCTCAGTGGACTTACTGCTCATGAACTCTATTTGAGAGCCTCAGGTATTGCTGTACGCAGGTCGCTTATAGCTGTTAAGTTCAAATTAAGTGTGTTTGCCTGCCTTAGTCTACTTATGATGGTAACCATGCTACTTCTGTACTTAATTATACTGCCTACAAATGTTGGCTACTGTTAGATTCATCTCATGGAAAGTTAGGGGGCTGGGCAACACGGTAAAAAGACTGGTGGTGTTGGGGCACCTTAGTGATATGAAGGCTGGAATTGTGTATCTACAGGAGACCCATTTCGCTCCTGACTGCATCCCTAGCTTTAGTCCTAGAGTCTATACTACTCAATTCCACTCTACATACTCTGCATACGCCAGGAGAGTGAGCGTTCTGATCCGTCAGGATACACACTTTTCTTGCTCCCAACAAGTTATTGACCCAGGTGAAAGGTATATTTTCTTACTGTGTAAAGTAGCCCATGTAACTTGCATTATCGCCAATATATATATCCCACCCCCGTACTCAGCTGAAGTCCTCAGATGCCTTGCTGGGTTTATGGCACAGTTCCCTGGTGTACACCTGCTAGCAATGGGGGACTTTAACAATTATTTAAACTACAAATGGGATAAGGTGCCTGTGCCCCCTCTAGTACCCTCCCGGCCGGGTGGTGACACTCCCTTTGCAGCATTACTTGATGAGCTTGGCCTGACGGATGTGTGGAGGAGAGCCCACCCCCAAACCAGACTGTATTCATGCTGCTCCACTGCCTTTGGGAGCTTGTCTAGGATTGACCTGGGGTTGGGAAACTCCGCCTTACTCCCACTGGTAGCGGACTCTGGGTATGGGGATAGACACGTTTCTGACCATTCTTCTATGTGGGTTGAGATGACACTACCCGTTAACATTAAACCTAGGAGTTGGAAGCTTAATCCTTTCTGGCTTGCACTCTTTCCGTCGCCCGATCCCATAGGAGACGATCTTAAATTTTTTATACTAGATAATATAGACTCAGCCCCGGTGGGAACGGTCTGGGATGCGGCTAAGGCATTTCTTAGGGGGCAGTTTATCACAGTTATTAATGGTATAAAAACAAACACTAAAGCATGGGAGCGGGAGGTGTGCAGGGTGCTTAGAGAGTCGGAGACAGCCTATATTGCCAACCCCTCGGAAGACACCAAAAAGGCCTGGCTAGGAGCACAATCCATGTCTAGTCAATTGGCGCTTCAACTAGCAGAAAATAAGATTTTTCTTTTGCAACAAACGCACTTTGAGGAGGGAGAGTCCACTGGACATATGCTGGCCCTGCTGGCACGGGCCCAGGGATCTGCCCCTATGGTTTCTTCCTTGTGTGACACGCAGGGGATAGCCCATATGGACACATCCGAGATTCTACAAATTTTTAGGTCATTTTATGCGGACTTATACTCCTCTAAGGTACAACCTAGTGACGAGGATATAGCAAACTTCCTTGATGACTGTGAACTGCCTTGCTTGTCTGCCTTGGATGGGGCAATGTTGGATGCCCCGATAACAGAAGACGAACTAGCTTTGGCGTTAGAACAAACCCATAATAACAAAGCCCCAGGGGGGGACGGGCTTCCATCCGAGGTCTACAAGCGATGTGCTGCCATTTTGCTGCCCAAACGTCTAAAAGTATTTAATAATGCCTTAGAGATAGGTGCCCTACCTGACTCTATGAATGAAGCAGTTATAATAGTAATACTGAAACCAGGCAAGGTGGCGACATCCCCTGACTCCTATAGACCCATCTCCCTACTCATGACGGATGTTAAGCTGCTTGCAAGAGTATTGGCAACGAGGCTGTCCCAGGTTATACAAAAACTGATCCACAGGGATCAATCTGGGTTTATACCCACATGATCTACCACCCAAAATATTAGACGTTTATTTCCAAATATACAAATTCCAGTGGAAAACCCAGGTAATCAGACCATCCTCTCGCTGGACGCAGCTAAGGCCTTCGACAGTGTCGAGTGGCCTTACCTGTGGAAGGTATTGGAGAGAATGGGGCTAGGTAATATATTTATCAGCTGGGTTAAACTACTGTACGCCCAGCCAACGACCCGAATCCGGACTAATGCAGAACTGTCCGAATCATTCTCACTGTTTAGGGGTACACGGCAGGGGTGCCCCTTGTCACCCCTGCTGTTTGCCTTGGCTCTGGAACCAGTTGCGGCTAGAATGAGAACTGACCATGAGATTATCGGATTTAGAAGGTGCACCGGCACAGATGTGGTATCATTATATGCAGATGATACCCTAATATATTTAGGTGACACTCAGGGCTCCCTGACAGCGACCATGAATCTGATTAAACTGTTTGGCACGTTGTCCGGCTTCTCAATAAACTGGGATAAGTCGGTACTACTGCCCTGGACCCCATCCCTGCATGTGCGACCATGATTCAAACAGTAGCGTCCTTTAGATATCTAGGGTGCTGGTATCTCCAGAGGTCACAAACTATGCAACTCTGAACCTTTTGCTTTTATTACTTAAATTCAGAGAGAAATGTAAAATCTGGTGCAAACTCCCGCTATCTGTAGTGGGAAGGGCTAACCTTATAAAAATGGTGTGGGCTCCGCAACTACTTTATATTTGTCATAATCCCCCGATATGGATTCCTAAAACCCCTTTCACACCAGGGCATTTTGCAGGCGCTATAGCGTTAGAAATAGTGCCTGCAATCCGCCCTAAAGAAGCTGCACCATTGTGTGCAGTGTGAAAGCACTGAGGGCTTTCACACTACAGCGGTGCGCTGGCAGGACGTCAGAAAAAAGTCTTGCCAGCAGCTTCTTTGGAGCGGTGAAGGAGCGTTGTGTTTACCGCACCTCCACCGCTGCTCCCCATTGAAATCAATGGGGCAGAGCTGTAATCCTGCCGGCAAAACACTGCTATTGCGGCGTATTGCCGGCTGTTTTAACATTTTCGCGGCCACTAGCGGGGGGTAAAAGCGCCCCGCTAGCGGACGAAATGTGCCGCAAATCCGTTTTACCGCCGACGCAATGGGCGGTGTGCAGGGCTGGACTGGGACAAAAATTTGGCCCTGGACTTCATCAAGACCGGCCCACTCCAATTTTGAAAACACGCACAAAAACAGTATGCTGCGCACTTGCATGAGAGTGACGTCATCACGGCCCGGCTAGCCACATAGCAGGAGTATGCAAACTCAGAAGGAAGACCAGGTGAAGGGGGAAGCCCCCGGCAGCAGTGACAGCGCACTACTGGAGGGCTTTGCTTCAAAGGTCAGTTTGTCATCTGACAATAAAATCGTCCCCACACTGTAAGGGCTTGTTTAGGTCCAGGCAGCATGAAACAGGAAGATTTGCTTACTTGATCCTCCATCCTGTTAGACTGGTCCTCAGAGTCTTCTCCCCCCATGCTCCAATGTCTTCTGATGTCATCAAGACTGATGCAGAAACCATAACACCATTTTTCCCATTGGGCCCCCTTCATTCCATAGGGTCCTTCTTCTAGGCCCCCTACATACCATACAACCCCTACATCCCATAGGGTCCTTCTTCCCATTGGGGGCCCCCTTCATTCCATAGGGTCCTTCTGATAGGGCCTCTACATCTCAAATCTTTATGCCTTAGGACCCCTTCTTCCCACAAAAGCCTCTTCATTCCATGGGTCCCCTGGTGATCTTTTATTTTCCAGTCCCTCTCTACCCCCTGGTGTCCCCCTGTCACCTGCCCAAAGCCTGGCTCTGCATTATATATTTTAAAATAAACAACTAATGCACACACTTATTTTTGATCAACCGCAGTAGTGAGTAGCTGCCAACATCAAACAGGTTAACACAAATCCACAGATAAATTGCATTTATAGAAAAGGATGTGACGCTAACCAGAATAACATAAAAAATCCATTTGGTGCAAATAATGATTCAAATAATATGCAAAATCCAACATAGCTAAAAGTACATCAAAAGTGTCAATTAATATTGAAATGTGCATAAAAAAAATTTCAGCAAAAAATTCATATATAAACCATTCATTATAAAACCATTATAACCATTGGATATAATGGTTTCATAATTGCAACCATTATATCCAAACTATGTCCTTGGTATTAAAGCGCAAAAAGAATGCAAAAAAAAAAAAGGGGGTTTTAATTATAAGCATGGTTTATATATGAATTTTTTTTTATTTTTTCAATATTTTTATGCACATTTTTATATTAATTGACAGTTTTGGCGAACTTTTAGCTACCGTATGTTGGATTTTGCATATTATTTTAATCATTATTTTCACCAAATTGATTTTCTATGTTATTTTATTTAGCGCCACATCCTTTGCTCTATATATATATATATATATATATATATATAGCTATATGCAGTGTGTGTGTGTATATATATATATATATAGCTATATGCAGTGTGTAGATAGATATGCAGTGTGTAGATAGATAGATAGATATAGCTATATACAATATATATATATAGCCATATGCTATATACAGTATATATACATGTTATTTTATTTAGCGTCACATCCTTTGCTCTATATATATATATATATATATATATATATATATATATAGCCATATTCTATATACAGCTATATACAGTATATATATATATATATATATATATATATATATATATATATATATATATATATATATACAGCCATATGCAATGGCTGTGCTGGGCCGGCCGGTTACCTGGACGGGTTCCAGCAGCACCACCATCCTCCGGCCTCCCTCATCTGCCAGGGACTTCTCTGCCTGTCGGTGTCGGCTGCTCTCATGACATCACACGGCGGCCCCGGCTCATTTAAATTCACAGCGTCCGTTACCACGGGGGCCGCCGGAGATAGCCGAGTTTTCATAGCTGAAGAGCTGTCGGAGAGGAGGGGGCGGGGGAAGCCGAGCGGTGACGAAAAAGGACGAATGTGGGCCGGAGGTGGCCGAAGATCTGTGCAGTGTTCTGCAAGCACCGAGTGGGGGCGGAAAGAGCCGAAGTGCGCCGCTCTGCGCTCGGAAGTACAGCGGTGCTCAAATTAATGGCCGCGCGAGTAGCGCAGCCATTAATTTGGCAGGCTGTCACTGAAACCGGCCCACTGAGCCATCGGCCCACCGGGAAACTCCCGGTAGTCCCGATGGCCAGTACATGCCTGGCGGTGTGGTGTGAAAGGGGTCTAAACGTTAGTTTGACAAGATTGACTCTCAGTTCAGGGAATTAATATGGTGCAGAAAGACAGCCAGACTTAGCCTACATACGCTACAATATAAGAAGGAAGAGGGGGGTGCCCCATGCTAGAACGTATTTTCTGGCCTCGCAGCTACAGCAGCTGGGTGGCTGGGGATTGGATGATCCCATGGACCCAGTACGTAGAATGCTTGGCACTTCTGATGATCCAAACATAGCATTATCTAATCTGAAGGCAGGATACACTTACATGGACAGGGGCTCCCCAACCATCACCTTGTTAAATACCCCGTGGTCACACGTTAAGCGGTTGCTACAGGTGCGTGTTTTTTTAAACGCTCACCCCTATCTGGAGAAATGCTAACTATGGCAAACTTTTTAAACTTAGGGGCTTTGGCGCCTGGAAAGAGAGAGGCATTCGATACCTTCCACAATTATACAGTGGACAGGTGTTGAAGTCCTTTATGGAAATGCAGGCAGAATTTGGCATACCACGCAGAGACTTTTTCAAGTATTTACAACTGTGACATGTGCTACAATTGCAATCTCGGTGTATGCCACTTCGCCTAACTGACCATACCATGGTGCAAGGGATACTAATGGAGAAAGAGAAAAAAAAAGGTATGATTTCTAGAGGGTATGACATTATTCTTAATGCAATACAAGACTCGGCCGGTCTGCCATGTCGGCGGAAATGGGAGGCGGATCTGGGACCGATGGATGTGGAGACATGAAATCTTTGCCTGGCCTCCGCCCCCTTGGTTTCGTTTCGGCCTCCCACAAACTGTCGCACCTCTATTTATTACACAGGGTTTACAGGACACCTGCCAAATTGCATAGCTGGGGTATCCGTGACACACCCTTATGCCCTAAGTGCATGAGGGACCATAGCAACCTCCTGTATATGTTCTGGAAGTGCCCAAAACTGGTACGTTATTGGAATGGGATCCTTGAGACTATTTCTCAAGTGTTTTCGGTCTCCATTCCAAGAAACCCCATGGTTTGCCTGTTGGGCGCCCTGGATGAAGAACTGCTAACGCCAGCCGCTCACACAGCGATAATCCGTTTACTCTATGTAGCTAGAAAACTAATAGCACGACTGTGGATTACGCACAGGGTCCCCACTCGGCAACAGTGGATTGATCAAGTGAACAATATGCTAATCAGGGAAAAAGTTGACTTGCCAGCATAGGAATGCACCACACAAATTCTACCCAATGTGGCAGAGTTGGCTGGATGTTCCAGGGCTAGCACCTCATCAACTAGTAAAATACAGATTGTTACAGGGATAGATCACATGTAACCGGCCCCATGCTCTGGGGGAAATAAAAAGGTTTTTTTTTTTCTTTCTTTACTCATTGATTGAGCATGGATGGAACAGAGATTGGCATAGTTTTGTATTTGATAGTTGGGGGATATTTCTGATCCTATGACCCATGTGTGCTATGTGTTCTGAAGGATTGCTGTTCCTTTTTGTTCTTTCTTTTCTTTTTCCTTTTTCGTTTTTCATTTTTTTTTCTCAAACATAAGATATGTCATATGTGATGCACTGCCATTAGCGCTGAATTGATCTACTGTATAATTGTCCCTAGTGGACTATTGGACCATGTTTGGCCGAGGTTTCAGCCTTATTGTACTTTTACACTCTTAGCCCTTGTACACATGGGTCGGACATTCTGACAACCAAATCCGTTGGATTTTGTCCGACGGATTTTGTCCGAAACTGTTGCATACACACGGTCGGACAAAGTTGTCGGAAAATCCGATTGTACATAACGTGATAACGTTATTTCGTTACAACGGGACTACGTTCAGGCTAGTAGCCAATAGCTTTGGTCTAGGAATTTGATCTGAGCATGCGTGGCACTTTGTCCGTCGGAGTAGGCTACACATGATCGGAGTATGTCCGATCGGAGCATTTTGTCGGAAAATTTTACCGGCAAGTTGGAAAACTTGGTCCGTAGGATATTCCGACGGAAACAGTCCGATGGAGACCACACACAGTCGGAATATCCGACAAGACGGTCCGAGAGGAAACATTCCGTCGGAATCTCCGACCGTGTGTACAAGGGCTTTGTATTTGTATGGCTTGTAACATTTTAATATTCAATAAAAACCTACTTGATTTAAAAAAAAAAAAGCCGTAGAGGTGATCAAATACCACCAAAAGAAAGCTCTATTTGTGGGGGAAAAAAAGACGTCAATTTTGTTTGGGTGCGACGTCGCACGACCGCGCAATTGTCAGTTAAAGTGACGCAGTGCAGAATCGCAAAAAGTGCTCTGGTCAGGAAGGGGGTAGAATCTTTCTGGGGCTGAAGCGATTAATGATGCGTTCAGGAATTAGAACAGCATGGGAATGGGGGTGTGGCCGGATGGAGATGGGCGTGAGTGAGTGAGCAGGAGTGCGAGTGTGTCCGAGCTCCTAGCCTCCGCCCTGCGATGCGAGGAATGCAGCTCGCTGGTGGACACAGCTGCCGCTCCCTGGCTCCCTCTATCGTAGCTCCGTAATGAACGATTGACTTGGAGCGTGCGTTATCATGACGGCTGCCCAGCACGGACGGAGATCATTGGAAGAACCCGAGGAGGACTCCGCGCCAGGTTTCGCTACCGCGGGAGCCCGGTCGGAGATCCGAGGATAGACGAACGCTTACAACGCCGCACGAGGACACGCGGAGAGAGCACTACGATCGCCTCGGACGAGCAAATCTCCCGGAGACATCCGCCAGCTCTAGGGATGAAAGAACTTTGGTTGCAGTGTGGTGAGAAACGCTATATAACTTAGCGGGATGAAAGTTAAGAACCTGTGTAGTAGAGACTTGGTTACTTCTTAATGTTTGCCTCTCCCTATCTGCTCTACTTCTGATAATCGCTGGCTGAAGCAAGTCTACCCTATAAATATAATTAATGTAGGATTCAGATGCCGCGCGCTTGGTGAATTGGCTGGCCCCCCCTCAAGGTCCTTTTGCTAAAAAATCGGGCCTTTTTGTTGGGAGAATTGATTTAGCGATACAAATTGCTTTATTACCACCTCCCGCTGGTTTGGTGACTCCTTTACGTGGACTTTACCATGCTTAGCAAAAGAGCGATAGAAGATACATCCCATGGAGAGGGAAATCAAAAAACACGTGCTGCCAAAGAAAAGCTAAATCAAGCCTCTGCGGCCTTGAAACTCGAGCGCTTTGCTCATGCAACCTCCCCAGGCAGGAAAGTTCAACACCATCCACCAGGTCAATTTAAAACGCAGGGGCCAGTGGGGGACAGAAGGAGTGCAGGTCGCCCCTCACTGGATCCTGGTACCCCACTGCCGGGAGGCGTGGTAGGTGAGCCATCCCAGGAGGACAGTAGTACGGCCCAAAAACCTGGGGGGGGTGGGGAACCGACTTTACGAGAGATACTGCTGGCGGTTAATGATTGTAAGAATTCTATTTCTGGGCTGGACAGTCAACTGAGTAATATCCAAAATGAACTGCACGCTATGAGTCAACAATTAAGCAATACCATCGACAGAATAGACGCCCTAGAGGGAAGATTAAGCACGGTGGAAGATGAATTATCTCCCCTCCAGGAAAAAATAGCCACTCTTCAGAAACAAATTGTCGCACAGGCATCCAAAATTGACGACATGGACAATAAGAACCGCAGGAACAATGTGCGACTAATTGGCTTGCCAGAGGGAAGCGAGGGCTCAGACCCCGTAATTTTTTGGGAAAATTGGTTTAAGGAATTACTGGGAGATGTCTCCTTCTCCTCGCCCTCCAGCATCGAAAGAGCCTACAGAGTTCCTCCTAGATCCCACTTCTCGGAGGGACGCTGTAGGCCAATGATATTGAAATTTATCAATTATAACGATCGAGTGATCTTGATGCGGAGGGTTAGGGGATTGGGAGACATCTTCTATAAGGAGACTAGGGTGTCATTCTATCCAGATTTTTCACCGAACTTACAGAAACTGAGAGCGGAGTTTATTCCTGTTAAACGCTCCCTGAAATCGCATAAGATAATGTATGCCCTATTGTATCCAGCCCGACTCCGAGTGTCTGCCTTGGGCTCAACAATTTTCTTTAACTCCCCGCAGGAGGCCGTGAACTGGCTGGAGGAACATAAAGAGGCCCTTTAATGATACTTAGAGTCGGCCTGTATTAGCCCTTTTTTTTTTTTTTTTTATTGGGGGGGGGGGGGGGAGAGAGGAGAGGTTGCTTTTTCTGGAGAGGCGGGAAGAGGAGGGTGTGGGGGTTGGGGGGGGGGGGGGTTGTAAGGGGGAATGTAAATTTTTGTATATGTATTTTTGAAAATAATTTTGTTCATGTACCCATCTCGCTGAAGGATTGTGGAGCCTTAATGCTACAACTGGTTGCTTTGGTGAGATGGGCAAAACGATATGATAAATTGATTAGTAATGGGGTAAAATACTATGGAGTATAGAGCACTGCGATATCACAAAGTAAATTAATAGCCTATATAATTTCATATTTGAAGCAGTAAACGAGGTGTTATGGAAGAGTTGGGAGGGGGGGGGCTGAGGGAGGGGGAGGAGTAAAAAGGAAGAGGATACATCCCCCCCTTTTTTTTTCTTTCCTTTTTTGCATTATGAGAAATTGAGTACCATAAGATGAGTTGTATTGTATATAAAGATACGGTTATAGACACGGTGGGAAGGTGGGGGTGTGGGGGTTGGAGGGGGGGTTGTATGAGAGAATATAATTTTATGTAGGTATGCTATTGGAAACAATTCTATTTGTGAACCCATCTTGGTAAAGGGACGGGGGGTTAAATTGTTGCCGCCCGCTGCTCGAGCAGGGTGGGGGGAAAATGAAATGATTAAAGTTGAGGTATAGTACTATGGATATAGAACACTGTGATGCCATATGGCGAAAAAATAGCACACACAATTCTACACTAGAAGGGGTAATGAGACTTTATAGTTGAGTTGGGAGTGTGGGATTTGGGGGGGTGGGTCGGGGGGGGGACCTATATATAAGCTTTTTTTTTTCTTTCTCTTTCTTTTTCCCCCTTTTTTTTTTTTTTTTTTCGGTAGGGCAAGATGGGTGCTACGGAGGGATTATGATCCCACCCTATAAGAATTTTGATGGGGAGTGATAAGATCACGTGGGGGGATGGCGAGCTCGGACACTTTTTGAATGGGGTATGATTATACCGGCTACAATTAAGACCCCTAAGGGTGGCTCAGATGGGCAGGGTTGGATGGGGGGCGGGAGGGAGGGGAGTCTTCGAACACACGCTGTGAGTAACGGGGCAGCGATGAGGGGCAGGTTGAGAAGGGGAGTGGCGACGGGGGGAGGAAGCGGTTCCCTCTCCCCCTACCCCCTCCCCTTCATGGGCACATTAACCACTGGAGTCGATGAGTGGGAGGAATATCACTGGAGTCGATGGGTAGGTGGAATATAACCTCGTGGAACGTGAGGGGCTTGGGAGACCCTAAGAAACGGAGGTCTGTGATGTTGGAGCTGGAAGGAAGAGGACCTGGCTTACTCTTTTTGCAGGAAACCCATCTGACTCCAACTACGGCCCCTCTGCTCCATGATTGGAAATTCCAGGCATACTACCACTCCTTTTATTCATCGTACTCCCGCGGCGTGAGCGTGTTGGTATGGAAGGGCACGGATTTTTTATGTAAAGAGTCCCAGATAGATGGGGAGGGGAGATTTGTTTTCTTGCACTGTCAGGTGGCTGGGCAAGAATGTATTCTAGCAAATATCTATATACCCCCTCCTTTCAAATTAGAGGTTATGGATAAATTTCTCATGTTCAGCCTGGGTAAAATGGGTGTCCCATGGATAATTGCTGGGGATTTTAATGAAACTATAGATAAACGCCTAGATAGATTTCCTTGTCCAACTGGGAATAGAACAGGTCGATTACACGAACTTCTTATGGAAGTTGGTTTAAGAGACATCTGGCGTATGCGACACCCCCAGGATAGGCAGTACTCCTGTTTCTCTAGTACCCATCAGACGCTGTCAAGAATAGACATGGGCTTGGGGAACAATGAGGCAGTGGGAGTGGTGGTAGACATAGAATACGGGGTACGGGGGATCTCAGACCATTCCCCTTTGGCTATAACTTTGAACACGGGAGAGTGCGCCCCACTGAGAGAATGGAGAATAAACCCCGCTTGGCTGGAACTAATTGATAGATCCAGCCTTTTAGGAGATCAAATAGGGGAATTTCTCCAGACTAACAGGGGGACAGCGGCACCTGGAGTGGTTTGGGATTCCCTAAAAGCCTTTCTTAGAGGAATACTCATACAGAATATTGCAAGGACAAAACGGGAATCCCGAGACCAAGAGGGGAAAATCCGAAATGACGTTATTCAGGCTGAGAGAGAGTTTGTGGAGGATCCATCACCGGGGAAACAACAGATTTGGGAGGCTAGCCAACAGATATATAAAATGGCACTTCTAAAAAGGGTAGAAAATCAACGCATTTTCCAACGCCAATATTATTTTGGCGAAGGGGAGAAGGTGGGTCGAGCTCTCTCCTTATTGACTCGCACCAATAGCCCCCCCACAGGAATACAGGTAATTAAAACACAGAAGGGTGACCTTGTCTCTAGGCCCTCCGAGGTTATGAAGGTGCTGGGTGATTATTATAGAACCCTATATAAATCAACCACACAGGGACGGGAGGCTCTGGACACTGACTTTTTGCAGCAAACAGATATTCCCGTGCTTTCAGACCAGGATAAATTGAATCTAGATCTACCACTTACTTTGGAAGAACTAAAAGGTGCAATGAATAGTATGCCCAATTGTAAATCTCCTGGTCCCGATGGCCTTCCAGTGGAAATTTATAAGCGATACAGCGAACAGCTGATCCTGGCACTACTGGAAACATTAAACTATGCACTAGAGGCGGGGGAACTCCCCGCTTCAATGAGCGAGGCTAATATCACTTTAATCCTTAAAGAGGGGAAGGACCAACATGAGGTCTCGTCATACCGGCCGATATCTCTGCTATGCTCAGATATAAAAATTCTAGCCAAGGCCCTAGCAATTCGGTTAAATAGTTGTATACATAAATTAATACATCCAGACCAGTCTGGGTTTGTCCCAGGCAGAACAACTAATACTAATATTAGAAGGGTTTTTCTAAACCTACAAATACCTAGAGATAGTGATAACCCAGGTGCCATACTAGCCTTGGATGCCGCCAAGGCTTTCGACAGCCTGGAGTGGGACTACCTTTGGGGTGTATTAGAACGTTTCGGCTTTGGCCCCCAATTCATCCAGTGGGTAAAACTACTATACAGGGGACCCAGGGCCAAGATTAAAATGGGGACCCTATTTTCTGAAGTGTTCTACCTAGAAAGAGGTACGAGACAGGGATGCCCGCTGTCTCCCCTCCTGTTCGTGCTAGCTATGGAACCCCTGGCTGTGATGGCGAGAACACGCTCGGACATCTGGGGATTCCGGCGCGGACTAGAGGAGGAGAAGCTGGCTTTGTTTGCAGGTGACGTCTTGTTTTTCCTTGACGATGTGCGCTTCACCCTGAATAGGGTAGTACGGCTGATGGATGAATTTGGGCAGCAATCAGGTTTGGTCATCAATTGGAGTAAATCAGCCCTTATGCCACTATCGGAGTTTGAAGACCAAACATTGTCTATAGTTGAGGGACTAGAAGTGGTACCCAAGCTGAAATACTTGGGTGTCTGGATTCCCAGAGAGATAGACCAGTATGTTGAGGAGAATCTGGCACCATTATTGGCAAAGCTGAAACAGAAGGTTAATAGTTGGTGTCGCCTTCCCCTGTCGGTGGCGGGGCGTTGTAATTTAGTAAAAATGATTTGGCAGCCACAGATCCTATATATCCTCCACAATTCCCCGGTCTGGATTAACCAGAAATGGTTTAACAGACTGGAGGGATTAATTAGAGAATTAATATGGAAAAAGCGACAGCCTCGGATTCGGCTGCGGACGCTGCAGCTCCCGGTGGAAAAGGGAGGAGTAGCGTTGCCACATTTAAGAACATACTTTCTATCAGCCCAGCTCCAGCATTTGACTGGGGCTGGACTGGAAGAGGGTGGCTGTCCAAATCATAAATTGATGATTAATAATGCATATCATAGAACTCTAGTTGAAGTTCTGGAGGCTAATTCATTCGCTTGTAAATGCCCCACCAATGCCTTGGCGAGGAAAGTATGGCAGATAGCTAAGCAACTCTTGGCCTATGGGGGGGTAACTGAGTATACCCCCCTATGGAACAACGGAGAACTGTCCGAACTAAACTGTATAGCCCGGTCCCAGGAGTGGGAGAGGAGGGGGATTAGAAGACTGGTGCATCTCTACCAGGGGAACACCATGAAATCTTTCGAAGACCTCCGCCAGGAATACGGCATTTCCAATAAAACATTTTATATATATTTGCAAGTGAGGCATGGGATACATTCACAGTTTGGCACACTTACTATTGAGAGGACAAAGAACCCCTTGTTACAGAGATTTCTTGAGCAAGGACAAACAAAGGGCCAGATCTCTAGCTTGTATACAAAACTTAGGGATAAAGTTTTGAATGGAGAAGGACCGGACAAGAGCAGGAGGGGATGGGAGGAAGACTTGGGACCAATTGAGCAGGAACAATGGGACGAGATCCTAGCACAGGGGAATTTGGTGTCTATCTCCCCATCGCAGCGTATGTCCCATAAGCTCTTCCTATATAGGGCATACTATACCCCCAAAAAAATGCGGAGGATAAGCAATAAGTCTAACGGGGAGTGCCATAGATGTAGAGCACCAGGAGATCTGCTCCATATGGTATGGAAGTGCCCAAAACTATATCGGTACTGGATAGAAATTGTGCACAGAATAAATAGAATTTTCAACACCACCTTAGAACCTGAAGCTAGGACTTGTCTATTAGGGATTATGGAAAGGGGTGGAATCTCTGCTGCAACAAAAACATCTATATTAAGATGCCTGTACCAGGCCAGACGCTTAATTGCGATGAATTGGCAGGCAAAGAATCCTCCAGCACTGCAAGTATGGATAAATGCCATCAATTCTATAATTTGGTGCGAACGGGCAATGTATATTAGACAAAATAACCTTAAAAAATTCAAGCTGCTATGGAATCCATGGTTGAGGGACATCGGCTTCCCCCTAGATGAGATAGTGGAGGATGGGACCTAGAGTGCACCTATTGGTCTCAGGTCGGGGGCGGTCTGGGAGCCTACTGGAAGCTCCTTATTTCTGTCCCTGAATGGATTCGCCACTCCGTTATCGGCTATCCAGATAAGCTTGTTTGGATTTAGCAGCGTATGCTCGAAGAACAGGGGTATGGGGGGGAGGAGGGGTTAGCCCTACAGGGGCGTTAGCGATAATTAGAGGGACAGATATGACTACGTCATTGGCGTTAAGTAGTTTCTTTGGAAGAAAAACTCGGTATTTTTGGCTGATATGTATACCCCCTCTATGTATGTAAAACCATGTTTTATTTATGTATGTACAAGTTAAATTTCTTTTTCAATAAAAAACAATTAAATTAAAGGAATTAGAACAGCATTCATTTGTGTATTTTATATCTGCCTGGAGTTCAGCTTTACTTCCAATACAAATTCTATCAGTAGTAGGTTTGCTTTAAGAGGCTTTCTATGCACAGTTTAATCTCAGTCTAGGGAGACTCTCTGCTTTACTTAATCTTTTCTCAAATATTCCCCAGGATTCTACGGCTTCAGTAGAAAAAAAAAAAAATAATCGTTATCCACTTTCATGATTTCTGCATGATTTAACATTGGATGTTTCAAATCAAGGCGAACGCTTTGTTATTATGTTGTTCTTTTTACGGCACTGGCAGGCCTTAAGTACATGTGATTACGGACCATAAAGAAATTATTGATAAAGGGGAAAAAAAAAAAAAGAACTGAGCACGGATTTGGCCTAGCGCATTGTTTTCATTTAAAGCCAAGTTCTATATCAAATCTATCTCTGCTCTTTGTTGAGTCACCGGAGAAGGATCAATAGTTATAATATTCACTGCTGCTCTTTAAAACAGACTAATGCAATCAAGTATTAGTTCAGCAGTTTGAAAGTCACGTATCTAAGAAGTAGGTATTCCGAGAAGCCCGAGCATGGGTTCAACTTTCTCCAACGTACGGAGGGATAAAAAAAAATAAAAATTCGATAAACTCCCATTTCAAACCTTCAGGGATGGCAGCTGCAAATAGAACCTTGGCGCCAACTTATGTTCGTCTAATGGCGTATAACAAAATAAGTGTTCATTGAATGCCAACGAGGCAAATCGCCAAACACCAGCTACCAGTAGAGTGCAGGAACTTTGCTGTAATGGAATGTGCTGTATTAGAAATATAATTGAACATGTTAAAATACACTATATTACCAAAAGTATTGGGACACCTGCCTTTACACACACATTAACTTTAATCTCTAAGCTTCCCAGTCTTAGCCCTTGTACACATGGTCGGACGTTCCAATGGAAAATGTCCGATCGGACCGTGTTGTCGCATAATCCGACTGCGTGTGGGATCCATCGGACTGTTTCCGTCTGAATATCTGATGGACAAAGTTTTAGAGCTGGGCTATAAAACTTTCCAACAACATGATCCGATCGGACTTTGTCCGATTGTGTGTAGAGAATTCCGATCGGACAAAGTGCCATGCATGCTCAGATCAAATTCCTAGACCAAAGCTATTGGCTACTAGCCTGAATGTAGTCCCGTCGTAACGAAATAACGTCATCACGTTAGGAACGATCGGATTTTCTGACAACTTTGTCCGACTGTGTGTATGCAACAGTTTCGGACAAAATCTGACGAATTTGGTTGTCGGAATGTCCGACCGTGTGTACAAGGGCTAAGAGGTGAACCAGAAATGGAATGACAAGGACAGGCCTCTTGGGGGGGGGGGGGGTACTACTAGGTTACCTAAAAGAAGGCGGTACCATCATCCCAAATACAATTGAAGAAATAAGGGGAGGAGGCAGTTCCCCTAACCGCCTCCAATAGAGGAAACATGGACTATCTCGGTACCTCAGACACAATACACATAAGTAAAGTAAAAAGGTATTTTATTTATACAAAAGGACAAAACCAGACAATAAGACAGAGATTAAAATCAAAACAGTGTGTTGGATACAGTTCTGGCTGTTACAATAAATCCACTAATACTTGATATACTACTATGGGGGGGTCAAGAGATGTAGTGGTTCCTTAAGTTGACAAGTTTTGCTGATATGTACCGCTTCTTCAGGAGAAATACTATCTGAAATATAATAACAGAAAATACAAATAACCAGAAAACTGTTTTTCTCATATGTATATGAGAGGTATGCATTGTATAATCAGTCGAATTAGGTAAAAGTGGGGAAGGGGGGAAGAGAGACGATGGCTCTTACCACTAGGAGCTAACAAACTAAGCTGGATCAAGACGGTGGTGCCACCAATACTCCCCTACAGTGGACATGGGGGACTGTTGCAGGTGGGTATAGAGTGATACATAGCAGCTATACCAGAAATATTGGTAGATCTTCAGTGTACATTTGGTTAGGGAGTTATAACTAAGTATAGACGCATTAAATGCGCACATATGTATGGAAATAGAGGGGAAGGGGAGCAGGGAGGTTTCCAAGGTATTCACATATGTTGCAGAGTATAAATGAGGGAAGTTGTAGTATCCCATGTATTCGCCAAGAAAAAGGGACATACGCAACTAATAATGTCCAGGCCAGCGCTGCTCTACAGCGCCCTGAAGGACTAGAGAGGTAAATCCAAATCAAATTGCATGCCAATATAAAGTCCATGACCAAATGGCCTCTAATAACCGAGTCTGCAGTATACGTTGGTATCCCCCCTGGCTAGCATCCACCACGCCATTAAGCAGGTGCAAGCCTGCTTAAAGTGGTTGTAAACACTTATAACCAACTTTGACCTACAGGTAAGCCTAGATTAAGGCTTACCTGTAGGTCCAAAAAATTTCTCCTAAACCTACACGGTTTAGGAGATATTTGCTGAAAGAACATGAGCCGTAGACAGCGGCGCACTGGTGAGCGTGCCACGGTCAACGGCAATATGCCGCGAGTGGCGACTGACGTCATCGCGGCTTCGCCGTATTACACCAGCGGAGTGGCGAGACCCACCAAGAAGATGGATGCGCCGGACTACAGGGGACAGCGGTGACTTCGCTGGCTCCTGTGTCAGGTAAGTGACACATAATGGACTACAATGCGATGCGATGCGATGCATAGTAGTCCATTATGCTTTACCTTTGCAGGGAATGAAAGAGGAAGTAAACTCATCAGGGTTAGACATGTGCAAAAGGAAAAAATTTGTTTAGTTTAGTTTCGTTTTAATTCGTTAATTCATTAATTTCGTTTAGTTATATTCGTTAACTTCCTTAAATTCGTTTTCGGATTTCGTTTAGTTTTCTACCGAATTCGAAAAATCGGCCACATTCGAAAATATTTCAACGAAATTCGAAAATATTTCTACCGGATTCGAAATGATTTCAACATGATTCGACATTATTTCAACCACATTCAAAAATATTTTGTGACCCAAATTTAGGGCCATGTATCTCGGGGTCACTTGGTGCTAGAAACTCCAAATTTGGTATGCAAACACATAATACTAGCACTACAACATATCCAAATTTGAAGTGTCTAGCACTAAGTGACCCCGAGATACATGGCCCTAAAGTCGGGTCACAAAATATTTTCGAATGCGGTTGAAATAATGTCGAATCATGTTGAAATCATTTCGAATGCGGTTGAAATAATGTCGAATCATGTTGAAATAATTTCGAATGCATTCGAATTCATTCGTTATATTTCTTTCGTATTCGTTGTAATTTGTTATTTTTTTATTCGGATGCATCCGAATGTCCGAAAGATGCAAAATTTCGATTCGTTACGAAACTAATTGCACAAGCCTAATCAGGGTTTCTTCCTCTTTAAATAGTCCCCAACACCATGCATGTACAAGACTTGCGTATGTGCATTTGAGTTGCACTAGCCGCATATTGCGTAGGCCGGGGGCATTCTAGAGAACGTCTTGAAAGGCACACCCTTGCCCGGAGGAACACACATCCGCTGGAACAGGGAGAAAAAAAAGGGAGGCTATCACCATCGGCAATCCCAGTGTACGGCTCCTTAACCACTTCAGTCTCTGAAGGATTTACCCCCTTCCTGACCAGAGAATTTTTTTGCGAATTCGGCACTGCGTCACTTTAGCTGACAATTGCACTGAAGATTTTACCCCCTTCCTAACCAGAGCACTTTTTACAATTTGGCACTGTGTCGCTTTAACTCACAATGGCGCGGTCGTACGATGTTGTACCCAAACAAAATTGAAGTCCTTTTTTTCCCATAAATAGAGCTTTCTTTTGGTGGTATTTGATCTCCTCTGCGGTTTTTATTTCTTGAGCTATAAAAAAGCTATAAAAAAAAAAAAAATTGAAAAAAAAAAGCAATGTTTTTTACTTTTGCTATAATAAATATCCCCCAAAAATATAAAACAAAATTTTTCCTCAGTTTAGGCAGATATGTATTCTTCTACATATCTTTGGTAAAAAAAAAAAAAAATTGCAATAAGTGTATATTGATTGGTTTGTGCAATTGTTATAGCGTCTACAAAATAGGGGATAGTTTTATGGCATTTTTATTATTTTTTTTTTTTTACTAGTAATGGCGGCGATCTGCGATTTTTGTCGGGACTGCGACATTATGGCGGACACATCGGACACTTCTGACACTATTTTTGGGACCATTGACATTTATACATCGATCAGACCGCGTGCCCGCTAGGCGGCAAATTCAAAGGGACATACGGGTACGCCCCTTTTGCCTGCCCGTGCCATTCTGCCGACGTAAATCGGCGTGTGGCGGTTAAAGCAGCAGCATCCCCACGAACCTGTGTGTAAAGGGAGATCACTCAAACAGATAAGAAAATAGAAAACAAAAACAATTACAATTAAAATTTCCAAGAGTATTTATTTCTGTAGAAATTCACTCTGTCAATCAACATTGACAATTTTTTTATCTTTATGCCGCTAGTATTAGTAAATAGATAGTAAGGTGTATTATATTTAATTGCTTTAAACTTGTTTTTTTTTTTTTCATTTCTTCAGGTACTTCCTGTTTCCAGGCCTAAGCAAATGATGTCATACATCCCAGGAGTCTTTAGGAGGACAGGAGTGATTTTCTCACCTAAGTATACCCTCCTGTCATCATACCTGATCTAAAGGCAGGTGGATTCCAAGAAGTAAATGCTACGTGAGTCACCTGCCTTTACTCAAGATGGCCACGGCCAGAAATGCTAGGGGGTGTTTTTTAAAGTGATTTTTTTTTCAGCAAAATAAAACATGAAGACATGGGTGAATGGATTTGCTAAAATAAATAGAGTTTTTGTTTTGTGGCAGAGGTGCACCGAATGGAAATCGTGGTGCCAAAACCAAAAATCGAAAATTCAGGATGCACTTGGCCGAAATCAAAATTGAAACCAAACCGAAAATTACATTTTTAAAAAATATATATATATTTTTATATATAAAATTGTATTATACTCAACTTTTTAATTAATATTATGAATTTAAACTAATATGAATTTATTGTTGGCCATTATTGGAACCTTTAGCACAAGAAAAATGCAATCCTTTAAATTCTATGTATGTTTTCACACTGGTCCATTGCGCTTCCACTGTGGTGTTAAAAATCTTGCTTGCTGCATTTTTGGTTCGTTAAATAAAACCGCACCAAAAACGCACCTCCCCGTTGAAATGCATAGAAAACGCAGCGAGAACGCACCCGTCTTACATTTTTGATGTAAAAGCATTGCGTTTTTTGAGTCACACGATCTATAAAAAACACACTGTAGGCACGGTAAAATCGCAGCAAAATTGCTTGCTATTTCTCTCCATTATCGGCACCTTTTTCCGTATCGGGCACAATGCCGAAAACACCATTTTCGCCTGCCAAAATTGATTAAAAAATCGGTTAATAAATTCTTTCATTCAGCGAATGTACAAAGATTTTTCACATGAATATTCTTGTCTGAAAATCGATCCGTGTGGCCAGCATAAGGCTCGGTGCACACCTATGCTGTTTGCTTTTGATCAATTTATGCAGTGCTTTTTGCTGTGCATGTTGATTTTTGCGCATTTTGGCTGCGATTTGCGTTTGCTTTTTATTTTTTTATTTTATTTTTGGCCAATTTGTTGTTGGGATGATTTAAAAAACACAGATTGATGCAAAAACGCACTACATTCTTTTCTGCAGCTTCTCCATTGAAGTATATAGAACCAAACAAGCACCGTTTTGCATTGAAAAAGGTCCTGGACCCTTTCCAGCAGCTGAAAAAAGCATAGATGTGAATGTTAAATGAACTGTAGTGCGTTTCGGCAAAAAAGCATCAAAAAACACATGGGTGGGAACCAGATCTAAGATGTTTAACCGGTTCCCGACCGGCGCACGCCGATGTACGTCGGCAGAATGGCACGGGCAGTCATATTGGCGTAAAAATACGTCCAATCTTTATTGCCGCCCTGCCATCGGGTCGGGACCCCCCTGAGTCCGGTCGCGAGTCCCGCGGACTCGATCGCCGCGGGCATATCTGCGATCGTCTCACGGGGCGGCTGAACGGAGAAATGCCGTTGTAAACAGAATTTCCCCATTCTGCCTAGCAACTAGTGACGCTGATCTCTGCTCCATGGGATTGGAGAGTTCACTAAATGAAAGGCCAGCCCCCACACAGTTAGTAACACGCCCCTAGGAACACTTAACCCCTACACTGCCACCCACTGGTTAACCCCTTCACTGCCAGTGTCATTTACACAGGAATCACTGCATTTATATAGCAGTGATTGCTGTATAAATGACAATGGTCCCAAAAATGTGTCAAAAACGTCCGATGTGTCCGCCAAAATGTCGCAGTCACAATAAAATCGCTGATCGCTGCCATTACTGGTAAAAAAAAAATATTTAAAAAAATGCCATAAAACTATCCCCTATTTTGTAAACGCTATAACTTTTGCGCAAACCAATCAATAATCGCTTATTGGTCTAAACTGAGGGAAAAAAAATGTTTTTTTTATATATTTTTGGGGGATATTTATTATAACAAAAAGTAAAAAATAATGCGTTTTTTTCAAAATTGTCGCTCTATTTTTGTTTAAAGCGCAAAAAATAAAAAACCCAGGGGTGATCAAATACCACCAAAAGAAAGCTCTATTTGTGGGAAAAAAAGGACAGCAATTTTGTTTGGGAGCCACGTCGCACGACCGCGCAATTGTCAGTTAAAGTGACGCAGTGCCAAATCGCAAAAAGTGGTCTGGTCTTTGACCAGCAAAATGGTCCGGGGCTGAAGTGGTTAAGTAACATAATGTGGTTAAAAAAAAAAAAAATAAATAGCCCTTCATAGTACAAGAAAAAAAAGCAAATAATCGCTACTGTAAGGGGTTCATTTTTTTTTTTTTTTTACTGTGCATCAGTGAAAGTAATATTTACAGTAGCGATTATTTTCTTTTTGTACTATAAAGGGCTAATTTTAGTTTTTTTAACCCCATTATGGTACTGGCCGATTAACCGATTATGAAAATAGTAATCGATTAATTTCATGATCGATTAATCGATTAGCTGTTTCGGCCCTACTTGCTATTAACTCACAAATTAAAACCTATACAACGTGCGCATTTCACAGCATTTCTGGGGTGAACAGTACCAAAGACCCCTTTCACACCACACCGCCCATAGCGTGGGCGGTAAAACGCCGCTATTTTTAGCGGCGTTTTACCGCCGGATTTGCGGCGCATTTCGGGCGCTAGCGTGACACTTTTACCTCCCACTAGCGGCCGAGAAAGGGTTAAAACCGGCGGCAATACGCCGCAATAGCGGCGTTTTGCCTGCGGTATTACAGCGCTGCCACATTGATTTTAATGGGGAGCAGCGGTGGAGGAGCGGTAAACACACCGCTCCAAAGAAGCTGCTGGCAGGACTTTTCCTGACATCCTGCCAGCGCACCGCTCCAGTGTGAAAGCCCTCGGGGGATCACATTACAGACAATGGTGCAGCTTTTTTAGGGCGGATTGCAGGTGCTATTTCTAACGCTATAGCGCCTGCAAAACGCCCTGGTGTGAAAGGGGTCTAAAGCGAAGAGAAAATTCTGTGTCTTCATTTCTGGACAGTCACCTGGCATTTAGGCCAAGTCTTCACAAGAGTTCACAACCCAGGTGATGGTAATCAGGAAAGGAGACAGAGAGGTTTAGAAGTAGGGCAGTCACATTGGAAGGTCTGTGGTCTTTGGAACTACCCGGTGCTGGTGTTGGGACTTACTGTGAATATTTGTGCTGCTTCGGTCACATCCTCAGGTATTGGACCACACTTTATGGATTTTTAGCTGCTATCTTTTACGTGGCTCAATTACTATCCACTGTGGGATTCCCAGGCCCTGGCTCTATAAAGTTTTGCAAGATGCACAGCACATTCCCTGCTTGCAGCAATCTACCTCCAGGTCATCTCTCCAGCCTCCGTTGCTATGGGATTTTCCAGTCTACGGCAGTTTTTGCTCCATGAAGTTTATCCGTCGCTTTCCGCCGTATTGTTTGTTCTGCTCTACTGCTGCGTGGTTCAAACCTCGCCTATTGATGTGTTGTCAATGACTTCACTTTGGGTCTACCTGTTCCCGACCTTCAAATTGTATGCTCCAAAGCCACGTCTGTGTTCCTCCTGGACTTGAGAAGATTCTGAAGGCTTGCTGTGGGCCTCGACGTCACGATCAACCTGCAGCCTGAGAAGGATTTAATTCTACTAAACTTTATGCAGGGAGCCAGAAGGTACCAAAGGTAGGCCATGTATTTTATTGTGGAATATAGTATAGCTTTTATATACGCCATAGCGCCCAACTGTCCCTGATTTTGAGGGACTGTTCCTGATTTGGAGCAATGTCCCTCTGTCCCTCATTACTCCGCATTTGTCCCTCATTGAGGTCTGATCTATATAGTTGTATATAAAATGCACTATTTATGTATTAAAAAGTCCTAAGCCTGCATACTTTTTCTGATGGGTGTCCCTCGTTCCCATCTCGATAAGTTGGGCTGTATGTATATACCCGTTATATGGAGTGACAGCGAGTCTATAAACTGTCACTCGTTTTTAAATCTAATGTTCTGCATACTGACACATGTATTTATATTTGTTCTTTAACCACTTCAGCCCCGGAAGATTTGGCTGCTCAATGACCAGGCCATTTTTTGCGATTCAACACTGCATCGCTTTAACTGACAATTGTGCGGTCATGCAACACTGTCCCCAAACAAAATTGACGTCCCCCCTTTTTTTTTTTTTTTTTCTCACAAACTGAGCTTTCTTTTGGTGGTATTCAATCACCTCTGTGTGTGTAGTTTTATTTTTATTTATTTTTTGCGCTATAAACAAAAGAACGACAATTTTTGAAAAAAATAAAATGGCTTTTACTTTTTGCTATAATAAATATCCAACTTAAAATTTATTTATTTAATTTTTTTGAGGGGGGGGGGGGGGTAAAAAAAATGTTTCCTCAGTTTAGGCCAATATCTATTCTGCTACATATTTTTGGTAAAAAAAATAATTGCAATAAGTGTCAATCATAATCAATATGATTGGTTTGCACAAAAGTTATAGCGTCTACAAATAGGTAGTAGATTCATGGTGGTATTATTATTATTATTTATTATATTTTTTATTTTTTTTCAGGACTGTGATATATTGCGGCAGACAAATTGGACACTTTTGACACATTTTTGGGACCATTGGCAATTATACAGCAATAAAAATGCACTGATTACGGTATAAATGTCACTGGCAGAGAAGGGGTTAACACTAGGGGGCGATCAAGGGGTTAACTGTGTTCCCTAGGTGAGAGAACGAGAGAGAGCGAGCTTAGTATGAACACACAATCTGCTTTCTCTCCCCCTGAAAGAACCGGGATTTGTGTGTTTGTTTACTCACACAGATCCCGGTTCTCGCTCTGTCACGAGCAATCGTGGCATCGTGGGTGCCTGGCAATCACCGTGCCCTCCGGGTACTCGCATCGGCTCTGGGCTCGCGCTCGCCCCTAGTGGCCAAAAGGTGAAGCGACGTAAGGTAACTTCGATTTGCCGCAGTAAAACTGCGGCAGCTGATCTGGAAGTGGTTAAATGAAAGGCCTGTACACACGATCTGAAAATCGGAAGTAAAATGTTGCCCGACGAACGATCCGCCGATTTTCGGATCATTAGTATGGCGCTTTTAACAGCTGTTCCCCCCCCCCCCCCTTGTGGCAGCACTTACCGCTCGTGTGACGTGGCTCTTCTCCTCTTCTTCTGTAGTGGCGACTCCTGTGTCTGCTCGGCTCCAGTCCTCCAGGCTTCCTCCGCCGTGTCTCCTCTTCCACCAAAGTGTTAGGCATCCAATAGGATTGCCCAATGCTTTGGCCAATCGGGAGACAGGTCTCCTTGACCTGCCTCTTGATTTTGATTTGTCAGGGAGGAACGTTCATGTGAAAATGGCGAAAATTAATTTGCTACGTCACACAACAGGGTGGGATCCTATTTTGAAGCATTTTAGATCCTCTGGCTCTCATCACATGCTTCAAAATATACCCCCCCACCTATCCCCGCCATAGTATTTCATGTGTCCAGCATCCTGAAAGGGGCCGGACACATGAATAGGGCGATGCCCATGCGTCCACATTGCACAGGTGGCGACTGGTCCTGAGGACAGGAGTTGAGAACCACTGCACTACAGGCTAATCTGCTGACAGCCTAAAGACTTACTGCTGCTTTGGAGGGGGGGGGGGGGGGGCTGGCTATGGGCTGCAGCAAAATGGCAACCTCCAGCAAGAAGAAACAAGAGCAATGCTAGAGGCAATTTACAGCATGCACGAATTTTGGTAGCATAATTATTAATGTGGAATGCATGTTCCTTGCTAAAGATTTTATTGTTATGGATAAACTCGCAGTGAGCTGTAACACCCAGACCATTCACATCTGCGGATTGTGATATATATATATATATATATATATATATATATATATATATATATATATATAATATATTCAACATAACTATGTGCATACAAATGTATATAATAGTAGAGTAGGCATTTATCATTGCTGCCAGACAATAATGGGGTGTTAGGTCAGGGTCTGTAAAGCTGTGTGCAGCCTGCTGGTTATACAAAGAGACTACCTGAATAAAGAACAAGCAAGAAGGTGATGTGTTATGAGGGCCCACAGATTGAAGGACTGTCATTTTGTGACTAGAAAAGGAGAAGCCATTGGAGTATGTTCATCATTACTCTCAAGGCTGAAATCCTATACATAAAGTCTTGCTTATAATACACAGTTGTGTTCAGTTTATTATTTTGACATAAATGATTAGCAAACCAGTCCAGAATCTGTACTTTTTGATGACAATATACGTCACAATCTCTTCCTCAGCCAATCAGAGGAAGCCTTGCATTCGCTGATCAAATAAACTGCTTTCTGTGAATGGCTGAGCAGCAGTCTGACTTGATTTTTGTCCCGCGAGCGAAACAGGAAGTCCCCATCCAGCTGCCGGAACACAGTGCTGTATCCTGTATGTAGCTGATGCTTCATACAGTTTATACAGCGCTGACAGGACAGGGATTTGTGTGTTTACACACACAAGTTCTCGTGCACGCGATCGTGCCTGCCGCCCACGCACATCAGGTCGCCCACCGGCACACGTGCGCCCTCTGGTGGCTCTTAAAGGGAAAACCTGTATAATGTACGGGATTTCGCCCAAGAGAGCCATTGTGCCGCAGTAAATCTGCGTGAGCCGGTATAGTGTCCCCCCGTCGGATAGTGTCCGCCCTGTACTGCGCAGTACGGAGGACAAGAAGATGGTGAAAGTCTCCGAAGATGAACGGCGCCTGCGCACTGAGTCCAGGTTCAAGCCCCACCATCCGTGCCCGAAGCGTGGTAAGCGAGGCGAGGGGCCCTCTAAGTGCTACCGTATGTCCACTTGGATGGTGGGGCTTGAACATGGACTCAGTGCACAGGCGCCGTTCATCTTTGGAGACTTTCGGAGTCTCCTTGTCTTCCGTACTGCGCCTGCCCAGTACGGGCTGGACACTATCCGATGGGGGGGACATTTTCTGACAGAACACCAGTTGGAAACCAGTTAAAGTATATGTGAACCCATTCTGTTTAAAATAAAAATGAAGGGAAAACCTTTTTCAATACAAAAAAAAAACATTAAATTATTATTATTTTTATTTTATTTTTTTGTGATCACATACTCTATTCTCAATTGCATAAGGAGCTCAGAGAGCTGGGGGAATAGAAACCACAGCACACTGGTTTTCTCAATGAATAGCTGTGCAAGGGGGGGGGGGGGGGGAGCTTGTCAACACAAGTCTAATCATTGTAGGAAAGCAAGCTGACTTCCCAGCACAGCCAGAAAACTGTCCATGTGCTCTCATGCCTAGCATGGTCAGTTTTTTTTTTTAATTGGAAGCAGAAAAACTGGCAGGAACACCAGGGATTTTACACCAAGGAGGAAATACAAAGAGGACAGGATATATTATTTATTTATTTTTTTCAAACAAGTACATGGTACAGCAGGCACATATCAAGAATATGAAATGTTGGGGTAACATATTCTTTAAATATTTACAGGGGGCGACTATGTGTGCTTTCTAATTACGCTGTTTCCCCGAAAAATAAGACCTAGCGTGATTGTCGGTGATGGCTGCAATATAAGTCCTACCCCCCCCCCAAATAAGTCCTAGTTAAAGTGGGGTGCCCCAAAAAAAAAGTCAGCAGCTACAAATACTGCAGCTGCTGACTTTTAATAATCGGACACTTATCTGTCCCAGGGTCCAGTGATGCGGGGGAACGAAGCCCCCCCCCCCCCTCGTTATCCGCTCGCGGCGCCGGCATTCTTACTGTGGGTACCTGGCTTTGGCTTCACAGCCGGGCACCCACCTCACATGCGCGAGCGGCGCCGCTCGCCGTGATACGCCGCACAGTCACCTGGGACACGTGACAGGTCCCAGATGACTGTGCGGCGCCGAGGGGAAGTGATGTCAGTGCCCGGGCACTGAAGGAGGCAGACTACGAGGGACCTCCTAGCAACAGGCATTTAGAGGTGAGTAAAACTTTTTTTTTTTTTTTTTTTTTTTTTTTTTTTCAAAATTTATTTATTTTTCTTTTTTTTTTTTTTTTTTTTTTTTTTTTTTTTTTTTTTTATGAATTTTAAGCAAGTTTCTTTTATTTAATTTTTTTGGGTGAAAATACCACTTTAAAGTGGTTGTAAACCCTTACAAACCACTTTGACCTACAGGTAAGCCTAGATTAAGGCTTACCTGTAGGTCCAAGCAATATCTCCTAAACCGTAGACAGCGGCACGCATGCGCACTGAGCGCGGCATTTCCAAGAATGGAGCTGCCGCGCGTGTCGACTCCCGTGCGCATGCGCGGGAGTGACGTCATCACGGCTTCGCCGAATGACAGCGGCGGAGCCGCGAGACCCCACCAACAAGATGGATGCGGCGGACTACAGGGGACAGCGGCGACTTCGCTGGCTCCTGTGTCAGGTAAGTGACACATAATGGGCTACTATGCGATACGATGCGATGCGATGCATAGTAGTCCATTATGCTTTGCCTTTGCAGGGAATGAAAGAGGAAGTAAACTCATCAGGGTTTACTTCCTCTTTAAAGTGGCCCAGTGCCGTAAAAAATGGTCCGGGGCTTAAGTGGTTAAATATGTACAGGGGGCAAACGTGTGCTTTCTACTTAGTAGTGGGTTGTGTTGGGTGTTTTTTTTTTTTTTTTTTTATCTCAGTGCAGGTCTATAAGTTATCACAAAGCCATGATGACCATGGACGTATAGCACGGCAAGTACGTGCAAATTAGAATGTCACAACAACAATTACTTTTGTAGAAAATATCATAATGACAATTAAAATAAAGCATTCTTTGGAATACCGGTAACCCCCGGATTCCTGGTAAACTCAGGATTATCCATCAGGCTGCTGCAATCTGTACACTTGGCTGTTTTTGCCAAAGCATCCGAAATGTATTCTATGCACATAACCTACAGAGTCAATGTTCTCATTTCAATGCAATATTTTTTTTTATTTTTTTTTTAACAAAAAAATAAATAAAAAATCTCAAACTGAATTTTTTTTTTTAGCCTGTGAAATAACTCAAGAGACCACTTAAATGTGAACACTTGCCATAAACAAAGCACAAAGCAAATTAGATATTCCAGTGAATGGTGCGTTCCCCCTGGAGAAAACTGACACGCACAGTTTAAAATTCCCTCTAATCAGCGCGAGAATGGAGGACTTGTGTATATATAATTATTCCCATTAATTTCCGTATCTGTGAAAGTGATTCTGATCTTTTAAGACGCGTCGTTTTCACGCAGCGCAAAAAAACTCTCTACTACAACTTTTGGAATTCTTATCATGTTCTGTTTTATTTATTGTTTAAAGGTCTAGACTTCACGTCGAGGACTCCAAAGGTTCATTGTAAATTAGAAACTGTTTTAGAATTTACAATTGGGTAAAAGTAACACAAAAGACTGTATACATGAATATACAATAAGCATAAATGACAGTAATAATGGTGCTGCAATAATAATAATAAACAAAAAACACAATAACAATTATGCTGATTATAATACAACTTCGATGGTACAAGCACAGCAAAATTATAATAACTATATTGCCAAAAATCTAATAGAAAAAAAAAAGACTTGATTTTTTTTTTTTTTTTTATTTTACTTAAAGCGAACGGCAAAATGCTGCACAAGAGAACAAGTCGGTGACTTTGTTTTTTGGCTTCTTTCTTTCAAAGGGGTGGTGGACTTTTTTTTTTTTTTTTTTTTTTTTTTTTAAACCACCTCAATACCGGGCACTCCCCCCCCCCCCCCCCCCCCCCCCCGGTCCTGCCCAGGCCATTTTCAGCTCTCACCTCTGTCGCCCTTTGAGGACAATAGCACGGTCATACAACACTGTACCCAAATGATGTTTTTCATCATTTTCTTCACACAAATGGAGCTTTCTTTTGGTGGTATTTAATCACTGCGTGTGTGTGTGTGTGTGTGTGTGTGTGTGTGTGTGTGGGGGGGGGGGGGGGGGAGTGTGTGTGTGTGTGTGTGTTTTATTTTTTTTTTTTTTTATTTTTTTGTTGTTTTATTATATTTTCTTTTACTAAAAAAAAAAAAAAAAAATTAATAATAAAAATGTATTTAGTTTCTTTCACTAAATAAGTAATTTTTCTGATGTGCACTGATTAGGTGGCACTGATGAGGGACTATTATGTCACACTGGGAATTGATGGGCGCTAAAAGGCAGCACTGTCTGGCACCAGTTTTTTTTTTTTTCCCAACAAATTTTAAATTCAAAATACTAATAACTTACAAAGCCATCCACAATTCTGCCCCCAGCTACATCACTAGCCTAGTCTCAAAATACCAAACCTAATCGTCCTCTTCGTTCCTCCCCAAGACCTCCTGCTCTCTAGCTCCCTCATCACCTCCTCCCATATCTCCTCCCCCCCCCCCTCCATGCAGTTTCACTCTCCACCCGCTCTGAGACATACAATAAATAGCAGCTAGACTCAAATTCAGTTTACTGAATCAGATCAGGCAGCTATTGCGATTGGTTGCCAGTGGTTACAGTGTATCATTACCGCTCACTGACTGGTTGCCAAAGGTACAGCACACATTACGGCTCACTGATTAGTTGCTAGAGGTACAGCACATGATTTCTGCTTGTTAATTGGTTGCTAGAGATTACTGTGGGGCATGATATACATATCAATGCCGCTGGCCGCTGTAATTTACATATGAATGTCACCACAATTTACATATGAATTTCGGTAATTTACATGTAAACACAGGGTCTGCATGTGAGTCATCTGTACATCACAATAGGGCAGAGCTGAGCAGCATTAGTAGCAACACTTCACACTGACATATTGGGACACACCACCGGGCTTAAACCTCAAGGGAATTTAAACCAGGATAGTTGGCAAGTAGGAGGCAGCTGCTTTGGGCCCCACAACAATGACAGGGCCCAGAGCAGCTGACCCTTTTGCCCTGCCTTAAAAACGGCCCTGGGTGTAATTGGAGGTGCAGCACAGCATTGGAGCCAGTGCTAGAGGAAGTAGAACCAATGCTTCCTGTATAGCGACCCCCTTCTGTCACATGGGCAGGACAAAGGGGTGGAGCCAGTGGGTGCGGCAAAATTAGGTTTCACCTAGGGCAGGAATATGCAATTAGCGGACCTCCAGCTGTTGCAAAACTACAAGTCCCATCATGCCTCTGCCTCTGGGTGTCGTGCTTGTGGCTGTCAGAACCTTGCTATGCCTCATGAAAATTGTAGTTCGGCAACAGCTGAAGGTCCGCTAATTGCATAACCCTGGCCTAGGGTGTCAAAAAATGCTTGCACCAGCCCTGCGCTTGCTATATGGGCAAACGTGTGCTCACTCATGAGCCCCGCTTCCTCCTCACTGGCTGTGATTGAAAGCATCAGCAGCCAATGGCTCCCACTGTCTGATCCAATAAGGAGAGCTGAGATGGTAATAGATGGTTATAGCGTTTACAAAATAGGGGATAGTTTTATAGCATCTTTATTTAATTAAAAAAAAAAAAAATTATTATTGTGGCTGCGACATTATGGAAGACACATTGGACATTTTTGGGACCATTGTCATTTATACAGCAATCAGTGCTATTTAAATGCAGTGATTCCTGTGTAAATGGCAGTAACGGAGTTAACCACTAGGGGGCAGTGTAGGGGTTATGTATGACGTGTGTGTGTGTGTGTGTGTGTGTGTTTGTTATTTTTTTTTTTTTTATTTTTTTTTTTTTTATTGTAGGGGGCGTGGCCTGGCATGTGAAGTCCCTGATCGTCTTTCCCTATATCAGGGAGCAGACGATCGGTGACAGCCACACAGGGAAGCATGGGGAGAGGTTTGTTTACACAGACCTCTCCTCTCCTCTCCTCATTCTTCAGCTCTGTGACCCAACCGCGGGACACCAGTGGCAGTCGGGTCTGCTGGTCCCGCGGCCACGGTCATGGAGCTCCGGACTGGGTCGGGAGCGCGCTGCCGGCTGGGCACTTAAAGAGCAACGTACAGGTACGTGATTGTGCCCAGCCGTGCCATTCTGCCGACGTACATCGGCGTGAGGCGGTCCTTAAGTGGTTAATGGAAGTAGTCCGTAGGGTTTAATATTGAGTTGGCCCACCCTTTTGCAGCTATAACATCTTCAACTCTGCTGGGAAGGCCGTCCACAAGGTTTAGGAGTGTGTCTCTGGGAATGTTTTACCATTCTTCCAGAAGCGCATTCGTGAGGTCAGACACTGATGTGGATGAGAAGGCCGGGCTCGTTGTCTCCGCTCTAATTTATCCCAAAGGTGTTCTATCGGGGGGGGGGGGGGTTTAGGTCAGGACTCTGTGCAGACCAGTCAAGTTCCTCCACCCCAAAACTCGCTCATCCGTGTCTTTATGGACCTTGCTTTATGTCACATTCTAATGGCATCAACAGAACAGCAAAAAAATATCCCTATTAAAGATAGTCGGTCACAACTGGGCTGTCGCGAGAATGTGGCCATCTGACTGCCTGAGCAATAGGGGCTAATAGTTTCCATGTAGTAAAATGTAAATAAGACTGTGAAAAAAAATATCATGCTTTTAATTTTACAAGAAGCAACTATGAAAAAGGAATTCTGATTCATTTCTGTAGCTGGTATTTAACACAGGCCACTCGTGACACAGAAATCATTATTCTGGGACCTCTATAATTAAGCAGGCTGGGAAGGAATGTCTGATTCATTAGGTCATTTTTAATGGATTCCTCATTAAAAGTTTTTTTGCAGTTAAGGTGACAGCCTGGACTTTAATAGTAGCTTCCAGCACCATCTATTACAGCGCTATCTCAATCTAGACAGCCTTTATTCCCAGAAAAAAAAGAGGTTTTTAAATGGAAATTCTGCAGCCCCGGGCAACCCTGATTGACCAGGGACCATGCCGATTGTGCTTGCTGGCTTAATGGACACGATATATATATTACTTAAAAGGTCACCTCTGATTAGGGATAGTCAATGTACCATTAGCAGGTCATGTTCTATTGTCCAGGCATGTCTTCAGTTGGGTTTAAAGTACATCTCACATACAGTACACGGGTCTCCAAATCAGCCAGTTACCCTGGAGGGAAAAAGGAGCATTGCAATCCAGTCTAAGACCGAAAATCTGGGCCTTGGCTATTTCTTTTAGCTATTAAAGAGGAGGTTCTTCCTTTCTTCTTCTATGCATCGCATACTAGCACATTATGTGAAACTTACCGGCAAACAAAGCCCGCGCCATCCGACTGCAGGCAGCATCCACCTTCCCCCTGTCTTCCTACTGGGGCCACAGATTTCAGCTGTGTGACTGGCCAGAGCCTCGTGACGTCACCCCCCGCGCATGTGCGTGGGAGCGGCCGGTCATGGCACACACTCCCCCCCCACTCTTCCCGGACCTACCGTCCCACCTGGAGACCCGATTGGCGATCCTACACTTCAGCCGGCTAGAGTGAGACCGGAAGGAAGCCGGAAATGGCTTTGATCCAGTCTCCTTTGTGTAAACACGGAAGCGACATCACAGCATCGCTTCCAGTTTACTCAGGTGCCAATGGCGCGCTTTTGAAAAAAAATAAAAAATTATTTAGGCTCACCGTTTTTTGGTGATCTGAATACTTTGAAATGCAAAGGAGGGATTTGACCCCTGGTCCTTCCATAAAGAGTGCCTGTCGGCACCTATTACTGTCACAAGGGATATTTAAAGTCCTTGTGACAGCAATAAAAGTATATATATATATATATATATATATATATATATATATATATATATATATATATATATATATATATATATATATATATATATATATATAAAGATTTTTCTTATATTGTCACATACATATACACACTATATGTATGTGACAATATAAGAAAAATCTTCCTTTTTATTTTTTTCCTTCGTCCCCGCGTGCTCAGCAAAGAAAAAACACACACACATAAGTTGCGCCCGCATATGTAAAGAGTGTTCAGATCACACATGTGAGGTATTATCGTCAGAGCAAGAGCAATAATTCTACCACTAGACCTCTGTAACGCTAACCTGGTAACCAAAAGTGATTAACTTGCAACTGTGCTTTCATTTTTGATTTACTAGGGGAAAAATCTGTATATAGCAGAAAACAAAGCTGGTCTACATCATGATGTTGATCTTGTGCACATATTGCCGCGTACACACGAGCGGATTGTATGGCGTACTTAGTCCGTCATACAATCCGACGGACAGTCCGTCGTACTTTCCACTGAACGGACTTGACCACACACGGATACCCAAACAGTCCGACGAAAGCTTGCGCGATGACGTGTACAGCACGTACGACGGGACTAGAAATAGGAAGTCCAAGACACAGCAAAGCCCTGTAAATCCTTTCTGGGCATGCGTCATTCTTAGTCCGTCCGACTAGCATACTGACGACCGTATTGTCCACTGAAACCAAAGTACGACGGACAGAATTTCGGAAAAACCGAAATTCTTAGGACTCCGGACTGCACGCTGAAAAAGTCCGCTGAAGCCCACACACAAGCGGATTGTCCGCTGAAATGTGTTTCGACGGACTAAGTACTCCATACAATCCGCTCGTGTGTACGCGGCATAAGACTCCATGTAGCCATTACACTCAGTGTATTTTTTTTTTATTTTATTTTTTTTATTTTTATTTTTTCCTGTAGAGATTTTTTAGGTACCGGATTCGTCACCATTCCACGAGTGTGCGCAATTTCAAAGCCAGTTCCTTAGACGTGGGCAACTTCTTAAGTGGAATACAATGACACATCTTTGAGAACCATATAACCGTATCCATAAGGATAACAGTGTTGCCTTGGGAGTTGGGTAACTCCACAATGAAATCCCAAAGGCAGGTGGGTCCAGGGCCTCTCTCCATTGGGTATGGGTTGTAGGAGGCCCACTGGAAGGTGTCGTGGAATCTTACTCTGAGCACACACGGAACAGGCAGCTATGAAGGCAGTTACATAGCTTGTAGACTAGGCCACCAGAATTATTGGGAAATGGCCCAAAGGAGATGATTCTTCCCAGGGTGGCCAGCTGCCTTGGGAGAATGGTAAGTCTGGAGCAAAGCAGTAAGCAGCGGTCACAGGAGCATGGACCTGAGCAGCAAGAATTTTGTCATCCAAAGGAGAAGTAAGACTGGTGCGAACCGTAGCCAGAATATAATCTGGAGGAGTCACGGGAACCGAAAACGACTCCAACTTGGAAGTGGAGAAAAATTGTCATGACAAGGTGTCGGCCCTTGCATTCTTAGTGCCGGCTAAGAATAAGACAATGTAATTTAAACTTGACAAGAGAGCCCATCGCGCCCTTCTGGGAGAGAGGCGCTTAGCCAAGAATGTAAGATTCTTATGGTCAGTAAGAATGAGAACTGGCACAGTGGTACCTTCAAGGAGCGGTCTCCATTCTTTCAGGGCTAAAATGATCGCCAACAGCTCTCTGTCACCAATTGTAATCAGGGCCGCTGATAGGCCAGTACAACTAGCCTTGCTGTACCGGGCCTGACCAGAAGGGGGGCCCGGGCAACCTGAACAGCAAAGTAAATATTCATGTAAAAAAAAAATATATATATTCTCCAGCCACCGATCATCCCATACCCTCACCCGCCCCCGGTAACCCAACAATCCGTTTAAATATGCGGCTGCAGAGGAGGGACTATTTTCTGTATTTCGGGTGCGGAAGAATGCATCCTCTGCGCCCGCTCCTCATGCTGGCACACTGCACAAGTCCCGGCCAGCGCATCCTATTATGGTATTGCGGAGTGATGTTCTCTCTCCTACTGTGGGCAGGGGCAATGGGCGGGGTCAGGTAGGCCTGTACGGGGCCCCATGATTTCTATCAGCGGCCCTGATTGTAATTGCACTCTGCAGGTGACAATTTCTTGGAAAAGTAGCCACACGGATGCATAGCGCTCTCAGAGTTAGGGGGTTGAGACAGAAGGGCGCTAACTCCAGTGTCGGAAGCATCAACTTCTAGGATAAAAGGAAACGTAGGATCAGGATGTGCCAACACAGGAGCAGAAACTAAGGCAGTCTTGAGACTCTCAAAGGCCTTAATGGACTCCGGAGACCAACTCTGTGGATTACTGTCCTTTCTGGTCATATCATTCAGGGGCTTGGCCAGAGATGTGAAGTTACAAATAAACTTCCGATAATAGTTGGCAAAGCCCAGGAAATGCTGCAGAGGACGTAAACCCATGGGTCGGGGCCACTGTAGGATTGACAAGTTTCTCTGTGTCTGTCGAAAAACCAGCAGTGGAAGTCATATAGCCCAGGAACTTAACCTGTTCACGATGGAACTCGCACTTCTCCAGTTTATAATAGAGATTGTTCTCTTAGTTTCAGAAGCACACGACAGACATCTGTGTGGTGGCTCTCCAGGGACTTGGAAAATAGGATATCATCGAGATAAACCACTACACATAACTCCAACAAATCTCGGAGGACATCGTTCATAAATTCTTGGAAAACTGCCGGGCGTTACAAAGGCCAAAAGGCATTACCAGGTACTCATAATGGTCTGTTCTGGTTTTAAGCGCAGTTTTCCACTCGTAGCCTGCCTTAATCCACACCAGATTGTATGCCCCTCTCAAATCAAGCTTTGTTAAAACCGTTGCTCCCTTAAGGCGGTCAAATAACTCTGTAATCAATGGAATCGGGTAGGCATTCTTAATCGTGAAATGTTTGAGACCCCTATAATAGAAGGTCTCGGCTCACTGCTCTTCTTCACAAAGAAACCAGCAGAAGACGAGGATTTGTGGATGAAACCTTGAGACAGTGCATCTGCAACATATTCCTCCGTGGCCTTCTCCTTCAAGACTGACAAAGGGTAAACCCAGGCACGAGGGGGTATGGCACCAGGTTGAAGGTCAATTATAAGGCCGGTGTGGAGGCAAACTACCGGCTTGACCTTTTTGTTAAACACGTTGCTAAAATTGCGGTACTCGTCCAGCAGGGAGGAGAGTGAAGAGGTGCACAGGACCTTGGCTACCTTCGGGAAGCATGTCTCGCTGCATTGTGGTGACCAGGAACCTCATCATGCAGCCAATCAAAAGAGGGGTTGTGTCTCTAACCAAGGCTAATCAATAACCAGCGGTGAGGTAATAACTTGGAATTGGATTATCTCATGGTGAAGAGCCCCTATGACCATGGACAACTGAACCGTCTCATGAGTCACATGGGCAGGCTGTAGTGGTCTCCCGTCAAGAGCCTCAATGGCAAGCGGAGTGTCACGCAGCTGCAGCGGAATCGAGTGCTGCGAAACAAATGCAGCATCAATGAACAGGCCTGCAGCCCCAGAGTCGATTTAGAGCCTGTATCTTGATGGACGATTCAGCCCAAGGAAGGGTGACCGAAATCAGGGGCTTATCCTTCTGGATAACTGGGGATGAAACAACGTTGCCTAAGGTCTGTCCATGACAGGACCTCAAGGGTCGGGTGTTCCCTGGACGGGTAGGACAAGACTTCAAAAAGTGACCTGCCTGGCCACAATAAAGGCACAATCTCTCCCTCCTCCTAAAGGCTCTCTCATCCACAGAGAGACACGTGAAGCCCAAGTGCATGGGTTCATCTTCACTGACTGAGTCTATACAAGGAGGCATGGGAGGTGAGGGAGGCACGGGCGGGACTGCAAAGCTCGGAGGCAAACGTACAGGCTTCCGCAAGAGCTCTTTAAAAGAGTCTCTCTGAGTCTGGAGTCAATGAGGATAGCAAACGTAATCAAGCTCTCCAGCTCAGTGGGTATATCTCGGGCTGCTATGTTATCCTTGATGGAATCCGAGAGACCATGAGAAAAAGCAGCCACGAGGGCCTCATTGTTCCAAGCAACCTCTGCTGCCAGAGTACGGAATTCAATGGTGTAGTCGGCAACAGTTCTTGTATTCTGAATCAACAACAGCTGGGTAACGGTGGAGAGAGATGGGAGCTGGCAATTAGCTGACAGCTGAGTGGCCAGCTCAGAAGGAACTGTTGGTTAATTGCCAGCACTCATCATTCCACAGCGGCTCACCTGGTGATCATTTCCTGCTCCTCCAGTCCATCCTACAGCCAGCCCCTTCTGGCTATTTAAACTGGTTTATTTCTTCCATGTACAGTGTATAAGGGCGCTCTGAGCATGAGGACCAAGCAGACAGTATCTCTAGAGACGCAAGGGTCCAATGATCTATATCCAACACTGAGGGCTGCACTCAGAAAAGAGGAGCAAACTCTGAAACAGAATAAGACAGAAGAGAGAGGCGCTTCTAAGTGCAGAATTGGTAGCTGTTTATTTCCCCAAACAAGATTAAAAAACACTTACAAAATCTGGCAAATTAAAAAGCGTGTAGTCATTGATTATGCAAATGGTCCGGCAAGCGGATGGGTCCCCGGCATGTAAAGACTCTCACAATTGTGTCCTGTGCTGTACCAAAAACATAGAGCTACCGGTAAGCTGATGAATGGGTATACACCCCAATTTCATGATGGACAAAGATCCCGGAAGTGATGTCAGCAGTGAGAGACGGGAGCCATCATGACCCGGATGTAGTAATCGGTAAGGGATGCGTTTCGGAACATTAGTAAGTTCCTTTTTAAACCTAATGCCTGCAAGTGTATGTAGTGATATAATATATAGTGTGGGTATAAGATTAGTAGTTATTATTAAGTACTCTTCCGCAGCAACCCAATTCTTCCAGAGAGATGCACTTTATTGACTTCCAACACAGAACAAAGTCTTGCAACAGATGACACAATCCAACAGAGTATAATTACAACAACGCTAGTAAATATTCAGAGACCCATGTTTACTAGTCCTTGGTGCCTTCATAACCACACACTGAGACAAGACTGAACGCCATGTTATATCCCCGATACACTGAATGGCTGAGCAATTTGATTGGCCCTCTCCATTAAATGCTTTTGATCTCCATGTGTCTTTCAGAGTGACAGAAGATGACCCCTAGCCGTGAACAGCTGTAGTCATAAACTGCCCTAATTTGCATTCTTGCATATTAACATCAACAAGTTTCCTTCAATATGCGTAATTAGATTAACGGATACCACCTTCACTGAAATCTGGCCTGGTCAATCTTGTACTGTATGTGCATTACAACAGTGTAAACTTATACTATCTTGGGCAGGAACATAGGCGGGGACATGAACGAACACAAACAAAGAAGACGGGAAGTGATTTTTTATTATTATTATTATTATTATTATTATTATTATAATAATGATAAACATTCTCTAAAAGATATATAATGGGTATACTGATAAAAATATAAAACTTAAAATATTAAGAATTTAAAATAAAAATATAAAACATTTTTACTAATAGGAGAAGGGTAGAGAATGCATGTCCCAGCCACACAAAACATGAAAAAACAAAAACGTGCAATAAATAGTAATAATGGTGACCCATCATAATGGGGGGGGGGGGGGGGGGGGAAGAGAGAGAGAAAGGACAATCTCAGATATTATAAAAACATTTTTTATAAAAAAAAGATTTAGGAATGTGTGTGAGCATATGCACATTAGTGTGCATCCCAAAAAGGAACGTGCAAACCACGTGCACATTATCTCTAAGGCGCACCCATACATGTGTATAACACACATACATGCATATATGTATGGGACAAATGTAAATGTCTCACAAAAAGCTTACACTGGCAAAAAGAAAAGCCCACAATATTGCTAAATGTGGGAGGGGGAGGAGGAGCTAGAGAATGGCACTGATTTTCAATATCCTCATTCAACCCCCCCCCCCCCCCCCCCCTCAGGGGCCAATACATTTAAAGAGAAAATCCAGAACATTTCTCTATGTCTGAGTCTTCTGAAACGATCAGCTGGGGGAAGATCTCCAGGCATTGCCTCAATAACCCGGACCCTGAGGCCATCTGTAGATTTTCCATGGTGATTGAGGAAATGCCTAGGTACACTATGGACATCTATCAGGGCTGGCTTAGCCCTTCCTTCTCTGGGCTGGCCACTCAGCTGTCAGCTAATTGCCAGCTCTCTTCTCTCTCCACAGTTACCAGCTGTTCCTGATGATGCTCGTCTGACCTGCCTACTTAAAGCCTTCCAGCTCACTTCACCTCTGCCTTAGCCTTGGTGACATCACTAGAAACCATCTCCTGCTGTTTGTTTAAAGACTGGATTGCTGACATCCCTTCTGGCTCCTTATCCTGCTTGCTGTTGCTCTACTTGGATCCCTGACTTCTGGCCTGGCTGACTACCCGATCTGGTTACTGGACTCTGGCTATGCTTGACTACGCTTTTTCTATTTACCTTTTTATTTTTATTAATAAACAAGTGTGATTTAACTGTACTTCTGTCTGTCTGTCTGTCTGTCTGATTCATGGTTTCTGACAACGTCCAAACCATCAGGGATGAAATGGTGATATTTGCCAAAAACGCTTACGAATTGGCCGAATGGTTAGCCCCACATAAAAAAGCCCGCAGGGACATGTCAGGCAATACACCACATGGTCAGAAACATGTGTGAAAACCCTTTATGGGGTATATCTTGCCTTTCACACAAAAGTCCTTCTGAGCATGCCTCACAAAGTGACAGGTTTTACATAGGTTTGTCTGGCATTGATTCATGCCAGATATAGCTAAAACATAGGGATAGAGTGACCCATCTACTCGCTGTTGGTGTCCTGCTGCCCATCCGGACCAGCATCTACCTGCCAGGCACTTGTGCCCCCTGAACTTTTGAGCTTCTGTTACCACCTCCAGGGGTTCTTTAGCCAGGGGCTACGAGGGGCCGCTTCCTGCATTCCGGGCTCGCCTACTAGGTACGTGACAGTACTGGTCAGCCATGTCCGAGCCTGCGCAGGGACCCTCCCCCATGGACGAGCTTTGCTGCCATTTGGCCGGTCTTACCCAGGCAGTAAAGAGCCTACAGGAAGGCTACGGCAGACTGGAAGAGCAAGTCCAAGCACTATCTGCTTCTCCGCCCGTTGTTCCAGGGGGCCACGCCCCGCCTTCAGTGGTGATGATGCCACCTGAGCCCAGAGTACCAACCCCAGAGCGGTTCACTGGTGACCGGAACAAGTTTAGAGCCTTCCGTAACTCTTGTGAGCTCTACTTCGCCCTGCAACCGAGGACCTTCTCCCTCGAGGCGACCAAGGTGGGGTTCGTTATCTCCCTCCTAACAAACGAACCTCAAGCCTGGGCACATCGCCTACTGGAACGCAAGGACCCATCCTTAGACACCTTAGACACCTTTTTTATGGCAATGTCTAGACTCTATGAGGACCCCCAACTCGCTGCAACTGCAGAAGCAGCCCTACACGTTCTGCAGCAAGGTCGCAGGCCTGTGGAGGACTACGTGTCGGAGTTCCGTCGATGGAGCGCTGACACGGACTGGAATAACGCAGCCCTGCGATATCAGTTCCGCATGGGCTTGTCCGAGCCTTTGAAGGATGAGTTGGCATTCCCGAAACCCTGGAGGCCCTGATAGACATTTCCGTTCAAATTGATAGGCGCTTGAGGGAACGCCGCCAAGAACGTTCCTCTACAGCTGCACGCCCTGTCTGGATGTTGCCACGGGTGCCTAGTTCCGCCCACCCAGCTCCTTCAGTTCCTGCCACAGCCACGCTGGATCCCCCAGAACCGATGCAGTTAGGGCTACTCCGTCCATCACTGACCCCAGAGGAACGCCAACGGCGCCGGGTCAACAACCTCTGTATGTACTGTGGTGAATCAGGACACTTTGTTCGCTCCTGCCCAGCCAAGATACCTAAGTGCCTTCTTGTTCCACCTGTTCCTTCGTCAGTGCTGTCTGAAAACTCCTCTCACCTGGCTGTTCCTGTTCTTTTGCAGCTCCCAGGAAGGACTATTTCAACCCACGCAGTTATTGATTCGGGGGCATGCAGTGGTTTTATGGACGTATCCTTTGCCCTGAAGAACAAGATTCCCCTTAGACCGAGAGAGAAGGGACTCTCGGTATACCTGGCCAATGGGTCCGCTCTAGAATCAGGACCGGTGACTCAGGAGACTAGTCCCCTCTCTGCTGTCATCACCGGGACTCACCAAGAATTCCTATGCCTAGACGTCATCAAATCTCCTCTGTTCCCCATCATTCTAGGCATGCCTTGGTTGAAGGCACATAATCCACGTATCAACTGGGCCACCGGAAAAATTGAATTCCCTTCGGACTACTGCCTCCAGCATTGCTATCCAGCAATTAACGGGGACTCTCCGGCCCTCCTCTGTTTGGAAGCAGATGATGACACCCGGCAAGCTGTGCCTAGAGAATACCACGACTTCCTAGACGTGTTCAGTAAAAAAGGGGCTGAAACCCTACCACCTCATAGGCCCTACGACTGCCCTATCGAACTACTCCCGGGGGCCGAGATTCCCTTTGGAAGAATTTTCCCTCTGTCTGAATCTGAACTCAGTACTCTGAAAACCTACTTGGATGAAAATCTTGAAAAGGGATTTATCCGACCCTCTACTTCCCCAGCTGGTGCGGGGATTTTCTTTGTGGAAAAAAAAGACCACTCTCTACGCCCATGCGTGGACTATCGGGCGTTGAACAAAATCACCATCAAGAACCGTTACCCTCTGCCATTGGTTCCCGAACTTTTTCAGAGACTAGGTTCCGCTAAAATATTCTCTAAGCTGGATCTTCGGGGGGCTTACAACCTCGTCCGTATTAGGAAAGGTGACGAGTGGAAGACTGCCTTTCGTACCCGCTTCGGGCACTTTGAATACCGGGTGATGCCGTTCGGGCTGTGTAACGCTCCTGCCACGTTCCAGCATTTTGTCAATGACATTTTTAGAGATTACCTTGACCTGTTTGTAATTGTCTACCTTGATGACATTCTGATTTTCTCCCCCTCTCTAGCAGATCACCGGGTACACGTTAAGAAGGTCCTGACCCGTCTCCGTCTTCACGGTCTATACGCTAAGCCCGAGAAATGTGTTTTTGAACAATCGAGCATCCAGTTCCTCGGCCTGATTATCTCGGTAAGGGGAATTGAGATGGATCCCCAGAAGATCTCCGCAATTCAGGACTGGCCTGCCCCTTCCGATAAAAAAGGAGTTCAGCGATTTGTGGGGTTTGCGAACTTCTACCGCAAGTTCATTAAGGGTTTCTCTGCAATTATCGCTCCCATCACCGGACTAACGAAGCAGTCTCGGAAGTTTCATTGGACTCCCGAAGCACAAGAGGCCTTCAAAACCTTAAAAGATTTGTTTATATCCGCTTCTGTCCTGAAACATCCCAATCCCGCTCTACTATACATCCTCGAGGTCGACGCTTCGGAGATTGCAGTAGGAGCGATACTCTCCCAGAGGCAGGGGGCCAAGTCCTTACTCCACCCAGTTGCCTTTTTTTTCCCCGTAAGTTGTCGGAGGCGGAGAGAAACTACGACGTCGGGGATCGTGAGTTACTGGCAATAAAATCCGCACTCGAAGAGTGGCGCTATCTGCTGGAGGGAGCCACCCACCCGATCCTGGTCTATACGGACCACAAGAATTTGGAGTACCTTAAAACCGCAAAGAGATTGAGGCCCCGTCAAGCCAGGTGGGCACTCTTCTTCTCCAGATTTTCATTTCACATTACCTACCGTCCCGGATCCAAGAATACCAAACCAGATGCTCTCTCCCGCATGTACAACCAATCGGAGAGCTCGCCATCCACAGATACTATCCTCTCTACGGGGAACTTCCTTCTGCTCCAGGGGGATGTGGTATCCCAAATTAAGCAGGCTTCCATAGGCCTAACGCCTCCACCCGGTATCCCGTTGTCCTCCAGCAATGACCTTTTGTGGCATGGGAACCAGATCTTTGTTCCCCAAGAAGTTCGGACCCCAGTTCTGGCCGCCTGTCATGATCACCCACTGGCCGGCCACTTTGGGGTATTCAAGACTCTGGAACTACTCCAACGCACATTCTGGTGGCCTCGCATGAAGGACGACTGCAAGAGGTACGTGGAAACCTGTGTCATCTGCACCCGAAGCAAAGGCAGCAAGTCAAGAGCCTGGGGCCTGCTAAAACCGCTGCCCGTTCCTGATAGACCATGGAGGATGATCTCCATGGATTTCATCGTTGAACTTCCCCCTTCAGAGAACTATTCTACGATTTTCGTTATAGTCGATAGACTTACCAAAATGGCTCACTTCCTGCCCATGAAGGGCACTCCCTCAGCTACAGAGACAGCCAACACCTTTATCAAAGAAATCGTAAGACTCCACGGCATTCCCGTTAACATCACATCCGATAGGGGGGTGCAGTTCACCTCGAGATTTTGGAGAGCGCTCTGCGGAGCCTTAAAGATCGATCTTTGTCTGTCCTCAGCCTACCATCCACAGACCAACGGCCAGACTGAGAGGACGAACCAGACTCTGGAGCAGTACCTCCGTTGTTTCTCCTCCTTCTCCCAGGATGACTGGGTCTCTCTCCTGCCTATGGCCGAATTCGCCTACAACAACACGGTCCACTCTGCCACCAAACAGTCCCCCTTCTACGCGAACTTCGGCTTCCACCCAGTGTTCTTGCCTGGCATTTTCCCTGAATGTTCGGTACCAGCAGTACAGGACCGTCTTAACTTCCTTGAATCAAACAACAAACTTCTACAAGAGACCCTGACCAAGTCCCAAGAGCACAATAAAGAAGTTTTTGACAGGAAAAGGAGGGGGGAGCTGGATCTCAAGATTGGGGATCAGGTCTGGCTGTCTACCTTGAACCTTAGACTGTCCTGCCCCTCTAAGAAGTTGGGTCCGAAATTTGTGGGCCCCTTTCCGATCAAAAGGAAACTGAATAACGTGGCTTTCGAACTTAAGCTTCCCGAGTCCTTCCGGATCCATCCAGTCTTTCACGTGTCACTACTCAAACCCGCAGTCCCGGACCCCTTCGTTGACAGGACGACCGGCCCTCCAGAACCCGTGATGGTCAATGGAGAGATTGAATTTGAGATCGAATCCATACTGGATTGCAGGAGAAGGCGAAACCAGACTCAATTTTTGGTCAAGTGGAAGGGGTAAGGCCCGGAGGATAATTCTTGGGAGCCAGAATCTAATATTCACGCTAAAAGACTCATCCGTGCTTTTAAGAACTCCCATCCGAGTAAGATGGCTCGGTTGGGCATCCGGAGGCTGCCCTTTGGGGGGGGGGCAGTGTCACGATCGTCCTGGCGTCTCGTTTGCGCACGAGAGACTTACCCACAGAAGCTTGTTGTCAAAGACCCGTCGTGCTCCGTTAACGCGCGCTAGAGCGATCGGACGCACTCGCGTCGGCTTGAACGAACGCACGCATGCACGTGGGGGCACGAACGGGCGCACGTCCACTCGCGCACGCTGACTCGTCGTGCGACCGTTTGGCGCCCTACAGTCTTCTTAAGGCACTTGCTCCCTTCCACCCGTGCTGACCAGTCTACAGCGTGCTCGGAGATCCTGCTATCCTATACCTGTATCTGTTACCTTGATTCCTGTTACCCGGCTTTGACCTTGACCCTGATCCGTTGCTGCCTGCCTACGACCTCCTGCTTGTCTGACTACGCCTCTGCCTCATCCCTCTTGTACCACGTTGACCGCTACCTGCTGACCCGGCCTGTACCCGACTCTGCTGTTCCTACCTACCTGTTGGATATCCTGTGACTGCTGTACCCGCTGACGTCCGTCTGCCAGCCAGTCTACCACTTGTGCCTGCCTACACCAGTCTCTTGTCTTCAGCTCCATCTACTCGCTGTTGGTGTCCTGCTGCCCATCCGGACCAGCATCTACCTGCCAGGCACTTGTGCCCCCTGAACTTTTGAGCTTCTGTTACCACCTCCAGGGGTTCTTTAGCCAGGGGCTACGAGGGGCCGCTTCCTGCATTCCGGGCTCGCCTACTAGGTACGTGACAGCCTCCTTCTCCCCTCCTTCTTCTTCTTCTTTTGGTACAGCACAGGACACAATTGTGAGAGTCTTTACATGCAGGGGACCCATCTGCCTGTTGGACCATTTGCATTCTCAATGACCACACGCTTTTTAATTTGCCAGATTTTGTAAGTGTTTTTTATCTTGTTTGGGGAAATAAACAGCTACTAATTCTGCACTTAGAGGCACCTCTCTCGTCTGTCTTATTTTATTTCTTCCATGCCTTTGTCAAACATATCTGGAGACTCTGCTGTGTTCCTGTTGAAGACTTGCCCGACTGACATCCCTTCTGATTCCTGCTCCTGTCTTCTGCCTCCAACTATGCTGATCTCTGGCTTCCTGGTTTACTGGCTTGTTCTGACTACCCACTTTGGCTACCGAACCACAGCTATGTTTTGACTACATTTACTATTTGTACCATTTTTACCATACTATTAAGGTGTATGTGTTTTTTTTTTTTTTTTTGTCCTGCATTTCTTGTCTCCGTCAGATTCATGGTTCCTGACAGTGGTGTCATTTGTTAATTGTTTTGGAGATGTTATGTTATGGAGGCAGCAAGATTTGGACAGTGATTGGATGTGGGGTTCAGAGTCCAAGATTATATCTAGCATGGCATGCGGGTAAGGGCTAATAGTTGTGCCATAAATCTTGACAGAGAAGTCAGGGAAAGGGTACATGGGGGCGGAAACCTTATGAGCTCCGTTTTGGATAGACTGAGTTTGATCTAGTGGTTTAACATGGTATGTCTGTTGGTAAAGTAGTGATGTGTGAGGAGACTTAAGGCATGAGCTGATGAGTGAAAAGATAGATTTGGGTGTCATCAGCATAAAAATGGTAGTAAAAGCCATTGGAGACTATTAGCTGACCGAGCGAGGAGGTGTAGATCAAGAATAGGAGAGGTCCAAGAACAGAACCTTGGGGGACCCCCAACAGAAAAAGAGGAGAGGGAGGAAGTGGAATTGTAAGTGACACTGAAAGTACGGAAGGATGGGTCGTATGAGAACCAACAGACTACAGTCATGGAGACCAAGGGAGTGAAGTTTTATTTTTTAAGAGGGGGTATTCAACTGTATCAAACAGCAGAGAGGTCCAAGAGTAGGTGTATAGATTAGTGGCCATTGATTTTAACCATTGGTAAATAATTTGCGTTTTAGAAGAGCAGTTTCTGTGGAGAGTTGCAGGCAAAATCCTAGACTGATCAAGGTTATTGTCAGGTGGTAGCTCGGACAGCTGGAGTGCAGGCATTCGAGGAGTTTGGAGGTATATGGGAGCAAGTAGATAGGTTATAGTTTAAGATTAGTGGGATCCAACATGGGATTTTTAACTATGGGGGTGACCAGCATCTCTTAGAGAGTTGGGGAAGATGCCAGAAGAGAGGGAGACATTGAAGATGGGCGTTGAGTGTGTAGGATCGAGCCAGAGGGTGACCTTTCCTGCAAAAATCACATACATGGACTGATCCAAAGAATCCTTTATCAGTATACAGAACAGACTGGCTAGCCCAGCAGAGTTAATTTATGATCTATGGCTCCTTGGATCACCCCAGCTTGGTATGAATCTAGATTCAGGCCAAACTGGTTCACTCATCCTACTCGCAACCGGTTCCTTTTAAAATTACATAAATGTAGTAAACAAGCCCAAGTAATAGCTGTGCATGTTGTGGAAACAAACATGCACAGCTCTTTATCTAAACTAGGAGAGCGAGCTCGCTGCATTAACTGACAAAGAAAACCATAGCGTGGGCGTTTAAGTGATGAGCGCGAGGTCATTGTCATGTCTGCCAGCGGGTGCCATGAAGCGCAGGAAAACCAAAAGCAGTTGACATATTTTTCTTTATGGAAATAGATATTTTTGTAAGAAAGCAGCAGTGAGCTTGGCTGTGAAGCAGCCAGTAAGATTTTAATTAGACGATATTCCACAATCAGCAACTTTGCAAAGAGTCGCTAACAATTTCTTGACCAGATTCTCTTACGACATGCTGTCACTTAACAAGTCACATTTCAAAAACATAAACACTTTTTTTTTTTTTTTCACTTGTGCAGCTAATTATGGCTCTATAATGTACGCTCTGGGAATGGTTACATAGCATGTTTCTGTAACAAGTATGAGCCCAATACTTGTCTGTCATCTTACTAAAGGCAGTCTTTGTATTTCAGGGGCTTCCCATGTGGTTTCCCATTTGCTGAGCCTATTGTTTTTAGATTCTTGTGTTGCTATTAAAAAGGAAATATAATAAAAAAAATAAATAAAACTTTTTTACATCCTCAGTAGCGTATGGTAGGGATATAACCCCTGTCAGGTTTTTTTTTTTTTTTTTGCCATCTGTGTACCATTGGGGAGAGCAACCTTTTACTTCCAGTCCCATAGCCAAAACTGGAAGTGAGAGGAAATTGCTGCAAATTAAGGGACTGCCTTTGAAGGTCACTAGAACTAGTGTTCCCATTGGAAGATTTTCCCTCAATTTAATTATTTTTCTTCGGACGACCTAAAATTTGGAATTTTCTTTTACTTTTTCAATGGTAAAAAAAATCAAATCGAGAGGTTGAATCTCCCCAAAGGGGGTACAGACAAGAATAAAAGCCTAATAAGTGTTCTAATCCATATCCACTCTCTCTAAAACTTAAAAAAAAAAAAAAAGTTTTGCCTTTAGTTATACTTTGAGCATGTCAGGTCACCTGAGACCAGGTGACAGATGCACTCCATAGGAGTCGGAAGTGCACCGCTAGGTAGTGGACCTTAGGACTGACTGCTGCAGATTTTACCCAGGGAGATTCAGGACACAGGTCTACAGGATCACTAACACAGATCCCCATAGATTCCCCAGGGCACGGAGTCTAAGGCCGCGTACACACGCGCGGACTGTTCGCCCAACTTTGTCCGTCCAACAGTTTCGGCAAACAGTCCGCTCAAACTTAGCATGGACGGACATGGCCACACACGACGGACGAACAGTTTGCTGAAACCGTGCGCGATGACGTTTCGGCACGCACGACGGATCGAAAATTTCGACGTCCAATACACTGCAATGCAACCTTCCGACGTGGAAATCCTTTCTGAGCATGCGCGAGACTTAGTTGGCCGAACAAGCCTACACACGAGCGAACAGTCCGCTGAAACCTTGTTTCAGCGGACAGTTTTTCGGAATTTCCGTAAGACCTTGTTCGTCCAACTGTCCGCTGAAACTGTCCGCTGAAGCCCCACACACGAGCGGACTGTCCGCCCAAACACTGTTCAGCGGACAAGGTTGGGCGAACAGTCCGCCCGTGTGTACGCGGCCTAAGAGCCAGCAGGTGTTCGCCAGAGCCTCCAGTGGTGAGGATGGACTTCGCTGCAGTCTGGCTCCAGGTTGCGCCCCCTAGGGTCTCGCAGCTCATGCTCACAGTGGACTACAGGAGAAGGAAGCAGCAGGCTGGGACAACAAGGATAGTAAGGGGATACGGCAGAGGTCAGGGCAACTAGCAGACAGGAACAACAGAGTACACGCCAAAGGTTCAGGGTCTCGGGGACATGCCAAAAGGTCAAGGTCACAAGCAGACAGGAATCGTTGAACATGCCAAGGTCGGTAACAGAGACAAACGTAGAGCAGACGGCAAGTAGGAAACAGGAAGCCAAACGCACAATGGATACACAATGGTTGATTAGCGCCGATGGCTTGCAGTGAACAGGTTAATATAAGGTTCCCTGATAGGGCCTGGGGTGGAGCCACGCTTAGAGGAGAGGTTATAAAAACCACCAGGTGTAAGTGGTTGGCCTCTTAGTCTGAACACGAGAGGTAAGCAAACAGAGGAAGATTACTGCATAACCATGACAGCGCAACAGTCCCTCAAAAAATGATACACTATATTAACATAAATTTTGAGATGCCTGCCTTTACACACACATGAATTTTAATGGCACCCCAGTCTCAAGCTGGCCATGCATTACATTTTCTTATTTTATTTCCTTTAGATTTACCTTCAACTACCGGTATGTAGTGCAAGGGCCTTCATGATTGCATACAAAACGATAAGGGTTTTAGGTTTGACCTCATATTACATGGTTTTGGTGAATCTAAAAGAAAAAAGTTGTATAATGTATGGCCAGCCTTAGACCGTAGGGCTCAATATTGAGTTGGCCCACCCTTTGCAGCTATAACTGCTTCAACTCTTCTGGGAAGGCTGTCCCACAAGGTTTAAGAGTGTGTGTCTATGGGAATGTTTTGACTGTTCTTCCAGAAGCGTATTTGTGAGGTCAGGCACTGATGTTGGACAAGATGGCCTGGCTCGCAGTCTCCGCTCTAATTCACCCAAAAGTTGTTCTATCTGCTTGAGGTCAGGACTCTGTGAGGCCAGTCAAGTTCCTCCATCCCAAACACGCTCAGCCATGTCTTTATGGGCCTTGATTTGTGCACTGGTGTGCTGTCATATTGGAACAGGAAGGGGCCATCCCCAAACTGTTCGCACAAAGTTAGGAGCATAAAATTGTCCAAAAAATGTCTTGGTATGCTGACGCCTTAAGAGTTCCTTTCACTAGAACTAAGGGCCCAAGCCCAACCCCTGAAAAACCAACTCGCACCATAATCTCCCCTCCAACAAATGATTGGGAACAGTGCACAAAGCAAGGTCCATAAAGCAAGGTCCATAAAAACATGGATGAGCGAGTTTTGGGGTGAGGGAACATGACTGGCTTGCACGGAGTCCTGACCTCAACCCAATAGAACACCTTTGGGATGAATCAGAGTGGAGACTACGAGCCAGACCTTCTTGCCCAACATCAGTGTGTAACCTCACAAACGCGCTTCTGGAAGAATGGTCAAACATTCACATAAATTTGCATTTATTATTCTTTATTAATACAAAAGAACCAAGTATCCATCAAATACAATATAATGCAAAATGTTACATTCACCAAATACAAAAAAATGTTTCAAAACAACACGGCATTATAGCGAAAATAACCAAAATGCTAAATATCGCTAAGGCCTACACCACTTTCTCCTCTCCATAGCTAAGGAGACGCAAAATAGTGCGCCAAGGTTTAAGCCGACAGTCACCTCAGTTCCTTCTTTTTTCTTATTTTAAAAAGAAAGGGAAAAAAAATAACTAAAACAAAGCAAAAATACCCCCTCCCCCCCAGGGCAATGGACTGCCTGTATGTATTAACAAGAGAAAGCGGAAAACTTCAATCTCCCGAACAGCTTTCCAGGAGTAAGTTACCCTCATCTGAGTATACAAACTTATCCCAGTGTGACCATGCTTTGGTGTATTGTTCCCTTCTGTCCTGAGCAGTATGCACTAGTAATGCTTAATGCTTCCATTGCATTAATACTCCTGACCTTACTAGGCCACATAGCAATGGAGGGGGGATTGGGATCCTTCCAGCGCAGAGTAATACATGCTTTGGCAGTGTTGACCAAGTGGCAAAGGGCCGATTTCCTATGTTTCTGAGGTGGCATTTGTGAACAGTGTAGCAAGAAGGCAGGGTTCTCCGTTATTGGGGTCCTTTCACACGGGGCGGATCAGTTCTGATCCGCCCTGTGGATATCCGTTTGCTCAGCGGGGATCACTCCGGCGATCCCCCGCTGAGCAGGGAGATGACAGGTCCGTCTCTGCACACTGCGCAGGGACAGACCTGTCACAGCGCCGCTCTCCCCTATAGGAGATCGGATGACTACGGACCGTGGTGCCCGTCGTCACCCGATCCGATCCACAGACGGATGGAAAAATAGCTTTTTCCTCCATTACACTTATTCGGATCGGAGCGGGTCGGATGTCAGCGGACATGTCACTGCTGACATCCGACGCTCCATAGACCTCTATGGAGCATCCGTTCAGGTCCGCCTGAAAACTGACAGGCGGGCCTGAACGGAACGTCAGAGTGAAAAGGGCCTTAAAAGGTCTGTAAGTTTTTTTTTTTTTGTGCAATCTTCTGTACCACAGACCAATACTGTTTAATCTTCAGGCAAAGCCAGAAGATCTGAAATGAGATTCCCTGTTCCTCATGGCATTGCCAGCAACGGTCTGAGGCCTCTGGAAAGAACCTAAAAGGGCTGACAGAGTACAATACCATTGCGTTGGTAATTTTATAATTCATCTCCTAAATACGAGTGCAAATAGATGACTTCAAAGAAAAAAGAAATATTGTGACACTGGGAAGGTATATATGTTCTATTTAAGTCTCTTTCCCATTTGCTAAGGCATCAGAAAATCATCTGAAGGGGCTATTGGCAAAGTATACATCTTCCGCTCCTCACAATACAATTCAAACGGTGTTCGCTATCCTCGGAAATTCGCCAGGGGTCCTAATGATCAAAAATAGTGGCATAACTGCAGTGCCTGCCAGAACTTGAATCCATATCGGCCCCCTAGTTGCATCAGCGTAGCGATTTTTAGGCCAGTTATCGGAAACCTAAAAAATGGGAGGCTTGAAAGCATATCCTTTCTGAGAGATTACAAAACGGGCCAGGTGCTCTACCTGGGGGAAAGCCAGGATTTCCCAGTATAGGGAACAGCGGTGATTGTATGGAAGAAAGTCTAGAAGTCCGACAAACCATGGATCCTACTCTAAGCGTAGGACCTATAATGGTGTGCATCTAAGAGAAGCTGGTAAATTTGCATAGCACCACGGTGCCCTGCTTAGAGGAACAGATCTAAACTGTTGCTCAAGCGCCGTCCATAGTTGAAGATCTCTTTGTCTGCATCAGTCCATCGCTCTGCCAAGATGAGAAGCTTGATAATAATTAAATGCATCTGGTACAGCTATTCCACCATGACATTTGGGAATCGTCAAGAGGCATCTGCAGAGCCTAGGTCAGTGATGATGAACCTTGGCACCTCCCAGATGTTTTGGAACTAAATTTCACATGCTGATCAACTACACTGCAGAGTACATGAGCATCATGGGAAACCTAGTTCCAAAACATCTGGGTGAGCTGATGTCTCTCAGGGTGAAGACATTTGGAAACTGAAAACTTTTCCTAAGCTGAAGGCACTCTCTCTGGCAAGAGGCTTTTCAGTCATTTTTAGAAGCATCTGCCTCCTGTATTTTCACTGATGCATGCAGGCTGCAGCACCCTCACAATTCTTGGATGCAGGTACTATTGACAGACCCACACAGAGAAATGCACATCTCTCTACACCATACAGGCAGAGCGTTGGGATGTGGACAGGTCCTGAGTGTAGGAAAACTGATCGCTCACCACGTGACATACCTCCCAACTAGCTGGTCCTTTCATGTGGGTCTACTGCACTATACAGATTGTTCTCCTTTTTTTGAAAGGCTCTGATGAAGTGGGAAATTCCCCCGAAATGAGTCAACCCACTTTGAGCATTTGCCCTTGCATCGGCATGTCCAAATTTAAATTTTTTAACTTTTAATGTGTATATTTTGTAACCCAGCTTTTATGAAAACGTAGGAACTTTTTTTTTTTTTTTTTTATGGTTTTATATATGCATTTGTTTACTTTGCACTTGAATAAATTGTATTGTCTTGATCCTAGTGGTTGATCACGCTCCTTCCACCTCTTTTTTTTTTTTTCCGTTTGCCATCACTGGCCTAGGTTGTTTATAAGCCCATATGAACTTGGTAAAGAAATGCAGAAATGGCAATAGGTAATGTCTGAAAAAGATACAAACATTTCGGTAAGATACTCATTTTGATAATGTTGCATCGGCCGAAACCAAGAATGCAGGCCTCTGTGCCATTTATCCATAAGAGAGCGAACCAAGCTAAACAAAGGTAAAAAATTCAGTGCAAAAATATTGGCTATGTTTGAAGGAATGTATGTGCCCAGGTACTTCAATGCAGAGGACACCCATTTAAAATTGAAGTTGTAAGGAAGTAGAGCAATTGCCATACCCTCAGATTTAGTATAATCTATCTTCAGATTTGATAGGGCTCCATAACAGTCTATTTCCTTCATGAGATTGGGCAATGAAACACATGGGTTAGATATTGAAAAGAGTAAGTCATCTGCATAGGCTGAAACCTTTATAGTTTGAACTGGTTGATGGCCTGTGGGGCTAAGTACACACTAGTAATCCATTGAAGCATCTGATCCCCAAAACTCATATGCCTCAAGACTGCGAACATAAAGGTCCAATTCACCCTATCCAAAGGCTTTCTCTGCATCAGTACTCAGGAAAACACAAGGGATGCCGGTACGGTTGGCATAATGTACTGGATTAACTAATTTCATAGTATTGTCTCTGGCTTTGCAAGAAGGAATAAAACCCACTTGGTCCAAATGTACCAACTGGGGAAGCTGAGATTGCAGACGAGAGGCAAGTAATTTGGTGAAAGTCTTCAGATCCACATTGAGTAAGGAGATCGGCCAGTAGCTACTGCAATCAGATGGTTCTTTCCCCTCTTTTGGGATGACTGATATATGTCCCAAAAGTGCGGCTGGAGGGTACTTGGTAGACTGTCCCAATGCATTAAACACTTTGATCGTATGTGGGCCTAACAGAGGCAGGAGAGTACTGTATAGTAAATTCATCAGGACCGGGTGCCTTCCCCGATTTAACGGTCTTCACTACTTTTATGTAATTCTTCAATGGCTATTGGAACTTCACAACAGACCTGAGAAGGTAAGCAAGAAAGCTGTGCAGAGGAAAGATGCTCCTCAAGAGAAGAAGGTGTGAAAGATGGTGAAGGATTGTATAAGAAGGGATAAAATTCCCCAATATCTTTCGGCTGAAAAAGTGTCTGTCCATTGCTCCCCTTTTTATATGGAGTATATACGAGGCCGTACGTTGATCCCGGAGGGTCGTAGCCAATACGTTACCACATTTATCTCCTAATTCATACGATATCTTCCTACAAGCTCGTAATGCTGCTTCAGCTTTGAAACTGAGAAGATCTGACACCTGTCTCTGAAGATGAATCAGATCAATCCACCAAAGAGGGGACAGGTGTCCTTTTGTGTTGTAATTCCAGGGCCTGAATGTCAGCAAGCAGTTTTGTTAATTGTGCCTCACGGTCCTTCTTGACACAAGATCCATGTTTAATCAAAACCCCTTGTATAAGTGCTTTATGAGCTTCCAACACTCTACCCGGGTCACTCCCCAGGATGTCTTTCGTCCTGAAGTACGCTGTGAGTTCTTCAGCCACATTTTCATTCAAGCGCCAATGCCAATCCGGGGAGTAAGACGAGCTAGATGGTTGGAGACGCAGCATGACAGGAGCATCGTCAGACCAGCTTATATAGCCTATAGAGAGATCTAGAACCGAGGGGAGTAAATAATGGGGGGGGGGGGAAAGATCAACACGTGAGTATAGTTGGTGAGGGGTAGAAAAAAAATATCTCTATCCTCTCCATCTCTATCCTCTCCATCTCTATCCTCTCCATCTCTATCTCTCTCCTGCATGCAACGTATGCCAGGAATCAACCAGCTACTGATCATTTAGGCTCCATGCACACTGAAGCTCAAAAAAGCTATTTCTGGACGCCAGATTGCTGGCAGAAAATGCTGGTTGAAAAACCTGCTTTTAACAGCGTTTTATACTAGCGTTTATGAGCGTTTATGAGCGTTTTACAGCGTTAGCGTTAATAGGCGTTTTTTATAAAAATACACAGAGGACACTCCAAAAATCCCACAATGCATTGAAAAATAGAATGCCGAACACTAATGAACGAGCGTTTATGAGCGTTTACAAGCGTTTATCAGTGTTTGTTGTTTTTTGGCGCTGAAAAACGGCACTTTGAACGCGAATTTCTGGCGTTCAGAAAAAAGCCCATAAACTCCACTGCTCATTAAAGCTGAAAAACGTCCATGTGTGCATGGACACATAGGCTAACATAGAGTGGAGTTTATGGGCTTTTACAAAAAACGCCCAAACTCCAATAAACTGCAGTTTATCAGCTTCAGTGTGCATGGAGCCTTAGTGTTTGCAGAATCCGTTTCCTAAGGCCAAGAGGAACAGAGGATGTGTCTACCCTGGGATCTAGAGGAAGAATAAAATCCCGTCCCAAGGATAAATTTACCCTCCGTGAACTCCGTCAGCTTCAAGAGAACTTTAGAAACGCAATGGCACGGCGGCACATTTAAAGGGACGTACCTGTACGCCCATGTGCCTGTCCGTGCCATTCTGCCGACGTACATCGCCGTGCGTTGGTCGGGTAGCGGTTAAGGCTGGGTTCACATTGCGGGAAAGCTGCAAATCCGCTGCGGGTTCCCGCATCGCATGCCTCCCGGCGGCAGTTCACACTGCCCTATGCGAACTGCTGGGAGCGTCAGTGAAACGTTAATGACACCCCCAGATCAGTTTGCATATCGCAGTGCGATCTGCAAACTCGGACAGGAATCGGATCGCATGGTGTGAACACCCATGCGATCCGATTCTGCTGCGGACCAAAAAAAGGGTCCTGTGCGAGTTTTGGGCCGTGTGCGATGCAAATTCAGCCATACTATCTGTATGGCTGAACTCGCATCGCACAGAGATCGCATGTGATTTGCACTGCAGTGCGGTGCGAATCACATTCGGTTCTCGTCACCGCTGCAATGTGAACCCAGCCTAAAGAAATAACCGGAGGAAAAAAAGGATTGAAATCCACAAGGCTTTTTTTTTTTTTTTTAACCACTTCTATTCCTTTATATTGGCTTTTAAAATGTACAAATGCAGCAATTTTAGAAATCGGATGAAAGGTATTGCACTGGGAAACACTTTTTGAAAGATAAAAAGTGCATTTTATATAAAAGACTGATCAGACCAAAATGAGGGGCAAATGAGGGGGGAAAGAGGCAGAGGGACATTGCTCCAAATCGGGGACAGTCCTTTGAAATCGGGGACAGTTGGGAGCTATGCATGGGCTTTAGACCCTTTTCACACTGGGGCGTTTTTCAGGAGCTTTAGCGCTAAAAAAAGCGACTGTAAAGCGCTTGAAAGAAGCTGCATCTGCAATCCCAATGTGAAAGCCCAAGTGCTTTTAGACCCATTTCACATTTTGGGCGTTTTTCGGGCATTTTTCAGGCGTTTTAGCTCCTAAAACGCCCCTTCCCATTGAAATCAGTGGGAAGCGCCTGCAAAACGCCTGAAAAGCGCTATTGGCAGCAGCGTCTTGTGGACGCTTTTAACCCTTTATTTGGCCACTAGCAGGGGTTAAAAGCGCCCCAATAACGCTCAAAAAACGATGGTAAAGCGCTGCTAGTTTAAGTGGCGTTTTTCGGGTGCTGACATTGTGAATGGGCTCTTAAAGCACCCGGGCTTTCACATTGGGATTGCAGATGAGGCTTCTTACAGGCGCTTTTTTTAACGCTAAAGTGCCTGAAAGACGCCCCAGTGTGAAAGGGGTCTTGAGAGCCCTTTCACAATGTCAGCACCCAAAAAACGCTCATAAAGCGCTGCTTAAACTAGCAGCGCTTTACCAGCGTTTTCTAGCGCTATTGGTGCACTTTAACCCCTGCTAGTGGCCAAATAAAGGGTTAAAAGCGCTGCTGCCAAAATCGCTTTTCAGGCGCTTCCCATTGTTTTCAATGGGAAGGGGCGCTTTAGGAGCGGTGTAGTCACTGCTCCAAAAGCGCTGCGAAGAAGCTACTCGCAGGACTTTTTTTGACGCCCTGCCAGCGCAGCGCCTCAGTGTGAAAGCACTCGGGCTTTCAGATTGGGATTGCAGTTGTGGATTCTTTCAGGTGCTTTTCAGGCGCTTTTTTTTTTTTTTTTTTTTTTTTTTAAAGCTAAAGCGCCTGGAAAAACGCCCCATTGTGAAAGGGATCTCAGAGTGAAAGGGGTCTTAGGGCAGATCTCTATTGTAACGTACCTCCATTATTGTCTTAAGCAAACATAGAAATGTGTGAAAGTGGAATCTAAACTTCTATTGGGTAAAGTGATATTTTGGAGTAGTGCTCAATGAAAATCTCCTCCCTTTTTTTTTTTTTTTTTTTTTAATTTTTCCTTTTTTGAAGCAGTTTGTCGTAACCTTGAGGACAGTCACTGTTATTCAAAGTTTACAGGATAGAAAATGAATCATGGGATGAAATGACCGTGTGATAATGTCTCTGGTCTGATTTATGGCACGTGTTGAGTAATAGAGGGAAGACGTGAAAAACTGACAGCAAATTTGCATTTATGAATTGTATAGAGGGCGAGGCTGGTCTTTTATACAAAGGACAGGGAACGTGGCAAAGGCTTAAAAGTATCAAAAAAGGAGGCCAAGCTCATCTCCGCTAATTTAGGATGTAAGGAAACGGGCTAATACTGAAATACCTATTATATAGACCCCAAATGTCCCTGATTTCCAGGGACTGTCCCTGATTTGGAGCAATGTCCCTCTGTCCCTCCTCACCTGCCCCTCATTTTGGTCTGATCTATAAAGTTGTATATAAATTGCTCTTTTTATCTATCAAGATGTTTCCCGGTGCTAAACCTTTCATCCAATGTCTAAATCGCTGCATTTGTAATTTCCAAAAGCCAATATAAAGGAATAGTAGTGTAATGGTAAAAAAAAGCACTTAGTGGGTTTAACCAATATTATTATATTTTTTTTGTACAATTTTCCTTTAACTATTTCAATACTGGGCACTTAAACACCTTCCTGCCCAGACCAATTTTCAGCGATGTCGCACTTTGACAATTGCGCGGTCATGCAACCCTGTATTCAAACTAAGTTTTTATCATTTTGTTCCCGCAAATAGAGCTTTCTTTTGGTGGTATTTGATCATTACTACGGTTTATAATTTTTTGCTAAACAAATAAAAAAAAAAAAGACCAAAAATGTTTTACTTATTTACAGTTTTAAAGTTTTCTCCTTCACTGATGAGGTGGCATTGATGGGCGACATGGATGGGCATGGATAGGTGGCACAGTTGGGCATGGATAGGTGGCACAGATGGGCATGGATAGGCAGCATGGATGAGAATGGATGGGCACTGATAGGTGGCATGGATGGGCACTGATAGGCGGCATTGTATTGTACTAATGGATGCCAATCAGTGCCGAACAATAATGCATGGCAATCAGTGATGCCTATTGTGGGCACTGATTGGCATCCATTGTGGGCACTGACTGGCATCCCTGGTGGTCTAGGGTGGCATACCTTGTGCTGGGCATCCCTGGTGGTCCAGTGTGGGCATCCTTGGGGGGGCGGACTGTGCTGATAATCAATCAGCACAGACCCCCCTGTCAGGGGAGCAGCCAATCAGCTTGCATCTGACAGACGCCAGTGAGGAAAAGCCGATCACCGACTCTCCCTATTTGCACTGTGATCAGCCATGATTGGACACGGCTGATCAGGTGGTAAATAGTTTCTGTCAGAGACTCTTTAGCGAGATCGTAGTTGCGGTGTGTCAGAGTGACACAACGATCGCCAAGATGCGCGCCCCCGGTGGCACGCAGCGGCTCAATATCCTGAGGACGTCATATGACACCCGGTAGGGATTTTGAAACCACTTTGCCGTCGTGATTCTGCTATATGGGGGGCGGCAAGTGGTTAAGAGGGCGTGGCAGGGGGTGTGTCATATGCCTACATAGTTTGGCTAATAGATGTCCCTCTCAGAAAGTTGGGAGGTATGCTATTATTATAAAGTGGAATTTAAAAAAAAATCATAATGCTTTTCTTATATTGCTCAGACACGCCAGGGGTAAAGCCTTTGCTTAAATACCTGGGCCAGCACAGCTACCATGGCCATTATGTAAGCGTTCCAGTCTCCCTATAGGATTACATTTATTTTTATATTGTGGAAAATGCAGCTAATGCTCTTCTCTCTTTTTTTATTAAATCAGCCCACTGTTCCTTCGCCTGGCCAAAGTGATAGTGTATCTTTAACCACTTGCCCTCTGGAAGATTTCCCCCCCCCCCAACCTTCACGACCAGGCCATTTTTTGGGATACGGCACTGCTTTACTTTAACTGACAATTTTAGTCGTATGACGCTGTACCCAAATGTATGTCCTTCTTCTTTTTTACCCATAAATAGAGCTTTCTTTTTGGTGGTATTTGATCAACTCAGCGGTTTTTATTTTTCGCACTATAAACAAAAAAGGGGCAATTTAGAAGAAGAAAAAAAATCGGATCTGCTATAAAGCATACCCAATAAAAAAAAATACAAAACAATTTAATTTCTTCATCACTTTAGACCAATATGTATTCTGCTACATATTTTTGTTAAGAAAACATTCCAATAAGCTTATATTGATCGGTTTGTCTTAATGTTATAGTGTCTACAAACTATGGGATAGATTTATGGAATTTTTATTTATTTACTTTTTATTAGTAATGAAGGCGATCAGCGGCTCATAGCGGGACTGTGATTATTGCGTCAGAAAAATCGCATACTAAGTGCCAATTTTTGGGGACCAGTGACACTCATACAGTGATCAGTGCTAAAAATATCTCATTGTACCAATGACACTGGCAGGGAAGGGGTTAACATCAGGGGCAATCAGAGGGTTAAATGTGTGACAAGGGCAGTAATGGCGAAGTTTGGCACCCCAGATGTTTTGGAACTACATATCCCATGGTGCTCAACTACACTGCAGAGTGCATGAGCATCATGGGAAATGTAGTTCCAAAACATCAGGGGTGCCAAGGTTCGCCATCACTGGCCTATGGAGTGCTTACTAACTGTGGGGGGGGGGGGGTGCTTGTACTATGGGAAGGCAGAGATCTGTGTCCCTGCTTTGTAGGAACACAGCCTCACAACCTTCCCTTCTCACAGAACAGCGACCTGCCTTGTTTACATAGGCAAACCGCCATTTTTGCCTGTGTCCAGAACAGGGGCGGATCCAGAGTCTAATCTCGGGAGGGGCACTGCTATAAAATATGTTTTTTTGGGGGGCAATTTATATGGGAAATGGCTGGTATTTGCGCTTCAATCATTACGGCACCATGGTTGTTATGGTGTCAGGATGATTGAAGCGCATTATTTCTATTAATACATTGTAATATAAAATTAAATGGTTCAACTCACCATAATGCAGAATCAGTGGGAGCCCTGAGGATGTCACTTGCCATGTCGCCTGCCACCAAATGTGGATTGTCACTTGTCACCAAATGCGGATTGTTACTTGCCGCGTCACCTGCCACACATTGCGGATTGTCACTTGCCACGTTGCCTGCCACACATTGCGGATTGCCACTTGCCACGTCACCTGCCACACATTGCGGATTGTCACTTGCCACGTTGCCTGCCACACATTGCGGATTGCCACTTGCCACGTAGCCTGCCACACATTGCGGATTGCCACTTGCCACGTCACCTGCCACACATTGCAGATTGTCACTTGCCACGTTGCCTGCCACACATTGCGGATTGCCACTTGCCACGTCACCTGCCACACATTGTGGATTGTCACTTGCCACGTTGCCTGCCACACATTGCGGATTGTCACTTGCCACCTAGCCTGCCACACATTGCGGATTGCCACTTGCAACGTAGCCTGCCACACATTGCGGATTGTCACTTGCCACGTCACCTGCCACACATTGCGGATTGTCACTTGCCACGTTGCCTGCCACACATTGCGGATTGCCACTTGCCACGTCACCTGCCACACATTGCGGATTGCCACTTGCCATGTCACCTGCCACACATTGCGGATTGTCACTTGCCACGTTGCCTGCCACACATTGCGGATTGTCACTTGCCACGTCGCCTGCCACCAGATGCGGATTGCCACGTAGCCTGCCACACATTGCGGATTGTCACTTGCCACGTTGCCTGCCACACATTGCGGATTGCCACTTGCCACGTAGCCTGCCACACATTGCGGATTGCCACTTGCCACGTCACCTGCCACACATTGCGGATTGTCACTTGCCACGTCACCTGCCACACATTGTGGATTGCCACTTGCCACGTAGTCTGCCACACATTGCGGATTGCCACGTCACCTGCCACACATTGCGGATTGTCACTTGCCACGTCACCTGCCACACATTGTGGATTGCCACTTGCCACGTAGCCTGCCACACATTGTGGATTGCCACTTGCCACGTAGTCTGCCACACATTGCGGATTGCCACTTGCCACGTAGCCTGCCACACATTGCGGGTTGTCACCTACTGTGTCACTTTTCTGCAATCTCTCTGCTGCACACAGCTTCCTACACAGTGAGGGCGGAACTGGAGGGATGCAGGGCAGTGAGAGATGTCATCTCCCTGCTCCCCTGCCTGCTGGCTTCCTGATTGGCCAGCAGCCCTCCTAAGCCGCCCAGCTGCCCCCCCCCCCCCCCCCTCACCGTCCACTCAGCGCGGGTACCCGCGGAACCGGCCGCGATTGGACCCGCGGAACCGGCCGCGATTGGACCCGCGGAACCGGCCCGCTGGTACCCGCGGAACCGGCCGCGATTGGACCCGCGGAACCAGCCTGCCGGTATTCTCGGGGGGGGCAATTGACCCGTTGCCCCCCCCCCCCTGGATCCGCCCCTGGTCCAGAACGACCGGTGGGTCCCGCTGATTGGCTTCGGCTGTGTCCAATCACAGCAGTAATGGGTTGCCGGCAGCGTGCCCCAGACCTGGATGTGCAGGATCCTATACAGGTATGTGATTCTGGACAAGAGAGCTGGCTTGTGTGTGTGTGTGTGTGTGTGTGTGTGTATATGTGTATATATATATATAGTGTGTGTGTGTGTGTGTGTGTGTGTGTGTATGTATATATATATATATATATATATATATATATATATATATATATATAATATATAATTTTACATACAGTCGGCAAGTGGTTAAAGGATAAGTTCACCTTAAAAATAATTCTAAATGCACATCCTTTTGCTCACCCGTCGTACGGCCTGGCAGTTACATAATGACTGTAAGAAACTACCTAGCACACCCTACATCACCTACATCATTTGGGCTGGGTAGTGGGGTTGTGTGACTTACCAGTGGCCATCAATGCTGACCAGTAAACACACCTGCCTGACATTGACCATTACACTGACCTGCCTGACCTACATTATACACTGACCTGCCTGCCCTACATACACTGACCTACATTATATACACTGACCCGCCTGCCCTACATACACTGACCCGCCTGCCCTACATACACTGACCCGCCTGCCCTACATACACTGACCCGCCTGCCCTACATACACTGACCCGCCTGCCCTACATACACTGACCCGCCTGCCCTACACACACTCTGTGTCTAACCTACCTGAGCTCAGCCGTGGTGTGCGGTCACAGCAGGCAGTCACTCTTCACTGTCGGAGGGGAGAGGAGCCGAGCCCGAGGAGTAGAGACGAGCTGTGCCGAGCCGCCCGCCCGAGTGGGGATGTAGTGTTCCCACCTTCTGGAGCCTGCAGGCTAAGATGGACATTGCGTCGCACGTCCCGTGGTCCTGGCATCGGCGCCGCAGGCTCCAGAAGGTGGGATCAGTGGCATTTGGCTAATTCTCACCGCATTTGGCCATTTTCGCACTCGCAAACAGATCGGCCCCCGTGGCCGGCGCTCGGGGGGCCAACAATGGAATGCAGCTTTCCATAGACTCTATGCTTTTCAGGGTCACATTCGGGGCTTCAGCCTCCCCTAGCCACCCCTTCTCGACGCCCCTGGCTATAACCAAAAAAAAGCGACAATTTTGGAAAAAAAAAGCAATATTACTATTTGCTATAAGAAATATCCCCCAAAAATATATAAAAACTTATTTTTTTTCCTCAGTTTAGGCCGATATGTTGTCTTCTACATATTTCTGGTAAAAAAAATTGCAATAAGCATATATTGATTGGATTGCGCAAAAGTTATAGCGTCTACAAAATAGGGGATAGTTTTATGGCAATTTTCTATTTATTTTTTATTAGTAATGACGACGATCTGCGATTAAAATTTTTTTTTTTCATGACTGCGACATTATGGCAGACACATCGGACACTTGACACTATTTTGGGACCATTGCCATTTATACAGCGATCAGAGCTATAAAAATGCACTGATTACTGTGTAAATGACAAAGAATTAAACATTAGGGGGTGAGGAAGGGGTTAAGTGTGTCCTAGGGAGTGATTCTAACTGTGGGGGGGGGGTGGGCTACTACTCACATGACAGCAATCACTGCTCCCGAATGATGGGGAGCAGTGATCTCTGTCATGTCACAAGGCAGTACAGAGAAATGCCTTGTTTACAAAGGCATCTCCCCGTTCTTCCTCTCTGTGACATGATCACGGGCATCCGGCAGACACGGAGTCCGCGGGACCCGTGGTCACGGAGCATGTGGCACACGCACGCCCACAATGCACGCCCACAATGCCGCATCTTAAAGGGGACGTACAGGTACGCTATTTTGCCCACCCGTGCCATTCTGGCGACATGCATCGGCCTGCGGCGATTGGGAAGGGGTTAATCCTTATGCTGATACCATTAGTAAATGGGAATTTTTTTTTTTTTTTTTTTATATTTTATTTTAAGTGTGTGTGTGTGTGTGTGTGTGTGTGTGTGTGTGTGTGTGTGTGTGTTTGTTTTTTGGTTTCTTGCCTTTCTTCAGTTGGTCTCTGGCCTAGGCTAAAATGATCTCGCACATCCCATAGCAATTCAGTAGATCAGGATACTGGCATGTAGCGGTTAAGTTATCATGACAGTCCATTGAACCAAATGCATGTCGGGCTGCAAAGTCTACTTTTTAATTAAATAAATGTATGTGCATATGAGAGCGAGATCACTGATTTGCTGTATTGTAATCACCTGAATATATGTATGCAATTCAGAAAATCAAACCAATTGTAATGCATGACTTGTGTGAATCTCTGCAGACTGGACCAATCTATATGAAAATATTAAGGCGAATCAGAAAATTGAGTCATTTTGACTAATCGTCTGATTTTTTTTTTTTTTTTTTTTTTTTTTTTCACACCTGTTCGCTGATCACTAATAGTTGCATACAGTATCTCCTTGCTGCAAATGAATCTGCTTTTTTCCCATCCTGGGTATTATCCACAATTTCTGCTGTGTAAGCAAAGCATAAGATGAAGTACGTGTCAGCTCACAGAAATATCTCCTTCCCCAAACCGACACCACGAAATCGCCAAATAGCGCACACTGTCAGCGTGTATATAACCGTATATCTTTTTCTTATGTTCCAGGTCCAAATATTTTGCCCATCTAGGTCAAGGTTCCCCCAGATGTCTCCTTGATGCTGATCTTCCCAGCAATCGAGAGTTAAACTGCACAGATTTAATGTAAATATCTTACGCTGATTTATTCTATCTTACCCTGACCATGTATGGAGCTCGGTGATTAAGAGACCTATCGAAGATAAACAACCGGTTGACACATGGTCTGAAATACCTAAATATTTAAAACCATTGAGCATGGGGGCAAGTTAATGTTTTAGAAAACGTAGAAGATCTGCGATTAAATGGGGTACCTGTCTGTACAGTGTTGTGGGTTATTTATTTTTATTTTTTTATAGCTTTTCCATGAGAAAATGTAACCTTTTAAGGAAACCTCTTTTTATAACCGGCAGCGTCGAACTGAAAGGAAAGTTGCGTCTGTTGCTAAGATACAACATTTTAAGTTTTGATGGTGCCTTTTCTTCTTCTTTTTTTTTTTTTTTCTTTTTTTTTTTTTTTTTTATATTGGAGATGCTTAATGTAGATGTATTTAAGAATAAATAGATACATAAGAGGGAGCTATGTTGAGATTTGGCCTTCAAGCAAGCGTAGAAGCTTTGTGATGATAATAAGCTGCAAAGACATGGATATTGTGCTAAAGTGACTATAAATTGCATGTGTGATTTACTGCGTGGATGGTATGTGAAAAGATCGCGTCAACCAAATAGCTGGGTGGATTACGCAATGCTTATTTAAAAGCAAAAAGCTTTTAAGGTTGTCTTTTTTTTTTGTGGTGAGAGGTTAGATCTTCTGTCAAGTTTTAATTGCTCTTCCTGCCTCTGCTAGGGAAGTTCACCTTCTCTTTTTTTTTTTTTTTTTTTTGTCATGGAAAACCCAACATTTTGAGTTGTCGGCAGAACAGAAGTAGCGGGAAAATCTTCCAGCTGGGACGTTGACAACGGTCAACAGTATTTGTCTCCTTCAACCCCTTCCCGCTGCCGCCTCCTAGCCCTTTAAGTGGATTGGAATGCCGGGAGGTGGGAGCGGGCATTCCGATCATGTGACCATTGGGATTGGCTTTTGCATCGGTTACGTGATCGGAAAGCTCCCGATCGCAAGTATGCATCAGGAGCTTTGTGCGACAGTTTAGTTACTGTGCCGAGTGCAGGGGCGTACTAAGTGGGGGCGGGCCGCCCCGGGTGCCACACACTGGGGGGGGGTGTCAGGCCCCCCCCGCAACTGAAGTGTCAGACAGCACCGTGCCTCGGGTTCGCAGCCCACACAGAGAGAGCCCGAGGCACTGGCAGTGGGCGGCATTGCAGGGTGGGGGGGGGTGCGAGCAGCACCCGAGTGGAGTGACATCAGCCGACTCAGTGACCCGGCACAATAATCCCCTTGTCTCTGTGGTCGCGTCGCGTCGCGCGGCCGTTCTGATCAGTCTCGGGCAGCGGCTGTCACTCACAGCCGAGCAGAGTGAAGCCGCCTCCCCCTCCATGCACAGCACTGTGTAGACAAGGAGGGGGAGGCGGCTTCACTCTGCTCGGCTGTGAGTGACAGCCGCTGCCCGAGACTGATCAGAACGGCGCGACGTGAGTCATGTGACCACAGAGAGAAGGGGATTATTGCGCCGGTGTTCTGCGTATAGAGTCCGGCATCACATAGTGTCCACTCTGTACTGCGCATGCGCAGTACGGAGCAGACGAAGCTTTGGAAAATCTCCGAAGCTGAACGGCGCCTGCGCCCTGAGTGGAGGTGGTAGCCCCACCATCCAAGCGGACATAGGGTTGGGAATTTTAGAGGGCCCCTCGCGGGCGAGCTTTGCTCGCCACGCTTCGGGCTCGGCCTCGCTGCGCTCGGCTCTTTTTTATTCTAACTCTATGTCCACTTGGATAGTGGGGATAGAACCTGGACTCACAGCGCAGGCGCCGTTCATCCTCGGCAATTTTCGGAATCTGTGTTGCTGTGTACTGCGCATGCGCAGTATGTAGGGGACACTATCTGATGGAGGACGCTATCTGACAAGACACCGGGTCCCGGATCACTGAGCCGACAGGTGACACTCCACTCGGGTGCTGCCCACACCTCCCCCCTAGAATGCCGCTGCCTTGGGCTCGAGGTACACTATGGGTCCTTAGGGGAGGCTGTGCACTGTAGGGGGGTTCTTTACTGTGGTGGGTCCTGCACTGTAGCGGGGGGTCCTGCACTGTAGGGGGGGTCCTACACTGTAGGGGGGGTCCTACACTGTAGGGGGGGTCCTACACTGTAGGGGGGGTCCTGCACTGTAGGGGGTCCTGCACTGTAGGGGGCCCTGCACTGTAGGGGGCCCTGCACTGTAGAAGGGGCCCTGCACTGTAGAAGGGGCCCTGCACTGTAGGGGGGAGTCTGTACTGTAGGGGAAGATTCAGCACTGTAGGGGGGTCTGTACTGTAGGGGGGTCTGCGCTGTAGGGGGAGGGGTCTGTACTGTAGGAGGGTCTGCACTGTAGGGGGGGGGGTCTGCGCTATAGGGTGGAGGGGTCTGTACTGTAGGAGGGTCTGCACTGTAGGGGAGGATTCTGTACTGTAGGGGTGTCTACACTGTAGATGGGGGTCTGTATGGTAGGGAGGGGGGTCTGCACTGTAGGGGATCTGTGTAACATGCAGAGGGTCCAGAGCTGTGAGGGGCTGTGTAATGTAAAGGGGTGCAGGGTGCTGTGTAATGTAAAGGGGTCCAGAGGTACAAGGGCTGTGTAATGTAAAGGGGTCCAGAGGTTCAGGGTGCTGTGTAATGTAAAGGGATCCATAGGTACAAGGGCTGTGTAATGTAAAGGGGTCCAGAGGTACAAGAGCTGTGTAATGTAAAGGGGTCCAGAGGTGCAGGCTGCTGTGTAATGTAAAGGGGTCCAGAGGTACAAGGGCTGTGTAATGTAAAGGGGTCCAGAGGTTCAGGGTGCTGTGTAATGTAAAGGGATCCATAGGTACAAGGGCTGTGTAATGTAAAGGGGTCCAGAGGTACAAGAGCTGTGTAATGTAAAGGGGTCCAGAGGTGCAGGCTGCTGTGTAATGTAAAGAGGTCCTTAGGTGCAAGGTCCTGTGTAATGTAAAGGGGTCCAGAGGTACAGGGTGCTGTGTAATGTAAAGGGGTCCAGAGGTGCAGGGCGCTGTGTAATGTAAAGGGGTCAGGAGGTTCAGGGTGCTATGTTATGTAAAGGGGTCCAGAGGTACAAGAGCTGTGTAATGTAAAGGGGTCCAGAGGTGCAGGCTGCTGTGTAATGTAAAGGGGGCCAGAGGTGTAGGCTGCTGTGTAATGTAAAGGGGTCCAGAGGTACAGGGTGCTGTGTAATGTAAAGGGGTCCAGAGGTGCAGGGCGCTGTGTAATGTAAAGGGGTCAGGAGGTTCAGGGTGCTATGTTATGTAAAGGGGTCCAGAGGTACAAGAGCTGTGTAATGTAAAGGGGTCCAGAGGTGCAGGCTGCTGTGTAATGTAAAGGGGGCCAGAGGTGTAGGCTGCTGTGTAATGTAAAGGGGTCCAGAGGTGTAGGCTGCTGTGTAATGTAAAGAGGTCCTTAGGTGCAAGGTCCTGTGTAATGTAAAGGGGTCCAGAGGTGTAGGGTGCTGTGTAATTTAAAGGGGTCCAGAGGTGCAGTTGTGGAGAGGGGGGGTACACAGTAGTGACAAAAAGATATTGAAGGATGCAGAGGTATGCAGGGGACACGGTGGGTGTTTTTACATTTTATGGTGGGGGGGGTGCCAGATATAGGATCCGCCCCGGGTGCCAAATGCTCTAGGTACGCCCCTGGCCGAGTGCACGCTCAACACAGTAAGCTCTTTACCTATAGACTCGTATATGCAGCCACACAACGTTAAAGCCCACCTGCCAAGAGGCTGCATATACAACATGTAGAGCCGGTGGGGAGCGGTTAAAGAGATGTCTTCACTTGCTGTCTCAGGATATCTCTTAAATAAGACAAAATCGAGAAAAAAAACTGACCGGATTTCCTACGCTATATTCCATATTCTATAAAAAAATAAAATAAAAATCTTTATCGTACATCATGGGACACAGAGCCTTAAGTGAATACTTAATGGGTTATAGGCCACCTTCAGGTGATGGACACTGGTTATACCCAATTCAGGAAGTTCACTCCCTATATAACCCATCCTCCTTCTAGGAGGACATCAGTTTTTTCACCAGTGTCTAAGGTGTTGGTCCTAAGTGAAGTTGTGCTCTGAGGAGCTCCAGGAGGGACTTGAAAAGCCTCCAAAAAGACCAGATACATCCAAAGTGCCACTAAGGCCTAAAAGGATGGGTACCTGGGGCCTCGTGTCCGAAACACAAGGTTTTGCCTGTAACGTCTCTCTTTTTAGGGCTGGACCCCAGGAACCCAGGGCTTTGGTCTTGCTACATTACCTAGCTTTCCTGGTGGGGTGCTTTACAGGTCCAAGGTTTGGAACCCCGATATTTAGAGACGGAAGGTTTGCTAAAGGCAGCTCGCCGTGATGGGTGAAGGTTTGATTGTCTGTTAATAGCCTATAACCCATTAAATAATTACTTATGGCACCTGTGTCCCATGATGTACTCCAAGAAAAGGATTTTACAGGTAAGCTGTTATAAAAAATCCTATTATTTTGGCTCTGGGCATAGTAAAAACTTGCCCCCAAACCCATTTATACTTCACAGGGGCAATCTCTGTTTTGCTCAGCGGGGGATCGATTCACTGATCCCCCGCTGGGCAGGCGGATGACAGGTCCATCTCCGCTCACTGTGCTGAGACGGTTAGAGCCCCACTGTTCTCTATGGGGAGATCGGATGAAAACAGACCACCTGTCCATTTTCATCCAATCTGCCAGGAGGATGGAAAATGGGGTCGGAATCTGTCTGGATTCAGATTGGATCGCAGCGGACAGGACACCGCTGACATCTGCCGCTCCATAGGAGTGAATGGTGACTCCGATCAGGTCCGTCTGAAAAACTAACAGGCGGACCTGATCGGAAAGCCCGTGTGAAAGGGCCTTATCTTTTGTCACACCTTCCTACCGATTTTTTTGCTCTATCATACCCTGAGCTTCAAAGTCCAAACCCTGTGTAAGTTCTGTTTTGAGTGGAATTGGAGCTAACACAGCTCATATGACAGAGTTTGTGCTTGCCATTGGCTGTGTGTTTAAAAAAAAAGTTATACTATACCCCCATTATCTGTAGCTAAAATGTGAATATGTTCAACAAATTGAATTAAAAAAGCTGCTGTCATACAGCCAAATAAAGCCCCATTCAAATAAAGTAATTTGCCCAAGGAAGACTGCAGTTAATAATCACTATATTTCAAGTGAATATTAAATAATGTGCCCAAAAGCCCAACTTAAAATGCTGATAGAATTAATCCATGTGATTAAAGTGCACAATGTGAAGACTGGATCCAAAACAAACACATGCTCTAAGGGGAAAACACATGTGTGCCACTTCATTGTGCCCTTGTAACACACGCCACACTCACAGGAACATGCTGACTTTGTATAAACAAAGAAGTCAAACTATGTGTAGCGATGTGAACTGCAACCAGAAAGTGTCGCACCTTCCAGTGTTTTGAATATTGTTGCCCCCCGTGATTATTCGACAGCCAGTGACCTCATACCTGTGCTCCAGCAAATTGAGTTATGGGGCTAATGGAATCTGCTGCTATACATTCCCATACTCTAATGCCGTGTACACACGATCGGAAATTCCGGCCAGAAAAAGACAGATGAGAGCTTTTCATCGGAAAATGCGACCGTGTATACGCTCCATCCGATTTTGGCTGTCCGAATTTCCGCCAGCCAAAAATTTATAGCATGTTCTCAATTTTCCCCGACGGAAAAACTTTCTATCGGTAATTCCGATCGTGTGTATGCAATTCCGACACGCCAAAAATCACGTATGCTCAGATTCAACTACGAGACAGAAGCTATTGGCTACTGGGTATTTGACTTCCTTTTTCTAGTCATGTCGTACGTGTTGTATGTCACCGCGTTTTATAAATGATCGAATTTGATGTGACCATGTGCAGGCAAGACAGCTTGAACCGAATTCTGTCGGAATTCCATCGGGAAAACCATCAGAGCTTTTTCCGACGAGAATTCCAACCGTGTGTACGCGGCATTAAACTAATCCCAGGGACCCTTGCAGTGGGCTGAAGGTTGCCGGGAGGGATTATAAAAGGAGTCCGGGCACGCGCTGTGTGACAGAGAGAGGCCTACCACACGGAACATTGCTTCCACCATGAGGCCTGAGAGGCCGAGTCCTGTTACCCACTGATGGATATCCTGTTTCTAGCATCATCTACAGCGCCTACCCATCAGTGCGTATGTGTGGGGAAAGTGGCTACGGAAGACCGAGACAGAGGAGCCACTGCCGGAGTGTCACATCCATGTTCCTGTCCAGAAGAAGGTCGTTGGTATCACTATCACCATTATCATTAACGAACACCGTGCGCACCCATTTTCACCCAAGAACACTTTACTGAATTGCTGGAACACTGTACTTAGAAGCCTTAGGCCTACGCTACTCTGAATCTATTGTTTCAGCTGCCACCAAATGGATTACAATTAATGGGCTCCAACTAGCTAGTGAAGAATTACAGATCTACCACGTGGAACACTACTGCCATCACAAAAAAATATATATATATATATATATATATATATATATATATATATATATCTCACCAGCGGGACATTAGCTCTCCCATCAATATAGCATAGGCTGTTTAGATTGCATTTATCTCAGTGTGGCCACAAGTGTAGTTAACTGAGACATCCATTAGAAGGTGACCTAGGACCTGAATATACCTTTTTGTGTATATAACGTTATTCATTGTTCAACCATTGTTGTGTTTGGGAGGAGTCTGTTTGTTAAGTTGGTGCTGTTATCACAGCTCAGCGGATTCACTCCTTGCTTTGTACAATAACTTTTCCTATTTGATTCAAGCAAAACATTTCAGACCCTTATACCATCGAATTGCTTGATTCTTGCTTCATAGTATTAGTAGGATATCTGAACCCAGAGTGTCAGGTGGGTTGGAAGGGTCACTCGGTTAACAAAAGCGTAGTTTGACTTCTTTGTTTATACAAAAAGTCAACATCTTCTGGTGAGTACGGTTTGTGTAACAAGGGCACAGCGGAGTGGCACTCACTTTTTCACTGTGGAGCACATGTGTTTTGGATCCAATCTTCACATTGGGCACCTTAATCACGTGAATTATTAATCCCATCAGCATATTTGGACTTTTGGGCACATTATTAAATATCCACTTAATATACAGTGATTTATTAAGCACTGCTTTCCTTAGATAAAGCACTTTTATATATTGGCTGTTTCTTCAGCCTGGGTTCACACTATTGCGATGCGGGAACCGACACGATTCCAGTGCCAGTTCCCGCATCGCATCTCCCTCGCAGGCAGTTCACACTGCCCTCTGCGAACCGCTGTGGATGTCAATACAAAGTTAATGGCACCCCCAGATAGGTTTGCAGTGCGAACTGTGAATTCGGACAGGAATCTGATCGAATGGGAGTAAGCACCCATGCAACCTTATTCCAATGCGGGTAACAAAAGGTTCCTGCACCTTTTTTCGTGCAAATCCAATGCGAGTTCAGCCATACAACTGTATGGCTGAATTCGCATTAGACAGACATCGCATGCAATCGGCACAGCAATGTGGTTCAAATCGCATGCAATGTCTATGTTTGCAATAGTGTGAAGCCAGGCTCACTTTCTTCATTTTGGGGGGGAAAAAATGTAAAAATGTAGGCTAATGCAAAGCCATTGTATGGTAAAAGAGCAGATCCAGGATATGTGAAATGAGCTTCCATCACCCAAGGGAATAATCTAAATTTCATTGTACCTATAAAAACTTTAAACTTCCCCTATATGTGGCCTTCCTTATTGCCTACAACGCATTTAGACAACATTGTGAGATTTCATCAATTTCCCGAAATCTCCTAAAAAAACAAAAACCTCTTTTCTGCTTATCCCTACTGTTAATATGACATCATTTGATCCTTGAAAAGACAACAATTTAGTATGTTTAATGTGGAGGACAATGGAGCCAATGTCAAAGGTCTGTTGTAAAGCCTAGCAATATAACATTCATTTTTTGGACGGACCGCTCAAGTCGGAGCCGCTGTACTAACAATCAGATGCAATACAATGTATGTAGCTTCTGCTACATAGCTATACAGTGCCGTGTTCCGGTGGTGGGACCAGAACTTCCCGCCGTGCTCCCATAACAAAATCAAGTTGGGCTGAGCACTGCCGAGCCATTCAAAGGAACTTGTCAAATTATCTGGCTGTACAATGTGGCTGACTGTAGAGTCAAATAAAATGTCTTCTAAAATGAAAATATCATTGTTTCCTAAGCCCTGGTACACACGATCGGAGATTTTGACAACCAAATCCGTCGGATTTTGTCCGTCGGATCTTGTCCGAAACTGTTGCATACACACGGTCGGACTAAGTTGTCGAAAAATCCGATCATTCAGAACGTGATGACGTAATTTCGTTACGATGGGACTACATTCAGGCTAGTAGCCAATAGCTTTGATGTAGGAATTTGATCTGAGCATGCGTGGCACTTGGTCCGATCAAAATTCTCTACACATGATCGGAGTATGTTCGATCGAACCAGTTGGTCGGTAAATATTTCCAACAAGCTGGAAAATTGGGTCCGACGGATATTCCAACGGAATCAGTCTGATGCAGACCACACACAGTTGGATTATCCGACAACGCGGTCTGATAGGACACATTCCGACGGATTCTCCGACCGTGTGTACAAGGGCTAAGACTAAATGTAACTTTATTATTGTGTTTTGTTTTTTGGCTTAATCCTTGGCCGCAGCACGTAGAATAATCCTATCCCATGGATGCCAGTATGGCAATCTAAAATGCAGGGAAGATGGCAGGTTTTTTGTATTTTCTAGGTAAATTAATGAAGTTTTCATTTTAAGTGGACCCAGCATCAGACATATTTTTCATGTTAAAGCGGCACTCTACCAAAAAGGGGAAGCTTGTTTGCACTGACACCCCCCCACTGCCACATTTGGCACTTCTTGGGGGGGGGGGGTGGGGGCAGTACCTGGTTTTGACAGGTACCCACTTCCACATCCTGGTAAGATCCCTGCATGGCCTAGATCTACGTCACGTCCAGCCCCCCCCCCCCCCCCCCTCCGCTCTGCTTTCTGGGACCTGTGTGTGTCCCAGAAGACCGTGGGACCATTCAGAAAGCGCATGCGCGGTAGGAGCTTGAACGCTTCACTACCGGTTTCCCTTGCTTGCATTGCTGGCACCTGCACCCGAAGCCGATGGACGAATCTGCTTGGGGTGCCAACATCATGGGATCCCCAGACAGGTAAGTGTACATATTGGAGCTCCGCTTTAAGTTCATGCTTGCTATGCATATAATATTTAATAAATAAAAGCGTTGACAGTAAAATTTGAATGGTTTGCATTACACAATAAAATTCAGTATATTTATAATAAAATTTCAAAGGTGATGATTGGGTGGAGCATTAGAAGACTGTTTGCTTCCTTCTGCCTGCAGCAGATTGATGACAGCATCTCAGCCTAACTGTAGTACCCTGATTTTTAGGCAAAGCTGCTATCAAATTTAGTTGCCAGGCGATAATAGCCTTGGCCAATTGTTGGATCGATTGATTTCTCTCTTCTGTCTCTAGGTGGCATTATAGCTAGTGACATTGGATAGAAGGGCATAGCAAGGACAGGTGATGAATGGGTGGGGTTTATCAGCCAATGGGCAGGGATTTTCTTTGGTCCCTTGGCCTGCTGGGAGCACCTATTTAGTCAGGTGATCAGGGTTCTGTGCCACCTGGACGGCTGTCTGGGTGAACGTGTGTTATGTTGCCCCGGGCTGCTAGGCTGAGGCCTATCCCAGGGAAATCTGGCTGCTAGACTGTCTGAGGACCTATCCAGAAGCAGGAAAATCAGTGCAGGGTTGGGACTGTGGGCTTGTAGTCCAACCAGAAGTAGCAGTTATGTGGCCGGGGAGCTAGCTGTGGTCAGAGGTGGAGGGGAAACTGTCGCCACTAAGGGACCATCCACCCTGTTACCAGAGACCACTGTGAGTAAGCTGAGGAGAGTAACAGAGCAGACTTCTTGCCAGCCGGGAACGGGGAAGAAGTGGGAAACTTCAGCAAGTGCCAAGTCGGGGATCCAGCGGGACAGCAGAGGTGACGCTTGTGGAGCATCAGTGAGTGCCAAGCCAGGGACCTAGCGCGTCGGTGGGGGTGACGCTTGAGGAGTATCTCTGAGTGCCAAGCCAGGGACCCAGCAGAGAAGCGGGGGTGAGGCTTGAGGAAGATACTGAGTGCTAAAAGTGGAAGAGCTCAAGGGATTTGGTGGCTAGTGGATCTGAAGTCTAGTGAAAGACTGGGAGTTCGTTGAGTAAGGATCCATAGTGAGTGACTGTGGAGTGAAGATAACTATTTGTGTTTACAATATATGAGTACAACTATCGGTAGTAACTACTACAAGATTGTTGCTGTAGGAGACAGCAGTCCTACATATACAGAAGTGGTGTCCAGCTCGAGGCTTTCACCTGTAAAGCTGTCTGCCTATTGTCTCAGACTCCACAGCAGGGGTCTCAAACTGGCACCCCCCCCCCCCACCTGTTGCAAAACTATAAGTCCCATGAGACATTGCAAGGCTGACTCCCACAGGTAGAGGCATGGTGGGACTTGTAGTTCCGCAACAGCTCAAGGGCCACCAGTTTTAAACCCCTGCTCTACAGCATGCCTAACAACTGGGTAATGCAACCTGTCCGACAGTAGGGTTATTTGAAGCATCCCAGCAATCCTTAACTCTAACAAGAGACCCTATTATTTTTTTTATTTTTTTTATCTTAAACACAACTGCCTTAACACACACATGCTACAAATCAGCCACAGGCGGTACACACACTATATCATCCTTCCTGACACACAAACCCACCGAGTCAGCAACAAGCAGAGCACAGGCCAAGCTTTCAAAGAGTTTTTTGCAATGCACCAGATGCCGCCTGCAGAGACAGAATCTGTTTATATGACCCAGAGGCAGTAAATTTGATTGGTCTGCAGAGGGGCATAAATTTGTTCAATATTTATTCTTGTTGAAATAACTTTAACCAATGGCTTTTGTAATTAGTTTCTCTCTTCCATCCAGGTCTTTGTTGCCATTAAAACACAAGAGACTAAAATATTTAATCAATTGAATTTAATAATCTAGAAGAAAATAAGAACCATATTTATGTATACGACTCCACAATAATTGCAAGTGCTGTGCAGTGATTACCCGCAAATAACTGAAAATTGAATAATCACAACATTAAAGTTTATGAGTATATATATTTTACACAGCAGTTACTGCTGCTGCTAACGGCTAACAAATGCAAGAAAATTCCCTTAGAAATTAATTTATTTTCGCTCTTTAATTAATTTGGTTGCCTGGTCTGGGCCCATTGCCTACCTCCTCCTTATACTTACTCCAGAGGGGAGGCAGTGATACATTTATGGATGTTCCCCTAAAGTTGCTTTAAAAAGAAAAGTGTTATCAACTTTGAAAACCTCTTCTGGATATCATCCATTTTAAAGGGATACTGTCATCCTTGTTAATTAAATTTAAAACTCATGTAAAAGAGCTTTTATTATTATTTTTTTTACTTATTAAAGGGTTTGTACTTTGCCCATCCTAACTTTACTCCAGCTCTGCTATGCAGCACGGTCCTATCTGGTAAGGCAGGAGAACTAACTTTCTCTGCCGCAGTTAAAGCGGAACTGCAGCCTTTTTGCTAATAAAGATGAATATAATTACTTCATTATTATATAATAATTATAATGTGTGTATTTTGTGTCTCTGTCTCTCTCTGTCTCTGTCTCTGTCTCTTTCTCTCTTTCTTTCTCTCTCTTTTTCTCTCTCTTTCTCTCTCTCTCTCTTTCTCTCTCTTTCTCTCTCTTTCTCTCTCTCTCTCTTTCTCTCTTTCTTTCTCTCTCTTTCTCTCTCTCTTTCTCTCTCTTTCTCTCTCTCTTTCTCTCTCTTTCTCTCTCTCTCTCTCTCTTTCTCTCTCTTTCTCTCTCTCTCTCTTTCTCTCTCTTTCTCTCTTTCTTTCTCTCTCTTTCTCTCTTTCTTTCTCTCTCTTTCTCTCTCTTTCTCTCTCTCTCTTTCTCTCTCTTTCTCTCTCTTTCTCTCTCTTTCTCTCTCGTGCTGTCCCTGTTAACCATTTTTCCCTCCCCGGTGTCATGTGACTCATTAGGGTTACAAGGTCTAAGGTGTGAAAGAGGAGCAGGTGTGTTAAATTCGCTCTCGCTCTCACTCTCTCATACTGGTCACTGGAAGTTCAACATGGCACCTCATGGCAAAGAACTCTGTGAGGATCTGAAAAAAAGAATTGTTGCTCTACATAACGATGACCTAGGCTATAAGAAGATTGCCAAGACCTTGAAACTGAGCTGCAGCACAGTGGCCAAGACCATACAGCAGTTTAACAGGACAGGTTCCACTTGGAACAGGCCGCACTATGGTTGACCAAAGAAGTTGAGTACACATGCTCAGCGTCATATCAAGAGTTTGTCTTTGGGAAATAGACGTATGAGTGCTGCCAGGATTCCTATTTTATTGAGCACGTGGCACCTTTCTGGTTACGCTTATTTTTAGAGGTTCTTAGTTTTATATCATTTGGTTTATTCATACTACTTAAAGAGGAGCTGCACCTAAAAAAAAAAATATTAAAAGCCAGCAGCTACTAATATTGCAGCTGCTGACTTTTAATAATATCACACTTACCTGTCCCAGGTTCCAGCGATGTCGGCGGCAGATGACGAGCTATCGCTCGTCTCGCTGCAGCCACCGCCGCCATCCTCTGTCAGGGAATCGGGAAGTGAAGCATGAGGGCTTCACTGCCCGGTTCCCTACTGCGCATGCGCGAGTCGCGCTGCGCTTCTCTTATGGTCCCCCGCTGTGTCTCTGGGAACTGTGTGTTTCCCAGAACACAACGGGGGGGGGCAGAGCAATGCGGGGGTCTGCGGCGGTCTGGCCGGAAGTGGGTGCAGTTACCTGGATTATTCAGGTAACTGCACCCCCCTCCCCCCTGAAAGGTGCCGATTGTGGCACCGGAGGGGGGGAGGGATAATACTAGCGGAACTTCCCCTTTAGGGTGAAGAACCGCTTTAAGTCACAGCTGACTCTGTAGTGTGCTGACTTCTACTATTTCAAGTGCCATCTTTTTTATCACACCATTACTCAGTATTAGCTTCTCTTACAAGAACTATTTTTGCACGTTTGTAGTCTGGGCACAGATACCTCTGTAGTGTTTTTACTTTATTTATTCTAAATATATTCTGCAATTTTCTATATTTCAATTTTTTATTCCCTCTCTTTTTATTCCTTGGATTTCATATTACTATTGCATCATTTAGCTGACATTTTACATGACTTTACTCTAATTCCATATAGTTTTAAACGTATAACCTATTAAGAAACCTAGAAATTTTCTAGCCATTCTTATAATTATTAAGGACTATACACTTCCTTACTCCAAACCTTCTCATCTATGGGCCAGGAAGTTAGGGCTTGGAACCCCTTCCTGAACAGTTCCACGGTCCATCACCTAATTAAGGCAGCACAGGAATAACTACTTTATTATAGTGCTGCCAGGATTGCTGCAGAGGTTGAAGGGGTGGGGGGTCAGCCTGTCAGTGCTCAGACCATACGCCGCACACTGCATCAAATTGGTCTGCATGGCTGTCTTCCCAGAAGGAAGCCTCTTCTAAAGATTATGCACAAGAAAGCCCGCAAACAGTTTACTGAATACAAGCAGACTAAGGACATGGATTACTGGAACCATGTCCTGTGGTCTGATGAGACCAAGATAAACGTATTTGGTGTCAGATGGTGTCAAGTATGTGGTGGCAACCAGGTGAGGAGGACAAAGACAAGTGTGTCTTGCCTACAGTCAAGCATGGTGGTGGGAGTGTCATGGTCTGGGGCTGCATGAGTGCTGCCGGCACTGGGGAGCTACAGATCATTGAGGGAACCATGAATGCCAACATGTACTGCGACATACTGAAGCAGAGCATGATCCCCTCCCTTCAGAGACTGGGCCGCAGGGCAGTATTCCAACATAACGATCCCAAACGCACCTCCAAGACGGCCACTGCCTTGCTAAAGAAGCTGAGGGTAAAGGGGATGGACTGGCCAAGCATGTCTCCAGACCTAAACCCTATTAAGCATCTGTGGGGCATCCTCAAACAGAAGGTGGAGGAGTGCAAGGTCTCTAATATCCACCAGCTCCGTGATGTCATGGAGGAGTGGAAGAGGACTCCAGTGGTAACCTGTGAAGCTCTGGTGACCTCCATGCCCAAGAGGGTTAAGGCAGTGCTGGAAAATAATGGTGGCCACACAAAATATTGACACTTTGGGCCCAATTTGGACATTTTTCACTTAGGGGTGTACTCACTTTTGTTGCCAGCAGTTTAGACATTAATGGCTGTGTGTTTTTGATTTTTTTTTTTTTTTTTTTTTTTTTTTTTATGGGGACAGCAAATTGACACTGTTATACAAGCTGTACACTCACTACTTTACATTGTAGCGAAGTGTTATTTCTTCAGTGTTGTCACACGAAAAGATAGAATAAAAATATTTACAAAAAAATGTGAGGGGTGTACTCACTTTTGTGAGATACTGTGTGTGTGTGTGTGTGTGTGTGTGTGTGTGTGTGTGTGTGTGTGTGTGTGTGTGTGTGTGTGTGTGTGTGTGTGTGTGTGTGTGTCAATATATGCTATGCTGGCCATATTAAAGTGGATAGAGGGTTGTCAGTCTGGGGGAGGGGGAGTGTTAGATTGACTAGCATATTTAGATACGCTAACAAACTGAAGCAAAGCTCCAGCTAATAGTTTTATAAGCAGATACTGCAAACAGATTCATTTTTTTTTTTTTTTTTTTTTTTTTTTTTTTTACCTTTGGGCTAAATGTTTTACATAATCAAATAAAAGCTGATCATTGTAAGCACCCTCTGTCAGTGTTTAAATAGTTTGTCTCAACTCTGTAACTGATACATTCTGCAGGAGAGCTTGCTCTTTTGAAAACCAATAGACTGTCATCTGGTGACACAGCCAGATAGATAATCGATGAAAGAAAGCCTTAAAAAAAAAAAAAAAAAAAAAAAAAAGAGAGAGAAAACAACAAATGAAGCCATCACATCTAAGAATTGGTAAGCTGCAATATAATGTATATGTTTGCTTTTGGATTTAATACCACTTCACCAATTCATTGTACATAAAAGAACAATGAATTGCAGTGCACCGCAATGTAAATACTGTGGTTGCAGTGCTCTGTCTTGTAAAAACGGGGCATGCGCATTTTATTCATCTGTGTGGCATGCTGGCAGTGGGTGCCTAAATGCAATGTGCCTTAACATTAATGTGTGTACATTAATGCACCATGACAGAATGAATAAGGGGCCATTCTTGCTTTTGCATTGTAGTAAGTGTGTTGCTGTGTTGTAATGCCATTCATTTTGTTCCACAAAAGTTGTGCTTGGTATTGCTGCCTGGGGCAGAATGGCAGGTGATGGAGGGGACCCATGGCAGGTGATGGGGGGGGGGGGGGGGGATCCATGGCAGGTGATGGGGGGGGACCCATGGCAGGTGATGGGGGACCCATGGCAGGTGATGGGGGGGGGGGGACCCATGGCAGGTGATGGGGGGGGACCCATGGCAGGTGATGGGGGGGACCCATGGCAGGTGATGGGGGGGGGGGGACCCATGGCAGGAGATGGGAAAGAAAAGAATTTGGGACTTTAGATGAGGCCTCTGAAGTAGGAGTCAGAAGTACCTCCATCCCGGATTTTGCACAGCAAAAAGAGAGCAAGGGTTTAGGGCTTTGAGTGAAGCATGCAGCTGGAGAGCAAGGAGGCACTGAAGGTTATCAAAATTCATTTTATTCCATAAATACAACATACAATACAGTACATTACTGGCACAGAGATACATTGAGACCCGCAAGCCATCTAAGGTTGAGTTGCATCATTTATAATATGTGATATAAATACATAAACATAAGATAAAATTGTATATGACATGCCATACATTAGTGATAAAATAGTCACTGACTACATAACGTGGCAGCATACTGTAAACATAAAGTGGCAGCATTGTTGGCTCAAACAATTGGATGTATAACCATGATTGTAGCATCTATAGCTCGACGCGTTTCGTGACTGTCACTCATCAGGAGAAGACACTGTAGGAATGTGATGGGGACCCATGGCAGGTGATGGGGACCAATGGTAGGTATTGGGCTCCAATGGCAGGTGATGGGGACCCATGGGAGGTGATGGGGACCCACTGGACCCATGGGAGGTGATGGGGACCAATGGTAGGTATTGGGCTCCAATGATAGGTGATGGGGACCTATGGGAGGTGATGGGGACCAATGGAAGGTATTGGGCTCCAATGATAGGTGATGGGGACCAATGGTAGGTGATGGGGCCAAGCACAATTGCAGGAACTGAAGCTTTATTCATAATGGAGTTTCTGGAGACTCTACTAAGTATCTCACCATGTATTTGTTAGGTCCCTTCTATGTGTGGCTACCTGCAGTTTAGCAGGGATGAAGATGCCACAGCTTGACCACCGTATTGCATTTTGCATTTAGTTACCCACATTTTAAAATCGAAAAAAAAATAAAAAATAGTTAATCCAGTAAAAAGCAACTGTGGATTAGAACACACTTTGAAAAGTGATATGTATTCAGCTGCTGTCACCTCCTAGCGCCAGCCTGAGATTTGATGTGTTATTACCATTGTTACACTAAACACAGAATATTACCAGGCATGTAACCCTGGAAGGTAAGAACACATATCACTGCCATTACAGTAACAGCTCACTTTTAAGTCTCATTTTCCCTGCTCTCATTGTCTTCTCAAGCTAGAGAAGAAAAAAAAAAAAACGACAAAACATGAGCGAAAGTTCACACTTGCAGTATATCGCGCTGATTTCCTAAAACCAGAGGAAAAAATGAGCACAAAATGACACATAAACGATCTATATATCCTCTATACATACTATGGGAACATTAAACAAGAGTCCTGAATTGGTCATTATGGATAAAAATTCCAACGTTGTGCTCTTCTTTCTGCAGTTTTAAAGGAAGCCTGTGCTACTGTGTGGCACATTTGCATTTGGTTACCCACATTTCATAATTAGAAATGAAAAAATAAAAAAAAAGTTACTCCTTTTTTAAAAAGCAATTGTGGATTGGAACACACTTTGAAAAGTGATACGTAATTAAAAAAAAATTGAGACTATGGGGTTTATTTACTAAAGCTGGGGAGTGCATGATCAGGCTCATTTCTGCAAAGAAACCAATCAGCTTCTAACCTCAGCTTGTTCAATTAGTCCAACATAAGAAAAAAAAAAATGCATATATTTTTGCAAGAAAAAAATCTTAATTTGCTGCTGTTTTTTTTTTTTTTTCAAAGGAACCTGCCAAACATTGCTCTTGTGATCAGTATATCCTGAGTTCAGTGCCAGGCTCTTGCAATCTTTCTTGAGTTGGCCCGTCCTTTGCAGCTATAACAGCTTCAACTCTTCTGGGAAGGCTGTTCACAAGGTTTAGGAGTGTTGACCATTTTTCCAGAAGGGCATTTGTAAGGTCAGGCACTGATGACGAGAAACTCTGGATTGCAGTTTCCACTCCATATGATCCCAAAGATGTTCTATTGGGTTGAGGTCTGTGCAGGCCAGTCACGTTCCTCCACCCCAAACTCGCTCATCCATGACTTTTCATTTGGTGGAGGGTGTTATGGTGTTGGGTTGTCTTTCAGGGGTTGGGCTTTGGCCCCTTAGTTCCAGTGAAGGGAACTCCTAAGGCGTCGGCATACCAAGACAATTTCATGCTCCCAACTTTATGGGAACAGTTTGGGGACGGTCCCTTCTTATTCCAATATGACTGCGCACCAATGTACAAAGCAAGGTCCATAAAGACATGGATGAGCAGATTCGGGGTGGAGGAACTTGACTGGCCCGCACCGAGTTTTGACCTCAATCCAATGGAACAGGTTTGGGATGAAGTAGAGTGAAGACTGCAAGCCAGGCCTTCTTGTCCATATCAGTACCTGACCTCACAAATGCACTTCTGGAAGAATGGTCAAACGATTCCCATAGACACACTCCTAAACCTTGTGGACGGCCTTCCCAGAAGAGTTGAAGCTGTTATAGCTGCAAACGGTGGGCCAACTCAATATTGAACCCTACGGACTAATGCCATGTACACACAACGGTTTTTTCCATCAAAATAAACTCTGTCGGTTTTTCCGATGGAGTTCCAATAAAACGGACTTGTGTACACACGATCACACCAAAGTCTTATTGTTTAGAACGCAGTGATGTAAAACACGTACAATGGGACTAGAAAAAGGAAGTTCAATAGCCAGTAGCCAATAGCTGCCCTTGCTTCAGTTTTGGTCCGTCGGAACAGCATACAGATGAACAGTTTTCCCAATAGAGCATGTTTTTAAATCTTTAACACCTTCCTGCCCAGACCAATTTTGAGCTTTCAGCGCTGTCGCAATTTGAATAACAATTGCGCGGTCATGCTACACTGTACCCAAATTACATTTTTATGATTTTTTTTTCCCCACAAATAGAGCTTTCTTTCGGTGGCATTTCATCACCTATTGTTTTTATTTTTTGCTAAACAAATAAAAGACCAAAAATTTTGAAAAAAAAAGTTTTTATTTTTTTTGTTTCAGTTTCAAAACTTTGTAAATAAGTAAGTTTTCTCCTTCACTGATGGGGCTGCACCAATGAAGTGGCATTGATGGGCACTGATAGGTGGCACTGATGGGCGACACGGATGACAAATTGGCACTGGGCGGCACGGATGGGCACTGATGGGCGGCACGGATGGGCACTGATGGGTGGCATTGTATTGTTTTGTACTGATGGATGCCAATCAGTGATGCCCATTGTGGGCACTGGCATCCATTGTGGGCACTGACTGGCATCCCTGGTGGTCTAGGGTGGCATACCTGGTGCTGGGCATCCCTGGTGGTCTGGTGGCGTCCCTGGTGGTCCAGAGTGGGCATCCTCGGGGGGGTGGGTAATCGATCAGCACAGACCCCCCCTGTCAGAGGAGCAGCCGATCGGCTCTCCTCTACTCGCGTCTGACAGATGCGAGTGATTGAAAAGCCGATCACCGGCTCTTCCTATTTACACTGCGATCAGCCGTGATTGGACACCAAGATCGTAGACTGACACCCCGCGACAACGATCGCTGCGTGCCCCCGGGGGGCATGCAGCGGCTCAAAATCCTGACGCCCAGTCAGGATTTTGAAACCACTTTGCAGCCGTCATTCGCCTATAGAGCGGGCGGGAAGTGCTTAAAGTTCATGAGTGAATGTAAAGGCAGGCATCCCAATACTTTTGGTAATACAGCGTATGTGAACCCAGCCTTAGTGAGGCCACAGTAGCGAGTACTACTCCTTTCCATGAACTGACCTAAGCACTCCTTCCCATTCGTTTCCAGAGTACTCCCAATGCAAACCTGATGCCTGCCTTTTCAAGCACTTATATTGACTGCGGTTGAATATTATTTTAGGAGCTTTAAAAAGAATATATAGGTTTAGGCAAAGGGTGTTTAAGAATTCTTAAATTGTGTGGGGGGGCAAAAAATCTTAAAAAAAAAAAAAAAAAAAAAAAAAACGTCCTGCTTATTGTAATCCATTCCCCTTCCTTATGCTTTTCTAGAAGCTACGCTCCCCTAATCAGTAATCGCCACTGCGCCGTTTTGATTGGTGGTATTTTTGTAGCAATTTCATCTCGGCATATGCCTTGATGCTTGATATTCACTGCAAAGAACTATGCAGTGTTATTGCTTATTGAAAGAGTTTATGTCGCTCTGAAATACAGTTATTACTAGCGTTCCTGTGCAGAATTGCTTTTGTGGCGCTCAGGTCTTCCAGTTCTTTATTATAACTATCTAAAGTAGAATCTAGAATGAAGCTGGGGACAAAGCTGGATTTTTTTTTTTTTTTTTTTTTTGTGCTCTGCAGCAGAAATGAAATTCCTTTATATTGCTGTACTTTAGATATGTGTATAATCTGGTTATCTGGAAGAAAAAAAGCTCCTCTTGAGTGCTCTCATGTTTGTTTGGCCCTGAACCCCCAGTGTTCCATCACTGTTTTAATAAGAGAAACTCTATAGGCTGCTCCATTACTCATTAGATGGGCAAATATCTTGGTAAATAGGATTTGTAATCTTAGATTGCATTCAGCCGTTCCTGTTATCATTAATCATGTTGAGGAATATGAGATGAATTAGCGAGAGAGATCTATATTTGTGTCTATCCTGAGCTTTCTAGAACTTTATCTTATTAGAGAAAGGCTGCTTAATGAGATAAGATCAGAATATGCTCTTTAGTAAATAGATTTTTGTTGGGAAATATGTGATTCCATTTTATTTTTTATTTTTTTTAACTACCTGTGTTTGGCCACCATGCTAAATGACAGCGGTTGCAATGTTGTTAGACCATCCTTAGAAACTGTTGCAAATCCCCTTTTTTTTTTTTTTTTTTTAACTGCGTAGCAAATAGGGGTGCAACAGATCAAAAAACTCACGGATCGGATCGTTCCCCGGATCAGAGTTACGGATCGGATCATTTTTCGGATCAGCAAATAATAATTTAATTTGCAAAAACCTGTGAAAATTCCACCACCATATAGTCCCCACTGCAATATCCACAATCTCCCCCACTGTAATATTGGCTCAGTATGGCTGGGCACGGCTGAGTATTGGCAGGCTGGGCACGGCTGAGTATTGGCAGGCTGGGCACGGCTGAGTATTGGCAGGCTGAGTATTGGCAGGCTGGGTATTGCTGAGTATTGGCAGGCTGGGTATTGCTGAGTATTGGCAGGCTGGGTATTGCTGAGTATTGGCAGGCAGGGTATTGCTGAGTATTGGCAGGCAGGGTATTGGCGGGGTATCGCTAGAGTATTGGGGTACTGCAGAGTATTGGCAGGGTATTACTGGGTATGTAGGGATGGCTGCTTCCATCTCAGGATCTCTCCTCTCCACTGTCCAGATTAGCACAGAGAGGGGAGAGAGGAACCGGCGTCATGACATGACACCGGTTTGTTTACAAGTGATCGCTCCGTCCGAACAGTGTAAACAGCCTGGGTGTAGAAAGATGGGCGCCGCTTCGGAGCTAGACCAAAGCCGCGGCCATTCCTAAGCCTGTGACCGCGGAGCACTCCGCGGAGCGCGGCATGTGCCGATCCGAGCTGGGTGACCCGTTCGGATCACGGATCGGTGACGATCCGTTGCACCCCTAGTAGAAAATGCTGGAAATGCATTACGGTCACACAGATTTTAAATGGAGAGGGGACTCTTGGTACATGTTTTCTATGCAGGAAAAAGCAACACTAAAGCCGCGTACACACGATCAAAAAATCCGGTGGAAAAGTCCGCCAGACAATCCCTCCCGTGTGTGGGCTCCGGCAGACTTTTTTTTACCCAAAAGTCCGGCGGACTAAGAAAGTAGTTTTGCACCTAAGTATGTCCGCCGGACTCGCATTTCGGCGGACAATACGGCCAGGGGAGGGCTGGCAGCCTTAGGCCTGGGGGGCAAGTCCAGTCAAGTGGCCCATTGAACCACCTAATCAGCTCACCATCCATCTGCACCACATTGCCCGCACAGAGAGAGAGAGAGAGAGAGAGAGAGAGAGAGAGAGAGACTGCTCCACATTGCCCCAGAGAAAGAGCGACCACTCCACACTGCCTGCACAAGGACAGAGACCGCTTCACACTGCCTGCACAGGGAGAGAGACCGCTTCACACTGCCTGCACAGGGAGAGAGACCGCTTCACACTGCCTGCACAGGGAGAGAGACCGCTTCACACTGCCTGCACAGGGAGAGAGACCGCTTCACACTGCCTGCACAGGGAGAGAGACCGCTTCACACTGCCTGCACAGGGAGAGAGACCGCTTCACACTGCCTGCACAGAGAGAGAGACCGCTTCACACTGCCTGCACAGAGAGAGAGACCGCTTCACACTGCCTGCACAGAGAGAGAGACCGCTTCACACTGCCTGCACAGAGAGAGAGACCGCTTCACACTGCCTGCACAGAGAGAGACAGACCTCTTCACACTGCCTGCACAGAGAGAGAGAGAGAGAGACTGCTTCACACTGCCTGCACAGAGACAGACCGCTTCACACTGACTGCACAGGGAGAGAGACCGCTTCACACTGCCTGCACAGGGAGAGAGACCGCTTCACACTGCTTGCACAGGGAGAGAGACACTGCCTGCACAGGGAGAGAGACCGCTTCACACTGCCTGCACAGGGAGAGAGACCGCTTCACATTGCCTGCACAGGGAGAGAGACCGCTTCACACTGCCTGTACAGAGAGAGAGACAGACCTCTTCACACTGCCTGCACAGAGAGAGACAGACCTCTTCACACTGCCTGCACAGAGAGAGAGAGAGACAGACCACTTCACACTGCCTGCACAGAGACAGACCGCTTCACACTGCCTGCACAGTGACAGACCGCTTCACACTGCCTGCACAGAGACAGACCGCTTCACACTGCCTGCACAGAGACAGACCGCTTCACACTGCCTGCACAGAGACAGACCGCTTCACACTGCCTGCACAGAGACAGACCGCTTCACACTGCCTGCACAGAGACAGACCGCTTCACACTGCCTGCACAGAGACAGACCGCTTCACACTGCCTGCACAGAGACAGACCGCTTCACACTGCCTGCACAGAGACAGACCGCTTCACACTGCCTGCACAGAGACAGACCGCTTCACACTGCCTGCACAGAGACAGACCGCTTCACACTGCCTGCACAGAGACAGACCGCTTCACACTGCCTGCACAGAGAGAGACCGCTTCACACTGCCTGCACAGAGAGAGACCGCTTCACACTGCCTGCACAGAGAGAGAGAGAGAGAGAGAGACCGCTTCACACTGCCTGCACAGAGAGAGACCGCTTCACACTGCCTGCACAGAGAGAGAGAGAGACCGCTTCACACTGCCTGCACAGGGAGAGAGACCGCTTCACACTGCCTGCACAGGGAGAGAGACCGCTTCACACTGCCTGCACAGGGAGAGAGACCGCTTCACACTGCCTGCACAGGGAGAGAGACCGCTTCACACTGCCTGCACAGGGAGAGAGACCGCTTCACACTGCCTGCACAGGGAGAGAGACCGCTTCACACTGCCTGCACAGGGAGAGAGACCGCTTCACACTGCCTGCACAGGGAGAGAGACCGCTTCACACTGCCTGCACAGGGAGAGAGACCGCTTCACACTGCCTGCACAGGGAGAGAGACCGCTTCACACTGCCTGCACAGGGAGAGAGACCGCTTCACACTGCCTGCACAGAGAGAGAGACCGCTTCACACTGCCTGCACAGAGAGAGACGCTTCACACTGCCTGCACAGAGAGAGAGAGAGAGACCGCTTCACACTGCCTGCACAGGGAGAGAGACCGCTTCACACTGCCTGCACAGAGAGACCGCTTCACACTGCCTGCACAGAGAGACCGCTTCACACTGCCTGCACAGAGAGACCGCTTCACACTGCCTGCACAGAGAGACCGCTTCACACTGCCTGCACAGAGAGACCGCTTCACACTGCCTGCACAGAGAGACCGCTTCACACTGCCTGCACAGAGAGACCGCTTCACACTGCCTGCACAGAGAGAGAGACCGCTTCACACTGCCTGCACAGAGAGAGAGACCGCTTCACACTGCCTGCACAGAGAGAGACCGCTTCACACTGCCTGCACAGAGAGAGACCGCTTCACACTGCCTGCAGAGAGAGAGAGAGAGAGACCGCTTCACACTGCCTGCACAGAGAGAGAGACCGCTTCACACTGCCTGCACAGAGAGAGAGACCGCTTCACACTGCCTGCACAGAGAGAGAGACCGCTTCACACTGCCTGCACAGAGAGAGACCGCTTCACACTGCCTGCACAGAGAGAGAGAGAGAGAGAGACTGCTTCACACTGCCTGCACAGAGAGAGAGAGAGAGACCGCTTCATACTGCCTGCACAGAGAGAGAGAGACCGCTTCATACTGCCTGCACAGAGAGACAGACCGCTTCATACTGCCTGCACAGAGAGAGAGAGAGACCGCTTCATACTGCCTGCACAGAGAGAGAGAGAGAGACTGCTTCATACTGCCTGCACAGAGAGAGAGAAAGACCGCTTCACACTGCCTGCACAGAGAGAGAGAAAGACCGCTTCACACTGCCTGCACAGAGAGAGAGAAAGACCGCTTCACACAGCCTGCACAGAGACAGACCGCTTCACACTGCCTGCACAGAGAGACCGCTTCACACTGCCTGCACAGAGAGACCGCTTCACACTGCCTGCACAGAGAGACCGCTTCACACTGCCTGCACAGAGAGAGAGACCGCTTCACACTGCCTGCACAGAGAGAGAGACCGCTTCACACTGCCTGCACAGAGAGAGAGACCGCTTCACACTGCCTGCACAGAGAGAGAGACCGCTTCACACTGCCTGCACAGAGAGAGAGACCGCTTCACACTGCCTGCACAGAGAGAGAGACCGCTTCACACTGCCTGCACAGAGAGAGAGACCGCTTCACACTGCCTGCACAGAGAGAGACGCTTCACACTGCCTGCACAGAGAGAGAGAGAGACCGCTTCACACTGCCTGCACAGGGAGAGAGACCGCTTCACACTGCCTGCACAGAGAGACCGCTTCACACTGCCTGCACAGAGAGACCGTTTCACACTGCCTGCACAGAGAAACCGCTTCACACTGCCTGCACAGAGAGACCGCTTCACACTGCCTGCACAGAGAGAGAGACCGCTTCACACTGCCTGCACAGAGAGAGAGACCGCTTCACACTGCCTGCACAGAGAGAGAGATCGCTTCACACTGCCTGCACAGAGAGAGACCGCTTCACACTGCCTGCAGAGAGAGAGAGAGAGAGACCGCTTCACACTGCCTGCACAGAGAGAGAGACCGCTTCACACTGCCTGCACAGAGAGAGACCGCTTCACACTGCCTGCACAGAGAGAGACCGCTTCACACTGCCTGCACAGAGAGAGACCGCTTCACACTGCCTGCACAGAGAGAGAGACCGCTTCACACTGCCTGCACAGAGAGAGAGACCGCTTCACACTGCCTGCACAGAGAGAGACCGCTTCACACTGCCTGCAGAGAGAGAGAGAGAGAGAGACTGCTTCACACTGCCTGCACAGAGAGAGAGAGAGAGAGAGAGACCGCTTCATACTGCCTGCACAGAGAGACAGACCGCTTCATACTGCCTGCACAGAGAGAGAGAGAGACCGCTTCATACTGCCTGCACAGAGAGAGAGAGAGACCGCTTCATACTGCCTGCACAGAGAGAGAGAGAGAGACTGCTTCATACTGCCTGCACAGAGAGAGAGACCGCTTCATACTGCCTGCACAGAGAGACAGACCGCTTCACACTGCCTGCACAGAGAGAGAGACCGCTTCACACTGCCTGCACAGAGAGAGAGACCGCTTCACACTGCCTGCACAGAGAGAGAGACCGCTTCACACTGCCTGCACAGAGAGAGAGACCGCTTCACACTGCCTGCACAGAGAGAGAGACCGCTTCACACTGCCTGCACAGAGAGAGAGACCGCTTCACACTGCCTGCAGAGAGAGAGAGACCGCTTCACACTGCCTGCACAGAGAGAGACGCTTCACACTGCCTGCACAGAGAGAGAGAGAGACCGCTTCACACTGCCTGCACAGGGAGAGAGACCGCTTCACACTGCCTGCACAGAGAGACCGCTTCACACTGCCTGCACAGAGAGACCGCTTCACACTGCCTGCACAGAGAGACCGCTTCACACTGCCTGCACAGAGAGACCGCTTCACACTGCCTGCACAGAGAGAGAGACCGCTTCACACTGCCTGCACAGAGAGAGAGACCGCTTCACACTGCCTGCACAGAGAGAGAGACCGCTTCACACTGCCTGCACAGAGAGAGAGACCGCTTCACACTGCCTGCACAGAGAGAGAGACCGCTTCACACTGCCTGCACAGAGAGAGAGACCGCTTCACACTGCCTGCACAGAGAGAGAGACCGCTTCACACTGCCTGCACAGAGAGAGACGCTTCACACTGCCTGCACAGAGAGAGAGAGAGACCGCTTCACACTGCCTGCACAGGGAGAGAGACCGCTTCACACTGCCTGCACAGAGAGACCGCTTCACACTGCCTGCACAGAGAGACCGCTTCACACTGCCTGCACAGAGAAACCGCTTCACACTGCCTGCACAGAGAGACCGCTTCACACTGCCTGCACAGAGAGACCGCTTCACACTGCCTGCACAGAGAGAGAGACCGCTTCACACTGCCTGCACAGAGAGAGAGACCGCTTCACACTGCCTGCACAGAGAGAGACCGCTTCACACTGCCTGCAGAGAGAGAGAGAGAGAGACCGCTTCACACTGCCTGCACAGAGAGAGAGACCGCTTCACACTGCCTGCACAGAGAGAGACCGCTTCACACTGCCTGCACAGAGAGAGACCGCTTCACACTGCCTGCACAGAGAGAGAGACCGCTTCACACTGCCTGCACAGAGAGAGAGACCGCTTCACACTGCCTGCACAGAGAGAGACCGCTTCACACTGCCTGCAGAGAGAGAGAGAGAGAGAGACTGCTTCACACTGCCTGCACAGAGAGAGAGAGAGAGAGACTGCTTCACACTGCCTGCACAGAGAGAGAGAGAGACCGCTTCATACTGCCTGCACAGAGAGAGAGACCGCTTCATACTGCCTGCACAGAGAGACAGACCGCTTCATACTGCCTGCACAGAGAGAGAGAGAGACCGCTTCATACTGCCTGCACAGAGAGAGAGAGAGACCGCTTCATACTGCCTGCACAGAGAGAGAGAGAGAGACTGCTTCATACTGCCTGCACAGAGAGACAGACCGCTTCATACTGCCTGCACAGAGAGAGAGACCGCTTCATACTGCCTGCACAGAGAGACAGACCGCTTCATACTGCCTGCACAGAGAGAGAGAGAGAGACTGCTTCATACTGCCTGCAGAAAGAAAGAGAATGATTGACACTGCTTGAAGAGAGAGTAATGTAAATAAGGTGGAGTTCAAAGTGAATCGTGCCATTAGCTGGAGGGATTGGCATTTAGAAGGTTAAAACAGGCAGGGAGGAAATGTGATGATACCTCCTCACTGCCTGTCAAATCCTCAGAAAAGTGACCCGAGCATGAATCGCTTTTCAGTGGAGTGGCAGTGCCTGTGACAAGTGAATAGCCCTTGGGCTCACACTGGTGTGCTGTTTGGCTGCAGTGCTGGTGTACTGGTGGTTTTCTTTATCCGCAGTCCCCAGATATCTTTTAAGTTGCACATTTTTTGCTGCATTTTATAAAAGAGCCCCAAAGATGCAACATGCAGCACTTTTTTTGTGCACTTCAGAACATGCAGTAAAAATGTTCAACCTAATAGTGGTCTATGGGGCCAGGGGTAACATGCAGGAAGACTACCAGCTCCGCAGCATACCAGTGTCAGTGTGAACCTCTTCATACCACTGAGGAGGGCAAAGTACAGTCACAGGCTGCCAGAAAGAAAACTCTTTAGCTTTTTAGCTTAGAGAAGGAGACAGAGAGAAGAGAGAGAAATTAGAAGAGAAGAGAGAGAAGGGAGGGATGAGAAGCTCACTTACATGGATACTCACTGGATTTCAGCCGACTGCTTGATTTTAACTTTCCCGCCCACACATCCTCTTCACAGACAGCACATTGGCTGCTCGGAGTGTGGGCGGGGCAAGCAAGAGCAGATCTGCCAGCCATTCATGTGGAGGAGGGAGGGGCTGGACTGGGCTGCGCTCTGTAACACAGAGTTTCAGCCCAGTGACAGAACACATTGCTGGATGGAGCTGCTGCACTCGGCCAGCTCAGACACTGCACATGGGCAGTTTTGAGCTGGACACCAGCCAAATTATACAGCAAATCAGAGCGGCCCAGAGGGCAAATGCATCCCTGTCCCCTGGCCCAGCCCGCCCCTGAATACGGCCGTGTGTGTGCCAGTCCCCCGTACTTTTGAAATGAATGGACTTTTCCCGCCCGGAGAAAAGTCCGCTCATTTTGAGCACGGCTCCAGGTAGTTCGAAGGAGGCGTCGCTGGCCCCGTCGCCCGGTATGGACTTAAAGGGAAAGCCCTACGCCAGAAAAAAATGGTGTGGGGGGTCCCCCTCTAGGTCAATATCAGACCCTTATCCGAGCACGCTACCCGGCCTGTCAGGAAAGGGGGTGGGGACAAGCGGGCGCCCCCCCTTTTGAGCCGTACCAGGCCGCGTGCCCTCAACATGGGAGGGTGCTTTGGGGAAGGGGGGCCACGTGCCCCCCCCACCCCAAAGCACCTTGTCCCCATGTTGATGAGGACAAGGGCCTCTTCCCGACAACCCTGGCCGTTGGTTGTCGGGTCTGCGGGGGGCTTATCGGAATCCGGGAGCCCCCTTTTAATAAGGTGGCCCCGGATACCGGCCCCCCACCCTATGTGAATGAGTATGGAGTACAATGTACCCCTACCCATTTTCACCTGTGCAGAAAAACATTAAAAAAAAACACACAAGGTTTAAAAATAATTGATTGCACAGCTCCGGGGGTCTTCCGTCTTGGGGGGTCTTCTCGCCGGACTCCTCCGCTATCTTCTGCTAGCTCTTTTACTAGCAGAGGAGCCCGGCTTTCTTCATCGCTGCCCTCTTATTCCGACTTCGGGGGTCTTGTCCCCCTCTTCGGTTCTTCTTGCTGGGCCTCTGCGTCTTCTTCTAGCTCTTTTACAAGCGGTGGCCCAGTCTTCTGTCGCCGCTCTCGTCACTGTCGCCGTCTTCTGTTCTTCTGTTCAGTGCAGCTCCTTCTGCTTGATTCCAAACACACGTGAACTTTTGTGCGTCGGACTTGCGTATACACGATCAGAAATTCCCGCAACAAAGTATTGTTGGCACCTGCATCTGCTAGCTAACATTTGTTGGTGGAAACTCCAACAAGTGTTCGATTGAGCATACACACAGTCGGACTTTCAGCCAACAAGCTCACATCCAACATTTGTTGCCGGGAAAATCCGACTGTGTGTACGGGACATTAGACTTCTTTGGTTACTGGGAATGGTTGCCTGTCCTGCTGACTCCAATGTTGATTTGCAGGGTTTGCCTGTCACTAACCTCAAGCATCTCCGAAAACCGGGCCACTAGCTGGAGCATTTGCGTTGGGTAATCCAGCATCTCCACATGGGCGTGTGTATCTACTGCCCTCTGAAAAGTTATCCGTGAATGGATTTTCAGAGTGTGGTAGAACAACGGCTGCCAGACATTCAGGGGTTGATCAAGGGGGATTTTTTATTAAAAAAAAAAAACACGCTCTAACCACAAGCCAAACCAAGCTTGCAGTTGCGGCATGCTCTCATTGACCTCAATAGGCAGGATTAATCATGCCACCTGTCAAACTCTGCAAGCCCTGGCAGCACAGCATCGCAGCCATGGCATTGTATATCCCCATCCAGCTGCAACAGTAGAATTATTTTGTTGCATATGCCTAGTCAAAGGCAGCAAAAACCATACATCAATCATCTGTTTTTACTGCCCTCTGGCCACCAATATGAAAGAGCCCTTAGAGTCTTCATTTAGAAGAAGTATTGCAATGTAGAGGCTTGGCATGCCTTTCCAAAATTATTGCTCTCCCATTGGTTGGCCTAGAACCGCTCTGGCTCAGGAACAACCCAACTTAGAGTAAAGCCCCATACACACTATCAGATTCTCTGTTGATTTTTGTCTTCAGATTTACCAAAACCATGTAGTACAAGGGTCTGCCTGATTGCATACAAATTGAAACTCCTAAGGTTTGACCTCCATATTATATGGTTTTGGTAAATCTGAAGGAAAAAATCAGCAGAAAATCGTAGTGTGTATGGGGCTTGAGTGACAAGAAAATGTAACAAACCATGCGTGTCAGGGAAGAGGACTGCCATCTAAAAAAACTGCCTTCAGACACCTATGGAGTATAAGCTTTATTTAAAACGACTCGGGCATCTTGGAGATGGTTAAAGATCTGCCACCCTATCCTGGTGCCTGGTAGGAAGTCCTTTTTTTTTTTTTTTGGGAAGCTAGCTGGTAGAGTGGCCAAGGGGGACTTCCAAGCTACCATGTTCTACATCCAGTGGGGGATAGATGTAGTCAGTGCAGTTGAAAATGTACACCTTTTTATAGGCAAAGTGGAGGAGTTGACCAAAGAGTTGAGCTTGAAGCTATATTAAAATATTGTTAACCTTTAAAGTACATCTATCATGAGAGGTCTTTCATTGTTGACTTCTTTCTGAAAACGCTACTTGATTGGCCTATTTATGCTGACCCAATGGATTCAACACTTTCATTTGCTGACCTGGAACAAATATATGAAATCGAAAAGTCAGGAGTCATTTTAAAGAAAAACAAGAGGTTTAACTAAACAGACAACAAGCTTTTTCAGAAGCACAGTCCATCATTGGCAATTCTCACCTTGATGATGGTTCTCGTGATGGATATTTGTACCTAGAGAACATGGAGGCTGCCATTACTGAGCTCTGCTTAAGTAAATGCTTAAATTCTCCTCCAGAGCATTGCCCTGATGCTATGCACTGTTTTGACATGTGACCTTTCCCTACTTTACACAGTCCATATTCCCCATTCCCACTTTGCTGGAATGAGCTCTAAAAGTACCAGGTGCTGTAGCGACCGCCGGCTGGATACTGGAACCTGCACGATAATGTAGATCTTCACCAGCACACCAAGGCTCTTCAATTTCGTCCAAACAATTTTTAATCAAAGAAAGATCTAATCTAGCCACTCACAAAATGCACGCCAAACATGGGAGCCAGGGTCTTAAATAGACTCTGCCTGACCCAAGATGGCCACCAAAGTCACATGGGGTTCCGGCATGCGTCCCTGTGACTGACAAAACCATAGAGGAAATGTGTTTTCCTCTCGATGTCCTCTACCACCTGCATTGCCACTGCAAACGAGCGCCACCTGCAGTGGAGAAAGTAGACTGCATCTGCCTACAGACCCATTCACACCAGCGTGCACACCTTTACGGTCCATATAAGTCAATGGTGTGTGTTTTTGTAGGGGTGGTATGATACATTGTTGCAATTCAATGTTAACTTTTTCCTCTTTTTTTACATTTTGTTGGAATACCACAAAATCTTACTTCATTTAACCTTATGCACTGATCATTGACACGTTTTTGTGCATGGCGCTGGGCAAAAATACAGGCATGCTGTATTTTTACATAGCACGCACCAGCTTGCATGTATGGTGTAAAACGGGCACCTAGAGAAAATTTTAAGTGCACGTGTCATGAGAGAAGCACATTGCTTTATGTGTATTTGTGCTGAGCATGCGTTAATAAACACAGCTTTAGACCCCTTTCACACCAGGGCGTTGTGCAGGTGCTATAGCGTTAGAAATAGCGCCTGCAATCAGCCCTAAAACAGCTGCACCATTGTGTGTAGTGTGAAAGCCAGGGATAAACCAGGGATATGCAATTAGTGGACCTCCAGCTGTTGCAGAACTACAAATCCCATGAGGCATAACAAGACTGACAGCCACAAGCATGACACCCAGAGGCAGAGGGATGATGGGACTTGTAGTTTTGCAACAGCTGGAGGTCCGCTAATTGCACATCCCTGATCTAAACCATTCCATTGTAGCTCTAGCTGTATGTTTAGGATCGTTGTCCTGATGGAAGGTGAACCTCCGCCCTGGTCTCAAGTCTATTGCAGACTTTAAGGCTTTTTTTTTTTTTCAGATGCCCCTGAACTCTTCTCTGTTATCTTATCAGTCCATGTAAACAGGGTAGTTTATAGTAATTTCTAGGCAGTTGAGTTTAGAAGTATTTTTTTGGAAAGCAAAAAAATGCGCTCAGGACGTATGTTCAAAGGAATTTGAAATGGCAAATGTAACAACTTGTAAACACGGTAACTCGCATTTAACCGCGTTTTTGTTTACAGATGTTTTTAATGGAAATACATTTTTGACCATTTCAAAAAAAGAGGAAGAGCATTTTTCTTTTTGGCTAAAAAGTTCAATTTTGGTCTGATCTGACCAGAGCACCATCTTCCACATGTTTGCTGTGTCCTCCACATGGCTTCTCCCAAACTGAAAACTGGACTTCTTATGTCTTTCTTCTTGTCACTCTTCCATAAAGGACAGATTTGTGGAGAGACGACTAATAGTTGTCCTGTGGACAGATTCTCCCCCCTGAGCTGTGGATCTCTGCAGCTCCTCCAGAGTTACCATGGACCTCTTGGCTGCTTCTCTGATGAATGCTCTTCCTTGCCCGGCCCGGTCAGTTTAGGTGGGCGACCGTGTGTGTGTGTATGTGTGTATATATATATATATATATATATATATCATATTTTATCTTATTTTTTGTTAAAACCTTCCCTTGCTTTAAACTTCTCCACAACTTTTTCACTGACCTGTCTTGTGTGTTTCTTGGCCTTCATGATGCTGCTTGTTCACTAAGGTTCGCTAAGAAACCTCCGAGGGCTTCACAGAACAGCTGTATTTTTATACTGTAATGAAATAACACGCAGGTGGACTCTATTTACTAATTGGGTGACTTCTGAAGGCAATTGGTTCCACTAGATTTTAGTTAGGGGTATCAGAGTAAAGGGGGCTGAATACGAATGCACGCCACACTTTCCACCATCATGTTTCACAGTGGTGATGGTGTATTCAGGGGGATGTGCAGTGTTAGTTCCAAAGACATGCTGGAAGCTTAATTGGCTTCTGTCCGAAATTGGCCCTAGTATATGAATGGGGGCCCTTGGCTCGTGGGCTCCTTGAGGGTAGGGACCAATGTGAGTGTGCAATGTACAGGGATAGGGACAATTGTAGACACTCACTCAGGTTGATCTGGATGGACCGGTGTCTTTATTCAACCTTACTAACTATGTAGTTTTCCGCATATATAGCATTTAGCTTTTTGGCTAAAAAGTTCAAATTTGGCCTCATCTGACCAGAGCACCTTCTTCCATATGTTTGCTGTGCCCCCCCACTTGGCTTCTCACAAACTGCAAATGGGGCATCTGTTGAAAACCTGTTGAAAACCATTTATCATTTTTCTTTCACTTCACAATTATGTGCCCACTTTGTGTTGGTCACATAAAATCTTAATAAAATACATTGACGTTTTTTGGCTTTGACATGACCAAAATGTGGAAAATTTCAAGGGCTATGAATACTTTTTCAAGGTACTGCAATTGCGTTTCAGTGATGCAACTTCTGAGAAGATGAACCAAATCGTCCACCTGGTTGAAACCGGCAAATTGGTTTTAAAGTGGAAGTAAACCCATCGATTTAAACAGTTAAAAAAAAAAAAAAAAAAAACGGGCATGCCGGGAATGCTAACTGCACATTGGCTGTGCTCTCAGCCAAACTATCAAACCATCCAATGGCTGGTGCCATAACGAATCACATGTGCAGCACCATAGCAGCTGAAGATTAAACAGAGGCAAAGATGGCGGCTTCCTTGGCTGAAAACGATGGGGGAGCTTACTTCCACTTTAAGCCGGCATAAAACATGAAACTACTGTTCTATATTACAAAGAATGTTGTGTTGTTTTTTTCTTTTTTTTTTCTTTCCATGTTGTATAGCCTGAAACTGAGGTGCCAAACAGCTGTATTAGTATTCTATGGACCTCGCTTCATTCCTGCTCCATAGAACAGGTCATGTCCTCGAAGAACTCGCTCGTGTTTGTCATCGGTGTCACACAGCCCATCGGTGGCATCTAGGTGTGGAACGACTATATTTTTCCAGTTATTGTCTCTAGATAATAATAACCTACTGGTAGTAGAGTAGATTACCTGGGTCACATGACAAAGGACTCTCTTGCTCAGGGTCATGTTATTAAGTTGAATTGCCTGACGGTGCAATTTAGCCAATGGTTATGTGCTAAAATGTGACACGTTAGGTTAACGCTGCCCATATATCTAGCAGTGACATGTTATTGGGTATAACAGAATTACAATGTGTCATAAAGCTCTGAGTGAACATTTGTCCATATTAGCCCCGAGGGTGCAGAGAAGCATAAGTGCCCTTCTGGGATTTTTAGTGTCGTAATTAATTGTGGAATTCACCCGGAGGCTGCAAAGTGTTTCCTAAAACCGGTGTTTGCGGGTGAAAACTCTAAATTCCGTTTTTAAAGGAACTCCACTAAGAGATTACAGGATGATGTTTTTTTAATTTAAGAATTCTTAAAGACAAAATCAAGTTTATCTAGATAATTTTCCTAGGCTGTCTGCGTGTAAAAAGGAGTGTCAACATGGTAGGTTATGCGGTCGGAGATCAGCGTCAAGTTTTACATAAGAGATGGCACCAACATCCTTGTTTTATATAGGAATAAAACGTATGAGAGATATGGAACTTTAAGACCCCTTTCACACTGGGGCGTTTTTCAGGCACTCTAGCGTAAAAAAAAACAAAAAAAAAACATCTGTAAAGCGCTTGAAAGAAGCCTCATCTGCAATCCCAATGTGAAAGCCCAAGTGCTTTAACCACTTAAGCCCCGGACCAATTTGCAGCCAAAGGACCAAGCCCCTTTTTTGCGATTCAGCACTGCGACGCTTTAACTGAAAATTGCGCGGTCGTGCGGCGTGGCTCCCGAACAAAATGGGTGTGCTTTTTTTCCCACAAATGGAGCTTTCTTTTGGTGGTATTTGATCACCGCTGTGGTTTTTATTTTTTGCGCTATAAACAAAAATAGAGCGACAATTTTGAAAAAAATTCAATATTTTTTTACTTTTTGCTATAATAAATATCCTCCAAAAAAATATAAAAAAAAAACGTTTTTTTCCTCAGTTTAGGCCGATACGTATTCTTCTACGTGTTTTTGGTAAAAAGAAAATCGCAATTAGAGATTATTGATTGGTTTGCGCAAAAGTTATTGCGTTTACAAAATAGGGGATATTTTTATAGCATTTTTATAAAAAAAATTTTTTTTACTAGTAATGGCGGCGATCAGTGATTGACTGACTGCGACATTATGGCGGACACATCGGACATTTTTGACTCTTGTATAAAAGAAAATAATAATAAAAATCTATCCCATAGTTTGTAGACGCTATAACTTTTGCGTAAGCCAATCAATAGGCACTTATTGGAATTGTTTTACCACAAATACCCCAATTTTAGAAGGGAAGATTAAGGGGAAAAAAACTTACATTTTAAATAAAGAACTTTGAAGCAAAACTGGAGTCACAGCTCATCAATGCACCCGGCATCTACAGCCTCTAAATTGCCCAACAATGCACCCTGCTTAGTGCAATTGCCCAACAATGCAGCCTGTTCAGTGCCCATCTGCAGCCATTAAATTGCCCAACAATGCACCCTCCTCAGTGCCCATCTGCAGTCTATAAATTGACCAAAAATGCAGGCTGTTCAGTGCCCATCTGCAGCCACACCTTTCTCATCATGGCAGCTTCGCCAGTGTTGGATTATCCCTGCTGTCTCCGAGGGAAGAGGAGGAGCGAGCGCCGCTGAATTGCAGAGCCACGATCTCCTGTGTAACCGGCGCTCCGTCACTCACAGCCACGCCTCCTGGCCCTGCTCATATGATAGACAGAACACTGACCCAATGCAGGTCCAGGAGGCGTGGCCGTGGGTGACGGAGTACACAGGAGATCGCGGCTCCATGTAATTCAGCGGCGCTCGCTCCTCTTCCCTCAGAGACAGCAGGGATCGGCGTACAACACGCGCCCATGATTTTCCCCTGATATCAAGTACGTGTTATTCCCCTGATAAATATGGTATTTAGTAGAATACATATTGGCCTAAATGTATCTATTTTATTTATTTTTAATTATTTTATTAATATTTTTTTTTTTTTTTACATTTTATTGGATATATTTTATAGCAGAAAGTAAAAAAAAAAAATTTTTTTTTTCAAACTTGTCGGCCTTTTTTTGTGATAAAATACTGCCAAAAGAAAGCTCTATTGGTGAGGAAAAAAAGGACATCAATTTTATTTTGGTACAGCATCAGACGACCGCGCAATTGGTCAGTTAACCACTTGGCGACCACCCACCGTAGATTTGCTGCAGCAGGGCGGCCACTCTGCGCCAGATTACGTGCCTGGTACATGATCTGACACTTCCAGGTCCTGGGTGTGCCGCTGGTCACCTGCTCTCGCTGTGATTGGACACAGCGGGAGCCAATCAGCAGGTCCGGTGGATGCGATGTCCGCCGGGACCCGCCAATTGTTCACAAAAAAAGGCAGTCTTATGTAAACAGGGCAGATTGCTGTTTTGTGAAGGGGGGTTTGTGCTTATCCTGTGTTCCTGCTAAGTAGGAACACGGATCTTTACATTCCCTCAGTCAAAGCACATTCCCCTCCCCCCCCCCCCCCCCCACAGTTAGAAAGCACACCCAGGGAACACATATAACCCTTTAATTGCCCCTGATGTTAACCCCTTCCCTGCCAGTGTCATTAGTACAGTAAAAGTGCATATTTTTTTAGCACTGATCCCTATATTAGTGTCACTGGTCCCTAAAAAGTCTCGCTGATTACCACCATTAATAGTAAAAAATGAAAATAAGAAATTAGTAATATCCCATGGTTTGTAGACGCTGTTGTGCGCAAACCAATCAATATACATGTATTGGGTATTTTTTTTACCAAAAATATGTAGCACACTAAAGACTGGGCTAAACTGATGAAGTTACATTTTTACAAAAAATTATTGGGTGTGTTTTATAGCACAAAGTAAAAACGTGTTTTTGTTTTTTCAAAATTGCCAGTGCCTCCCCATCGAATAGTGCCTGGTATGTACTGCGCATGCGCCATACGGAACAGCATTAGGGTTGCCACCTGTCCGGGATTCACCCGGACAGTTCGGGTTTGGAATCATGTGTCCAGGTTTCAGACTGCCTGAAACCCGGACACATTATTTAGACTGGACTATGGCTTCCCAGCAGGGTTGCTAGCTGCAGTTATCTAAGCTGAGAGTGTGTTACATTCTCTTTCATGCTGACCAAAGCCAGCACTAACAATCCCCCCCAACACACACACAGACAGGAGAGGAGAGAGGGCTCAATCTACACCTCTTTGTCCCACCCCAACCCTCCTTGTCTGCCTACACTCCAATCCCCGGTGCTGTACCTCAGAAAAGAAAAGCGGGGGCTGGAAATTTGAAGTCCAGCAGCCTCAGATACATCTGGATGAGAGGTGCTGACTGCAAAAGGGTGAGTGAGCTTACCATCCATCCCTGTCTGTGAGTGAAGTCTCCCCCCTTCTCTCCCCTGCCTCTGAGTGACTACACTAAGGTAACTCAGGGTTCTCAGAGCGGCCCTTACATCAGAGTTCCTCTTTACACCAGAGGCCACAGTGCTCTCCCTTACAGAGTTCTCAGTGTTCCTCCTCCTTAAATCAGGCTTCTCCGAGTTCTCCCTTACATCAGTGTCTGCAGAGTCCCCCCTTACAGTGAAAGGGAACTCTGCGAGTTCAGATGTAAAAGTGGAACTCTGTGGACTCTGATGTGAAGGGGGGCTATTTTTATTAACATCATATGATTACAAATGGTATTAGCAAAATATATGTATATTTAATACAAAAAAATAAAAATATTGCTGTGCGCCGCTAAAGTGTTCGGGTTTGACTTGAAGAAAAGGTGGCAACCCTAAACAGCATAGCAGCTGATTTGCCGATCAGCTGGGCTGACGTAACCACAGCCCATGCGCACATCCTAGATGGTATCTCTCAATGGGAGATACCATTTCACAGGCACAATTTAAATCTATACAAACGGAGGGGGAGACCGTAGTTCTCAGATTTGTGCATCGCTGCTGCTGGAGGGCAGCTAGGGGCTGTGTTGAAGAGCTGGTTTTGTCTGTGTTGCAACCCGCCCTTTCACACAAGCAAACCAAAACTGGACCATCAGCACACTATAAAGCTGCCCCACAACAGCGAGGCACAATGTGAGAACTACGGTTCCCCCCCCCCCCCCTGCACTGTTTGTGTAGGTTTCAATTGTGGCTGTGAAATGGTATCTCCCATGGAGAGATGCCTCCTACGATGTGCGCTTGCGCCCTGGTCACGTCACTCCAGCTGATTGCCAAATCAGCTGAAGTGTGGCTCCGACCTGCGCATGCGCAGACGCTATTCGATTTAGGGCACTTCTTGACAGAACGCTGGTCGTTTTTTTTTTTGTTTTTGTTTTTTGGGGATATAGAGCAAACAAAAAATGCAGAGGTGATCAAATACTACCAAAAGAAAGCTCTATTTGTGGGAGAAAAAAAAGGATTATTTGGGTACAGCGTCACACGCCCATACAATTGTCCGTTAAAGTAAGGCAGTGTGGTATCACAAAAAATGGCCTGGTCATGAAGGGGTGTAAACCTTCCGGAGGTCAAGTGGTTAAATAAAGTTTGTACAAAAACTAAACTACAGTCGGAATGGACAGCTGCTGGAGCGCTTTACCTCCTCTGGCGGCTGTCAATTCTAGTGTGAATTCACCCTAAAGATTTTACGTAAACAAATAAAAGCTGACCATTTTAAACACCCCTGTTAGTGATTAATGGTTTGTCTCAATACTCTAAAGCCTCATACACACGATCGGACTTTGTACAAACTCTTCTGTGGATTTTTGTACAAAGGGCGTCGGCTGTGATCTTGTATTGCATACACACAGCAGGACTTTTTCAGGCAACTTTCACCAAATCACGTGCTTTTTTTTTTTTTTTTTTGCTCTTTACTGCCACTTTTGGTCAACTTCTGTATTGTTGTCTGATCTTTTGCATTGGTTCTGAGCATGCGCGTTTGTGCTTTGTAGAAAAGTCCTATGGGTTTTCTGTACACATGGGACTTTTGTCGCCAGGAAGTTTGTCTGTTCGCACAGCCAACAAAAGTCAGATGAAAACCCGAAAAAGTTTGTCCGATGGAGCGTACACACGGTCGGATGTTGCTCCAAAACGGCTAATTTGCATGTTTGTTGCCAAAGTCAGATCGTGTGTACGGGCCTTTAACTTTCACTTTTGCTGAACAACTTGAGCTGGTAAAGGAAGCTGAAAAAAAAAAAAAAGACTTACTGGCCAGATCACCAGATGAAAACAAAGGGTAGAAAAAAAGCTAAAAACCTTAGGTGCCGCCATACAATACGTGTTTTGTGTTTGGGGTTTAGATACACTTTAAGGTGGATTTTGACAGTTCTGGCAAAGATTAAATTCAGTAATTTTTTCCAGCAAAATGACTACGCTCAGTTAAAGAGAACTCGTCCCCTGAAGTCTTCTGAGAGACTGGTACTTCTGTGGGTGTCGATCTTCTGAGTTTTCAGTTGTTCCTCTGCCAATCCCTACATCATTGTTGTGCCCTGTAGTGATGTAGGGCTCAGTAGCAGGAACAACTGAGACCCGCAGGTAAAACAGGAGAAAGTGAAACTAGGGTTGCCACCTGTCCAGGATTCACCCGGACAGTTCGGGTTTGGAATCATGTGTCCGGGTTTCAGGCTGCCTGAAACCCGGACACATTATTTAGACTGGGCTATGGCTTCCCAGCAGGGTTGCTGGCTGCAGTTGTTTAGCTGAGAGTGTCTGTTACACTCTCTTTCACACTGCCCAAAGCCAGCACTAACAATCCCCCCCCCCCCCTCAAACACACAGACGGGAGAGGAGAGAGGGCTCGATCTGCACCTCTTCACTCCACCCCTACCCCTCTGTGTCTGCTCACACTCCAATACCTGGCACTGTGCCTCAAAAGGAAAGTTGGGGCTGGAAATTTGAAGTCCAGCAGCCTCAGATACATCTGAATGAGAGGTGCTGACTGACAAGGGGTGAGGGAGCTCACCATCCATCCCTGTCTGTGACTGAAATCCCCCCCCCCTTCTCTCTCTTGCCCCTGAGTGAGTACACTAAGGTGAATCAGGGTTCTCAGAGCACCCCTTACAACAGAGTCCCCCTTTGCACCAGAGGCCACAGTGTTCCCCCTTACATCAGAGTCCTCTCTGTACATCAGAGTACTCAGCGTACCCCTTAAATCAGGGTTCCCAGAACATCCCTTATGTCAGAGTCCGCAGAGTTCTTCCTTACATCTGAGTCTGCAGAGTCTCCCCTTACAGTGAAAGAGAACTCTGCGAGTTCAGATGTAAAGGGGAACTCTGTGGACTCTGATGTAAAGGGGGAACTCTTGTTATTAACTTCATATGATTATTAATTTTACTTAATAGCACAATATAGGTATAGTTTATAGTATAAAAAAATTGCTGTGCGCCGCTAAAGTGTTCGGGTTTGACTTGAAGAAAAAGTGGCAACCCTAAGTGAAACTCGTAGGAAAGGATGAACGGAGGGGCTGCATGACTAGGGGGAGGAACAAGGGGTCCATTATCGGTCAGCTAGGTCAGTGTTGGGACAAGGAAGGGAGCTCTTACCTGATTAGTGGTCAAAGGAAGAGGGGGCTGAGTCCAGTGGAGGGAGGCGGGTGGACGGGGAGTTTGATGCAGCATTCCAGGGATTAGGAGGACAAGACGGCTTCCCACCCTCCTGCCCTGGGAATGGGGGTTAGTGCACTGTACAGGGAGGGGGGGGGGGGGGGGGGGTATAGATGGACAAGTAAGGTTTGTTGATTTTGTATTGTTGATGTGTCTCGTTAAAAAAAAATAAAAAAAAAATAAATTGCATAGCAAACGTGTTTTATTTGGGTATATTTGATTGAATGATATATGGTGTTCATTTGTCACAGCAGTTGACTGTTCAAGGGGTCTTTGAGTGGTCAGTGAGGAATTGCGTGGTTACAGGATTAGTGGGGCCCATCTAAGGTATGGTATTACACTTGGTTAGCGGTGGTTTTCCCAGGAGCTGGGTCCCCTGGGGGCAGGTAATCGGAGTGTGGGTGACGTCAGAGAGTCCTCGAGCCGGTCAGGGCACAGCTGAGGACATAGACCATTACAGTTAAAATTGTACCTTAACCACTTAAGGACCGCCTCACGCTGATGTACGTCGGCAGAATGGCACGGCTGGGGACAATCCCGTACCTGTACGTTGCTTTTTAAGTGCCCAGCCGGGCGGCGCGCTCCCGACCCGGTGTCTTGTCATATAATGTCCTCCATCCGATAGTGTCCGCTGCGTACTGCGCATGCACAGTACACAGCAACACAGATTCCGAAAATTGCCGAGGATGAACGGCGCCTGCGCCGTGAGTCCAGGTTGTAGCCCCACCATCCAAGTGGACATAGAGTAGGAATAAAAAAGAGCCGAGCGCAGCAAGGCCGAGCCTGAAGTGTGGCGAGCGAAGCTCGCCTGCGAGGGGCCCTCTAATATTCACAACCAAATGTCCGCTTGGATGCTGGGGCTAACACCTCCACTCACGGCGCAGGAGCCATTCAGCTTCGGAGATTTTCGGAACCTTCGTCTGCTCCGTACTGCGCATGCGCAGTACGGGGCGGACACTATTTGGTGGCCGGACACTATACGGCAGAACACCGGTCCTGTGCTCCGTGACCGTGGCCGTGGGACCAGCGGACCCTATCGCTGCTGGTGTCCCGCGATCGGGTCACTGAGCTGAAGAACGAGGAGAGGTCTTAGTAAACAAACCTCTCCCCGTGCTTTCCCGTGTGGCTGTCACCGTTCGTCTGTTCCCTTTTATAGGGAATGACGGTCAGTGACGTCACATGCCAGGCCACGCCCCCCTACATTAAAAAAACCAAAAAACACATAACGTCATACATAACTCCTACACTGCCCTCTAGTGGTTAACTCCTTCACTGCCAGTGTCATTTACACAGGTATCAGTGCATTTTAAATAGCACTGATTGCTGTATAAATGACAATGGTTCCAAAAATGTGTCAAATGTCCGATGTGTCCGCCATAATGTCGCAGTCACAATAAAAATTGCTGATCACCACCATTACTAGTAAAAAAAAAAAAAATTATAAAAATGCTATAAAACGATCCCCTATTTTGTAAGCGCTATAACTTTTGCGCAAACCAATCAATAATCGCTAATTGCGTATTTTTTTTTTTTTTTTACCAAAAATATGTAGAAGAATGCATATAGGCCTAAACTGAGGGAAAAAAATTTTTTTTTATATATTTTTTGGGGATATTTATTATAGCAAAAAGTAAAAAATATAGCATTTTTTTTCAAAATTGTTGCTCTATTTTTGTTTATAGCGCAAAAAATAACCGCAGAGGTGATCAAATACCACCAAAAGAAAGCTCTATTTGTGGGAAAAAAAGGACGGCAATTTTGTTTGGGAGCCACGTCGCACGACCGCGCAATTGTCAGTTAAAGCGACGCATTGCCGAATCGCAAAAAGGGGGCCTGGTCCTTTTGGCTGCAAATTGGTCCGGGGCTTAAGTGGTTAAAGACACCCAAAGACCTCTTGTTGTTACGGGTATTGTTTTACATGTTTTAAGTGACGTTATTTTATTCTTTGGTTAATAAAATTTGGCCATTTAAAACCCATGCCACGCAGTTTGTGTCTTTTAATGTAATGGTAAGGACCAAGGTTGATGAATCCTATAGTCATGACTCTGCAGGAAGTGTCGGTTTTCCATAAGACTTGAGGGGACAATATCCCTTTTAAGCAGTGCTTGGTGGCACAAGCAACAGCAGATACGGGTATTTACATTGTTCTTCATAGGAAGCGGCTTTGTTTGAACTCTGAAATTGGCAAGAGGGTGACTTTAACGGCAATAGGTTTTGACTAAAACGAAACTAGGAATGGAGGAGCGCGCTCTGCTCTGCTTCTTTATATGTGCAACACGTGTTCCATAACTGTACCATTAGCAGGAATTGCATTAGCAAACAAATTCTGTCCCTGAACAATGTGTAAGACTCAGTCTTCCATTGAAGAATAAAATGTAGCAGTGTGGACACAGTACTGCAGGACTTATTTAAATGTTAATGAGAGAGCCTTGGAGAGTGATGGGATTACTAATGAAAGAGTCCCGGGGAAACCAGATATTCTCTGTTCAACACTTTTATGGCGCAGTACAGAGAAGACTGCGGCAAATGATCATTCGCAATCTGCTTATCGAGCGTTGGAGCCCAAATGGGCCACTCTGTAACAGAGTTGATTGTTTTGCCTATAAAGTTAAAAAAAAAATAAAAAATATTGTAAATAATTGAAGAAAGTTGTCGCTACCTAGTTCATAGGGAAATGTGTTTATGTAAAAGGCAGCATGGGAGCTGTGTCGCTTTAGAACCTTAATAAAAATACTTTTCCATCTGGTTGTGTGAAATTAGAATGAATTTATGAGTTTGTTTGCTTAGGAGAGAAGATTTTGTGAAGATTCAAGAGTGTCAGAATGATACAATACTGAAATTTTGGTATTCCACAAAATATGGAGGAAGGCAAGCAAGAATTGCAGTAACAGATAATATCTTGGGATCTATCGCTAGAGACGGAGTTGTTGGAAGGTCGAGGGGCAAGAGGGAAACGGAGCAGGGAGGATGGGGGGGGGGAGAGAGAATATACTGTGCGTATGTCTAATACATGTGTATATGTATGCATATACACTATATTACCAAAAGTATTGGGATGTCTGCCATGAATTTTAATGGAATTCCAGTCTTAGTCCGTAGGGTTCAATATTGAGTTGACCCACCCTTTGAAGCTATAAGCCCTTGTACACACTTGGAGATTCCAACAGAATCGGTCGTAGCGGACCGTTTTGTTGGATATTCCGACTGTGTGTGGTCTCCATCGGACTGTTTCCATCGGAATAGCCGACGGACCAACTTTTCCAACTTGCCGGTAAAAATTTCCGACAAAATGCTCCTATCGGACATACTCCGATCACGTGTAGCCTACTCCGACGGACAAAGTGCCACGCATGCTCAGATCAAATTCCTAGACCAAAGCTATTGGCTACTAGCCTGAACGTAGTCCCGTTGTAACGAAATAACGTCATCACGTTCTGTACAATCGGATTTTCCGTCAACTTTGTCCGACCGTGTGTATACAACATCACTTCCGAACCTCTTCTGGAATTAATCCCAACGGATTTGGTTGTCGGAATCTCCGACCGTGTGTACAAGGGCTAACAGCTTCAGCTCTTCTAGGAAGGCCGTCCACAAGGTTTAGGAGTGTGTCTATGGGAATGTGTAAACGGTGTTCAAATCACACATGTGAGGTATCGTCGTGATCATCAGTGCAAGAGCAATAATTGTAGCACTAGAACTCCTCTGTAACTCTAACATAGTAACCATAAAAAAAGAAATTGAAAGCGTCGCCTATGGAGATTTTTAGGTACCGTAGTTTGTCGTCATTCTGCGAGTGCTTGCAATTATAAACCGTGACATGTTTGGTATCTATTTACTCGGCGTAACATCATCTTTTACATTATATAAAAAAATTGGGCTAACTTTACTGTTTCGTTTTGTTTTTTAAATGCATGAAAGTGTCCCTTTTTCCAAAAAGTTGTGTTTTAAAACACTGCTGCACAAATACCGTGTGACATAAAATATTGCAACAATCGCCGTTTTATTCTCTAGATTCTCTGCTAAAAAAATATATATAATGTTTGGGGGTTCTAAGTAATTTTCTAGCAAAAGATACTTGTAAACACCAAAATGTCAAAAATAGGCTTAGTCATGAAAGGTCCCTGGAAGTAATGGAACCAAAGCACAGTACGTGCCACCACATGACCTGTAGTATGTCATGACCATGGTAGGCCTTTTCCAGGAGAACACAGTTGTGTTCCAGGTTTCAGCCCCTGACTGAGAATCCTTGATCAACATAGGCCCTGACTATGAGAGCACAGGTGTGTTCTGACACAAGCCTAATTCTTGTTTAGCCAAGTCTGCAGCCCAATCATGGGGGTGTTTGTTGATGGCAGAGGTAAGATTTTGTCCTGTTCTGTGTGAGTACACTCTTATCTTCCATGGCCACTAATGCCGCGTACACACGACCGGACTTTTTGACAGCAAAGGTCAGACGGAATGAGTCCGCCGGACAATTCGATCTTGTGTGGGCTCCATTGGACCTTTTGCTTGCCAAAAATCCGGTGGACTTTAGAAATAGAACATGTTTTAAATTTTTCCACCGGAACTCCGCTGGACCGAGAAATCCCTTCGTCTGTATGCTAGTCCGACGAACAAAAACCAACGCTAGGGCAGCTATTGGCTACTGGCTATGAACTTCCTTATTCTAGTCCAGTCGTACGTCATCACGTTCGAATCCGTCGGACTTTGGTGTGATTGTGTGAGGCCAAGTCCGTTCATTCGGAAAATCCGTCGGAACTCCGCCGAAACTCAGTCTGAAAGACCGCCGGACCTAGTCCCTCGAAAAGTCCGGTCGTGTGTACGCGGCATTAGTATCTACATTGATGAAACTTTATTTACTTTTTTATCTGAAATCTTGGTAATGTGACTAGAGGTGTCGAACATCTTTTATCTAGCAATATTGGCATTGGATCAGTAAATTCTTGATATGTTCTCATATCATATCATATGTGTGACTTATGAAGCCTCTGACAAACAAAATGGCTGACCATAATTGTCTTCTCTTAGCCCTTGTAAACACGGTCGGAGATTCCGATGGCATGTGTCCGATCGGACCGTTTTGTCGGATATTCCGACTGTGTGTGGTCTCCATCAGACTGTTTCCATCTGAGTACCCGACGAACCAAGTTTTCCAACTTGTTTGTAAAATTTTCCAACAAAATGCTCCGATCGGACATACTCCGATCATGTGTAGAGAATTCCGATCGGACAAAGTGCCACGCATTCTCAGATCAAATTCCTACACCAAAACTATTGGCTACTAGCCTGAACGTAGTCCCGTCATAACGAAATAATGTCATCACGTCGGATTTTCCAACAACTTTGTCCGACCGTGTGTATGCAACAGTTTCGGGCAAAATCCGTCAGGAAAAACGACTGACAAAATCTGACGGATTTGGTTGTCGGAATCTCCGACCGTGTGTACAAGGGCTTAGCCTTGAGCTCCATAGCAACAGTTCCATATGTACGTCTCTCTGCCACTCTGTGACATCAGTTAAAAAAAAATTACAAGCCCAAGTATATTTTCCAAGACTGTACGCATGTATAATTTCATAGATGAGTGAGCCTGTCTCTTACATTGTGTCCCAGAGGAACCACGTCACTTATTTTTAGCATCTCTGGCTTTACGGACTATAATGGACTGTCACTCACTGATGTCGGATATTTACTTTAAAGTCGGTTTTTGGTCACAAGACTTTAAACTTGCTTATTTCTTGGACTGACGGTGACAAATGTGGACAGATGACAGGAAATCAAAAGTATAACTTTAGAATCCATGGCCCAGCTGGACTTAAAAATTGATAAAAATCGAGACTAAAGTTTTTTAGTAGTTGTGCTTTTTGTGACCTACAGTCTGTAAATCGAAGTCTGTTTTGGGCCATCCTGATTATTTGGCACCTATAGGGGAAGATTTTTAATAATTTACATTATTTAATTGAAACATGGGTGTGGCATGGCACAATGATTTGTACATTTAAAAAAAAAATACAGGAATTTTAGGTCTTGAAATGTGTGTTCTGCATCTGTCCACAATATATTGTTAATTGTAATCTTCCACATGGGTACTACTACAGCACAGTTTCCAGACCAAAATTTACCAACTGCCTATGGTCTGACATTCTGAAAGTTCACTGATAAATTCCTTAATGGCTGTAGTTCTCCTTTAACCACTTGCTTACTTGGCACTTAAACCCCCCCCCCCCCCCCCCCCTCCTATCCTGACCAATTTTAAGCTTTCAGCACTGATGTACTTTGAATGACAATTGCACGGTCATACAACACTGAACCCAAAAAAATTTTTTATCATTGTTTTCCCACAAATAGAGCTTTCTTTTGGTGGTATTTGATCATAACTGCGATTTTATTTTATTTATTTTATGGAAAAAGACCGAATTTAAAAAAAAAAATTATACAATTTTAAAACAGGTAATTTTTGTCCGTCATTGCTTTACGCTGATGGGCGCCGGTAGGTGGCAGTGATGAGCACTGATGGGTGGCAGTGATGGGCACTGTTCGGTTACACTGATAGGCAGCACTTCTGGTTAGCACTGATTGGCACCACTGGTGGTCATTGATAGGTGGCACTTGTGGGCACTGCCAGGTGGCATAAATGAGGCATAATTGCCTCTTCCTCTTCAGGAATGATGTCCCTTTTAGATGGACCAGTGATCGGCTTTTTTTTTTCCTCCACCAATGTCAGCGCAAAGAGAAAAAAAAACGATCACCGAGCTTTTGTTTTGATCATGTGATCAGCTGTCATCTGCTGACAGCTGATCACATGATAAGGGGCTGGGACCAGCCCCTTACTCGGATCGGTGATCACCTGAGTCTCATTGACTTGGTGATCACAGGGAGTGTGCACAGGGGAGGCCGGGAAATTCAGCTCCGCGCTGTGCCCGTCATTTCGGCTATAGCGTGGATGTCAAGAGGTTAATGCATAACTCCACTTTTTTGAGGGAAAAAAAACAATCCCCTCTGGGTGATCTATGTACATTGCAAGGATTATAACAACCTTTGCAGATTTCTACCTTTTTGTTGTTCTGAAGAAATCCCTGTATGTTTATCTGTGCTCAGTGGGTCTAATGCAGTGTTTCTCAAATCCAGTCCTCAGGCCCCCCCAACAGGTCATGTTTTCAGGTTTTCCATTATTTTTCACAGGTGATTTGATCAGTTTCACTGCCTTAGCAATTACCACAGCCGTTTCATCTGAGGGAAATCCTGAAAACATGACCTGTTGGGGGGGCCTGAGGACTGGATTTGAGAAACACTGGTCTAATGGGAGTGGTTTCATAATTATCTATCAGCAGTGCACCTGCACAGCACTAATGAGGAAATCTGCTGGGCCTGCATCCCTTTAGACATGTTCCTACAGGGAGTACATTTTTGTTGCAGGGGATGCCTGAAATCTGACTTGTATCTTAATTGGTGAGCCAATCACGCAAGCAGGAAATTGTTTTGGGGGGGGGGGGGGGTCAGTGCACACTGTGTACTGAACAACTACAGGTAGCCATATTGCACTGCATTTACAGAAAATTACAGCTGCTGAAAATTGAAAAAGGCAAGGTAATTTTTAATAACAATCAAATACAATATGACTTGTGTCGCAATTGTTTACACCATATTATTTTTTCTTTAAGATTGTGGTTCCCCCCCCCCCCCCACGAAAGTGAAGTAAAAGGGAAGGTACGGCAGGGCTGCGTTAGTTTGTTGTGCCACATCCAAAAACAATATATACTAGAAGAAGAATCCCCTGGGGGTGGAATTTTAAGGCACGTACAGCAATGTTTATAGAATGGTACAAAAAAATATTTTATTTCATAAAACACACAAAAGAAATATAACATCTAAAATACATATCTAAGGGTATACATATACAACCGGTATTTATAATGTTATACAGCACTTGATTTTGCCCTATAGTCCAAGTAGAGAAAATCGCCCTACGCGTTTCGGAGCGTTAACAAAGCATGTCCTTCTTCAGTGAGGTAAATATCGCATTTGTATGGAATCTAATAAATAACCGGGGACACGGTGTAAGAATTAAAATATTATTAGCCAGGCAGGAATACAGGTATAAATACGGTGAATGGTTACCAGAAACAAGAACTTTACAAATACTTACAATACTAGTAAGGAAGATGATATTGTCCCAAAGGTATTGTTTAATAAAAACAAGTAATTACAGATGACCACACATGTAAGAATGGCTCCGCCAGTGTTCAAGGTACATCCCAAGACCTGTCTGCATGGAGGCAGATGGTGTAAATGTCGTACCACTTTGGTACCAACCAAAAAAGGTTATATGGACCAGTGAGTCTGAATGGACTAAAGCTCTAGTAGTGCTCCACCCAAAAATGCTCCTAAGGGGGAAAAGAAAAAGAAAAAAATATATATTGTTCAGCGAGACCCACCGAGAAGATGGATGCGCCGGAGTACAGGGGACAGCGGGGACTTTGCTGGCTCCTGTGTCAGGTAAGTGACACATAATGGACTACTATGCGATGCACAATAGTCCATTTATGCTTTACCTTTGCAGGGAATGAAAGAGAGGAAGTAAACTCATCAGGGTTTACATCCTCTTTAAAGTCTTATCTAAAATTATTCTGATTTCTGGGTACAGAAGGATGACGGCTCTTAAAAGTCTTCGCTATACAGGTGCTACACTATGACTAATATAGTGTATCCCCCACAGCAGCCTGCAGCAAAGGACCACTGCTCACTATTTCTGCAAGCAGTGATCCCACAGCAGAGTTCCGACATGCCTTCTGCTGAGTCAGACCACTATCTCTGCAATCAGCAGGGATTGTAAATTCAGACCTATTAGATTCAATCAAAGAACATGTCAAACTGCTGCAGCAAGACCACAAAATTGTAATTTTGCTGTAGCCTGAAATCATAGTCCTGGATTGGGCTTTACCTGCCTTTCTTTTAGGTCTGATTAGAAGTCTGTGTAGCGGATGACATTTTGGACAAAATGTCATATGAATGTAAATTTAGTTTTTGCCTCATAACAGTAGTGGGGTTCTGAGGGTTAATTACGTAGGTTGGCCTTGACATCAGTCTGGCCCGGGCTGGGTTGGAAGTTCTGCCTGGTCATGTAAGCAGTGAGGTGCACATGGCAGGCCAGAACCAGGCTTGGTTGGGCGTTTGGTTCCGTGAAGGTTGCTACTCAAATCGGTGGGAGTGCCGGGCCCCGCTGAGGAGTCTGGGAAGGGGTACTTAAGACGTGTGGGTCACGTGTTTAGGGGAAAGGAGTTCGTGAGGCCTGTGTGGTCTGTTCTGGTTCCAGGACCGGGGTAGCCCCGTGAGGGTCCCAGTCACGGGATGTTTGACATCCCGCAACATGTTCTTGTTAGAGGCCCCTAATAGACCCGCCTGTTCTGGGGTAGGGATCCGTCTGTTAGCGAGTCTTGGACCCTGCTGGTCCGAGGCGCAGTAACTGAGGGAGGATTCAAGGTGTCCGGGTGCGAGTGGCTACTCTCCGGGTGGAATTAGAGATTTTGCTAGACTTGCAGTTCAAGGTGCCTGAGATCTTCACCCGTGCCCTCTGTTCCCATGAGAGACTGTGTTATTGGATGCTACCACTGCAAAATAAAACCTTTCAAAAGGACTTTATTTGAGTCAGCGTTCAAGTCATTGGGTATCAACCCTGGGAACCCCTAGACGTGGGCATGGCCACCTGTAGCCTTCACCTGGGGCATGTGACAAGGTGACAATATAACTGTCACAATTGGAAAATAGTTGTTGCCCCATAACGGGTACCGGAGCATAGACCTTCATGGCAGGATTCTTTTAGCTGCAGATTAACACAAATTAAAAACACTTTATTACAGTTACTTGTATAGCACCATCAATTTACACAGCACAATACATATACAGTATATTACCAAAAGTATTGGGACTGCCTTTGCACACACATGGACTTTAATGGCATCCCAGTCTTTGACCGTACAGTTCAATATTGAGTTGGCCTACCCTTTGCAGCTATAAAAGCTTTAACTCTTTTTTTCTGGGAAGGCCATCCACAAGATTTTAGGAGTGTGTCTATGGGAATGTTTGACCATTCCTCCCAAAGCACATTTGTGAGGTCAGGCAGTGATATTGGACGAGAAGGCCTAGCTTGTTGTTTCCGCTCCAATTCATCCCAAAGGCATTCTATCAGGTTGAGGTCAGCACTCTGTGCAGACCAGTCAAGTTCCTCCACCCGAAACTGGCTCCTACATTTATGGACCTTGCTTTGTGCACTGGTCCAAATCATTTGGTGGAGGGGGTATTATGGTGGGGGGTTGTTTTTCAGGGGTTGGGCTTGGCCCCTTGGTTCCAATGAAGGGAACTCTTAAGGCATCAGCATACCAAGACATTTTGGACAATTTCATGCTCCCAACTTTGTGGGAACAGTTTGTTTGTGGATGGCCCCTTCCTGTTCCAACATGACTGCATACCAGTACACAAAGCAAGGTCCATAAAGGCACGGATGAGTGAGTTTGGGCTGGAGGAACTTGACTGGCTTGCAGAGTACTGCCTTCAACCCGATGAAACACCTGAATTAGAGCCGACTGTGAGCCAGACCTGTTCTAACCCCAAATGGTGGGTCAACTCAATATTGAACCCTACGAACTAATACTGGGATGCCATTAAAGTTCATGTGCGCGTAAAGGCAGTTGTCCCAGTACTTTTGGTAATATAGTGTATACATGTGATCGGTCCTTGCCCTTAAGGAGTTTCCAATCTAAGGTCCCTAACTCACATTAATATGCTAAGCCTATTTAGACAGGAGCCTAATAAACTATCAGCATATCTTTGGAGTGTGGGACAAAACCAGAGTACCCAGAGGAAACCCACACAGGCACAGAGAGAACATTTAAACTCCAGGCAGGTAGTTCCATGGTTGGGATTTAAACCAACGACCCTAGTGCTGCCTTGTGGAAATGCTAACCCCTTAGCCACTGTGCCGCCCTTTTGGAATTTTTAGTTTAGCAAATTATAATTTTTTTTTTAAATAGCTGGATGCATTTCTAAATACAGTTTAGTATAATGATGTTAACACTTGTAGGTAATAGTACAAGAGATTACATGGTTACATAATTAGTCTGGCTTAAAAAAAGACACAAGTACATCCAGCTCAACCCACAGGGAATATCTTTCCCATCCCCCTTTCCTACCTCACTGGAGCAAGTTGGACCAGGTGCATGCATTATAGGGGTCTCTTTTATTTTATTTTTTTAAATTTTTTTTGCCTTCCTCTGGATCATTTTGTGAGTATATAGTTCTGTTTTATATATTTTTTTTTTTTCTATTGGTGGAAATAGACTTAGGCCGCGTACACACGGGCGGACTGTCTGACGGACTTGGTCCGCTGAAACGTGTTTCAGCGGACAGTCCGCTCGTGTGTGGGCTTCAGTGGACTTTTTCATCGGACAGTCTGGCGGACTAAGTCTTTCGGAATTTCCGTAATATTGTGCGTCCAACTTTGGTTTCAGCGGACAGTCCGCTCGTGAGTAGGCAAGTTGGACGGACTAAGTATGGTGCATGCTCAGAAAGGATTTACACGGCCGAAGGTTGCATTGCAGTGTATTGGACGTCGTATTTCTAGTCCCGTCGTATGTGCTGTACACGTCATCGCGCAAGCTTTCAACGGACTGTCTGTTCATCGTGTGTGGTCAAGTCCGTTCATTCAAAAGTAGGACGGACTGTCTGTCGGATTGTCTGACGGACTTAGTTGGCCAGACAGTCCGCCCGTGTGTACGTGGCCTTAGTGTCCTTTTTCAGCCTGATTAGCTGTGTAACTATATATGTTTTTGTTACTGAATTGTTGTGCCTGCAGTTACCTAATAAAAATGTGACAACTTGTTACTACTAGTTGTATGTGTCCAATTTGAATACATCACATAGGGATGAACTAGTCATCATGCTCCAAATGAATGTGGAGTATGCTGCTTCATAGTGACAGATATGGGTTGTGTAAACACAAGTCACACTCATAGTAATTTAGATTGTTTGCAGTTCGCTTCCATCTAACTCCTAACACATGTTACCCAGATTGGTTTCCTCAAGGGAAGCAGAGAGATATAATAGACTTTCCTTCTATAGCATTGTGTGACTGATCTCATCTCCAGCTCCCTATAATATCAGCAGACATCTATATGTAATACTATGATGTCACTTTCTAAAATGAATTCTCTGTGGGTTGCATGGCTAACTAACTAATGCTGGGAGTCGAATAGGTGTCCCGGTGTTGTAGATATTACAAGAAAAAAAATAACAACTCTTACTATAAGGGCCGGTTCACACTGCAGGCGAGGCGAGGCGACTCCGACTTGCCTCGCCGCGACCTGCCGCGACCTCAGCGGCAATTTGCAGATGACTTCTGTATAGAAGTCAATGCAAGTCGCCCCGAGGTCACCCAAAAGTAGTACAGGAACCTTTTTTCTGAGTCGGAGCGACTCGAGTCGCTCCTCTCAGAACGGTTCCATTGTACAGAACGGGGGCGACTTGCGAGAGCGAGGCGAGTCGCGTCGCCTCGCATCGCCCGCTGTGTGAACCGGCTCTAAGGCCTCATATACACTACAACGTAGGCATATCGGCACACATTTGCATTCATTGACCCGGGTTGCATTAAGGCAGCACGTTCTTTTTTGGAAGGGCTTGCTACGCGCTTCAACGCACAGTAAAATTACAATGTATGGCAGGCACAATTTAGTATGGATTTCTATGTATTGTGGTGTGCTGTATATGTGTGTGCTGTGCCACGTTTAAGAATAAATTACAATGTATCGCAATGGACCTACAGTATACTGTATACCATGTTTCTGCACATAGTTGCATAGTAGATGAGGTTGAAAAAAGACAAAAGTCCATCAAGTCCAACCTATATGTGTGTGTGATTATATGTCAGTATTACATTGTATATCCTGTATGTTGCAGCCATTCAGGTGCTTATCTAATAGTTTCTTGAAACCATCGATGCCCCCAGCTGAGACCACCGCCTGTGGAAGGAAATTCTACATCCTTCCCGCTCTTACAGTAAAGAACCCTCTACGCAGTTTAAGGTTAAACCTCTTTTCTTCTAATCTTAATGAGTGGTCACGAGTCTTGTTAAACTCCCTTTTGCGAAAAAGTTTTCTCCCTATTGGGGGTCACCAGTATGGTATTTGTATATTGAAATCATATTCCCTCTCAAGCGTCTCTTCTCCAGAGAGAATAAGTTCAGTGCTCGCAACCTTTCCTCATAACTAAATATCCTCCAGACCCTTTATTAGATTTGTTGCCCTTCTTTTGTAGTCGCTCCATTTCCAGCACATCCTTCTTGAGGACTGGTGCCCAGGACTGGACAGTATACTCCAGGTGCAGCCGGACCAGAGTCTTGTAGAGCGGGAGAATTATCGTTTTTATCTCTGGAGTTGATCCTCTTTTTAATGCCAATATTCTGTTTTCTTTGTTAGGCTCAGCAATGCCAAGCTGCTGCTATCATCTACTAGGACCCCCAGGTCCTTTTCCATTCTAGATCCCCCCCCCCCCAGAGGTTCTCCCCCCCAGTGTATAGATTGCATTCATATTTTTGCCATCTAAATGCATTATTTTAAATTTTTCTACATTAAACCTCATTTGCCACCCCATTAATTTGTGCAGATCTTTTTGCAAGGTTTCCACGTTCTACAGAGAATTTATTGCCCTGCTTAGCTTAGTATTGTCTGCAAATACAGAGCTTGAACATAGTGGGGATATGCATTAAAGCTGACGTTTCGATATGGCAATTTTTTCATTGTTCCAGCTTGGAATCATGTAAATATGTATGGGCCATACCTGTGGGATCCCTGTGAAAGCTTAAAATCATGGCAGTAAACAATGCTACTCCAGTGATCATTTCCTCTAGCTTTCGGGTCCCATGCCAAGTAACTGCCTGCTGCTTACTGAACACAGGAGGTTGCACGCTTGGTGCGAGTGCTATTTAGGGATCACTTTTTTCAATGAATGCAAAGAGTTTTTTGATTGGACAAGGTGGAGATTGCAACATGACCATCCTGTTTCCACCTCGTCCAATCAGAGAAGGCTTTGAGAAATGCAAAACGCTCTCTAAATGTCGCCCATGCAGGGATTTCCAGCCTCCTGGAGGATCCCACAGGTATGGCACTTACATACTTACATTGGTCAGTAGTTGCAATGTAACTATGTAAAAATTGCCATACCTAAACTTCAGCTTTAACCACTTTAGCCCCGGAAGGATTTGCCCCCTTCCTGACCAGGCCATTTTTTGTGATACTGCACTGTCGATTTAACTGACAATTGCGCGTGATGTTGTACCCAAATAAAAATTGGTGTTTTTTTCCCTACAAATAGAGCTTTCTTTTGATGGTATTTGATTGCCTCTGTGTTTTTATTTTTTGCGCTATAAACAGAAAAAGCGACAATTTTGAAAAAATGTACTTTTTGCTATAATATCCCTCCAAAAAAATGTAAAAAAAAAATGAATTTCTTCATCAATTTAGGCCAATGTGTATTCTTCTACATATTTTTGGTAAAAAAATAGTAATAAGCGTATATTGGTTTGCGCAAAAGTTATAGCATCTACAAAATAGGGGATAGATTTATGTAATTTTTATTATTATTATTATTATTATTATTATTATTATTTTTTTTTTTTTTTTTTTTACTAGTAATACAGCAATCTGTGATACATATCGGGACTGCGACATTGCAGCGGACAGATCGGACACTTTTGACACTTTTTGGGACCATTGACATTTATACAGCGATCAGAGCTAATAGCCACTCATTACTGTATAAATGTCACTGGCAGGGGAGGGGCTAACACTAGGGGGCGATCAAGGGGTTAACTGTGTTCCCTAGGTGTGTTCCTTACCATGGGAGAATAAGACTGACTGGGGGAGGAAACATATCATTGTTCCTACTTAGTAGGAACACATAATCTGTCTCTACTCCCCTGACAGAACCGGGATTTGTATGTTTACACACACAGATCCCTGTTCTCGTTCTGTTAGGAGCGATTGCGGGTGCCTGGCAGACATTGCAAGTTACCACAACACCATTATCCCATAGTTTTTAAAATCAAAGATACAACTATGTTGGTGTCCCTTGTTAATTTTACATTGTATTTTTTAAAATGTAACTGCCTACTCCCAAATTGTCATTTGAAGTAAAACATATAGCCAAGTATTTTTCTCAACAATTTTTTTATTATGCATTTGTTAGGTGTGACCTCAACAAGTCACCTATTTGTCAGGTTATGTTACCGTTTCCCAATTGTTAGTTAGAGTTCTTATCCAAGCAAAGAGACACGGAGATATTATTCAGTATTTCTGCTCAGAAGTCCGTCGTTAACTCTGACTGTCTCTGACTGACTGTGGCTCTGAGGCTTCTTTATTACATCTTTTATAGACAGAAAAGGGCAAACATCAGCAAATGTAAAAAAAACAACATTTTCAAAGAAAAGACAATTCTCCGGGTGTTATCAGCTGATAAGACAATCTTCTGGGCGTAGACTGCTTTTTAGGGCTGATGCGGCCTCTTCTTGATGAGTACGTGACAATAGATGACGAATCCTTATTTTACAGAGAAGGATAGAAAAATACAAGTATTTAGTAAGACATAAGGTCAACCATTTTGTTTAGACACCCCTTAATCCTTACATTTCCCCCTTTGACATCACCCCTCCCTCTTGCCCTGGGTCCACCTGAACAAGTTCTAGTCGGCCTATATCCAGAGTACTCTCCCTGACCGCGAGTTGTCAGAGGGGTATACACCCATCCCCCTGGACAGTACCAACATCTAAAATTCAGGAAGAGTGGCTTTTCTGACAGATGGGTGATGTCAAGAAACTAAATCTACCTATCTTCACAAAAGTTCCATCTTTTCCGCATCATTTACCTTGGCTTTCTTGCAAAAGCACATAAACAACTTAAAGCATGCATAAAAGAAAAATACGAATAAGAGCACCACTATAATCGTCATTGCTGCCTTCTTAACCCAAGAGAATAACCCTGAGAAACTAAAAGTTCCACCAAACGGATCCCAGTCGCGACCAATATTTCGGGCCTTCTCTTGTAAATTCATTACTTCCGTACGGTGTTGTGCAATGATGTCATAATAATCAGGTACCTCAATACTGGTATTATGTATCCAAGTACAGCACTCATAGTCCTCAGTAGTTTCACAGAGTCCTGTCAGTGCTGCACTCATACTTTCAATTGCTAATTCATGTAATTCTAATTGTTGTCTGATGGCTCTGGTCTCCAGATTTAACTTAGTAATGTCATCAGAGTTTTTCTCCAAAACATCATTAATAATTCCTGTATAGTTATTTAGTCTTTTCATTAAGTCTATACCCCATCCTGTCCAGGACGGGAACCAAGCCCATGCCATGTCCTTCTTCAGGAATATTTCTCTTTTACTACGATACCTGAGGGGATATCTAGGATGCATGCTAGCTTCTAATAGGTGATCACCTCGTTCATCACCTACTACTCCCATTACTGGTACTAAACTTGCGAGGTAGCACCATCCCTGAGCTCTTCTAGGTATCCAAGTATAACATTTATCCTCACAACAGATGTATATATTATTTCCCAGTGCTACTGATCTTGAACTGATATCATTTCTATAACGAGAGGTGTATCCATAGAGGGATAAGTTGGATACTAACCACCTAACATTATTATCCACAATGTTAGTGAGGAAGTCAGATAATGTCTGGTGTGTGCTGGAATTACTGGGGTAGAAGCTTCCATTTAATACGACAATGGACAAATTAAACTTGCTGTCTTGGCATTCTCCATTTCCTCCCGTTGTGTTCCCTAAGTTGAAACACCAATCAGGGGAAAAGGCGAGGCCATTTGACTTAAACATTACTGTCTCATTGGTATTTGTTCTAATTATGTTAATGCTACTGTTAGCAAGATCAGTATAGTTTATAGGAACTGCCATCAGTGGTATACTTGCTGTGCTGGGGTGTAATTTGCTACAAATCCAACATTTCTCATATCCTGACTTCTGGGCATAAGCATATTTAAACTTCAGTAATAACATTTTTTTAGAAAATCCTTCATCCTTGTATATTTTATTCTGTGAGGTAACCAAACTATTAGCCAGAATTACTGAAACAATAAAAAGATACATGTTGTCATTTGCCAACTGGCTCCTTTTTACAATGAGAAGCGTGGATCCAGGTAGGTTTCCCTTCCAATTTCACTGAGGTTGCTGTAATCAATAGCACCTGGAAAGGACCTTCAAACCTTGGTTCCAGTGTCTTTCTGGTATGTTTCTTTACATACACATAGTCTCCTGGTTGTAGATCGTGTGTACCTGTGACAGAATTAGGGTCTGGAAGAGAAGAATACACACTCTTGTGGATTTTAGTCAGACGCTGTTGCAACTGTATTACATACGTAGTTAAACTATCACATTGTAATTGCATACTTTGAGGAAAATATAAACCTAATCTAGGTGCACTTCCAAACAGTATTTCATATGGGGATAACCCTGTTTTTCCTGTTGGGGTGTACCTAATAGAGAACAAAGCTAAAGCTAGGCACTCAGGCCATGGTTTATTTAACTCTTGCATAGCTTTTTGTATTTTCAGCTTGATTGTACCATTTACTCTTTCTACTGATCCTGAACTCTGTGGGTGGTAAGGAGTATGAAAACTTTGTTGAACCCCTAACATTGCCATCACATTTTGCATTATTTCTCCCGTGAAATGTGTCCCCCTATCTGATTCTATTGTTTCTGGGAGACCAAACCTAGGTATCAGCTCAGTAATCAGTTTCTTGGCGGTGGCTTTTGCCGTAGCTGATTTCACAGGATAACTTTCGGCCAGCCTGAAAAATAGGCAGATGCACACGAGAACAAATTCAAAGGGGCCGCTCTTAGGCATTTGTATGTAGTCAATCTGCAGTCTCTGAAAGGGATATTGGGCCCGGACCTGATGTTTACGTGGGGTTTTCACTCTCTGTCCTGGGTTATTAATCAGACAGATTTGGCATGCAGCACAGTAGTTCCTTGCAGTACTACTGAATCCAGGGGCTAGCCATCCTTGGCTTACAATCCTATACATAGAATTGGAGCTGACATGAGTGGGTAAGTGGACAGCCGCTGCCATTGCTGGGTATAGAGAAGCGGGTAGACATATTTTGTCTCCTTCTCTCCATACATTGTCAAGGCCTGGTGCAGCTCCCTCCTTAACCCAACGGTCCTTCTCAATAGCCCCTGCTTGTTCCTGTAGTTCCATTAGCTGCTGCCATGTGGTTTCGGGCATACTCACCTGTACCGTGGCTAAGGTCTCAGGGCTTACTTCCCCTAGAGCTGCCTTCTTTGCAGTTAAATCTGCAAATGCGTTTCCTTTTGCCTCAGTTGTTTTTGCGCTCGTGTGTGCCGCTATCTTCATGATGGCTACTCTTATAACCTTTTGAAGATTGTTCAGGACTCTTTTGATTCCTTCACCATGTTTAACAGGTGTGCCTGCTGCTGTAAGGTAACCTCTAGCTTTCCATATGTGGCCATAATCATGTGCAACACCGTAGGCGTATGCAGAATCAGTGTAAATGTTCCCTTCTTGTCCCTCTAAGTGTTCTAGGGCTTTCTCTAGAGCGGTTAGTTCCGCTTCTTGTGCAGACATGTGTGCTGGTAGTGACTTTGCCTCAATTACCTGTGTGTCCGTTACCACAGCATAACCTGTGTGATATTTACCTTTGTCATCGGCAAATCTACTACCATCTATGTACAGTGTGTGTTCTGCATTTGCAATGGGTATGTCTGTGACATGTGGGAACCCCGTGGTTTCTTGTTCCATAAGTTGGAAACAATCGTGTTCATCAGATGTTATGTCTTGAAACGAAAGTGTGTCAGAATCCTGAGTATCTTGTGCTGTGTCTACACCATTATCATCATTACTCCCCCCTGTCAAATCTGTCTGTAATGGTAAAAGCTGTGCTAAGTTAAAAGAAGTGCATCGCTGAAAGGTAACATTGGGGGGTAGGAGCAAAGCGCATTGTAGACGCAGCTGTCTTGCCATTGATATGTGTTTTGGTTGGACCTGTGATAAGATGGCGTGTATGTCATGTGTGGTATGTACCACTACAGGATTGTCTAAGACAATTTCTGAGGATTTGTCAATGATAATTGACACTGCTGCAACTGCTCGTACACAGGACGGTGATCCTCTAGAGACAGGATCGAGAGCCGCCGAGAAGTATGCTACAGGCCTTTGTTTGATGTGTTGTTGTGTCAACACCCCTGTTGCGTGTCCCGTGATTTCAGCAATGTACAAATGAAATGTTTTGGTATAGTCAGGGATCCCGATCGCAGGTGCCGAAATTAGTAACCTTTTTAAGGTGCTAAAAGATTCATGACCTGCTTCTGTGAGTACATAGGGTACTATTTTCAAGCAATCATATAATGGCTGCATCAGAGAACTGGCATGTGGTATCCATTGTCTACAATATGATACCATTCCCAGAAACATACGAAGTTGCTTAAAGTTGCGTGGGATATTCATTTGTTCTATGGCCTGGACTCGGTCTTCAGTGAGGTGTCGAGTACCCTGGGATATACAGTGGCCCAAAAAGACAACCTTTTTCTGACATACCTGTAACTTAGTTCTATTCACCTTGCACCCTTTTTCAGCCAGGAATTGTAACAATGATAGAGTGGCTTTTAAACAAGTATCGTTATCCGGACAACATAACAATAGGTCATCTACATATTGCAACAATACACAAGTGTCAGGTGGTTGCCATTCTCCTAACACTGTCTGCAGGGCTTGTGAGTATAGAGTTGGCGAATGCGCCATTCCTTGAGGTAGGCGTGTCCAGGTTAGCTGACGGTTTCGAAGGCGGAACGCGAACCATGGTTGACATTCCTCCGCCAGGGGTACAGAAAAGAAAGCATTTGCCAAGTCTACAACTGTAAATGAGGAGCTATCTGATGGTATTTCTGACAGTAAGGTATGCGGGTTCGGTACTAATGGCGTTATTGGGGCCAATATTTTGTTTATTGCCCTTAAGTCCTGTACCATCCTATACCTTATTGGGCCATCCCCCAATGTCTTTTTCTTAACTGGATACAATGGGGTATTGGCTGGTGATTGTATTTCTTTTAATGCTCCACTTTTAAGTAGAGCCTCCACTTGTAGTTCTATAGCTGCTTCCTGGGGCACACTGAGTGGGTACTGTTTCTGCTGAGGGAGAACTGCTCCTGGAATCAGCTGTAGAGTAACCGGGGGTATGGGCAGAAGCCCAACGTCTGCTGGATGTGTTTCCCATAACCCTTCCGGAAGGCTAGACAGAATTTGGTCTATTTCCGGTGAGGGCGTATTGGACGGTTCTGGTTCTTCTTCCAAGCATTGTATTTTACTACAGATTTCTATACCCTCTGGGTCATCTCCTATTGCTAGGGTGACCATGCCATCTGGGTGATAAGTAATGTTCGCTCCTATTTTCTGAAGAATGTCTGCTCCTAATAAATTAGTGGGAGCTCCTCTGGAAATCAAAAAGCGTGACAAAAACATGTGATTTCCTATCTTTACTTTTAAAGGTTTAGTCAGTGGGGCATCAGTCAGGAGTCCGTCATAACCACTTATGGGTATGGTGTCACGGGACGTCATGTGTGGAGGGACTACTGAATCAGACAACAGACTGCGTGACGCTCCTGTGTCAACCAAACAAGGAATATGTTTACCTTCCACCTTCATCAACATGTGGAGCATTTTGTTCTCTGATTCAGCTAGGACTGGGGCAAGTCATGCGGTCGGATCGTCCCTATCATTGGTACGCCTCTGTCTGTAGTCCCTCGTGTCTCTGTCCGTGTTTCCTTCCTGTTCGTCTTTTATCCTTTTCCTACAGTCTCTTTTTATATGTCCCACCTTGTTGCAGTAATAACAGGTAAGAGGTTTACGGGAGGAATTCCCTCCTTCATTGACCCGGGCAACAGTGTTAACTCCCGGTGTCCTTCTGGGTTTAGTTTCTGCTAAATCAGCCTCTATGCCTTGTGCTTTCTGCAACAATGTTCCTCTGTCCCGTATGGCTCTCCATTCGGGAGTACATGCCTTCAGTTTGTCACCTATTTGGGGTACTAGTCCTTCCATAAACTGTCGATTGAAAGCCCTAATGGTGACGGGTAAGGCTAAATCTAGACCTTCGTCAGCCATCATGCTTTCCATGTTGAGGTAAAATTCTGTAACAGTCTGACCTGGGGCCTGTTTTATGGGCGCTGTCGAACCCCTTTCCTGCTGTTTCCCTTGGCAAAATTCTCGTAACTGAGCTATAAACAGGGGTCTAGAGTCTATATGACGGGGATGTACTCCTGGTGGGTCCGTGGTAGGATCCCCTTGTGGTCTATGTGGAGCAATTTCATTCATAAATTGATTAAACATCGTTAGTGTCATTTTATGTCTACATATATCTTCCCCATCTTGCCAAGTTGCTTCATGTGTGTCTAGTAATTGTGTCACGAATCTACAGAATGCGGCAGGTTTTGCTACGGGATCAGGAGCATTCTGTATTAATGCCATAAGAGTGTCAGCCGACCAAGGTGTCCATGTCCTCAGAACGACTTGTCGAGTCACTGTAGGTGGCTGTCCTGCTTGACCCGCATTTGGATTATTTACTTGTATTACCCTAGTCCGACTATGGACTGGAGCTACGGGCTCTGGTCTTTGAGCGCCGCAATGTACACATTCCTGTGCCCAGTCTGTATTCTGGGTACCGCATACTCGGCATACCCATCCTCTTCCTCTTAAGGAAGGATAAAGTTTTGGTCTTTCGCTACCTGGTGTGGTAGTGTTATAAGGAGGTGGAGTACCTCCCGTATTTACCCTATGGCCGGGAGCAGAAGGAAGACTTTTGTGTCGGACCTTCATATCCCATCCACCCTTTTCCTGACAATACTCCCATCCCTCCTCTTTAGCCCTGTTGGAAACCTTAATTAAACATTGTATTTGTGATACCCATCTGTTCTGCAATATCTCTCCCTGTCTGTCTTTCTTTATTTCTTCCCAACCTTCTACACTTAATCCATTTTCTCCATCCATCCCCAATTTCTTGAGAATCCTATTTGTGCCCTGTGCCTTATCCTTCCCATACAACATTGTAATTATGTCTTTAACAGCATAACATTTCTGAGATTCCTCCTGGGGTTTACCATGTGTCTGGCCCATTTTGACAGTCCTGCCTAGGTGGCGTTTGGATCACTTACTAAGTGTCTCGTTGCCTTCTCCTCCTAGGGTGCCAAAATACTAAAAAACCTCTCCTGGATGAGATTTCTGAAATCGAATTACCTTATATGCTAGCCAACTGACAAATATTATGACCAGACTGACGGCTACAACATATACAAGCATTCCCTTTTGGTGGCCAAACACATATGACTAGGTCTCCGGGACTTTGTGGAGACCTTATTTCCCTTCCCATTACCATGGAATCTCTCAGCATTCGTTTCTTATTCCTGCTTTATTGAGGCAGTCAGGACTTATACTTTCAACCCGTTTTTAGGCTCATGAATCAAAAAGCGTATATCAAACTTAAGTGTCGGACCCCCAAAGTACTCTTACGAGTTAAGGGCGCATTCCGTTACCCATTGGGATGATATATGTTTCAATTCACACCATACAAACAGAGCTTATCTCAGTCACAACAGACAGATGACAAGTAGACAGACAAGAAACAACGGTAACATAAGCCAAAATATTAAGTTCAAGACCCGCTTACTACAGAGGTTGGTTTTTACCTGAAGAACAATTCAGACAGATCAGGTGGGCACAGATCTAAGAAGCACAGAGTTTATAAGAAAATAAAGCTTTTCTTACCTGCGCAGGATTTGTCTGTGGTTCTTGATGTGCCCGACCATTTTGTTCCGTCCTTATGTTCGTTCGCCTCTTGTAGTTTCTTCAGCGAGTCCCTTGTTCGCGGCGCCAGAAATGTTAGGTGTGACCTCAACAAGTCACCTATTTGTCAGGTTATGTTACCGTTTCCCAATTGTTAGTTAGAGTTCTTATCCAAGCAAAGAGACACGGAGATATTATTCAGTATTTCTGCTCAGAAGTCCGTCGTTAACTCTGACTGTCTCTGACTGACTGTGGCTCTGAGGCTTCTTTATTACATCTTTTATAGACAGAAAAGGGCAAACATCAGCAAATGTAAAAAAAACAACATTTTCAAAGAAAAGACAATTCTCCGGGTGTTATCAGCTGATAAGACAATCTTCTGGGCGTAGACTGCTTTTTAGGGCTGATGCGGCCTCTTCTTGATGAGTACGTGACAATAGATGACGAATCCTTATTTTACAGAGAAGGATAGAAAAATACAAGTATTTAGTAAGACATAAGGTCAACCATTTTGTTTAGACACCCCTTAATCCTTACACATTCAAAAAAGAAAACAAATAAAATCAGACATGCTACCTGCCAGTAGAACTTAACCAAAAAGTGCATCCTATGCATCCCAAAATATAGAAAATAGAACAAATCAAATCATTATTCAACCAAAAAATTTAATAAAAGCCTCATGAATGTGTCCTGTTTCTTAATATAGGGGGTCAACGATGCCAAGAGTTGGTGAAAGCAGGGGCCCATCATCCGGAGATGATTCTGAAAATCATCCAGATTATTCTCCTGGAGCTCCCACGGCAAAGGCATTTGACATAATTGGTCACGATTTAATAAAGCAACCAATTTTTGATCCAAGAACTCTTCCTCCTGTTCCTGGACTGGACTTGGGTCAAAGCAATAACTTCCAAGGCCAATAATAACACGTTATCTACTCTGATCCTACAACATGTCTGGTTGACGAAAAGGCTGCTCGGAAATGAACTGAAAAGCATGAATCGGCACTCGCCAAACTTCTACTAACAGGAATTTAGCAGAAGGAGCCCAAAGGGTGGTGCCTGACAATTGAACTTCCTCTTTATAAGCTCATAGTACGTCTAGTAAGTCACTACATTTGTGTTTGTTGGCAGACAATTTTTTACTAATTGCATGCAAGACAAGTTCACAGAACACGCCCTTCGGACAAAAGTCTGATGCTTTGTCTGTTGGAAAATCCGATCGTGTGTATGGGACTTTAGTAACACATTAATTGGTACACACTTTCTGGAGCCTACCAAGTCTGGCTGTTCAATAACCAGGCTTTCAAAAATTCCTAGAATTGGGAGCGCCTGAAAACCTATTGAATGGATGCTATTGTAGCGGCCATAACCCGTTCCAGGGCAGCCTTGACCTAATAGGCTTACTGGTTACCTTCTCTCGGCCTGCTCCTCCACGTCTAGGGGTTCCCAGGGTTGATACCCAACGACTTGTACACTGGCACAGATGAAGTACTTTCAAAAATTTATTTTGCAGTAGAACTTTCACAAACACAGTCCCTTTGGGAACAAAGGGCATGGGTGAAGAACTCGGGCACCTTGAACTGCAGGTTTAGCAAAGTGTCTATTTTCCACCCAGAGAGTAGCCACTCGCAGCTGGGTACTTCAAGGCTGAACAGATCTCTAGCCAGAGATCATGGAAGTCAGCACGTTGACTCAAAACTTGAAAAATCAACTGAGGGTATACAGGAACCTTTTTCCAACCGTACCTGGAACGTTTCCCGCTTCCTTTATGGTACTGGAAAATTGTGAATTCTTCAATGTCCTTCCCAACTCGGTAACCAGGCACTTCTCAGGATGCCACTTGCCGGCCCTCCTCTGAAGAGTCCTCCCCCGGTCACTTCCATGAGCTGCGGTGTCCCTCCAAGCCGAGAGCACACCCGGACACCTTGAATCCTCCCTCAGTTACTGCGCCTCGGACCAGCCAGTTCTGAGACTCAGGAACAGACAGATCCCTACCCCAGACCAGGCAGGTCTATCAGGGGCCACTGACGCGAACATGTTGCGGGGTGTCGAACACCTCTAAACCGGACCCCTCACGGGGCTACCCCAGTCCTGGAACCAGATCAGACCACACGGGTCGCACGAACAACTCTGGAACCCTGAACACCTGACCCACACCTGTTTTAAGTACCCCTTCCCAGACTACTCAGTGGACCCCAGCACTCCCACTGATTGGCTCCGAGAGGGCTGATGCCAAAGCATACAACCAGACCTGGTTCTGGCCTGTCATGTGCACCTCACCGTTCACACGACCGGACAGAACCCTCAAACATAGTCTGGCCAGACTGGTGCCGGGCCCACCCACAACAACCAACCCTCAGAACCTTTATTGTCCTGGAACCAAAAACGAAATTTACAATGCGTGTGACATTTGATCCCAAATGTCATCCGCTACACTATAAACAGCTCAGTTCTTATTTCATATGCTCTGACCAACTAGGCTACAGGTTTGCACCATAAAACTGGATGAGAGGGGGGGGGCTCATTTTGAAGTCCAGGCCTGAAATGCCAATACAGCAATAGCAAGCAGCCCATTTTAAGCAGCATTATGTAACCCAATCTCGAGTTTCAGAATCCGCTTCTTGAAGCGTCAGAAAAAATAAACTGACAAAGCCTTTAAAAGACCGGCAGCCTTCATGACTGCACAAATGATCCGTTGCCCAGCATATACTCTCACCATCTGCAGGGATATCAATCATGCAGTAATCATGCTACCAAAACAAATATGTTATCGGGAAATCAAGGTTCTCAGAGACCTTTTGTGGCCCCTGAAATCAGAATCGGCAGCTGAGATTTTATCTGGCTCCTCAGCAGCCATTCCTTAAAAAAGGATGGGGGGGGTGGGGGTTGAGTGTCAATCCTATCCGCCAACTCCCCACTTCACAACTCATAAACAGACTATTTCGGAAGATGTTAAAAAGTTGCCCATTTACTGTGTCACTCAGCAATGCTAAGAATGAAGAGCAGTACAGCTGCGGCCTGTTGGATGGAGGCAGCTAATTATACTTCCAGTTTGGAATTTCTGCCCATACATCAGAGCCTTACAAACTTTTGGCTTGAACAGATGTATATAGTATTTCTTCCACACCCTGCAAACTTAAAACTAAACTTTTTTAAAGTGGGCTTGTCATTAAAATTCATCCTTCATGTTTACCAATAACCATATTTAAGCATTATCATATCACATTATTATTTTGGGGGGGAAAAAAAAAAGTAAAATCTTTGCACAAAAAAGTTTTTAGGCTCAAAAAAATATTTTTTACGAAGTCTAGGCAAAAGTATACATCTCTGGTCTCTAGTTACCCAGAAGGTTGGCGGTCTATAGAGTTTTAGAGAAATACAAGAGAAGAGTAAGCCCTTGTACACACGATCGGAGATTCTGACGGAATGTGTCCGATCGGAGCGTTTTGTTGGATATTCCGACTGTGTGTGGGCTGCATCGGACTGTTTCCATCGGAATATCCGACGGACCAAATTTTCCAACTTGCCGGAAATATCTTCCGACAAAATGCTCCGATCGGACATACTCCGATCATGTGTAGAGAATTTCGATCGGACAAAGTGGCACGCATGCTCAGATCAAATTCCTACATCAAAGCTATTGGCTACTAGCCTGAACGTAGTCCCGTCCTAACGAAATAACGTCATCACGTTCTGAACGATCGGATTTTCCAACAACTTCGTCCGACTGTGTGTATGCAACAGTTTCGGACAAAATCTGATGGACATAATCCAACGGATCTGGTTGTCGGAATCTCCGATCGTGTGTACAAGGGCTTAGAGTACGACACAACCAGGAAGCAAAGCTTTCATATGAAATTAGCATATATGGCTGTTATTTATTACTCAATTTTGTGAATAGAATGTAAGTACCCCCAAAAAACGGGACTTTAACCACTTTCAGCCCGGGACCATTTTGCTGGCTTAAGACCAGACCACTTTTTGCGATTTGGCACTGCGTCGCTTTAACTGACAATTGCGGGGTCGTGCGACGTGGCTCCCAAACAAAATTGATGTCCTTTTTTTTCCCCCACAAATAGAGCTTTCTTTTGGTGGTATTTGATCACCCCTGCGGTTTTTATTTTTTGCGCTATAAACAAAAATAGAGCGACAATTTTTGGAAAAAAAACTAATTTTTTACTTTTTGTTATAACAAAATATCCCCCAAAAATATATAATAAAAAATTTTTTTCCCTCAGTTTAGGCTGATACGTATTCTTCTACAAATTTTGGGTAAACAAATTGCAATAATCGATTATTGATTGGTTTGCGCAAAAGTTATAGCGTTTACAAAATAGGGGATAGTTTTATGGCATTTTTATTAATAATTTTTTTTTTTTACTAGTAATGGCGGTGATCAGCGATTTTTATTGTGACTTCGACATTGTGGCGGACACATCGGACATTTTTGACACATTTTTGGGACCATTGTCATTTATACAGCAATCAATGCTATACAAATGCATTGATTCCTGTGTAAATGACACTGGCAGTGAAGGGGTTAACCACTAGGGGGTGGTGTAGGGGTTAAGTGTTCCTAGGGGCGTGTTACTAACTGTGGGGGGCTGGGCTTTGTGTTAGTGAACGCTGATCTCTGCTCCAATCACATGGAGCAGAGATCAGTATCACTTGTTGCTAGGCAGAATAGGGAGATGCTGTTTACAATGGCATCTCCCCATTCAGCCGCCCCGTAAGGTGATTGCGGGTATTCCCGTGGCGATCAAGTCCGCGGGACCCGCGACCGGACTCACAGGGGTCCCAACCGGCATGCACGCAATGGCAGGGCAGCATGTAAAAATGGACGTACCTGTACGCCAATATGCCTTCCCGTGCCATTCTGTCCACGTACATCAGCGTGCGCCGGTCGGGAAGTGGTTAACGACAACAGAGAAAAATATATGATAATTTATTCAAAAAGCAATATACAAAATACAATATTCAAAACAAAATTAAAACAATGGTGTTGATGGTGATGATTCCCATAAAGTGTCCAGACGGCCCATATTTTGTATATTGTTTTCTGAATAAATTATAATATATTTTACTCTGTTGCTGTTAAAGTCCCATTTTTGGGGGTACTTCCATTATATCTCGTGTATTGGGGATGTTGGAAACTGTATCAGGTATAGTTGGATGTTCATCTTTTATGTCCCCCCAATTTTGTGAATGGGTGCCAAATGTATTATGGAGTGTATTTTCCCATTCCTGTCATTTTACTTTTATAAATGTTACCATATTATTAGTGATTTTATTGCTAGTTATGGAAAGATCAGTAACCAGTATTTGTAAATCAAAAGATTAAAGTAGTTCTAAAAGCCGAAGGGTGTTTTTTTTTTTTTTTTTATTTTTTATTTTTTTAACCTTATTGCGTTTTTTGTGCTTTTAAGGTTAAAAAAAACCTTCTAGTGCAGCTCTCTGTCACAGATCAGCTGCAGGGCTGATCTGTGTCTCACCTTTACTGCTGTAGGTCGGCTGGCACCTATTGTTCCACTGGCTGCTGTTCAGCTCTGTGCACTCTGCAGCTATGGGTGGCGCCGCCCCTCACCTGTTGCCTAATATATGATTCCTTCCTGCTACTTCCTGTCCAGCCTCTCATGTGCTTCTCTAGTTTAAATCCCTTTCAAACCAGCTACTGGTTGCTTGAGCAACATTTGTTTCTGAGATCCCTTTGTGTAACCTGTTTTACCTGACCTCTCGTGAACTGATCTCTTGTGTACCGACCCGGCTTGTTCTGATTATGTTGTCTGCAGCCCACCCTGACCTTGGCTCACTATCCAGCTCTCCTTTGCTTCATCCATCCATCCCTGTCTAACAGTGCCTTCTGGTACTTCCCTAGCGAGCAGGGTGAACCCGGGGGTCGTGACCTAGGGTCAGCACGCAGCTAAGCCCAAACCCTCCTGAGGGGGTTCCTGGCAGAATACCGGCTGGCCCTTAGACTCCACGCCCTGGGGGATCCCGTGTCACTTGCTTGCATGTAGGGTTCACTGTATGTAGTACCGTGACACTCTCCCTCAGCCCCCCCTACTTACCTGAGGCCGATCTCGATCCAGCAATGTGGCCAAGAGAAAAAGCTCTCTGCTGTCTCACTCTATGCCATTGGCTCCCGCTGCGGTCAATCACAGCCAGTAAGGAGGGAGCAGAGAGTGGGGCCTGAGCCAGGTTGTGTGTGTTTGTGTGTCAATGGACACACAGAGCCGGCTCAGAAGGGAGCCAGTACAAGTGCCCCCATAGCCAGCAGCTTGCTATGGGGCACTCAGCGGGTGGGGGGAGCCAGGAGATCAAGTGAAGGACCCCAGAAGACAAAGTGTCTGTGCTGCTCTGTGCAAAACCACTGCACAGAGCAGGTAAGTAGAACATGTTTGCAAAAATTTTTATTTTTTTTTAAATAATCACTCTAAAGCCCCGTACACACGAGAGGACTTATGTCCGACAGACTTCCGAAGGAGTTCCGTCGGAGTTCTGCCGGAGTTCCGACGGAGTTCTGACGGACTTTTCGGCGGAGCGGACTTGGCTACACACAATCACACTAAACTCCGACGGATTCGAACGTGATGACGTACGACTGGATTCGAATACGGAAGTTCATAGCCAGTAGCCAATAGCTGCCCTAGCGTCGGTTTTAGTCCGTCGGAATAGCATACACACGAGCGGAGTTTTCGAAGGGACCGGGTCCGGCGGAGTTCCGTCGGGAAAATTTGAAGCATGTTCCATATTCTAGAGTCCTTCGGACTTTGGCGAGTCAAAAGTCCGTTGCAGCCCACACACGATCGAATAGTCTGACGGACTCAGTCCGTCGGACTTTGGATGTTGAAAAGTCCACTCGTGTGTACGCGGCATAACTGTTCTGCTACTAGTCATACACACCCACTCCCCTCTCTCCTTAACATACTTAACCAGTGCCCACTGTGATACCTTTCACAATTTTCCCCTGCACATACTACCCCATCAAATTCTTTACACTCTTATCATGCACATACTGGACTCTGATACCTTCAACAAACTTCCATTGCACATACTATCCACTGGTATACCATTTGCACTCTTCTCCTGCACATATTTTCCCCATTATAACCCCTGCAATTCTGTCCTACCCTCCACACTTCTCTCTTGCACTTTACTGCCCACTGTTATACCCTCCACAATCTTCTCTTGCAGACACCACCCACTATTGCTCTCCCCATACTGCTCTCCTGCACACAGTGCCCACTGTTATACCCTGCACACTTCACTCCTGCACACAATGCCCATTGTTATACCCTCTATACACACCCCTTCTAAGCATGCTGCCCATTATTATACCCTCCACACTCATGTTCTGCACACACTGCCCATTGTTATACACTTTACACACTTCTCCTGCACACACTGCCCATAGTTATACCCTCCAAAATCTTCTCCTGCACACACTGCCCATAGTTATACCCTCCAAAATCTTCTGCACACACTGCCCATAGTTATACCCTCCAGAATCTTCTCCCGCACACACTGCCCATAGTTATACCCTCCAAAATCTTCTCCTGCACACACTGCCCATAGTTATACCCTCCAAAATCTTCTGCACACACTGCCCATAGTTATACCCTCCAGAATCTTCTCCCGCACACACTGCCCATAGTTATACCCTCCAAAATCTTCTCATGCACACACTACCCACTGTTGCACTCTCCACACTCCACTCCTCTTCTGCACACATTTCCGACTGTTATACCCTGCACACTTCTCTCCTGCACACAATGCCTATTGTTATACCTTCCACATTCCTCTCCTCTCTTGTGCACACACGCTGTCCACTATCATACTCTCTGCATTCCTCTCCTGCGCGCACGGCCCACTGTTATACCCTCCACACTCCTCTCCTGCACACAATGCCCACTGTCATACTCTCCACACGCCTGTCCTGCACACACTGCCCATTGTTATACCCTTCACTCTCCTCTCCTGCACATTGTCCACTGCTATACCCTATGCACTCCTCTCCTGCACACACTGTGCTTTTGGTATACCCTACACACTCCTCTCTTGCACACACACTGCCCACTGTCATACTCTCTGCATTCCTCTCCTGCACACACTGCCCACTGTTATACCCTCCTAATCCCCTACTGCACACAATGCCCTCTGTCATACACTCCGCATTCATCTCATGCACACACTGCCCACTTATACCCTCGAGTTCCTCTCATGCACTCGCTGTTACTCTCCACATTCTTCTTCTGCACACACTGCCCACTGCCATACTCTCTGCTTTCATCTCGTGCACACACTGCCCACTGTTATACTCTGCATCCCTTTCCTACATACACTGCCTACTATTATACTCGACAGTTCTGTCTTGCACACTGGCATACCCTCTGCACACCTCTCCTGCACATTCTGTCCACCATTGCCCTGCACATATTTCATACTCAACACTCCATTCCTAAAACCTAGTGCCCATTGTCATACCATTTATCTTCTTCTTCTATCTAGTGGTTATTGCATTCCCTGAGTGTGGTTGAGGGAGCAGGTTTTCAAGATTTACATGCTGGAGATGCCATTTTGAGTACCATACACCTCTTCCAGCTGGTGATCGACTTCCTATATTGGCTCGTCAGCCTGTCTGTGTTTATATTACTGCTCCAGATGTGGTCATCGAGGTACATTATCATACCATCGTTGTTCCCTATTAAAGACCTGTTGGATCGGATGGTCTGAATGCCTGTTTGATTCACCACTATATGGCGTGTGTGTCCATCTCCTGTGGTAAGAGTATCCAATCTTCCTATTATCCATGCATATTTGTGAATGGCATATGGAGAAATCCGTCCATCCTTGTTTATCATCATTTGAAGAGGCATCACTCTTATGTTTCCTATAAATAGGACTATACAGCACTTTTAGAAGAAAATAACTTTGTCTTATTTGTTTATCACGGACTAGTTTTATTATTATTATTTATACAGATTTTATATAGCGCCAACAGTTTGCACAGCTCTTTCCAACATGAGGGCAGACATTACAGCTACATTACAATTTGGTACATGAGGAATCAGAGGGCCCTGCTTGTTAGAGCTTACAATCTAAAAAGGAAGGGTCAATTGATACAAAAGCTAATGGCTGTGGGGGGGATGAACTGATGGAGGAAGAGAAACAGTGTTAGTTAGAAGCAGGAGAGGCTTCTTTGAAGAGGAGGGTTTTCAGGGATCGTCTAAAGATGGATAGATTAGGGGACAGTTGGACAGATTGGGGTAGGGAGTTCCAAAGAATGGGAGAAGCTCTGGAGAAATCCTGGAGGAGAGCATGGGAGAAGGTTACAAGGGAGCTAGAGAGCAGGAGGTCTTGGGATGACTGAAAAGAGGGCTTGGTTGGTATTTTGGGACTAGGTCAGTGATGTAACTAGGGGCAGAGTTATGGATGGCTTTGTAAATTGTTGTTAGTACTTTGAATTTTATTTGTTGGGTGAGTGGAAGCCAGTGGAGGGATTGGCAGAGAGGGGTGGAGGACACTCAATGGCTGGTAAGGTGGATGAGTCTGGCAGTGGCATTCATTATGGACTGAAGGGGGGATAGTCTATGTAAAGGTAATCCAATGAGGAGGGAGTTGCAGTAGTCGAGGCGAGAGATGACCAGGGAGTGAATTAGAAGCTTGGTGGTGTCATTAGTTAAAAAGGGGGTGTATTCTGGGAATGTTGCGGAGGCTAAGGCGGCATGATTTGGACAGGGCTTGTATGTGGGCCTGAAAGGACAGTTCAGAGTCTAAGGTTACCCCTAGCACCCTGGCAAGTGGGGACGGACTGATAGATGTGCCATTGATCTTGACAGAGAAGTCAGGCGAAGGGGCACGTGGGGGAGGAAATATTAAGAGCTTGGTTTTAGATAGATTAAGTTTGAGGAAGTGGTTTGACATCCAGGCTGATACGTCTGTTAGTAGATCAGTGATGCGTGAGGAGATTGATGGGGTGAGCTGAGGGGCAGAGAGATGGATTTGGGTGTCGTCAGCATATAAATGGTAGTGAAAGCCATGGGAGGCTATCAGCTGACCCAGGGAGGAAGTGTAGATCGAGGATAGTAGAGGTCCAAGGACAGAACCTTGGGGGACCCCAACGGAAAGAGGAGTTGGAGAAGAGGAAGTGGAGTTGTAAGTGACACTGAAGACAGACTATTAACTAGTCTGGTTTTTTCACAGTTAATTTTAGATTGGTTTACACTATAGAAACATTTTTTTTTTTTTTTGTTTCATTGCACAACGTCACTTTTTGTTGTATATTTGCACGATGCTGGTTTGTAATAACAAGCAGTTATTAGTCTAAGCCCCCGTACACACGGTCAGAGATTCCGACAACCAAATTCGTCGGAGTAATTCCGACGGATTCATTCCGGAAGAGGTCCGGAAGTGATGTTGCATACACACGGTCGGACTAAGTTGTCGGAAAATCCGATTGTACATAATAACATGATGACGTTATTTCGTTACGACGGGACTACGTTCAGTCTAGTAGCCAATAGCTTTGGTCTAGGAATTTGATCTGAGCATATATATATAATATATTAAATAAAATATCATATATTTTTTTTTTCATACCATTTATCTTCTCTGGAATATAGAGTCCCAAGAAACTTATTCCCAATCTTCCCCATTCTGGAACAGGTAAATATTTGCTAGCTAAAAATAAGAGGCAGACACTGCTGGGCCCCTAAAAAAAATAAAAAATAAAATAAAAAAGAATCTTTCCAGGATTAGCGACCTTTCCATAAATCTTTTTTTCTTTCTTTTTTTTATTACCACATGCAAATACAACTAATTATGCATACCGAAAACCTATTGATATAATGCATAAAAAAAAAAAAAAAAAACCTTAGTGGCCAGTATTCCATAAAAGAAGTAAAAGAGAATCAATCACTTTAGCAAACAGACCCCAATTAGTATTTCAGGGAGCCATTTATAAAAGACGGGTTAAATCAGCCAGTTGACTATAAAAATTCTATCTGTTCAGCGCCGCAACAAATTTAGAGAAAATACAGTGCAAATGACAGCTAGACTAATTTCAATCATCTCCCTCTTCCTGTGTGAGTGTCAGTGAGTGATTGGAGCTACAATTTCATTCAATGTGTGACTATTGCTTTTTTGGCGAAGATTTACATTATCGTTCCAAGCCCTAAGGGGAAAGGGTTCTGAAAATTGGTTTCAAAATGTTCCTTTCATTAAATTTTTTTTTTTTTTTCCCCTGAAATAAAAGACCAATTGTGCGCAGTTGAACATCTGACTGACAAACTTGGAAAAATACTAGATAAGGTTTTCTTTTTTTTTTTCTTTTTTTTTTTTTTTTTTTTTTTTAACCTCGAGAAAGAAAACACATCATGTTCTATATTGACCGTCTAAATTACCTCTGCACTGAAAAATCTTTGTCGGTGTAAAGGAAGATGGAGGAGATGAGAAATAGATTTTGCAGGAAAGATTAATTTAGCGGTGAGCAGAATGATGTAGCACTTGAAGAAAGATGAGAAGAGGCAAGGAATGCTTAAGAAAATGTTAATGGCTTTCTATTTAAAATCTCACCGAATCTGCTGTCAGACGTGCGGGGGTATTTGCATAGCTTTATGAGATGACTTTATTTTTCTTTTAAACTTTAAATTTGCACAGCTGAGAAATGATGGACATAAAATTGAGTTATGGCAAATACAAGTAAAAAGTCGCTGAACACAATACATTGAGCTACTGTTTTACTCATGAGATTTAAAAATTTTTGAAGGATGTTCTAGGGCGGGGTGCCCAATGTTTTGAAGATTGAGGGCCACTTTAGCCACTCGGTAACTGGTCGCGGGCCACAATGAGCGAAGCAGGCGCATGACCGAGCCAGTGGTGGTCCGTACATTAAGGGCGCACGGGCACTGCTCCCTCTCTCCTGCCACCCCCTCTGTGCACTATGGATAGAGTCATGCATTGCATGACTCTATCCATGGCCGCCGCGGCCACCCTCCATTCAGGTGTCCAGGCCCTGAATGGTGGCGGGGGGTGTTTTTGAAGCACCTGATTAGAGCCAAAAAAACGGTGACCCGTGAACGCCAAGCTTGTCACTCGCAGTTCACTCAGCTGTGTTAGAAAAGCGAATGAATATTCACTTTCCTAACACTGAACCGCTCTCCGCCAATCAGGTTCTCTGGTCTGTTACCTGTCGCCTGATTGGCTGAAATGACAGGCGCCACCATTGGATGCCTATCAGGAGGAGAGGACGGGAGTCAGGAGATGAGGACGTCAGGAGACGCTGGCTTGAAGGACCCCGCTCGTTGGGTAAGTGCCGAGCAGACAGCGAGCGGGCGTGGGGGTCACACTAGAGCCATTTGATTTGAATTAATGGGCACAGTGGCTGCGTTTGATGGGCACAGTAGCTGAGTTTGATGTTTTTTTGGGGGGGTTTTTTTCAGAATTTTTCCATTTGTTTGCACCCCCCCCCCCCCCCCAAACATTTTGAGCATCAGTCGCCACTGGACAGAGTAGACTTGGACACAGCCTGCTCTACTCTACTCTGGACCCTCTGATCCGATCCCCCCCAGACAGAAGGGGACAGATCCCCCTTCAGTTTTTTAAGCAGATCAGATTGGAGATAGGTGGGAGTAAACAGACACAAGTACATTTACATCTGCCACTGTATAGAGGTGACTGGAGAGTCCGTTTGGGTCTGCATGAAAAACGGACATATGGACCCGATCTGAATGAACACATGAAACGGGCCTAAGGCTGCATTCACACTGATATGCTGTGGTTTACCTGCACCTCAACTGACTTCAATCTTTGCTTCTTCCTGCAGATATTGCTGGCTCTTGCCCCCCCAGGCGGTTATGGCTGTTTTCTGCTGTTCCCCAGTTGGGGTATGGCTGGCGGCTGCTGCTGGCTGTCATCCAGGGCAGGTAATGCTGGCTGGTACTGCTAACTGATATTGCTGGCTTGGACATGCTGGCGAGTAATGCTGGGGTGTACTGCTGGTACTGATGGCGGTTACTGCTGGCAGGTACTACTGGCGAGTACTGCTGGCTGTCACTGGTTACTGGTACTGCTGGCGGGTATTGCTGACAGGTACTGCTCGTGGGTACTACTGGCGGGTATCTCTCGTGGGTACTACTGGCGGGTATCTCTCGTGGGTACTACTGGTGGGTATCCCTGGTGGCTGCTGTCCCAGATCGTGGGTTCCCAACCCGCCATCCCCGAGGATCAGTGTGACAGGAGCTGACGCTAGGGGAAGCATGCGGCTGCAGTAGAGAGCAGAGCCGATTGCTTCCTGTATCGCTCTTGTCACAGGCGGAGTACAATTGTTATCACTCCGCCTGTGACAAAAGCCGGCACTATACAGGAAGCATCGGCTCTGCTTCCCCTGGTGCCAGCTCCATTCTTCACACTGATACTCAGGGATGGCGGATCATGAACCCACATTCCTTGCTGACCCGCCATCCCAGACCAGGAGGGTAACAGCCCGCATCAGAGGGCACAGCCAGCAATTTGTCACCCCTGTTCTAAGGAGTATATATTTTTTTAACATCAAATTTTTAGATGGCTATAATGTAAATTATCTTAATTGCTGCTAAAGGGTAACTAAACTATATCCAAGTACCCCAAACTAAAAACGCTATTTAATTCATATTATTCAAGGCAAAGTAACTATCAATTTATGTCTCCACACTTTATTTTGTTTAGCAATCACTTTGAAAAACATCCCCTTTCATGCAGAGGATTCATGTGGCATTTACTTCCTGAAATCCATTTGCCCCTTAGCTCGGGTATGCCAGCAGGAGGGTGTGCTTTGCTGAGAAAGGGTCTCCTTCCCTCCTCCGGATAAAAGAATAAAATGTTCATGAAGACCCCTGGAATGTATGACATGTCTTGCTTAGGCCAGAAATCAGGAAGCCATGCAAATGTAAAAATTGTTTAGAAAAAATACCTTCTTACCTCTTAACCAATAGTGTCAGTTTAGGGATTAAACATTGTTAGTTGATAGAGTTTACTTAGTCATTAATATTCTAAAAACATATGTACTGTATAACTTGATTCTATATGTACAGTTGCAAAAAAAGTATGTGAACCCTTTTGGAATGATATGGATTTCTGCACAAATTGGTCATAAAATGTGATCTGATCTTCATCTAAGTCACAACAATAGACAATCACAGTCTGCTTAAACTAATAACACACAGAGAATTAAACGTTTCCATGTTTTTATTGAACACACCATGTAAACATTCACAGTGCAGGTGGCAAAAGTATGTGAACCCTTGGATTTAATAACTGGCTGAACCTCTTTTGGCAGCAATAACTTCAACCAAACGTTTCCTGTAGTTGCAGATCAGACGTGCCCCGCGGTCAGGAGTAATTCTTGACCATTCCTTTTTACAGAACGGTTTCAGTTCAGCAACATTCTTGGGAAGTTTGGTGTGAATCGCTTTCTTGAGGTCAAGCCATAGCATCTCAATCGGGTTGAGGTCAGGACTCTGACTGGACCACTCCAGAAGGTGTATTTTCTTCTGTTTAAGCCATTCTGTTGTTGATTTGCTTCTATTCCTTGGATCGAAAATTCAACTTATGGAGAATACCCAATCAAAAGCAAGGAAAAAATAAAAAATAAAAACACGATTTTTTTTCTCACACAAGATTGGGTAATGGAAGTCAATGAACAGTATCATGTCAGTATCAAATAAAAAACACGTATTAAAATAAGCAGCACACTTACATTGAAGTTAGCATGAAACCGCAAGGAACACCTGAGACCAAGCAGCTGTGATCAGTGTGAGGCTGTAGGCATCACTGAGCAATATAGTTGTGTGAGTTACTGCCAGTTTACAGCCATATAGTTCTGTGTTCGTTACTGCCAGTTTAACACCATATCTTTTTGTGTGTGTTACTGCTAGTTTGCAGCCATATAGTTCTGTGTGCGTTACTGCCAGTTTAACGCCATATAATTTTGCGTGCGTTACTGACAGTTTGACGCCATATAGTGTTGTGCATCACTTTACATTTGCCGCTTTATATTGCAGTATATTATAGTGCAATGGAGTGTGTTTGTGTAGTGTGAGTACTCAAATTAAAGTGCACCAAACACCTCTTTACATTGATTAAAGTGCATCTACTTACAGATTTCAACGTCTTCTTTACATTTGCTTATAAGTACCGCCCTCTCCCTCCCAATAATGTCTGGGAGGACAGCAAGGAGAGGCAGACGTTCCCTTGGCAGTGTAAGGGGCCCAGCAACAAATGTGTTCACAGGCAAAGGTGGACGTGGTAGTCAGTCCTCAGGCAGGGCCTCATTTCCTCTGTTTAGTGAGTTTGCCCGTGCTATCCAGCCACAGCATGCAGAGGAGGGTGTGGACGGGCTTACTAAACCTTCCTCATTCTCCTCATCCTCTGTCACTCAAGCAAAGACAAGTGTGCAGTCCCCTGCAGTTGCCAGAGTGGATAAACCTGCCTCCTTGACCACATCTATTCCTGCCATACCCCCAACATCAGCCATTGAGGAGCCAGCTGAGTTATTTGACCACAGCGTCAGCCACTTGCTCCTCGATGATGCCCAGCCATTACTGGATTCAGATGTTGGCAGTAACGTACACAGAAGTAAATCTTTAGTTTCTGACTGCTTATTAAACCTTCGCTAATATTTTTTCGCCACAGATTTCACAATGATTTGTGACCATTGAAAACTTTATCGGAATATGTAATATAATAACAAACCTATAGAAGTGCAAAGTAATAAAATAAATGCAAAAACATTTATGGCAATCATAGCAATAATGGTTTCAATTATGACTCACTGAAAGTCCACTATGCTTACCTTTCAAAGTAGAACTATAGACAAAACATTTACTTTTCATTTTAGATAATGTGAGTGTTATAGCCCCTCTCAGGTTTTTTTTGCCATCTGTGTCACATGGGGGGGGGGGGGGGATTTTCCTTCACTTCCTGTAGCCAAAACAGGGAGCGAGGGTGAATCCCTGAAATTTTTAAGGGAATATTCAGGCCATCAGAATAGTGTCCCCATTGGAAGATTTCCCCTCCACTACTTTTCAGGGGACAACCCAAAATTTGGGATTTTCTTTTACTTTCAATGATGATGATAAACGGAACAAAGAGAGGGTGAATCTCCCTAACAGGTATTCTAGCCTCTCTCCGCTCTGTCAAAAATGGAAAAAAAAGTCTTGCCTTTAGTTATGCTTTAAGTATTTATTGTCTGTAACCATGGCTGAATATCCCTTAATTGTAAGGCACGTTACTTGACAGCACTATATTTGATGTACACCTATTATGAGAAAATAGATTTTTTTAGGTCATCAATCAGGAATATAGATTTTCACCCTTTACTAACTAACTAAATTGAGCAAAGCTTTCATAGTAAAAAGATATATTCACGGTAACATGCAAAAGATTTAGACAGGTGTGAAGAAATGCAGTAAAGTACGAATGCTCTCAAAAATATATATTTTAATTGTTTTTATTTTTATCAAATTAAAATACGAAAAGTGATTGAACAGAAGAAAAATCTAAATTGTATCAATATTTGGTGTGACTACCCTTTTTGGCTTCAAACCAGCATCAGTTCTTACACTTGCACGCTTTGTACACTTGCACAAAGTCAGGGATTTTGTAGGATTAGAGTCAGGTGTATGATTAACCAATTATACCAAGCAGGTGCTAATAATCATCAATTTCATATGTAGGTTGAAGCGGTCATTAATTGAATCAGAAACGGCTGCGTAGGAGGCTTAAAACTGGGTGAGGAACAGCCGAACTCTGCTACTAAGGTGAGGTTGCAGATAGTATGGCATGATGGATAAGTATCTGCCTGTATTTCTCAGCATTAACCCCTTTCCGCCGAGCGTACGCAGATGTGCGTACTCGGCTTTCGGGGGGTTATACGGTACCGTATTTTAGAGCTGGAGATCGGATTTCCAGCTATAACAACTGATGCGGCTAAAAGGCACTCGGCTGTTATGCCGAAGGAGCGGAAGGGGACGCCGCCGCATCCCGCTGCTCTTACCGGGGCTCCGGTCAACAATCCTCCACTTCTGGCGGCCAGGGACAGACTGGAATGAAGCCGTAAGTGTCCCGATACTAAACACGGAAGTGACGTCACTTCCCGTTTACTTGGCTGCCAATGGCGCTGGTTTAAAAAAAATATACAGTATTCAGAATCGCCAAAAATTATTTTTTAGACCCCCAATCCCTCCATAAAGAGTACCTGTCACCACCTATTACTGTCACAAGGGATGTTTACATTACACCTATTATGAGAAAATAGACTAATATATTTTAGTATATTCATTTTGTAGGATATCAGTCTAGTTTCCCCATAACCACAAATGTCCCAAGCATGCTTAAAACAAATGACTATTGAGACTTCTATTGCTGACCCCCTGCTAGATGCCGTGTGGCTTTCTCTGACTGCAATATTTTCTGAGCTGCTGAACCAGGCCATTGACTCAAAAAATTAAAGCCAGAAGGTCAGAACGACAGCCAGGTGCCTTACATTATCAGAAGGATTTGGCAGTGGCAGCCTCTGTATTTGTCTCTGCACTTCTTTTTTTTTCACTTTTTATGCATGTTTAATATAATACAGTTTTTGCATACCATGTGCAGCGCCAGTACTCCTGAAGAGCATGCGCTATGTTTTGTAAATGTAGTTTTTCTAAGACCATAGTTGGGTCTTAGGGTTAAATTATGTAAATTGTGATTCTGACATCAGTTTGGCTGGACTGTATTGTGTTCTGCCTGGTCATTGGTGTATGTATCATCTCTGACAGGTATTGGAACGCAGTCTGGTTGGACGCATTGGGTACCAATCTCTCTCTCTGAGCCAATCAGTGGGTGCGTTGTCTCGCTGTGTATTCCGGGAGAGGGTACTTAAGGTGCTGAGGTCACATGGTTCTGGGTTCCGGTCCAGAAGTATGTTCTGACTCTGTGGTCCTGGTCCTCCTGACCAGCCCCCAGAGGCCCTCATGGCCTGGGGTGCAAATCCTGCCATTTCCGACTCTCGGGACTGGCTAGTCCAAAGCACAGTAACTGGAAGGAGGATTTCAAAGTGGTCCGGTGCTGTCTCGGGTGTGGAGAGGCCCAGTAACTCAAAACTCAGCAGGGGAGGACTCTTCAGAAGAGGGCCACGGTAAGAGGCTGGAAGCTAAGCTGAAAGGACACCAAGCGAATCGCATTATTACAGTGTCGCCGGACCGGCTGCAAGATACTGGTACTGTAAGAAAGTTCCTAATTTCATCCTTCAGTTACACCTAAGGTTCTGTGCTAACTTAACTTAAAGTTCTACAATCAAGTCTGTGGCAGAGACTTTGTTAATCTTAAATCACTTGTCAGCTGTTAAATCCACAAACAGGGATTTATCCGATAGTTTAAATATCCAGCTGCGAATGGCTATTCCCTGGATCATCTAGAGAGAGACGTTTCAAGTGTCGGCATTTTCCCAAAAAGTACCCAAGCTTTCCTACCCATACCCTCTATTGCCAACTGTAGAGCCTGTGTTCAACGTTTTATACAAATAAAAATTCCTAAAAAGGGATTCAAGTGTCGGTCTCTGCAGTTATTGGGCCATCAACCTCGGGAACCCCTAGACAAGAATGAGGTGCAGAAGGTAAACCATAAGCCTGGAAAAACCAGCCGCTCCTTCGGGGGGTCAGTGCTACACATATAAACAATGCAGGCACGTTCAATATCATAGTAAATAAATATGGGCATTTTGCCCTAAAATAATACACAATTTCCCTTTCAATATATGCTGCTAGCAATACAACGTCAAACAACATGGTATGACTAGACAGACCGGCTGGATAGACGTAGAAATAGTATACAAACTCCATGGTAATCTTTCCAACGAGGATGACATTATCTGCTGAGAGAGCCACTAAAACAACGTGAGTAGCAGTAAATCTGTGCCGATGCAATTGCTTACAAGGCTTTCAACAGAGGAAACTGAAAATAAAATGTGCAGTTTAGTAGTGTTATGCATCATCAATGTACCTTTATTCTTTTCATAGTCTAGCTTTAGACACATTATGGTGCCATTACGGCTTTATTATGCTAAATAGCCGTAAACATTTGTTCTCCAGTCTAAAAGAGTGATGGTTCTCAAGAGTAATTTATGTGGTTCCAGAGATGTCGTCATCTCCACTTTAGTGTATAAAAAGGTACAGTGGATTACAAAATTATACCATATTTGAATTCGGTTATATATTCAGTATATTAAAAACAGAAATACGTCTGATACTGGAAAGAGGTCTTTATGTAAGACATGGATTTTACTCCTTGACCTGGGGTTATTGTTGCCGGTTTATGGACAGTAAGTACAAACTCCACTCTACCAAGCAGTACAGCCTCCTGCAAAGTCTTCAGTGTTCCTAAATTCAGTGAGAGCGTTAAATGCCTGCGTCTCCCACTATGCTCAGTGGTTCCTCCTGCTGGGCTAACATCAATACAGAATGAGTAGAGACACAGCAGCTGGCAGCAGGAACCAAAGAGTGCTTTGGGGGGATGCAGGCATTTGCCCCTTCCAGAAGTGTCAAAGTCTGAAGACTTTGCAGGAAGCTAGAAAGGTAAAAAATGTACTTCTCTTGCAGAAGTCAAGCTAAATAAAAAGATAACGTAATATACTTTTGTGCTTCAACTATAAAAATAGGTACCTAGAGAGAATTCTGAATGAGGCATGAAACCCCAAAACATGTTAGCGGTGTTGGCTTATAGACAGGGGCTTGAAGTATAGAGTTGCTCTTTGGAGTAGGCACTTTCCAAGCTGACAGCATCACTTGGCTATTCCTCTGGCTTTTCTTTGCTGGTAAGGTCAAAGGCTGATGCCCTTTACCAGACAGGACAGTGTACAGCACTATGTTTATTTTGAGAACTTGCTTTTTAGTGTTCTACTGTTCATAGTAGTCATTAGATAAAGTTGTATTGTTTACGCATAATAGAGAAAAATGGTCACCCATGGCTATGCCATGTACATAAATTAGGGAGTGTCTGAATAAAAAAGCCTTGAAGCAGATGACCTGTTCACTTAAATGTAGCAGTTTGGCAGTTGCTTCCGTTCTGATTTTTCTTGAGTACACCAAGTCGCCTGGTGGTCTAACATTTTTTTTTTTTTTTTGGTCACAGCAACCCTTCTTCTTTTTTTTTTTTTTTTTTTTAATATCTCATTAGGAGTTTGAGAACCTGCAGGCCAAATTTTTCCTTAGTCCAATTACGTGTATGCACATTTTTGATTATTTAGAAATAGGTTATTTATGGCTCTAACCTACCCCTGCTGTAGTCTACAGAAGAGTAGATTTCTAGAAGGTGGTACAGAATTACTGGCATGAGGTTGTAGAACCCCTAGAGCAGCCTTTCTCAACATTTTCAACACAGAGGATCCATTGAACTAATTCTCCGGTCTCGGGGAACCCCTGCTAAAAATTAGAAATCTACAACTCGTGATACATTAGTGTGATGGTCAGTAGGAAGAATGGTCCTTACACTTGTGGTCAGTGGGAAGAATTACCTCCTTACAGAGCGCTAAAAAGATCAATGGTGTGAGTGGGAACTTATCTGAGAGGAAGAAATTGCCCAAGGCTGAAGCAACCTCTAGCAACCTCTGGAGGAACCCTGGTTGAGAATCACTGCCCTAGAGGTTCTAATAAAGCGTTTCTTGAGCTGGTTGTAAAACAAAATTGAAAATTCATATACAGTTCTGGCAAATGTAAATGTGAGTAGATTTTCTGTCTTAAAGTTTAAAGCTGGTCATACGTTATACAATTTTCTTGTACAACTTTCCTTTAGATTGACCAAAACCATATACTATGAGGTCAAACCTAAACACTTTTAATTTGTATGCAATCGGGCAAGCTCTTCCACTTTCTAGTTAAAGGTAAATCTAAAGGAAATTGAATAAGAAAACTGTATAATGTATGGCTGGCCTAACTCCAAAGAACCCCTGCACTTTTTTTTTTTATTATTTATTTATTTATTTTTTAAATATGTATGCAAACCTTTTTCAATGCGTTTTTAATCTGGTCTGATGTCGCAGGTCCTCTTTTATTTGCTTCTTCCTCTGCCAGTAGGCAGTTCCTAATTGCTTTAGGAAAAGGTGCCATGCAATGATGTGTTGCTGCTCTCTGAAGCATTCTCCTATGAGTCCAGAGTGCAGGTAGAGTCTTGACACCCTTAGCTTATGGGAAGCCAATGAGTGGGCAAATCTGCTGGGAATGGTGCCTAAGAAGAGGTAAATATTGAACCCAAATTGGCGATAGGACTTAAATGGCTACAGTGGTTCTTTAATTTTATTACATTTAATTTTGATTTATTAGGATTATCTTGTTACTAGAACTGTACTTTAAAGATCTATAGGCAAAACTTTTACTAGAACTGTACTTTAACCACTTTCAGACCAGACCATTTTGTTGGTCAAAGACCAGACCACTTTTTGCGATTCGGCACTGCGTCGCTTTAACTGACAATTGCGCGGTCGTGCGACATGGCTCCCAAACAAAATCGACGTCCTTTTTTTCCCACAAATAGAGCTTTCTTTTGGTGGTATTTGATCACCCCTGCGTTTTTTGTTTTTTTTTGCGCTATAAACAAAAATAGATCGACAATTTTGAAAAAAAAGCATTATTTTTTACTTTTTGTTATAATAAATATCCCCCAAAAATATATATAAAAAAATTGGTTTGCGCAAAAGTTATAGCGTTTACAAAATAGGGGATAGTTTTATAGCATTTTTATTAATTATTTTTTATTATTTTTATTTTTTTACTAGTAATGGCGATCAGCGATTTTTATTGTGACTGCGACATTGTGGGGGACCCATCGGACATTTTTGACACATTTTTGGGACCATTGTCATTTATACAGTAATCACTGCTATATAAATGCAGTGATTCCTGTGTAAATGACACTGGCAGTGAAGGGGTTAAGCAGTGGGTGGCAGTGTAGGGGTTAAGTGTTCCTAGGGGTGTGTTACTAACTGTGGGGGGGTTGGGCTTTCATTTAGTGAACACTGATCTCTGCTCCAATCACATGGAGCAGAGATCAGCGTCACTAGTTGCTAGGCAGAATGGAGAAATGCTGTTTACACGGCATTTCCTCCATTCAGCCATCCCGTGAGACGATCGCGGGGATGCCCGTGGCAATCATGTCCGCGGGTCCCGCGACCGGACTCACGGGGGTCCCGACCAGCGTGGGAGCGCGCCGCCGGCGGCACGCTCCCGATGGCAGGGCGGCATTGAATATTGGACGTACATGTATGCCAATATGCCTGCCCGTGCCATTCTGTCGACGTACATCGTCGTGTGCTGGTCGGGAAGTGGTTAAAGAACTATAGGCAAAACGTTTTATTTTTATTTTGAATAGAGCATTGAAGGTTTATAAACACTGTCATTTTTTTATTTATTTTTTTGCCATTTGTGTCCCATTGTGGAGATTTTACCTTCACTTACTGGCCCATAGTCAAACAGGAAGTGAGAAGAAATTCCTGTAAATGGAGGGAATTTCTTGGGGACCTCCCAGATCACCAAAATTGGTGTGCCCATTTGAAGATTCCCCCTCTATTACTTTTCTGGGGACAACCCAAAATGTGGGTAATTTCTTTTACTTTCAATGATAGTGGTAAACAAGACAAATAGCAAGGGCGAATCTCCTTAACGGGGCCACAAACCACAAAAAACTGACAAGTGTTCTATTCCCTCTCCACTCCATCCAAAAAGTTTTACCTTTAGTTATACTTTAATGTTTTAAGTGTAATTATCAGACATAATCGACTTCATTGTACCTTTTCAGTTCTAGCAACTGTATCCCCAAGGTGGACTAGTGTGATTTTCGCATCGTTGGGCCTTCCAATTCTGAAACAACTTTTCCATTGCTGAGGATACCAAACTGATACTTGTACATTTATTTTTGTTGGGGTGTACACGCTAAACTTTTTTTTTTTTTTTCTTAGACTTTGTTTTAAAAGAGAGATATTTCATCTTCTATATATTTTTAAAGTCAAAAAGTAGAAGAAGAAATGGGGAGGGGGGGAATTGAAAATCAAATTGGTGGATATGAAGTGCAAATTGTATTTATGATTTTTTTCAGCAATCCATTGAGCACAGAAGCTCTGTTGGCAGCTCTTGGCTACAGAAAGAGAAGACCACATAGTGAGTGGGTTAATATAGGACGTACAAGGTATGTCCTGAAGGCTTAAAATTCCTGCAAGGTGTGCCTAGTGGTTAATAAGGCAATGGTAGGAACAGCAATAATTTCAAAGTGCAGAAAGCCAATTCATATTTCATCTGAGCAGATGGAACTGTGAATGATTTGCTGGGTTTGCCATGGGTTACTGTTCTTTGCTCACTGAGGAACTTTCATATACCCGAGTGGCAGTTATCTGCCAAATGACAAAGAAACTTGGCTAATGTTTTATAAATTGGGCACCGATTTAATGGAATCAGCCATGGTTGTCACATTTATGAACTTGTATGGCTACAATTCTGACTTTGTTGCTTTTAACACATACAACAGGGCACAATATCTAATTTGGTGCATGTCCAGACATCTACAGTAAGATTTATAGCTGCTTCTCCGACTGTGGAATAAGATCCTGAAACATAGTTTACTGGTTTTGGGATCTGTGCAACAATTAATGTGCCAATTTATGTACAAGGATATTGGTTAATTAGATGAATGTTATAGTTTCTTTGATGCTCTACTATGTACCATCTATGTTCTGTATCTTGAATACTAGATCTGAGGTTATACTTGTGATTGTCTACCCCTCTCTCTCTTGATTTGAATTTGGAAAGAATCTAGAAGGGTAAGAACAGCTGTTGCATTTCTTTAGCTGCCCTTGTCCCCGTTGGAGAGTTCTCCCCTTGGTTTTGACCACTGTCTCTGCAACAGGACACAAAGGAAATGTTCTGAACAAGGAACTACACTACAGGGCCATATACATCCACTTTGGTGCCAATATATTCCTTCACCTGCTGGTTCTATCTATTAGTTATGTTTGCAGTGGGAGATGTTTTGCCTAGGCTTCATCCAGCCAGGGCCATCTTTAAGGCAGGGCAAAAGGGGCAGCTACCCTGGGCCCTATCATTGTTGTGGGGCCCAAAGCAGCTGCTTCATACTTGATGACTATCCCAGTTAAAATTCCCTTGTCCCTTGAAGTTTTAGTCCTGTGCTGTGTCCCAATATCTCAGTGTGAAGTGATGGTACTAATGCTGCCCAGCTCTGCCCTATTGTTGTGTACAGATGACTCACCTGCAGGCCCTGTGTTTACATGTAAATAACCGGCATTCATATGTAAATAGCGGCAGCATTACTAATAAATAGCTGCGGCCGGCTGCATTGATATGTAAATAAAGGTGGCATTCATATGTGTATCATGCTCCCCTGCAGTGAGGAAATTATGTACTGTAAATTCTAGCAACCGATCAGTGAGCAGTATTACTATACAGTAATTTCTAGCAACCAATTGACAAGCAGAAATCATTTGCTGTAACCTCTAGCAACTAATCAGTGAGCCGTAATGTGTGCTGTAACCTCTAGCAACCAATCATTTAAGCAGTAATGTAACCACTGGCAACCAATCACAATTGCTGCCTGATCTGATACAGTAAACTGATTTTAAGTCTAGCTGCTATTGTATTGTCTCAGAGCAGGTAGAAATTGCATGGGGGGGGTCCCCAAGAAATGTTTTGCCCAGGGTCCAATCAATATTAAAGATGGCCCTGCATCCAGCGTCCTGTGGATTCACTCCAGCAGCACCTTTTCATAGGGGAATTTTTTCATTACATTAACTACTTTTAATAATTGCATATGGTTGATGGTTTTACGGTTTGAATCCAAGTTTTTCTATTCAAGTCTTGGCACCATCACCACTATTTCTCATTTGTAAAACATTCTGTGCAGCCTTACAGTATAAGTAACTTTTTGGAGTGGAGAGGGATCAGAACCACCTGTCCAATTTGTATTGCTGTCTGTGCCCCCATTGAACAGATTCCCCCTTTCTATTTGTCCTCTTTAACATTAAACCAAGAGGGGAAAATTAACAAAAAAAGAATAGAGGAGATATTATTCGAATGGGGCACTACAGCCCTTGCCAAAAGGTTTCGAGAATGACGCAAATATTAATTTTCAAAAAGTCTGCTGCTTCAGTGTTTTTAGATCTTTTTGTCAGATGTTACTATGGTATACTAAAGTATAATTACAAGTATTTCATATGTGTCAAAGGTTTTTATTGACAATTGCATTAGGTTTATGCAAGGAATCAATGTTTGCAGTGTTGACCCTTCTTTTTCAAGTCCTCTGCAATTCACCCTGGCATGCTGTCAATCAACTTCTGGGCCCCATCCTGACTGATGACAGCCCATTCTTGCATAATCAATGCTGGGAGGTTGTCAGAATTTGTGGGGGGATTTTTGTTCACTCGCCTCTTGAGGATTGACCACAAGTTTTTAATGGGATTAAGGTCTGAGGGGTTTCCTGGCCATTGACCCAAAATGTTGATGTTTTGTTCCCCAAGCCACTTATCACTGTTTCCTTATAGCAAGGTGCTCCATCATGCTGGAAAAGGCATTGTTCATCAGCAAACGGTTCTTTGATGGTTGGGAGAAGTTATTCTCGGGGAGATGTTTTTGTACCATTCTTTATTCATGGCTGTGTTCTTAGGTAAAATTGTGAGTGAGCTCACTCCCTTGGCTGAGAAGCCACCTCACACATGAATGGTCTCAGGATGCTTTACTGTTGGCGTAACACAGGACTGATGGACTGAACAGATTTTTTTCCTGGATGCTCCAAACCAGGGCCATCTTTAATATTTATTGGACCCTGGGCAAAACTTTTCTTGCCCCCCCCCCCATGCAGTTTTGCTCTCCACCTGCTCTGAGACATACAATAAATAACAGCTAGACTCAAAATCAGTTTACTGAATCAGATCAGGCAGCTATTGCAATTGATTGCCAGAGGTTACAGTGTATCATTACTGCTTACTGACTGGTTGCTAGAGGTTACAGCACACATTACGGCTCACTCATTAGTTGCAAGAGGTTACAGCACATGATTTCTACTTGTTGATTGGTTGCTAGAGATTACTGTGGATATAACCTCATGGGGGCATGATATATATAGCAATGCCGCTGGCTTCCGCTATTTACATATGAATGCCGGTTATTTACATGTAAACTCAGGTCTGCAGGTGAGTCATCTGTACACAATTTGCCAGAGCTGGGCAGCATTAGTAGCAGCACTTCACACTGAGATATTGGGACACAGCACAGGCTAAAACCTCAAGGGAATTTAATCCAGGATAATTGGCAAGTATGAGGCAGCTGCTTTGGGCCGCACAACAATGACAGGGCCCAGGGCATCTGCCTCTTTTGCCCTGCCTCAAAAATGGCCCTGCTCCAAACAATCGGAAAGGGGATTCATCAGAGAAAATGACCCAGTCTCAAAGCAGTCCAATCCCTGTACCTTTTACAGAATATCAGTTTGTCCCTGATGTTTTTCCTGGAGAGAAGTAGCTTCTTTGCTGCCCTTCTTGACACCAGACCATCCTCCAAAAGTCTTCTCACTGTGCATGCAGATGTACTCAAACTTGCCTGCTGCCATTCCTGAGCAAGCTCTGCACTGGTGGTGACCCAATCCTGCAGCCGCCTTTTACAAATGCAGTGGAAATGGTTTTTATGGGATTACGTTCTTTTTCATGGTAAAGAGGGACTTTGCAATTAATTGTAATTCATCTGATCACTCTTCATAACATTCTGAAGTATATGCAAATTGCCATAATAAAAACTGAGGCAGCAGACTTTGTGAAAATTAATATTTGTGTCATTCTCACGGCTGTAGTCCTGGCTATCTTGGTACAGTGATTCTCTTACATTGTAGGGATTCCCTTTCACTTACTGTTTTGGCTATTGGACAGGAGGTTGAGGGAAATCTCCCCAATTGGGAAGGGGTTATAATCCTTCTCTTGCATTGTGAGAAGGAACAGTAAAGCAAAAGTATTGTGTATCGGCACAAGACAAAAAAGGGAGCCTGTGCATGTAATGCCGCGTACACACGACCGGACTTTGAGGGACTAGGTCCGATGGGCTTTCGGCGGAGTTCTGACAGACTTTCCGAATGAATTTTTGGCCACACACAATCACACCAAAGTCCGACGGATTTGAACGTGATGACGTACGACCGGACTAGAATAAGGAAGTTCATAGCCAGTAGCCAATAGCTGCCCTCTCATCGGTTTTCGTCCATCTGAATAGCATACACACGAGCGGATTTCTCGGTAGGAACTGGGTCCGGTGGAAAAATTTGAAACATGTTCCATTTCTAAAGTCTGTCCGATTTTTGCAAATCAAAAGTCCGTTGCAGCCCACACACGATCGAATGGTCCGCCCGAATCGTTTCGTCGGACCTTTGATGTCGAAAAGTCCGGTCGTGTGTACGCGGCATAACCAGCACACATAGTGGCTCATTTGATATAATTTCAGACCATACATAGATGGTTTTAAAAAATATGAATACATGTTGATTGATTATATACTGTACAATACATTAAGCTGATATCTTTAAAGCTCACTATACACATTACAATGTCTTTTAGATCTACCAACTAATTAGGAGCCCATCTGATTGGATACAAAGTAAATGGAAAGTTTAGACCCTCGTATTACATTATTTTGGTAAATCTAAAGGCAAATGTACAATCAGACTGAAATGTGTCACCATAGGTTAGCATGTTGATTATGTCTAAAAGACGGAAAAATAGAAACGTACACCTTTAGCAATGACCCTTAATTTTGTGTGATTGAGCTAAGGCTCTTCAAAAAAATCTATAAATCAGAATTTTGGGGCTCCTTGAGACCTCTTTTAGCGCATGTACACACGGTCGGAGAATCCGTCGGAATGTGTCCTATTGGACCGTGTTGTCGGATAATCCGACTGTGTGTGGTATGCATCGGACTGATTCCGTCAGACCCAATTTTCCAACTTGTTGGAAATATTTCCCGACCAACTGGGCCGATCGGACATACTCCGATCATGTGTAGAGAATTTTGATTGGACCAAGTGCCACGCATGCTCAGATAAAATTTCTACATCAAAGCTATTGGCTACTAGCCTGAATGTAGTCCCATCGTAACAAAATTACGTCATCACATTCTGAAATATCGGATTTTTCGACAACTTTGTCCGACCGTGTGTATGCAACAGTTTCGGACAAAATCCGACGGACAAAATCCGACGGATTTGGTTGTCGAAATCTCCGACCCGTGTGTACAAGGGCTTAGAGCAGTTTTTGCAAGAACATGCTCATTAATGCCGGTTATATGTATCAAAGTGGTATTTATATTAAATGGCAACCCAAAGAACGCACACTTGTATAGCGCTGCATTCTAAAAAATGGTGCATGTCAGACTCGTGGTCTGTTCTGGTGCATTGGCAGTGGAAATGTTTGCATTAGCCCTTGGTTCAAATCCTGACCGCTCCCTGATTTTTATTTCACTCATTTCGCTGCTCATAAAGCTTAGTGAGAACAGGGCATAATTATTAACATTAAAGATCATGCACATTATCTGAGCATCAGGCTTGGGTTAGTATAAAGGATTACAAATTCAATTAGACATTTTGTAAACCACAGCCAGAAAAGTGCAGTTTATAATGGAGTCGGGTATAAAAAGAAACATGTCCAGATGTGCTCAATTATGAAACCCATTTTTCCATTTGGATGGATTAGAAGAAAAAAAAAAAAAAACTCTGTAAAATGGAACTGCACAGCCATAGAAAGCCCTTCCAAAAGCTAGAAACCCAGGGGATTCTGGGAAACCAAGAGTCAGCATAGCCGTGTAACCACCTCTCTTTGTATTGATACCGTCTTAGTGAAAACAATCAGGTCCAGATCAATTCCTTTCTTAAGAAGCTGCACCTACAGAAAGAGCTGAGCTAAATTGCCCTTAACTGGTTAGCGAGCTGGAAAAATCCCTTGTGGTGAATTAACATTTTCAGTCCATTTCAGAGCAATTTTACAACACGTTTCTGCTTAGTGCTTGACTGCACCCTTTAAGTGTCCCACTTTGCTCCCACAGCATTAGAATATATCAACATGATCCCCAATAAGCACAGCGGCTGCATGTTTATCACATGCGTAACTGGAAGTTCCTCTTTGGTTTGTGGTGCTGGATTCCACATTTTTCTAAAAGCCCTTGTGGCTAAATGCTGACGGGCTGCTGGTGGTGTAGTCTTCCGAATTATTCAGCACTTTTGCTGGTCCTTGAATAATAACAGTAAGATGTGGAGACACCCACATATTTTACATTTTTTTTTTTTATATATATATTACAAATGACACGTTGTACAGCGTTTGCAAGGTATGGAATAACTTATCTTAAGCTAGTCATACATGGCCCGATTTTTCTTTTGTTCATCCCATGGGTTGAACGAGAGAAAATCAATACTCCCCCCCCCCCCCCCATCCAATTTAAACAGCATGGATGGTGGAATCACTAATGCTGGCTATTGTATTTTGTAGGCATGGCACCTGCGGCTGCCTGAATACAATGGCGCTGCCAAAAAGTGACTGCATCTGGTAGCCCGCACGCACTAGTCAACCAATACATTTCCACCTACCCAAGTTGATTTTTGAATCAACTTTTGTTGAGCCAGGATCTGCTAAATCAGCCTATAATAAATAAATAAAATTATATATAATACTTTTTTTTATATAATTATTATAATATATATATTAATAATAATATTATTATTATACACACAGGGCTTTTTTTCAGCAGGAACGTGGGGGAACGCAGTTCCGGCACCTCCAGCACTGACTATGTAATGGCAAGAAAAGCTGGGGTGTGCTGCTGGGTATATTGATTGGAGGATCTATTCTAGTTGGAGGGGTCTATTGTTGCTGGTGGGAGACCTATTGTTGCTGAGGTTGGGTCTTATATTGCTGGGGGGGGGGGTCAGATGTTTCTGGGAGAGATCTACTGTTGAGTGAGGGATCTATTGTTGTTGGCTGACAGAGTCTATTGATGCTGGCTGTGGGGATCTATTGTTGCTGCCGATAGTCTATTGTTAGTAGAGGGGACATTTTGTTGCATATGGTCCATTGTTAGTAGGGGGAACTATTGTTGCTGGTGTGGGGCCCTATTGTTACTGGCTGCAGGGTATCTATTTTACTGCTTTTCTTGCCATCGTTACCAAATTCCATACAAATTACTGAGCACCACAAAATTATATGTAGTTCTGTATTCTTTAAAAGGGGCGGTACTAGGAGGTGGGTAGGGGGTGGAACCAAAAATTAGTGCTCGGAGGTGGGTTGGAGAAAAGGGGTGACTCAGAGAATAGGTGCAGGAACTCCCCCTTTCCGAGGGGGGGGGGGCGCGTGTGTGTGTGTGTGTGTGTGTGTGTGTGTGTATATATATATATATATATATATATATATATATATATATATATATATATATATATGTGTATATATGTGTGTATATGTATGTATGTATATATGTATATATATATATATATATATATATATATATATATATATATATATATATATATATATATATATATATATATATATATATATATTATGTATATGTGTGTGTATGTGTGTATATATATATAATTAGTGCCTTGCGAAAGTATTCGACCCCCTCAAACTTTTCAACCTTTTGCCACATTTCAGGCTTCAAACATAAAGATATAAAAATTTTATTTTTTGTGAAGAATCACCAACAAGTGGGACACAATTGTGAAGTGGAACGAAATCTATTGGATATTTTAAACTTTTTTAGCAAATAAAAAACTGAAAAGTGGTGCGTGCAAAATTATTCGGCCCCTTTACTTTCAGTGCAACAAACTCACTCCAGAAGTGAATGAGAATGATCCAATGTTGTCCTAAATGACTGATGGTGATAAATAGAATCCACCTGTGTGTAATCAAGTCTCTGTATAAATGCACCTGCTCTGTGATAGTCTCAGGGTTCTGTTGAAAGTGCAGAGAGCATCATGAAGACCAAGGAACACACCAGGCAGGTCTGTAATACTGTTGTGGAGAAGTTTAAAGCCGGATTTGGATACAAAAAGATTTCCCAAGCTTTAAACATCCCAAGGAGCACTGTGCAAGCGATCATTTTGAAATGGAAGGAGTATCAGACCACTGCAAATCTACCAAGACCTGGCCGTCCCTCTAAACTCTCAGCTCAGACAAGGAGAAGACTGATCAGAGATGCAGCCAAGAGGCCCATGATCACTCTGGATGAACTGCAGAGAACTACAGCTGAGGGGGGAGAGTCTGTCCATAGGACAACAATCAGTCGTACACTGCACAAATCTGGCCTTTATGGAAGAGTGGCAAGAAGAAAGCCATTTCTCAAAGATGTCCATAAAAAATCTTGTCTAAAGTTTGCCACAAGCCACCTGGGAGACACACCAAACATGTGGAAGAAGGTGCTCTGGTCAGATGAAACCAAAATCGAACTTTTTGCCCACAATGCAAAACGATATGTTTGGCGTAAAAGCAACACAGCTCATCACCCTCAACACACCATCCCCACTGTCAAACATGGTGGTGGCAGCATCATGGTTTGGGCCTGCTTTTCTTCAGCAGGGACAGGGAAGATGGTTAAAATTGAGGGGAAGATGGATGCAGCCAAATACAGGACCATTCTGGATGAAAACCTGTTGGAGTCTGCAAAAGACCTGAAACTGGGACGGAGATTTATCTTCAAACAAGACAATGATTCCAAACATACAGCAAAATCTACAAAGGAATGGTTCACAAATAAACTTAACCAGGTGTTAGAATGGCCAAGTCAAAGTCCAGACCTGAATCCAATCGAGAATCTGTGGAAAGAGCTGAAAACTGCTGTTCACAAACGCTCTCCATCCAACCTCACTGAGCTCGAGCTGTTTTGCAAGGAAGAATGGGCAAGAATTTCAGTCTCTCGATGTGCAAAACTGATAGAGACATACCCCAAGCGACTTGCAGCTGTAATCGCAGCAAAAGGTGGCTCTACAAAGTATTAACGCAAGGGGGCCGAATAATTTTGCACGCCCCACTTTTCATTTTTTTATTAGTTAAAAAAGTTTCAAAAATCCAATAGATTTCGTTCCACTTCACAATTGTGTCCCACTTGTTGGTGATTCTTCACAAAAAATAAAAATTTTATATCTTTACGTTTGAAGCCTGAAATGTGGCAAAAGGTTGAAAAGTTCAAGGGGGCCAAATATTTTCGCAAGGCACTAATATATATATATATATATATATGTGTGTGTGTGTGTGTGTGTGTGTGTGTATATATGTACAGTGGTGTGAAAAAGTGTTTGCCCCCTTCCTCATTTCCTGTTCCTTTGCATGTTTGTCACACTTAAGTGTTTCGGAGCATCAAACCAATTTAAACAATAGTCAAGGACAACACAAGTAAACACAAAATGCAATTTGTAAATGAAGGTGTTTATTATTAAAGGTGAAAAAAAATCCAAACCATCATGGCCCTGTGTGAAAAAGTGATTGCCCCCCTTGTTAAAACATACTATAACTGTGGTTGTCCACACCTGAGTTCAATTTCTCTAGCCACACCCAGGCCTGATTATTGCCACACCTGTTCACAATCAAGGCATCACTTAAATAGGAGCTGCTTGACACAGTAAGGTCCACCAGAAGATCCTTAAAAGCTACACATCATGCCGAGACCCAAAGAAATTCAGGAACAATTGAGAAAGAAAGTAATTGAGATCTATCAGTCTGGAAAGGGTTATAAAGCCATTTCCAAAGCTTTGGGAATCCAGCGAACCACAGTGAGAGCCATTATCCACAAATGGCGAAGACATGGAACAGTGGTGAACCTTCCCAGGAGTGGACGGCCGCCCAAAATTACCCCAAGAGCGCAGCGACGACTCATCCAAGAGGTCACAAAAGACCCCACAACAACGTCCAAGGAACTGCAGGCCTCACTTGCCTCAGTTAAGGTCAGCGTTCATGCCTCCACCATCAGGAAAAGACTGGGCAAAAATGGCCTGCATGGCAGAGTTCCAAGGAGAAAACCACTGCTGAGCAAAAAGAACATCAAAGCTCGTCTCAATTTCTCCACAACACATCTTGATGATCCCCAAGACTTTTGGGACAACATTCTGTGGACCGATGAGACAAAAGTGGAACTCTTTGGAAGGTGTGTGTCCAAGTATATCTGGCGTAGAAGGAACACTGCATTTCATAAAAAGAACATTATACCAACAGTAAAATATGGTGGTGGTAGTGTGATGGTCTGGGGCTGTTTTGCTGCTTCAGGACCTGGAAGACTTGCCGTGATAAAAGGAACTATGAATTCTGCTGTCTACCAAGAGATCCTGAAGGAGAATGTCCGACCATCTGTTCGTGTACTCAAGCTGAAACGAACTTGGGTTCTGCAGCAGGACAATGATCCTAAACACACCAGCAAGTCCACCACCGAATGGCTGAAGAAAAACAAAATGAAGACTTTGGAGTGGCCTAGCCAAAGTCCTGACTTGAATCCTATTGAGATGTTGTGGTATGACCTTAAAAAGGCCATTCATGCTCGAAAACCCTCTAATGTAACTGAATTAGGACAATTCTGCAAAGATGAGTGGGCCAAAATTCCTTCAGAACGCTGTAAATGCCTCATTGCACGTTATCGCAAACGCTTGGTTGCAGTTGTTGCTGCTAAGGGTGGCCCAACCAGTTATTAGGTTTAGGAGGCAATCACTTTTTCACACAGGGCCATGATGGTTTGGATTTTTTTTCACCTTTAATAATAAACACCTTCATTTACAAATTGCATTTTGTGTTTACTTGTGTTGTCCTTGACTATTGTTTAAATTGGTTTGATGCTCCGAAACACTTAAGTGTGACAAACATGCAAAGGAACAGGAAATGAGGAAGGGGGCAAACACTTTTTCACACCACTGTATATATATATATATATATATATATATATATATATATATATATATATATATATATATATACATTCTCACAGGACTTCTGTTCCCAGCTACAAAAGGAGATTAGAGAGCTGGGGATGGAGTCTGCAGGGGAGAGCATGAAAGGGAGTAGTCAGGTTGTCCATCAAGGTCAGGTTCCCCCTTGCGGTGGGCTCTTTGGGTTATGCCAGGCTTTTAACGGGGTCACTGACTCTTACATAGGGTACTACTTTGCCCGAAGGCGTGCTGATTATACCCCAGAGACAAGGCAGGAGCTGTCGTCATGTGAAAAGATAAAAATGAAGGCAATCTCCGAACTCTGTGATGAGCCACGTGTACCCTGCGACAGTGTTCCTCCTTAAACTTCTTTGTTCTATGTACCAAGGCCTACACACTTGCTCTGATGTATGTGTTGCATTCAGAGGGACAGGCTGAGCAACTGCCCACTCCACCAGTCGGTGTACCTGTGTTACCCCACTCCCATTTCAGAATGGGGTCCTGCCAAGCACATAGCGCAGATACCATGCTCTCACTTGAAGTGGTTGTATACCCATTCCGACGACTTTTATGTAAATGGACAATTGCAGGTTTTAAAACGAGTTGCACTATATGAAAGTCTACTTACCTGCTTGCCTTTCCTGTATTCTGAATATTTTTTGCTTCTGACGTCACCCGCGCATGCGCCTTATTTCCCATTTTTCCGGCAAGCAGAGACCCTGCTGTAAAAATGCAGGGTCTATGCCGGGGCTGAGTCATTCCCGAATGTCGACATCAGCCCCGACATCACGTGAGACTTGATTGTACTTCTTCCACGATGTGAAGAGGATCGTGGATGCCTTGGATATCGCTATTACGGCGCATGCACATGATTAGGTACAATAATAGCTACTGCGGGCAGAAGTTAAAAAAAAATACAGAACCCGGAAGACCACAGTTCCTATGGCGGCGGCTAATGTTAATGATGAGCGTTTAGAATATAAAAGAAAATTAAAACAGAACGATTTTTGGGCATACTCTTAGTACCCATTTGATTGAAAATCGATATTTATATTAGAATGTTGTTTAAAATAGGGTATCTTTTAGAGAGTTTACTACCGCTTTCACTTATCCCATTCTGTACCAAGTTACCAGACATAGATCTCCGTAACGCTAGTCCACTCCCGGTGACCAACACACAGCTAGGGAGGTGTAGGCCATTTACGTACCTCCTGAAGCCTGGAAAACTCCCACAACATTTTGAGGACTAGTTGTTACTACTCGCCTCCTCCATCACAAGAGTGAGCTTTTTCTCTGATTCAAACCCCCTCGCATGTTCTTTCTCTCCCCTGATGCAGTAGCTCTGAGCTCAGCATTTGGGAGCTCACTCCTGTGATGGAGGAGGTGAGCAGTGATGACTAGGCCTCACTTAACAACGTCCTAGTAACGTCCTGGGAGTATTTCAGTCAAGCTTTGGGAAGTATGTAAATGGTGATAACTAGGCCTCACTAAACAACGTCCTAGTAACTTCCTGGGAGTATTTCAGTCAAGCTTTGGGAAGTATGTAAATGGTGATAACTAGGCCTCACTAAACAACGTCCTAGTAACTTCCTGGGAGTATTTCAGTCAAGCTTTGGGAAGTATGTAAATGGTGATAACTAGGCCTCACTAAACAACGTCCTAGTAACTTCCTGGGAGTATTTCAGTCAAGCTTTGGGAAGTATGTAAATGGTGATGACCAGGCCTCACTTAACAACGTCCTAGTAACGTCCTGGGAGTATTTCAGTCAAGCTTTGGGAAGTATGTAAATGGATTACACTGTTAAAAGGGCATTATTGAACTTTAGTTGGAGCTGGACAATTTCCTTTTCTACAGGTGCCCCCTATCTGCATAGGCATTTTTTGGTAAAGGCGAGCTAACCTTTTAAATGAAAGCTTCAGATTTAAAATGATTGACAACGAGGGTCAGAATATCCCGGCATTCTACAAACTCCCCAATAATATCAAACAACAAAGTAAACAGTATGTAAAAGCACAAGCCTTTGTAATGTGGCTCTGGAACTGGGGTACAGAAGCTTTTTTTTTTCTTTTTGTTTTGTTTTTTTTAATGGCTCCAGGCAGACGAGCAGCAATGATTAGTATTCTTAAGCCAAAACGATATATGTCCCCTCTAAAACCTCTTTCCAAGTCACTGAAGTGGGAGATGCAAACAGCAATTTCATAGCCAGCATCCACCACCTAGCAGATGGCATCCGCTGGAATTCCACAGTGCTGACTCTGGTCAATGAAATTTTATGGCGAGCCCACCAATATGAATAACTGTCTTCAGAACCACTAATTAAAATGCTTCTTTTTTTATTAGCCAGGACCATCTGTTAAACCATTGAATTTGTGGATCTGAAAACTACAGTTGTTACTTTGATAGGACTGTGGGTGGACATCTGAGCTCCTTTCCTTGCTTCCGTAAAACAAAGTTTGATTTGTAGAAATATCAATTTTTTTCTTGTCCGTTAAAGTCAGCAGCCCATTATTAAAATATATTTTATTGTAAGGGGGTTGATCAGTAACACAATTTGCAAAGTGGAGTGACACCTTGTAGCTTATAATTAGTATCCTTTCACTGATCTGACTAAAGAACCATGACATCTGATTGGCTGTAGAAAAATTACTGGTCTTTGCAAATTGTTGCGACTGTCACTGTTGACGCTGCTGTAGAGAACAGCTTGCTTAAAATATGTGCATGAACACAATGTGGGATTGAGTGTTGTATGAAATAAGGAACAGAACAGCATGCTTTTTCAAGTAAAACTCAAGGTGCCTACTAGGGATGAGCTGAACATCCCCCGGTTCGGTTCGCACCAGAACCTTCGAACGGACCAAAAATTTGTAAGAACTTTAGAACCCTATTCAAGTCTATGGGACTCGAACGTTCGAAATCAAAAGTGCTAATTTTAAAGGCTAATATGCAAGATATGCAACAGACAACACCAGCAATAAGGGGTATCTTCAGGTGTATACTGCGCTGGAGGCACACAACACCCACTTTAACTCCTGCAGATGCCTGTATTAGAGAACACCAGCAATAAAGGGTAAATACGGGTGTATACTGTGCTGTGCTGGAGGCACACAACTCCCACTAACTCCTGCAGATGCCTGTGTTGGAGAACATCAGCATAAAAGGGTAGCTACAGGTGTATACTGTGCAGGAGGCACACAACACCTACTAACTCCTGCAGATGCCTGTATTGGAGAACACCAGCATAAAATGGGTAGCTACAGGTGTATACTGTACTGGAGGCACACAACACCCACTTTAACTCCTGCAGATGCCTGAGAAAAGAACACTGTCCCTGCCTATCTTTCTCTTTCCTTGCACGCCGGAACACACTACACAAGGCCACCATGCTGGCGGCCTTATATAGTGTGGGGCGTGTACTAAACCCCCTAAGCTATAATTGGCCACAGGCATCCTGCCTGTGTCCAATTATGGCTCTCCTCGCTGCCGACGCTGTGATTGGCCAAGCATGCGGGGTCACAGTGCATGCTTGGCCAATCATGAGCCAGCAATGCACTGCGATGGCATAGTGCATTGTGGGCCATTCGTACCACACGAATTTGGTGCGAACGGTCCACAAAGTTCTGAATTTGCCGAACAGGCGAACGGCCGATATTCAAGTCGAACACCGAGCTCATCCCTAGTGCCTACACATATAGCTGCATACCATGTAGCCTTCTCGTGCCTCCTAAAATGCCCATCCCTACTGCCTTCTGTGCCTTATTATTGGTCCCATCTTAAGACTGATAAATTTTAGTTTGGGGGGGGGGGATGATGCAGAACTAATGCAATGGATAGTCATTCATCTAATATTGGTCATCATTGGATTTGAAAGAAATGAAATTGGGCTAATAAAGAGGTCCCCCATCCATTTACAAACATTACCAAAAAACAAAGACCTTATTATGTTTGACTTCACTGGTACCAAGAGAGGAACGGCCACACTTTACTGGTACCAAGAGAGGAACGGCCACACCTTTTTGTTATATAAAATTACAATATTTATTTATTACCAAAATTTATCAAAATCAAGGGCCTTATTATGTTTGACTTTACTGTTACCAAGAGAGGAATGGCCACACCTTTTGTTATATAAAATAACAATATTTGTTACCAAAAATTATAAAAAATCATGAACTTGTGCTCTGATCAGATGACATTTGCCATATAATAGGACCCAAATAATACATCTTTGCTATATGTTCCAAGAGTTTGACGTGTTTCACATTTAATAGCTTCCTCTGGACCTCAGTGTCTTGGCAGCAAAAGATATTTGGCCTATCCAAGAGAGAGGGTACAATAATCAATACATTTACATATATCAGAAAGTCTAGGCAACATACTCTGTCCACTGCATTCACTTACATATCACCCTATGAGCGTTGCATGAAGATGGTGGTATAACAGTGTAGAATAAATATATTGTATGGCACAGCAAAATTACATGTATAGCGAATACTCATTCGGGGCTATATATAGAAACAAGAATAAATAATCCACTAATCAACATTAAACCGGCTTCAACATTTATATGTCCTTTGGACCGGCTCCCGAGCTCCACGTTTGAGCGCCAGCTGTTTTGGACCCAAACTAGAAAAGCTCAGTATTGTTTCTGACCCCCTGGCCAAATTAATCCTTAATATAAGAGTGTGCACACTTGAAGTCAGACACTGACGCACGTAGTTCAGTATTCAGACACTTCTCCTTTTTATTTCCTGAACTCTGGCTGATATACCATAAGCCGGATATCTTACTATCAAATCAAAATTTAGATAAGACAGCGTGTACAAACCACAAATTATACATATTCATTATTGTGACGAAGGATAAGCTTTTTAGCTGGGTCATGTCTAAAAAAAGGGAAAAGCAAGCTATCGTAGCTAAAATAAAGTCTTGTATTCAGCCCCTTCTTCCTCTTGGGTGTAGTCTCATGGTGCCGAGAACAGGCGCAATCTCCTTTTTGACGTTGCTCTTTTTTTTAACCCTTGTAGTTTCATTTCACATGAAGAGAGAAGCTGGCAGACATCTTAATTATGATTAAATGAGTATGATTAAGGTTGATATCTGATAATGAAAGATAAGCACTTATATCTATAAGAGTACCAGAAATAGGCATTTCACTTATAACACTCATGATCACATCCATTACATTATAAAGACATCCCTATACTAGTATCACTTACTGTACTTTAGTTGTAAATAACGTGGGAGGATCAATATGACGGGTACAAAAAGGTTGTATTTAAATATCCATTTACCCAACAGAACTGACCAACCTACAATGTAATTTATATATAGTTAGACACATCTGGCAAGCAACAATTCTTAATACAAGGCTAATCGGGATCACGTTTGTGTATACTTGATAGATGTTGAAATATACGGTTCCAGAATTCATTTTTTTTTTTTTTTACTCCTCATTTACTAACCTTCGGAGCAACTTGCAAACTAGACAGTCCTATTTGCCTTTAGTGAATGAAACCCACATGAGTGCAGACTGAGGGCTCTTGGGAGATGAAGTTCTGCAGGGCACGCAAAGTAAACAGATTGTGAACTAGAGCACCCTGAAAATCCCTTCTTCCAACAGCCGCAGAAAGCTGATCCTTCAGCCAGTGAATCATGATGGCATTGGCCATTTTTGGGGCAGCACAGTGGATTAATATAAAAGTGTTTTGCGCCTGTAAACAAATTCAGAAATGACAAATCATTCGAAACACGAATGGATAGCAATCACATTTATAAAATAAAAATACCTTGACTAGAGAGAATAGTCCATAAAACTAGTTTCTTAGAACAAACAATAGTACATAGCATAAGTCACCAATCCGGTGAGAAAGATGTAGAGTAATCGTGTCCAGTTGAATGAACTTCCACCCACAGAAAGACTGCAAACTCACCGGATTTAATGGCTGCCGTTACAGCAGCATGGATCCCGCCTTATATCCCAAGTATCCTCCCTGACGTGTTTCGTCCAAAGGGACATTGTCAAAGGGACCCCTTGACAACATGCCTTTGGATGAAACCCGTTGGGTGGGATACTTGGCATTGACACCTTGCTGCTGAGCGAATCCGGGTCACCAGCAGCTGCCTTATGTGAGTTATTTTTTATTATGTTAGGTGCTTGTTATGCGTTTTTACTTATGGAATAAACATACTACACTATGAGACGACTTCTGGGCTCTGGGTGAGCTTATTTGTTCCCAGCTGGATCCTGTCCTGAACTTTTGGTGGAAGCGATCCACTGTGATCTTCCCAGAGGGATCTCCATATGTGTTTAAGGCTTCCATGTTGCTGTAACAGCAGCCATTAAATTCGGTGCATTTGCAATCTTTCTGTGGGTGGAGGTTCATTCGATTGGACACATTTGGTCTACATCTTTCTCACTGGATTGGCAATTTATGCTATGGACTATTGTTTGTAGGAACTAACTCTATGGACTATTCTCTATAGTCGAGTGATTTTTATTTTGTATATGTGATTTGCTATCCATTCCTGTTTCAAATGATTTGTTATTTCTGAATTTGTTTACGGCACTACACTTTTATACTATCTACATTATAAGTTGGTTATAATACTTGTGTGCTAGCTGCCATGGTTGCATAATATTGGGTAACACGCAAGGCAGAATTCCTAAGTTCAATTTACAGTGGCTTAATGGTTAGCATTTCTGCCTTGTAGCACTGGAGTCATTGGTTCAAATCCCAGTCAGGACGCTCCCTGCATAGAATTGGCATGTTCTCCCTCCTCTTGCATCGGTTTTCTCCAGGTACTCTGGATTACACCCACACTACAACATGCTGGTAGCTTATACATAAATCTGAATAACTTGCTAATAATTGAATAATTCAAGAAATTTGAAAAACTGAATCATTTTTATGATTTTTAAGGTCCAACAGTGGAGGTGTGTGTGCACAGGAGGAAGGTGATGGTCTTTTGGAACATTATTTCACAATGTATGAAGAGCAATTAACCACTTCAGCCCCAGAAGAATTTACCCACTTCCTGACCACAGCACTTTTTGCAATTCGGCACTATGTCTCTTTAACAATTGCACGGTAGTGCGACGTGGCTCACAAAATAAAATTGACGTTCCTTTTTTTTCCTCACAAATAGAGCTTTCTTTTGGTGGTATTTGATCACCCCTGCGGTTTTTATTTTTTGCGCTATAAACAAAAAAAGCGACAATTTTGAAAAAAACACATTATTTTTAAATTTTTGCTATAATAAATATCCCCCAAAAATCTATAAAAAAACAATATTTTTCCTCAGTTTAGGCCCGATACGTATTCCTCTACATACTTTTGGTTAAAAAACAAATCCCAATAAGTGATTATTGATTGGTTTGCGCAAAAGTTATAGTGTTTACAAAATAGGGGATAGTTTTATGGCATTTTTATTAATAATTTTCTTTTTTTTTTAAATGGCAACGATCAGCGTTTTTATCGTGACTGCAACATTATGGTGGAAACGTCGGACAATTTCTAACACCTTTTTGGGACCATTGTCATTTATACAGCAATCAGTGCTATACAATTGCACGGATTCCTGTGTAAATGACACTGGCAGAGAAGGGGTTAACCAGGAGGTGGCAGTGTGTACAGGTTAGGTGTGTCCTAGGGGCGTGTTGCTAACTGTGGGGGGCGTGGCTGTGTTGTGCACATCACTGATCTCTGCTCCCAGTGTCACTTGTTGCTAGGCAGAACGGGGAGATGCTTGTTTACTATAGCATCTCCCCGTTCTTCCTCTCCGTGAGGCGATCGAGTCCGCGGGACCCGTGACCCGACTCACGGAGCTTCCCGCGAGCATGTGCACATACCCCAGTCGACTCTTAAAGGACAACACACAGGTACATGATTCTACCTGTACGTGCCCTTTTGCTGACGTATATCGGCGTGAGGCGGTCGGGAAGCGGTTAAACCAGGTTTGAAGTTTTAAGACACTTTGAGGCGGATTTACTAAATGCAAATCTATTGTGCACTTTGCAAGTGCAGTTGCTTCAGAGCTTTATAAATGAGATAAATGCTTCACTTTGCAAAGGATACCCAATCACATGCAAGGGAAAAAAAAACAGCATTTTTGCTCGCACATGATTGGAGATGATGGAAGTCAGCGAAGTTTCCCTTCATTTACAAATCTCTGGAGCAACTGCGCACGCAAAGGGCACAATCTGTTTGCCTTTAGTAAATCCACCCCATAAAATGTGGCGTTTATTCAGTCTATGCCAGGGATATGCAATTAGCGGACCTCCAGCTGTTGCTAAACTACAAGTCCCATCATGCCTCTGCCTCTGGGTGTCATGCTTGTGGCTCTAGGCCCTTGTACACACGGTCGGAGAATCCGTCGGAATGTGTCCTATCGGACCGCGTCGTCGGATAATCCGACTGTGTGTGGTATGCATCGGACTGATTCCGTCGGACCCAATTTTCCAACATGTTGGAAATATTTTCTGACCAACTGGGCCGATCGGACATACTCCGATTATGTGTAGAGAATTTTGATCGGACCAAGTGCCACGCATGTTCAGATCAAATTCCTACATCAAAGCTATTGGCTACTAGCCTGAACGTAGTCCCATCGTAACGAAATTACGTCATCACGTTCTGAAAGATCAGATTTTTCGCCAACTTTGTCCGACCGTGTGTATGCAACAGTTTCGGACAAGTTCCAACGGACAAAATCCGACGGATTTGGTTGTGGAAATCTCCGACCGTATGTACAGGGGCTAAGTGTCTTGCTATGCCTCATGGGAATTGTAGTTCTGCAACAGCTGGAGGTCTGCTAATTGCATATCCCTGGTCTATGCAATGCACATGAGGTAAGTGTGTGTAGAATAAACGGAAAGCAGTTTTATTTTTGCAAAATAAGTAGATTAATGTTATATTGGTACATAGGGGATCTGCGATTTAGAAAACAAAATAAAATAAAATGAATTTGGCCTTTAAGTCAGATGATATGAACGCATTGCTGTTGTGAACACGCCCAACGATGGGAAACTTTTGATTGCTGTGGTCTTCTAAACACTTCTACTCTTATTATTGTAACCCAAACGAGTAGTATTCACTTGTCACAAATAACTTTTAATTTGTGCAATAATCTTTTATGACAACATTAAAACCAAACTCGCATTCCGAACCAAATCAGAGTAGTCGGCAAAGCGGGACTCTTCCAATAGTGGTATTTTTTTTTTTTTTGTTTTTTTGTTGCTCCCTTTGGAGAAAACAATATAACAATATGTAGTTAGAATACAGCGGATACAATTCTCCTTGGCTTAATTCCACATCCTAACAAGACACAATAATCCCAGTCAATTAAAATGGCCACTTGCCAGGCATAATGCAAACAGCAGCGACCTGGAGCATTCAGGATAAACCGCAGGAAAAAAAAAGAAATAGAAAAAAAATAAAAATACAAAAACCATTACGCATTCCCCTCCACAGCACCGAGTGCAATTTTCACCTTTTGACCGCCCGTTAATTTGGTGAAATACCTAAGAACGGCTGGGCAGGAAGCTGCGCACAGCACGCTACCCTTCCTATTACCGAATGTAAATATGTGTTCAGGAAGGATTTCGTTTCTTAATCCCTGTCTAGATCTGGCCTTGTTTGTTTTTTATCCAGAATGTTTTTACACTTCCACGTTTTTTTTTTTCTTCCAAAGCCGGGGTAGAGCAGGCGGGACAGCACTGCACCCTCCTTTGAAAATGAACATGTCAAGGTGTCAAGACAGTGACATTTACACTTGTCAAGAGGACTGCCAGAGCCAAAATGATTTAAAAAGGAAAAAATAAATAAAAAATCTATGGAGAAATTGATTGGACAGTTACTATAGCTATAGTCTGCAAAAGGCTTGTCTTCAGAGTTTGTTGCAGAAGTAAATGGCAGCAATGGGAAAGTGATTTTCCTGTCTTTTTGTTTCTGAAAGAGGTTTTTATTTTTTTATTTTTTGTTTTTTCCTTTTTTATTTTTTGTGCAGATCGCATCAGCACGGGGAGCTAGGACGTGCTGACACGGTCACTTTGGGATCCTGAGCAAACAGGCGCTCGCTTGCCGGCCGGCATACATGGTGTTTTCTTCCTGTGTTTTTATCCTTATGTATTAGTATGTATTAACCACTTCCCACCCAAGGTACATCCAGGGACGTCCTTGACTTTCCGGGGGTATATCTGAATGATGCCTGAGGCCACAGACATCATTCAGATATCGGCGTTTTTCAGCCGGCGATTCCCTGCACCATAAGAATGATCATAGCGGCTGTTCCGCCGCTTGATCGTTCTTACGCGAGGCGGGAGGGGACATCCCCCCCCCTCCGCCACCCTCCGGTACTTCTACCGACTCACCGCTTCCATCGGTGAGTCGGTCACAGGATCTGCCGGCCCCCGGATGATACCATAGAGATTTCCGGCGGACCAGATCATCCCCGGAGTCTCTATGATCGTTCGGAGGCCGGGTGCGATGTTATGACGTCACGCTCGGCCTCTTCATTCAAAATAACGGCGCCAATTTGACTAGGAAGCCAGGATCATTTTTTTTTTTTTTTTTGGGCTTCCCAGCCTAGAGGTGAGATATGGGGTCTTATTGACCCCTTATCTCACTGTAAATATGTCCGATTGTGCCATATTCCTATTACAAGGGATGTTTACATTCCTTGTAATAGGAATAAAAGTAATCAATTTTTTTTGTGTCAAACTAAAAAAATAAAAGTAAAATTAACAATAAAAAAAAAAAAAAATATTTAAAGCGCCCCTGTCACCATGTGCTCGTAAGCAGAAGCGAACGCATACGCAAGTCCCGCCCACATATGAAAACGGTGTGCAAACCAAACATGTGAGGTGTCGCCGCGAACGTTAGAGCGAGAGCAATAATTCTAGACCTCCTCTGTAACGCAAAACATGTAACCAGTAAAAAATGTTAAAGCGTCTCCTATGGGGATTTTTAAATACCAAAGTTTGGCTCCATTCCGCAAGCGTGTGCAATATTGAAGCGTGACATGTAGGGTATCTATTTACTCGGCGTATCTTCATCTATCACATTATGCAAACAAATTGGGCTAACTTTACAGTTTTTTTGTTTTTTTTTTAAGCATGAAACTGTTTTTTTTTTCTGAAAAAAACGCGTTCTAAAAATTGCTGCGCAAATACCGTGCGAGATAAAAAGTTGCAACAACCGCCATTGTATTATCTAGGGTCTTTGCTAAAAAAAAACATATATAATGTTTGGGGGTTCTATGTAATTTTCTAGCAAAAAAATGATGAATTTTACATGTAGGAGAGAAATGTCAGAATTGGCCTGGATGCGAAGTGGTTAAAGTGGTTTACCAGGTTTACACTATGGGAAGTCCCTTTTTTTGCTTTTTTTTTTTTTTTTCTGAGTGACCATTGTCTCACGATTGGGAGTCTCCTCGGTTAACCGTTGGGGGTGTGTGTTCCTGACCTTCTGTCCTTTGAATTTATAATACGGGATCTGCCATTGGCACCCTGTCCGGGCGTTGATTGCAAGCTGGTTGATGCTTGCCTCTGGTAAGCGTGCACTCTTTATGGTGGCCAACACTTATTGGTGACGGAAGATTGCACGAATTCTTCGCATTTACTCTATTATTTGGAATAATACTTGAATTTTTCTATTATGACTCAAGATAGTGGGCGGCACAGTGGTGTAGTGGTTAGCACTCTCATCTAGCAGTAAAAAGGGTCGCTTGATTCGAATCCCAACCACGACACTACCTGCCTGGAGTTTGCATGTTCTCCCTGTGCCTGCGTGGGTTTCCTCCGGGTACTCCGGTTTCCTCCCACACTCCAAAGACATGCAGGTAGGTTAATTGGCTTCTTTCCAAAATTGTCCCTAGTATATGAATGGGGACCTTGGATCGTGGGCTCCTTGAGGGTAGGGACCAGGGGCGTAACTATAGGGGGTGCAGCAGTTGCGACCGCAACTGGGCCCTGTGCTGCAGGGGGCCCATGCAGCCCCCTCTACATATGGCCGGCAGCAGCATAGGCAGCTAGGGGTACCAGTGCACCATGCACACGGGTGGCTGGAGGTGGAGGGTGACTAGCACAGCTCCATGCTCGACTATTGCACTGGCTGCTCTTTAGTTGTGCATTCCCCGCATGACCTGTGTCCTCGGCCGGCTCCTCAGAGTACCCCTCTCCTGCTCCATGCATTGCCGCTCAGTCCGATGTCTGTCTGTTCTCCCCAGCCAGAGTCCCGCCCCCCCCCGAGTCCGGCCCACACTGCACTGCATACTTCTCCCGGGTAAACAAACTTTAAGCACACAGATGCAGTGCAGCCCTATGAGAGCTCCCCGGAGGAAACTGAAGGCTTGTCTGCCAGCCCCCCTCCTCCCCCGTCATACACAGATGATGAAAGGTCTTTCTGGGAGATATGCTGATCGCCCGTCCAGCACACTGGATGGAGCCCAGGCCAACATGGATGAGTGCACGGCCTGCAGCTTGGTCATGGTGAGTGAGAGGACCCCATCCCCCACACACCATTACATACCCCCTCCATCTCACCCTGGGGACAGGGGCCCCTTCTCACCTGGGGGCAGTAACTTCATCTGCCCTGGAGAAAAGGACCTCATCTCTTCTGGGGACGGGGACCGCATCCTGCCTAGGGACAGTCCCCCAATGGGGCACCTAAAAAAAAAAAAAAATAATAATAAAAAAAAAACTACTGATGCCAGTGGTGGAACTACAGGGCTCACAAAGGTCATACCTGTGACCACGCCCTGGAGTTCCACCGCCGGACTCGGAGGGAAGGGCCCTGGCTGGGGTTCAGGGGGGCCCTTCATGGTTTCTTGCATCGGGGCCCTGAAGGTTCTAGTTACGCCACTGGTAGGGACCGACGTGAGTGTGCAATGTACAGGGATAGGGACAATTGTAGACACTCAGGTTGAACTGGATAGACTTGTGTCTTTATTCAACCTTACTAACTATGTAAGATATCATTTTCATTCATTTTTATACATTTTTATTTTTTTTTTATTTTTTTTTATTAATTTTTATTAAATTTTTATTCATTTTCACAATATTGGTCAAGGGTATTTCACAATTGATTGTCCGCATATTCATTTAATTATTATTTAAATATCTGAATATTTACCTCCGATTCAAAAACAGGGGTGTCCTTGTCAGCGCAGCTACCTTCCTTTAGTTAAAATCCTTGAATTTGGTTCTACAGTTGATGAGCGTTTTGCCTGCCATGCCAGCAGAATTTTTTTTTTTTTACCAGCCAGACTATCAATCGGAATTGTTTTTTCTTTTATTCGCTGTGGCTGTCCTGGAAGTAGTAGAAGGGGGTTGTCTGCTCTGAATTCCACACGTCATTCTCACGTTGGGCAATCTTATCTACCAAGCATTGGTTTATGAAAGAAGAAAACCGTATACAGCGGTGCCTTGGATTTACGAGCATAATCTGTTCCAGGAGACACACCATGTTAGCTTGAATTCTGCTTGTTTTGCGAGACAACATTCGCAAACCAAGTCAGATTTATTTTTATTTTTTTAAAGTTGCTCGTCTTTCAAAACGCCTGTTAACCGTGTTACTCGTAAAGCAAGGTTCCACTGTATTTACCTTTCCCAAATCAAATTTTACTTTTCTGGTGCATCCTTAGTAAATGAGCAGAAGCTCTGCTGACTTCCATCATCCAATCATGTGCAAGCAAAAATGCTGTTTGTTTTTTTTTATTCTCCTTGCATGTGATTGGGTATTCTTTGCAAAGTGAAACATTGTCTAATTTACTAAACTCTGGGGCAACTGCGCCCAGTCTATTTGCTTTAGTAAATCAACTCCAATAGGTTGTGTCTCTGCCTCCTCAGCCCTATTAGGCTGGTAACTATAAATTGGAGAGGATGAGTGCCGCAGCATTCTCATTAACCCTCACCTGTTCTGTATGCTGAGACATGCACCTGAAAGGGAGAAATCCGAGAAATCCGTAAAGGTAAGTACAGAATTGTTGACCGCATAGGGGAACTAACCCATGTACCTGGCAGGGAAGGGGTTAACCAATAGGGGGCAATCAAGGGGTTAAGTGTGTTCCCTCAGTGTGTTCTAACAGTAGGAGGGGGGTGGGCTCACTAGAACATGACAGATCACTGGGAGCAGTAGATCCCTGTCATGTTGCTACTCAGAACAGGGAAATGCCTTGTTTACATAGGCATCTCCCAGTTCTGCCTCTCTGTGCCACGATCTCGGGCCACCGACAGACATCGAGTGCACGGAACCCACGGGCACGCTCCTGCGGCGTGCGCCGCTAGCTACCGATGAATGAGTGCCGTACGGGTATGCCGTTTTGCCACCCGTGCCACTTTGCCAACGTATATCGGCGTAAGCTGGTCGGCAAGTGGTTAAACAGGAACCCTAGAGAATAAAATGGCGGCCATTGTAATATTTTATGTCACACTGCATTTGCTCAGCGGTCTTTCAAATGCAATTTTTTTGGGAGAAAATACACTTTTTAATGAACTAAAAAACAAAACAGTAAAGTTAGCCCGATTTATTTATTTTTTTTTTTTATTATTATTTATTTATTTTTTTTAATTTATTTTAATAATGTGAAATATGATGTTACGCCAAGTAAACAGATACCCAACATGTCATGATTTAAAATTGCTCATGGAATGGTGACAAACTACGGTACTTAAAAATGTCCATAGACAGCGCTTTAAAACATTTTACAGGTTACCTATTTAGAGTTGCAAAGGAGGTACATTTTTTTTTATTTTTTGTTTTACGCTGTCATTTAAATTTTCTTTTTATCACTTGTATTGCTGTCACGAGGAATATAAATATTACTCTTTATGGAGGGATCAGGGGTCTATAAGAACCCAAACCTTGCACTTGAAAGCATTAAAAACTCAAAGATCTGAGTTTTTGAATACTTTCGATTTTTGAAGACTGGCGCCGTTGGATTCTGATTAAACAGGAAGTGATGTCACAAGGGGGTTACCACATCCAAAGCCTGATCAAAGCCCATTCCAGCTTTGTTCAGGTCTTCAGCCAGCTAGCGGACAACCTGGGCGGTCGCTCAGGTCTCAAGCCTTGTACACACGATCGGATTGTTGGCCAACAAAACCGTGGACTTTTGTCCAAATGGCGTTGGCCCAAACCTGTCTTGCATACACACGGCCACACAATTGTTGGCCAACAAATACAAACATAGTGACGTACTACGTTGTTTTTCAGCTCTTTAGCACCACCCTTTGGGCTCCTTCTGATAATTTCCTGTTAGTAGAAGTTTGGTGAGTGTTGATTCGCGCTTTTCGATTCACGCTTTTCGATTCGCACTTTTCATTTTGCACTTTTCATTTCGTGCTTTTCAGTTTGTTTCTGAACCTCCGTTCCTCAACCAGACATGTTGCGGAATCAGAAGAGATAACATGTTATTTATTATTGAACTTGAAGTTATTGCTTTGACATTTATTTTTTTTGGTTGAATAATAATAATTTGATTTGGTATATTTTTGGATGCATAGAATGCACTTTTTGGTTAAGTTCTATTGGCAGACAGCATGTCTAATTTATTTGTTTTTCTTTTTTTAATGCACAATAAAAAAAAATTGTGGAGAATAATACTTGGCTGTGTGTTTTACTTCAAATGACAGTTTGGGAGTCGGCAGTTACATTTAAAAAAAATACAATGTAAAATTAACAAGGGACACCAACATAATTGTATCTTTGATCTTAGAAACTACGGGATAATGGTGTTGTGATAACTTGCCCAAAAAAAATAAAAAATTATATATATATATATATATATATATATATATATATATATATATATATATATATATATATATATAATATTATTATTATTATTATTATTGATATCACTAGAAAAAAAAATGCCTTTGAAAATTAGTTTGCAATAACACCATCAGTATCGCCAGCAAAGCAGCTTCATTATTATCCCATTAAAGAAGAAGAGAATTGCGCGCTGCATTTGGAGATTTCATAACTTGCCTCGTCACGCGAGTGTTAATTCTCCATTACGAACGCCAGTTTACAAGACTGACCGCTTCTGCTTCCGAGCATGCATGTTTATACTTTGGACTTTTGTCCGACAGAGTTGTGTACACACGCTTATCAAATCGGACGACACGCGTTTGTCCACGTAAACATTTTTTAAAACCTGACAACAATTGTCTGGAGCTTACAAACGGTCGGATTTTCCGCCAACAGCCCGTCATCACGCAGTTCCCAATGGGAAAATCCAATTGTGTGTGTGCGGGGCTTTAGAGTCAGCTGTTGTGTTGATAAAAAAATAAAAACTGTGGTTGAACTATGTGCTCGAAATCCTTCAACACATTTCACTTTAGAAAAAGTAGCGCAGCCAACACAAATCTCCTGCAGACGACATTTTCCATCCACGCCTCACCTATGGATTTTTTTTTTTTTGTATTAAGTACCAAATTAAAATATTTGTTTTCCGGTCTCCATTTATATTTCTAAGTGCTTCTATTGAGAAATGGTAGACGTTAACATAGGCTTTATTTGTTTGGCCTGGCTGTCATTTGCTTTACATGTTGCTAACCGTAACACCAGGGCGCATAACACCGGGGCGCTGGCTGCCTGGGTGTTTTTTGGCCAGTATTTGCTGTTTGTGACACTGTAAATAATAAGGAAGCTTGGATCATTAAGTAGGAACAGACAGCTGCCCTTTTAACTTGCATATCAGCAAATTACATGTTGGAATGCTCGAGAAGCTGAGCCAGGCGGTGTGTATGAGAGCTCGTCCCTGTATTGCTTCACCCACCCCACTCATCTGCAGAGACAATAAAGAACTTCCTTTACCAAACCCCAGGTTTAATGTGTGTCAGCATCTCGGCAAGACATTAGCGGGAATTCATTTGAATATTCAGTACCCTGGCGATCGATCTAGAAGACGTAGTAGCAGTAGTACGGAGCACCGAGCCAACTTATTTAAATTGCTTCAGAACAGGGCTGGATGTGTTTTTTAAATTAGAAAAACATAATGACTACCAATATTAACCACTTGACCTCTAAAATATTTACACACCCCCCCCCCCCCCCATGGCCAGGTATTGTTTTTTGCGCTACAGCGCTGCGTTACTTTAAATGACAATTGTGCGGTCCTGCGCCGCTGTACCCAAATAAAATCTATGTCCTTTTTTTCCCCACAAATAGAGCTTTCTTGTGGTTGTATTTAATTGCCTCTGTGCTTTTATTTTTTGTGCTATAAACAAAAAGACTGACCATTTTGAAAAAAAAAATACTATTTTTTTTTTACTTTCTGCTACAAAACATATAATGAAATATAAAAAAAAAATTACAATATTTTTTTTTTTTTACATCTATTTTTTTTCAAATATTTAGGCCAATATGTATTCTGCTATGTAACTTTGGTAAAAAAAATTAAAAATAAAAATCCCAATAAGCGTATATCGATTGGTTTGTGCAAAAGTTCTAGCGTCTACATACTATAGGATTTTTTTTCTAGTAATGCAATATTGCGGTGGACATTCAGACACTTTTTGGGGACCAGTGGCACTAATACAGTTATCGGTGCTAAAAAAACAAAATAAAAAAATGCACTGTCACTGTACTAATGACACTGGCTGGAAAGGGATTAACATCAGGGGTGAGCCAATGTTTTACTACACAGTGGGTGGTGCTTTTATTAGGGGAAGAAATTGAATTTTTTCACACAAATTCCATCCTTTCTCTTCTGTCAGAGCGGCGATCTGCCTTGTTTACATGGGTAGATCGGCGTTCTGCCTCTCTGCCAGATGATTGGCGGGTGCCGGTGGATATCGGGACTGGGGTACCCGCCGATAGGTTATACACAGCAGGAGAGAGCCGCCGGCGGCGCACATGCGGGTCCCCTACCGGGAAGCATCGGATCATGTATCTATATGTGATCCAGCGCAGAGGTGCCACCCTGTAGCAGTAAAACTGCTATAAGGTGGACCATAAGTGGTTAATAGGAAATAGCATCATAGAATGTTGAAGTCGGGAGTGATTGGTGACAGTTCTGAGATACCAACACTGATAGGAAATGATGTGCCTCTTCTGTATTAAAACTACTAAAACTTCTATGATTAAAGAGATTGTGTCAGACTGTTTATTTCAACAAAACGCTTTCTATAAGATTATATGCGCATTTAACATTGCCAAAAGTATTAGGACTTCTGCCTTTACACGCACATGAACTTTGATGGAATCACAGTCTTAGTCCGTAGGGTTCAATATTGAGTTGGCTCCGCCCTTTGCAGCTATAACAGCTTCAACTCTTCTGGGAAGGCCGTCCACAAGGTTTAGGAGTGTGTCTATGGGAATGTTTGACCATTCTTCCAGAAGAGCATTTGTGAGGTCAGGCACTGAAGTTGGACGAGAAGGCCTGGCTCACAGTCTGCGTTCTAATTGATCCCAAAAAGGTGTTCTATCAGGTTGAGGTCAGGACTCTGTGTAGGCCAGTCAAGTTTCTCAACCCTAAACTCGCTCATCCATGTTTTTATGGACCTTGCTTTGTGCACTGGTCCAAATCATTTGGTGGAGGGGGGATTATGGTGTGGGGTTGCTTTTCAGTGGTTGGGCTTGTCCCCTTAGTTCCAGTGGAGGGAACTCCTAAGGCGTCGGCATACCAAGACATTTTGAACAATTTCATACTCCCAACTTTGTGGGAACAGTTTGGAAATGGCCCCTTCTTGTTCCAACATGACTGCCCACCAGTGCACAAAGCAAGGTCCATAGAGCCAAGGATTAGCGATTATCAGAGTCCTGACTTCGACCCGATAGAAGTGCGTGAACTCACAAATGCGCTTCTGGAAGAATAGTCAAACATTCCCATAGACACACTTCTAAACCTTGTGGACGGCCTTCCCAGAAGAGTTGAAGCTGTTATAGCTGCAAAGGGCGGAGCCAACTCAATATTGAACCCTACAGACTAAGACTGGGATGTCATTAAAGTTCATGTGCATGTAAATGTGTCTCAATACTTTTGGTAATATAGTGTCGTTTATGCATATTATTTATCCGTAAAATTATCTCTTCTGTAGACATCCAAAAGCCCTAGTTCCTGCTGGATACCACCATCTTGGATGTGATGTGACTCACAGCTGGCATTCAAGTGCGACTCTAGTATCCCCCTTCACTTCTCCACCTCTCAGCTACATAGAGACAATACTTAGACACACCCAGAAGATAAGAGGACTATGACATACAATATAAGAAGAGGCTGTTCAAGGTCACATTGCAAGTGGATAAAAATAGTTTATGGAAAGGACAGATACTACAAGTAGGCATTTAAAATAGTTGTTGGTGTCTCTTTTGCAGAAATTCTTTAAGCAGTATAACATGTCGGAAATCTCGTGTGTCAAGTTGGAGTAGCGTTTTTCTCACATTGCACTAGACCATAAAAAAGGGATGAGGTTGATGCAGTATATATTGATGTTGTCTCCTATTTTCAGGGGGTGGCTAGATGCATTTTAACCAGCTATACAAGTCATTCTCAGCCAGGGTTCCGTGGAAAACTAGTGTTCTTCAAGAAGTTGTTAGATGTTCCTTGAGCTATGGCTGATTGACCACTCATTTGATGGTGTCTACGTAGTTCTGGGACTGATGCCACTTGGCAAAGTCAATTGCATGACACCATTGATCTTTTTAGCTGTCTGTAAAGGTGGCATTCTGACCACAACTGTAAAGGTGGCCATTCTTCCCAATGGTCCCCAATGTAAGGGACATTTTTCCCCATCTACCCCCAATTAATTGGTTTTTAGCAGGGGGGTTCCCCAGGAACTGAAAATTATTTCAAAGGCTCCTCTTGGACAAAAAGATTGAGAGAGACTGGTTTAGACAGTTGCAAGATACTTGAAGTATCTGCATTAGGATACCCTGACCCCATCCCCCAACCTGTCTCTGTAACCCTACATCAGAACCCAGACACACAGTATACAATCAAATACCAGCAGTACAGAATACCGGCAGCACAATCCATCACTGCTGTCCATTGACTTCCACCACGGTTCCCCCCCCCCCCCCGAAGCAGCCTGGTACGATAGATCTCACGAACGAGCCACCATATGCTGTAGGAATTCGTCGAGGCACCATTAGCTTTATCCTCAAATGATCCCCGCACATACTCATCCCCAGGCCGAATCGGGAGTAGGTTTGAGGATAAGGATCCCCTTATCGCCCCATAACATACCAACACAGTTTGACCTCTCTTTTTGGCTCCCTCGTCTTTCACTTTCTGGTAGCTACTCTGAAACCGTTTATCTTTGATAGTTTGTGACTCAAGGTTGCCAATCTACCCTAAGCCCCTGTACACACGGTCTGAGATTTCGACAACCAAATCCGTCGGATTTTGTCCGAAACTGTTGCATACACACTGTCGGACTAAGTTGTCGAAAAATCCGATCATTCAGAACGTGATGACGTAATTTAGTTACGATGGGACTACGTTCAGGCTAGTAGCCAATAGCTTTGATGTAGGAATTTGATCTGAGCATGTGTGGCACTTGGTCCGATCAAAATTCTCTACACATGATCGGAGTATGTCCGATCGAACCAGTTGGTCGGGAAATATTTCCAACAAGTTGGAAAATTGGGTCCGACGGATATTCCGACGGAAACAGTCCGAAACCACACACAGTCGGATTATCCGACGATAGGACACATTCCGACGGATTCTCCGACCGTGTGTACAAGGGCTAAGAAAGTTTGTATGTTCAATTGCTCAGTGCCTTGATTTTGTTTCTGCCAAGAACTTTGATTGTGCTTGTGTAATGTTTTTCCAGCCTGTTGGAATTTTCTGTACATCTATGCGTTTTCCTCAATAAAATTGTCTTTAAAATTTTTTTTAAAAAAAATGCATTAGGATACCCACAAAGAAAAACCCAGAACCAAATCACCTGCAAAGTAACCTAGGTAAAGACCTAATACCTAGGGCCTAGTAACAGACGAAAAAACAAGCTCCGGACTGCCGCACTCTTCAGAAGACCACTTTCTTTTATTGGAAAATCACATCACAGCTCAACAAACACAGCGAACAAGGAATTCATTTTTTTGCTATGAGTAAGCGCTACAGCTAGTGCGAAACGTCAGCAATTTTTCCTTGTTCGCCGTGTTTGTTGAGCGGTGATGTGATTTTCCAATAAAAGAAAGTGGTCTTCTGAAGAGTGCGGCAGTCCGGAGCTTGTTTTTTCGTCTGTTGCTAGTGGTAATAGCCAGCACCTGTGGCTTCCCAGCCGAAGAGACAGTTTACAGCCTGCATGTGTGCTCCTGGAGCGGTGAGATCCCTTCTCCTTCACCTAGGGCCTAGTGTAAGCCCAGAGGTCCAGCTAGAACCTTCGTTCTCCTGCAGTTAACCAGGGAGGACTGGTCAAAGCTCTGCACCTGTCTGTCACCCTGTAATTTCACAAAAATCACACTTGTAGAAGGTTTAAGCCCTTGTACACACGGTCGGAGAATCCGTCGGAATGTGTCCTATCGGACCGTGTCGTCGGATAATCCGACTGTGTGTGGTATGCATCGGACTGATTCCGTCGGAATGTCCGTCGGATCCGATTTTCCAACATGTTGGAAATATTTCCCGACCAACTGGGCCGATCGGACATACTCCGATCATGTGTAGAGAATTTTGATCGGACCTAGTGCCACGCATGCTCAGATCAAATTCCTACATCAAAGCTATTGGCTACTAGCCTGAACGTAGTCCCATCGTAATGAAATTACGTCATCACGTTCCGAAAGATCGGATTTTTTCGCCAACTTTGTCCGACCGTGTGTATGCAACAGTTTCGGACAAGATCCGACGGACAAAATCCGATGGGCAAAATCAATCAGCTTCAAGATTTTATTGCCAAAGCTTAAAGTGGTTGTAATAGTAATTTTTTTTTTTTTTTTTTTTTTTTTTTTACTTTTACCTACAGGTAAGCCTATAATAAGGCTTACCTGTAGGTAAAAAGAAAATTTCCTAAACCTGTACGGTTTTGGAGATATTCCCACTCGCAATGAGCCGCTAACTTCGAGATTCACAGCTGGGGAAAGTAACATACCACCGTGGTCGCAGGTCCCACAGACTCTATCGCCGTGGGGATATCCGCGATCGTGTCAAGGAGCTCAAGAACTGGGAGATGCCGATGTAAATGGCATCTCCCTGTTCTGTCTAATGACAGCACACTGATCGTCTGCTCCCCATCTTCGGGAGCAGCGATCAGAGTGGTGTTACACACAGCCACGCCCCCCATACAGTTAGAAACGCGCCCCTAGGAACACTTAACTCCTCCACTGCCACCTAGTGGTTAACCCCCTTCACTGCCAGTGACATTTTTACAGTAATCAATGCAATTTTATAGCATCGATCGCTGTATTAATGCCAATGGTCCCAAAAATGTGTCGAAATGTGTCAAAATTGTCCGATGTGTCCGCCATAATGTGGCAGTCATGATAAAAATCACTGCTCGCCGCCATTACTAGTAGAATTTTTTTTTTATAAAAATGCCATAAAACTATCCCCTATTTTGTTGATGCTATAACTTGCGCATACCAATCAATAAACACTTATTGCGATTTTTTTGATTTTTTTTTTTAACAAAAATAGGTAGAAGAATACGTATCGGCCTAAACTGAGGGAAATTTTTATATATTTTTTGGGGGATATTTATTATAGAAAAAAGTAAAAAATAATGTGTTTTTTTTTTTTTTTTTTTTTTTTAATTTACGCTCTTTTTTTTTTGTTTGTTTATAGCGCAAAAAAAATTGCAGAGGTGATCAAATACCGCCAAAAGAAAGCTCTATGTGTGGGGGGGGGGGGGGGGGAAGGACATCAATTTTGTTTGGGAGCCACATTGCACGACCGCGCAATTGTCAGTTAAAGCGACGCAGTGCCGAATTGCAAAAAACGCCCCGGTCAGGAAGGGGGTAAATCCTTCCGGGGCTGAAGTGGTTAAAGCTACTCCCTTGGCTAGGGTCTCATCTTGCCTTAATTTGTCTCTGGAGAGGCCCAGTGGCGCTCCTTGAGTTGTCCATCTTGAACTCCCACTTGCTACTTCCAATAGAAGCTCTGTTAATAAATTCCTTTTCTTTTTTTCTTCTTTTCTATTTCTTCTTTTTTTTTTCTTCTGTGCTCTTATTTCTAAGAACACACTGCCTATAAAATAAATTGTAATGGCCAAAACAATTTATTACAAAAACCAACCTTAGAATAAAGATTTTACCTTCTGCATTGTTCTGCTGAAGCCAAAAAAACACCCCACTATAGCTCATTACAAGCCCAGTGAAAAGAATTAATGGGCCAATGTTACAAAACACTTGTATATTAGCATGTCACTTCTGCTTGTTGTCTTAAGAAAACAATGGCCGACACAGCCAAGCAGCCTTTTACTTTGTATTGATTTCCTGTAGAAAAAAAACAATTCCCACTTTTTTTTTTTTTTCTTTCCAAAAATAATGAAATCTTTGAAAGGGAATAACATCCAGCGCAGTTTCCAGCAGTGCTATTGTGCATTGAGCTTCTGAGATGAAAGGATTAACAGTGGTAACCAATTACCTCATGAAATCCACATTAACATAAATTCTCATGGTAATAGCATGGATTGGGAGTGAACTGTACTCCTCCGCTGACACGTCAATAGCAAAATTAACCAGAAAAATAATCTGCAGATATAAAAAGTGTCATGTAGCCATCAAGCTAGTAATGAAAGAAGATCCGTCATTTTACAGATGCGTTCAATATGAGTGTATAAAAAGCTTAAAGTAATGCTAAACAATGTCCCGTTTTCTAAGAATTCATGAATCCTTTTTTTTACTGTGTTTTTCTTGCTCTATGCACACTACAAATCCCATGAATCTAGGGTAAGATGACCTCTTTCTTTTCCCTTTTTCCCAATAAATATGATGCATTTCACAATATTAATGACTAATTTTACGATAATTTTCTTTTGGTTGTTAATTGTTATATATCATTTATTATGTTCTGTATAGATATATTCCTGAAGAAGCGGCTTGTCCCGCAAAACTAGTTGAGGAGACCCCTATGTGCCATTAGTTCGAACTCCCTTTTGTGGAGAATTCGTCAAGGACGCCCTTATTGTGATATGTATTTATTTGTATTTTAAATGGGTGACAGGCATGGACTGGCCATCGGGACTACCGGGAGATTCCCGGTGGGCCGATGGCTCAGTGGGCTGGTCTTAGGCAGTTCTGGAGTCTCTGCTCTCTGACAGTGATCGCGATTTCACTCCTGTCAGGAGGAGCAGCTACGTCACTTGCTGGAGAGAGCATTAGGCGTTATACTCCTTCGAGCCTGCAGGGGGAGATGGACAGCGGCAGACTTTCCTTCCTCTCTCTCCTTTTCACTTGTTATCACATGACTGGAGAGAGGAAGAAAAGCTGCCTTCAAAACTGTGAGTACATATGGGAGAAGGAGGACACTCTGATGTGAAGGGGGCTGCTGATCGGGACTGATGTGAAGGGGGCTTCTGATGGGGACTCTGATGTGTAGGGGGCTGCTGGTGGGGACTCTGATGTGAAGGAGGCTTCTGATGGGGACTCTGATGTGAAGGGGGCTTCTGATGGGGACACTGATGTGAAGGGGGCTTCTGGAGGGGACACTCAAAATTAAAGTGGGCCGGTCATGATGAAGTCCAGTGCCAAATTTTTGTCCCAGTCCAGCCCTGATGGGTGATGTTTGTCATTTTCCTTTTTTCTTTATAGGTTTATTAAACAAGATGACATTTTAAATGTTATTGTTTTTCTTACTATTAAAAGTACTGATATAGTCCAATTTTCACCATTTTTGGTTTGGGACTGCTTAGAGGGCTAGCATGAGCAACTATCCCTAGCACTCTCATACCAACCCTTTCTTCAGAAAAATAATCTGCAGTTATAAAAGTGTCATGTAGCCATCAAGCTAGTCATTGAAGTTGGATCAAAGTCGGATCGCCTTCTTGCATGATCCGACTTTGGCATGCGACTTGTGCCCTGATGATCTTGAGGGAGAACTCCACACCAAATTTGAAGTAAAAAAACGTCATGGATTCCCCCTCCAAGAGCATACCAAGCCCTTCGGTCTGATTTGGATTTTAAGGGAAACCCCCTACGCTGAAAAAACAGCGTGGAGGTCCCCCCAAAATCCATACCAGACCCTTATCCCCCCTCCTTAACTGTACCAGGCCGCATGCCCTCAACATGGGGGATGGGTGCTTTTGGGCCGGGGGCGATCTGCGGCACCCCCACCCCAAAGCAACTTGTCCCCATGTTGATGAGGACAAGGGCCTCTTCCCGACAACCCTGGCTGTTTTTAATAAGGGGGCTCCAGATCCAATCCCCTGCCCTATGTGAACATCTTACCCCTACCCATTCAGGTGGGGGGAAAAAGTCTCAATGAAAAAAAAACACTAGACCAGTTTTTAAAGTAATTTATTAGGCAGCTCTCAGGGTCTCTTCCGACTTCTCTTCTCCACGCTCTCCAGCCTCTTCTCCCGCTCTCCGGTTCTTCTCCTGCCCTCTAGTGTCTTCTGCCGGGCTCCTCCACTGTCTTTTGCTCTTTTTCCCGCTCTTTTGCTAGCGTTGGCCCGGTCTTCTCCATCGTCTTCTTCCCTCCGGTCTTCTTCCAAGATGTTGACATGACGCTCTCTCCCGATGTAATGCTGTGTGCGGATAAGCTGGTCACCGCAACGACTTATCCGGTGACCCCCCTGCCCCTTATGATGCCACCGCCCAGGGCATGATGGGGTGGTGATATCATAATGGGTGTGGTCACCAGATGACATCACCCTGTGACCACGCCCCATGCCTATATAAGTTGTTGCGCATGCGGCATTACAGCGGGAGAGAGCATCATGTCAACATCGAAAGAAGACGACGGAGAAGACTGGGTCAATGCTAGCAAAAGAGCGGGCAAAAGAGCAGAAGATAGCGGAGGAGCCCAGCAGAAGACACCGGAGAGTGGGAGAAGAACCAGAAGCCGGAGACTGGGAGAAGAGGCCGGAGAAGTCGGAAGAGACCCCCCAAGTCGGATGAGACCCCCGGAGCTGCCTAATAAATTACTTTAAAAACCTGTCTAGTGTGTTTTTTTTAATTACACACTTTTCCCCCAGGTGAATGGATAGGGGTACGATCTACCCCATACTCATTCACATAGGGTGGGTCACCAGGATCTGGGGTCCCCTTATTAAAGGGGGCTCCCGGATTCCGATAAGCCCCCTGCCCGCAGACCCCGACAACCAACGGCCAGGGTTGTCGGGAAGAGGCCCTTGTCCTCATCAATATAGGGACTATGTGCTTTGGGGTGGGGGGGGCCTCAGTGTGCCACCCTGCCCCAAAGCACCCACCCCCCCATGTTGAGGGCATGTGGTCTGGTACGGTTCAGGAGGGAGGGGGGGCACTCGCTCGTCCCCACCCCCTTTCCTGACTGGCCGAGCTGCGTGTTTGGGTAAGGGTAATGAAGGGGGTCGCCTTGAATTCCATATCAAACCGAAGGGCCTGGTATGCTCTTGGAGGCGGAAACCATGCCGGTTTTTTTATTTAAAATTTGGTGTGGAGGTCCTCGTACCAAATATTCGTACCAAACACAGTGGCTGGTATTGGCGGGGATCCAAGTCGGATCCCCGTTCATTGAAGTCGGATGTGTCTCTGACTTCAAGTCGCAAGGCAAAGTCAGATCCAAAGTAGGACGAGTGTCGTGTAGCGTTGCACCAGTGTAAACCTGGCCTTAGCCCTTGTACACACGGTCGGAGATTCCGACAACCAAATCCATCGGATTTTGTCTGTCCGGATTTTGTCCGACGGATCTTGTCCGAAACTGTTGTATACACACGGTCGGACAAAGTTGTCGGAAAATCAGATTTTTCAGAACGTGATGACGTAATTTCGTTACGATGGGACTACGTTCAGGCTAGTAGCCAATAGCTTTGATGTAGGAATTTGATCTGAGCATGCGTGGCACTTTGTCCGATCGGAATTCTCTACACATGATCGGAGTATGTCCGATCGAACCAGTTTGACGGAAAATATTTCCAACAAGTTGGAAAATTTGGTCCGACGGATATTCCGACTGAAACAATCCGATGCATACCACACACAGTCGGAATATCCGACAAAACGACAGAATCTCCGACCGTGTATACAAGGGCTTAGACTGTGTTTGGCACTTAAACCCAGGGAATTTCAGCCTCGGCAGCTGTTTCCTATCTGGCACACAACTTCCATGGAGTCAGTTTTATCTGGAGAAAGTTAGTTTAGACTAGTGTCTGTGAAGTGTGATATAGACTTTAAACACGCGTAACCCACAAAATATACAGTGCCTTGAAAAAGTATTCATACCCCTTGATATTTTCCATATTTTGTCATGTAACAACCAAAAATTTAAATGTTTTTTTTTGGGGATTTTATGTGATAAACCAGTGATGGCAAACCTTGGCACCCCAGATGTTTTATAACTACATTTCCCATAATGCTCAACTACACTTTAGAGTGCATGGGTATCATGGGAAATGTAGTTCCAAAACATCTGGGGTGCCAAGGTTTGCCATAACTGTGATAGAGCAACACAAACTGGCACATGATTGTGAAGTGGAAGAAACGCTATAAATGGTTTTCAAAATGTTTTACAAATATCTGAAAAGTGTGGTGTGCATTTGTATTCAGCCCCCCTGAATCAATACTTTGTAGATCCACCTTTTGCTGCAATTACAGCTACAAGTCTTTTTGGAGATGTCTCTACCAGCTTTGCACATATCGAGTTTGAAATTGTTGCCCATTCTTCTTTGCAAAATTGCTAAAGCTCTGTCAGATTAGATGAACAGCAATTTTCAAGTCTTGACACAGATTCTCAATTGGATTTAGGTCTGCACTTTGGGCCATTCTAATACATGAATATGCTTTGATCTAAACCATGCCATTGTAGCTCTGGCTGTATGTTTAGAGTCGTTGTCCTGCAGGAAGGTGAACCTCCACCCCAGTCTCAAGTCTTTTGCAGACTCTAAGAGGTTTTCTTCTTTGATTGTCCTGTATTTGGGTCCATCCATCTTCTCATCAACTCTAACCAGCTTTCCTGTCCCTGCTGAAGAAAAGCATCCCCACAACATGATGCTGCCACCACCATGTTTCACGGTGGGGATGGTGTGTTCAGAGTGATGTGCAGTGTTAGTCTTCCACCACACATAGAATTTTGCTTTTAGGGTAAAAAGTTCAATTTTGGTCTCATCTGACCAGGGCACCTTCTTCCACTTGTTTGCTGTGTCCCCCACATGGCTTCTCACAAACAGCAAAGGGGACTTCTTATGTCTTTCTTTTACCAATGTCTTTCTTCTTGTCACTCTTCCATAAAGGGCAGATTTGTGGAGAGCACGACTAATAGTTGTCCTGTGGACAGATTCTCCCACCTGAGCTGTGGATCTCTGCAGCTCCTCCAAAGTTACCATGGGTCTCTTGGCTCTTCTCTGATGAATGCTCTCCTTACCCGGCCAGTCAGTTTAGGTGGACAGCCATGTCTTGGTAGGTTTGCAGTTGTGGCATACTCTTTCCATTTTTGGATGATGGATTGAACAGTGCTCAGTGAGATGTTCAAAGCTTGGGATATTTTATTATAACCTAACCCTGCTTTAATAGTCTCCACAACTTTATCTCTGACCTGTCTGGTGTGTTCTTTGGCCTTCATGATGCTGTTTGTTCACTAAGGTTCTGTAACAAACCTCTGAGGGCTTCACAGAACAGCTGTATTTATACTGAGATTAAGTTACTTACAGGAAGACCCTATTTACTAATTAGGTGACTTCTGAAGGCAATTGGTTCCACTAGATTTTAGTTGGCGGTATCAGAGTAAAGGAGGCTGAATACAAATACACACCACACTTTTCAGATATTTATTTGTAAAAAATGCTAAACCCTTTATCATTTTCCTTCCACTTCACAATTATGTGCCACTTTGTGTTGGTCTATTACATACTGTAAAATCCCAATAAAATACATCTGTTTTTGGTTGTGTAGGACCCTCTAGTGTGCTAGAAGAGTAAGGTAGTTTTTTTTAGAATAGGTTAATTTTTGTGATCTGGGTTGGGAGTGAACTAGAGTAGAGCTGGGTGACTCACAGGTGATGTCACTAGGACCTCCCACTTCTTTCCAAAATCTTCTAGTACTTTCTGGAAAGAGAGGTGGAGAGGGGAGGTGAAGCCACCTGGGGCATTCTAAGGAGACCTGATCAATCCCAACTTGCATTGACAGGGGGCAGGCCTCTTTAAATACCTAGGATCAGCCCAGTTGGGGAGTAGTTGATCAAGTGGAAGATGGTGATGGAGTGTTGGGCTGTCAGGGCCTTGGAGGAAGCTCCCCAGTCTGGGGGGGGGGGGTGACCTTGGGCCTGGGCTCGGGTGTGGACCGGACCCTCTTACACCCCACAGAGGTGCCCTGACCAGGAGGCACAGGAGGAGCAAGAGAGGACAGGGGGAGAACACTGCCAGGCAAGTCTCCCGGAGTTCCGCAGAGGCAGCCAAGAGGGCTGATGAGTGTTCACGCCGTCGGGAGGACTGGGAGGCACGCCTGAGAGGACTGAGATGCAGCAGTCTGGGATAGGTGCAGAGCCAGTCTGGAGGATGGTAGTGGAGAGGGGCAGCTGCAGCCTGGAGGGCTGGCAGGGCCTGAAGAGGTGGTACTGGGAGCAGTAGCCACAGGGACAGCTAGCACTGGAATTTTCTATTTGCAACACCATTGGGGCCTACAGTCCCTGCCTGTAAAGGGCATCTGCATTAGGCTTAGCTGAGCCAGTGTCAGACCTACAGTTCTAGCTAGTCCGGAGAGTAGAAGAAAGTAATGTGCTGGAGGAGTGAGGTGTGATACTCTGCAAGCAAAGAAGTGCAGGCAGAGAAGAGGAGATTGTATATACCGAGGTGTATATCGTTTGGTCCCAAACTGACTTTTTTTTATTTTTTATTACCTGGCCATCTCATAAGTTCCCCAACCCTATCCAAGTTGACAAGTGCAAGGACTGCTTTCATGTCTCTGAGCGAGTGAAAAGTGTGCGCCTGGCTGGGCAGGGTGACAAACGGACTACAACACTCAGCAGCCCCTACGGAGATTCCGCTACAGTTCCAACATGACAAAATGTGGAAAATTGTGGGTATGAATACTTTTTCAAGGCACTGTAGGTTACTGCCTTCCACTGTTCACATTTTAGGGAAAGCCATGTGCAATCGTTTAGGTGATGCTATTGTTGGTGGGCTGCAGTGATGTGCTGGCTCCACCTGACTACGTCACAAGGCCAGTGTAGAGCATAACCAAAAAAAAAAAAAAGATCTTAATTTTTTTTCTATACTTTTTGTTTTTAGAGCTGAACCCTGGGACATTGTCTAAAGTACCACAGGCATGTGTGACCTTACTTGAACCTGGACGATTCCAGATCTGTGTGAAAATCCAATGTGACACGTCACCTTTGTGCAGAAATGACCTGTAATAAAGACTGGTCTCAGCTGCTCTCCATCCTTGTGCAGGGGGACTAGTCTTGTATCTGCCTCCCTTCTGTAGTTCTTTGCAGGCAGCCTGTAATGTGGGGTCCTGATGGATCCCTCCCACAGCTCTGTTCCCCACACAGTGATAATGGTAGGGGTAGGTAAAAGGAGCGCCCGATATCCAATAAGAAGTAAAATGAAGGTGGATATGTTGCCGTTTTAATTGAAAGTAGCAAAACATGATAAACTCAATGCTTTTTGGGGGAACAAAGACTCCCCCCTTCTTCAGCGTTGCCGCTGTATGCTAATGGTGAGTGGCGATATATCCCAAACTGGTGCGTCTGTGACACCGAAATCAGAAAAGTTGCTGTTTACTCTGGCAGGTGCCACTTGCCATTAGCATACAGCAGCAGCCCCGAAGAGGGGGGGAGTCTTTGTTCCCAGAAATGTGTTGGCTTTTTTGCATTTTGCTACTTTTGATTACACGACTACATATTCACCTTAATTTTGCTTCTAATTGGATATCGGGGCACTCCTTTTATCTACCCTTACAAGTATATGCGTAAATGACCCTGAGGTCATACCCAGAGTTAGTAGCCCAAGCCCTCAAAAGGGCTTACCGCCACCCTTCTGATAAGCTGGGCCCAGGGGTGGACTGACAACTCATGGGGCCCCCGGGCAATAGGAGATTATGGGGCCCCCAGGCAATCCGATATTATGGGGCCACACAGTATACACACACATAGTATACAATCACACAGTATACACAGACATGTTTCTATTGGCTGAGAAGGTACTGGAGAGGTGGGGTAGCTATAATCTTGGGATTTTTAGACCAAAAGGATGTCGGTAAGGGACATTTCAGAGACAGATGTAAAAAAAAAAAAAAAACACAGATTTTTACATACTGTCTCTGGTTTTACTGAGGCTGGCAACCCTGATGGGGCCCCCTAGTGCAGGGGTAGGGAACATTGGCTCTTCAGCTGCTTTGAAGCTACAAATCCCTTAATGCCTCTGCCTCTAGGAGTCATGCCTGTGATTGTTAGGGTCTTGTAATGTCTCATGGGACTTGTAGTTTCAAAACAGCCGGAGAGCCGAGGTTCCCTACCCCTGCCCTAGTGGCTCGGGGGCCCTCGGGCAGTGCCCGAGTGGCCCAATGGTCAGTCCGCCCCTGGCTGGGCCAGATTTATCGGGAGGGATCTCTCCCAACCTGCCTTATCACCCAATCACAGACCCTCAACTGAGTCAGTCCAGTGTGATCTCCAACCTTTGAGCGCTGCACAGTAACAATGTCACTTTTATATGGCTATAACTGGAATTACAAGGGCTTTGGGTGCACAAAGTGGATTTATATCCTCTGTGGATATTGATATAGATTTCATTGGACATTGTTGATCCTGGAGTTCACCTTTAGCATAGAAAATTCAGATACGTATTAAAATAAAGGAAGAAAGCTGAACAGCATGCTGGAAGGGGTTATAAACAATTGTTGCAGACTGAAGTTCTGCTTTAAATAGAAGTCTAATCGAACTCCAGTTCAGGGATAGCAGATTGATTTGCATTTCATGTATGTGGGTGGGTCTTTTGTCAGATTAGATTATCCGGTTCCCGACCGGCGCACGCCGATGTACGTCGGCAGAATGGCATGGGCAGGCATATTGGCATACAGGTATGTCCAATCTTTATTGCCGCCCTGCCATCGTGAGTCCGCTCGAACGCCGCAGGCATACCCGCGATCGTCTCACGGGGCGGATGAATGGAGAAATGTTGTTGTAAACAGCATCTCCCCATTCTGCCTAGCAACTAGTGACGCTGATCTCTGCTCCATGTGATTGAAGCAGAGATCAGTGTTCACTAAATGAAAGCCCAGCCCCCCACAGTTAGTAACACACCCCATAGGAACACTTAAACCCTTCACTGCCACCCACTGGTTAACCCCTTCACTGCCAGTGCCATTTACACAGGAATCACTACATTTGTATAGCAGTGATTGCTGTATAAATGACAATGGTCCCAAAAATGTGTCAAAAGTGTCCCATGTGTCCACCATAATGTCGCAGTCACAATAAAAATCGCTGATCGCCGCCATTACTAGTAAAAAAAAAAAAAAAATTAATAAAAATGCCATAAAACTATCCCCTATTTTGTAAACGCTATAACTTTTTTGCGCAAACCAATCAATAATCGCTTTTTTTTTTTTTTACCAAAAATATGTAGAAGAATACGTATCAGCCTAAACTGAGGGAAAAAATGTTTTTTTAAAATATATTTTTGGGGGATATTTATTATAACAAAAAGTAAAAAAGAATGCGTTTTTTTCAAAATTGTCGCTCTATTTTTGTTTATAGCGCAAAAAATAAAAACCGCAGGGGTGATCAAATACCACCAAAAGAAAGCTCTATTTGTGGGAAAAAAAGGACGCCAATTTTGTTTGGGAGCCACGACCGCGCAATTGCCAATTAAATCGACGCAGTGCCGAATCGCAAAAAGTGGTCTGGTCTGTGACCAGCAAAATGGTCCGGGGCTGAAGTGGTTATACAGTTTCCAGTGACCGGCATTAAAGAAACCTTAGTGCTACTGGCTGAATTTAGGAGGACTTGTAGGCTAAAATCTAATGTGCGTCAGCAGCCTTTCCTATAAAAACAAAAGGGGGACACAAGTTAGTAGCCTATTTCTTAATGAATTGTGAGTTTTTGACTGGAGAACGCGAAGGCAACCGATTTTACTGGTGAAGAAAGATCGCTGTCATTTAGTTTCCCTTGCTCTGTCGCTCTAACCTTTCTACCCTCTCCTGAATGACTCGCTTTCCCTGCATCCTCTCTGCCACACACTGTGCCATCTGGTAAAGCCCCCAGGCAGGATCCGTTGCATGAACACCAGCTGGGCAGGCAGTTGCTGGGAGGCGCGGGGCGACTGAACTTGCAGGCTGCGCTCTTCTATACCGTTACATTAAAATTCAAGAATCCTGTAACCTTTCCAAAACCGAAAATAAGTCAATGCATGGATTGCCAATTTTCCTATTAGTTTAGCTGAATGGTCATAATAAATTCATAAATAGGGGAATTTTCAAAGAATGAGCAGGGATTTATAAGTCGCTGCTTATTTATTAAAGGTGAACTCCAGGGAGATATGAAAACACCAATTATTGCAGTTATGTATTCAGGAAAAAACAACCTTTACAGCATTTATAAAAGCAACTTGTTTTAGTTACTGGAATCTTGTGTAAGCTGTGCCCTAAATATTCCCATCTGTGTTCCTTCTGCATAATTTATACCACATCACATGCATCTTTTAATTTCTTAGCAAAGCTAGGTTGCGCCCCACCCTGTGCACTCTTGCCTATTCACAAGCTTGTTGACACATGCTCCTTCCATGCTGTGGATGGGAGGTCTTAAGACAAGGGTATGTAGCACTGACCACCAAAGGAGCTGCTGATTTTGTTGGGCTTACCGTTAACTTCTTGACCTTGTGTATGTCTAGGGGTTTCCCGAGGTAGATGGCCCAAAGAATTGTAGAAACCGACACTGGATCCACTTTAAGGATTTTTATTTGCAAAAAAGAGTAGACAAAACAGTCTCTGAATGAGGGTTAGAGGGTTTAGGTAGAAAGCTCAGGTACTCTTGGAACTGCTCAAAATAGGAAGTCTCTCACTATAGAAATCCAGAGAATTGCCACTCACAACTGGATCCTCACAGCTACCGGATAGACCTCCTCTTACTAGGCCTAGTAGCCGATAGTGTTCAGATAACGCAAAGGCCTCTGCCACAGACTTGCATATAGAACGTTTGAATAAAGCCTCTGCCACAGACTTGCTGTAGAACACTTGTAGTAAACTGAAGGACGTAGACAAATTTAGAGAGCCCTCATAGGTTACCAGTATCTTGCAGCCAGTCCGGCGATACCGTACGAGTGTAGATTCACTTGGTGTCTTTCAACTAAGCCTCCAGGCTCTTTCTGAAAAGCCAGCCTTCAGCCTGGCCTTCTCCCGAAGAGTCCTCCCCTGGTTGCTTCCTCAGTTGCTGGGCCTCTCCACAGATGAGACGGCCCCGGACCACCTCTGAATCCTCCCTCCAGTTACTTTGCCTCTGGCTAGCCAGCCCCGAGACTCGGAATTGGATGGATCCGCACCCCAGGCCATGAGGGCCATGGGGGCTGGTCAGGAGGACCAGGACCAAACAGACAGAAAGATCTTCTGGACCGGAACGCAGAAGCACGTGATGTCAGTACCTTAAAGAGGAAGTAAACACTGAGTTTACTTCCTCTTTGATACCCTGCAAAGGTAAAGCATAATGGACTACTATGCATTGCATAGTAGTCCATTATATGTCACTTACCTGACACAGGAGCCAGTGAAGTCACCGCTGTCCCCTGTAGTCCGGAGCATCCATCTTCTCGGTGGGTCTCGCTGCCCCGCCGCTGTCATTCGGCAATGCCGCGATGACGTAACTCCCGCGCATGCGCACGGGAGCCGCCACTCACGGCATATCGCCGTTGACAGCGGCACGCCCAGTGCGTCTGCGCGCCACTGTCTACGGCGCAAGCGCCGTAGACAGCGGTGCCTGTCTTTCGGCAAATATCTCCTAAACCGTGTAGGTTTAGGAGAAATTTCTTGGACCTACAGGTAAGACTTAATCTAGGCTTACCTGTAGGTCAAAGTGGTTTGTAAGGGTTTACAACCACTTTAAGTACCCTTTCCCAGAATGCACAGCAGGACGACACTCCCACTGGGCTGGTTCAGAGAAAAAGTGGCACTCAATGCGCTTTTACTGGTACTGCAACCATAATTTGGTATAATTAAACCCAAAACCAAACTGCGGTTCTAGGAACTTTAAGTAGAGAAAAAACACATAGGGTGTGCTCTTCAGGAACCGGCGCTACAGGTAGAACTAAAAGTAATGTTACTCCTGGTCCCAGGAACTGGAAGTGATGTCACATACAGCAGAGTATTCGTGAACAACAGTCGTCATTTTTTGGAGCATGTATTTAGATGGTGAGCCAGGCAGGAGGTTCTTGAGAAAGGGGATTCCTACACCCCTGAAACATTGGGTCCTTCATCCTCCTCTCTCTTTTCTCCAGGGTCTGGCTCTGGTTTACTTTTCATTATTCTATTCTAGGTAACGATTTCTTATATGGATTTCTGAACATCAGCTGCTATATGACTAAATGGCGATTTAAACCTTATTTATGTAAATGCACGTATTTTTTTTTTTTTGTTTTATAGATTGGACTTAACAGTGGAGCAAATACCTATGCTGTATTATGCTTGATGCGTAATGACCTATTTGGAAATCTGAAGGAAAACTGTTTAATTCCGCGCAGTGGAAGATTTAGTAAGTACCAGCAAAAAATAATATAATTTAAATAAATGTGTAAAATCAAATTACATATATAAAGAACTGCTGCCCCTACTGATTACTCCCACCTACGTGGGGTAGAAAGATGAGAAAAAGAAAATAGAGGTAGATGTGGTGCTGTTCATTTAAATAGCTTAAATAATTAGTGATATAATGATGTGCCTAGTACAATTAATATAGCTTGTGAAAAATAAAAATGAGAATAAAAATAAAATCTATTGTATGTAATGATATAGATGTAGAAAAATGCACAAAATTATAGTATAAAATGTGATACTACACACAACATGCACAAATATAAAAAAAAGTCCATGATTGCGTGAAAAAATGCAAAATTAATTATATATATCTCCGTGATCAGATGTTTACAACGTGAATATACTAATACAATTTAAAATTTTAATCTAAAACAAATATAAAAGTTCATAATCCCAAAAAGATTAAGTAGATGAAAGTGCTTTGTGCTGGTGAAGGAAAAAAAAAAACCTCTGTTGCACTAGTTCCTCTTGGAAGGTGCGCACAGCATGCGTGATTTATTCGTGCTCTTATTGGGACTGCATTATTTGGAAATTTGTATGCAGCGCTACCCCTGTAGGGGCTGTTGAGGATGCTTGTCCCCGAAGGTTGCCCTCACCTTGTAAGCCTCCCTACACCTCTGACACTCTGGGTTCAGACATGTTTCAAATAGAGACAGAATTGCAATGGACACAATTCTTTAGTGACACCTTTAAAAGACTTTTACTCAAGAGTAGTTAAACCTCAAAATTAACAATATCAATGTGCACAAACTTTACAGAAGGAATGACAACAGGCTCTTATATAAAGGTACTGATTAATTAGCAGTGATGTATCATTTATAATAATTATGGCAAATAACACCAGTCATTAAACTTCAACGCCGGTAGCAAAGAAGGGGAACAGGAGACTTATTGGTCAGTCTACTCTCTCTGAATCCCTGTTTAAATAAGGAAAAGGAACCTGACCAGGGAAACTCTGGTTTGAGTAGTTAAGGCCTTAAATGAAGAAGGGTCCCTTTTAACTAGAATAGTAACTAGTGTCTCTATGATGAGAAGAAGGGTATCCTCTGCTTTCTGCTAGCAATGATGGGGCCCAAAGCAATGCGAAACACTGTAACGTTAGTGAGGATAAGCAAATTGTAACAGCTGGTGGTAGCAAGCAAAGAGGGGAAGAAGGAAAGGGACATGTCTTTGGGGAAATGGTATTGAATTAAAACCAGTGTAGTGCTATGCCCTGAGTGGGACAAGTACTGAGGCTTTAAGAGATTATAGTTTACCTTTTCTCCGGTATAACTGGGGAGGCTAGGGTTTCCATTTTCTGCTAGCTTGTCACTGCTGTTTTGGCTGGACATTTCCCCCCACCCAATGAAAAGTTCTACCGGGCTGAGAGCTTGCTTTAAAACCAAGTAATTTTGTCAGCTACCATGTTTTAGTATTCCCATGAAGATTCCAATGTAAGGAAATGGGCAAAGTGGGAACTCTATACTGGGTTCTCCAAAGACAGCTTACTTGATACTTAGCCTGTGGATGAATTGACGATTACATTTAATTTAGCAATTTCAAATCAGTGTTTAGTGCTATATTTGAGGTTAGAAAGCACTTTCTTGAGCTGCCTTACAATATAGGACGACTTCACGTTTAGTGAAGCTGCCCTTTAAATGTTCTTTCACACTTTCTCCCTGAGAAGCAGTCGCCTTACGGAATTCTTACCTTCATCCTTCACGTCAAGTGCAGAGTTTTCCACTGTCTTTATCATATATATATGATAAAGTCACATCACTTCCTCAAACTCAATCTATCCAAAACCGAACTTATAATTTTTCCTCCCCCATATGCCCCTTCCCCTGATCTCACTGTCAAAATCGATGGCACAACCATAAGCCCATCCCCTCACGCCAAGGTTCTAGGTGTAGTCCTGGACTCTGAACTCTCCTTCAAGCAACACATCCAATCACTGTCCAAATCTTGCCGCCTCAACCTCCGCAAGATCTCAAAAATACGCCCCTTTCTAACCAATGACACAACAAAGCTCTTAATTCACTCGCTGGTCATCTTCCGCCTCGACTACTGCAACTCCCTTCTCATTGGCTTACCTCTACATAGTCTATCACCTCTTCAATCCATCATGAATGCCGCTGCCAGACTCATCCACCTTACCAATCCCTCTATGTCTGCCACTCCTCTCTGTCAATCCCTCCACTGGCTTCCACTCAGCCAAAGAATTAAATTCAAAATACTAACAACTACGTACAAAGCCATCCACAACTCTGCCCCCAGCTACATCACTAGCTTAGTCTCTAAATACCAACCTACTCGTTCTCTTCATTCCTCTCAAGACCTCCTGCTCTCTAGCTCCCTCATCACCTCCCCCCATACTCGTCTCCAGGACTTTTCCAAAGCCTCTCCAATTCTATGGAATGCCCTACCCCAATCTGTCCGCCTATCTCCTACTTTATTAGCTTTTAGACAATCCCTGAAAACACTTCTCTTCAGAGAAGCCTATCCCACCCACACCTAACTGTATTTTCATTTTCTCCATCAGCTCATCCCCCACAGTTATTACCTTTTTGTTTCCACTTGACCCTCCCTTCTAGATTGTAAGCTCTAACGAGCAGGGGGCCCTCTGATCCCTCCTGTATTGATTTGTATTGTAAGTGTACTGTCTACCCTCATATTGTAAAGTGCTACGCAATCTGTTTGCGCTATATAAATCCTGAATAATAATAATATATATATATTATACAAGGGTTGTGAAGATTGGGTGTCCTTCATCTGGTCTAACAAGATCAAACGCCTTTACAACTTGGTAAATGAGGAAAGAGAAACTGTAAATCCAGAAAACAAATTTGATTGCTGAGAGGATTATGATCTAGGATTGTTCTAATACATAATATACATTATTCCAGGCATGGAAGCTACCTAAGAAACACTCACCCAATCTCTACTGCCGTATCTCCCATGTATGAACTGAGTATCGATGCTCTGGGTGCAAACATCAACTGCAGGTATACAATCAAACAAAAAGCTGGCCACTCAATGCTTCTTCCTTAGTTAACTTTATTAAAGCACAGCAGCAATGACAAAGTTCATATGTACTAACGCATTTCGGGCTGCAGCCTTACTCATAGCAGGGAAGCCATCTAGGTGCTTAATTAGATTGAACATCTATGCTGAATGGGTGAAGTGGATGGTGCTGAAACCATTCAATAGTTCATGGGCTAAATCTGTTTATCAGTCCATGGTGCTGAAATTACTGATCAGTCCAGATGGAGTATTTTGAATGGTAAAGCAGCTTTTGAGTATTGGATTATTTTGCAAGTACTCTCTTGGACCTTTGTCAAATGTTCTGGGATCCAATAAATGTTCTATTCTCTCTGGAAAAGAACCAAAGTTGCTGCCTGGAAATTAGTTTGGATTGGAAGCATTCTACACCTGTCCGTACACTCCTGTTTCCACAATACTAAAAAATCACATTCATGTATTAGTTATTCAATATATATTTACAACATCCAGGTCTTACTACACATGTGGGCCTTTCATTCCTATTGATGTGGTCAGGACTTTTTTTCTGCAAAGGCTGTACAGTGTCAGACAGGGCTACACAATGAGGACTTCAGAAGTACGGTTAAAGTGGAAGTAAACCCTCCTATCATTTTCAGCCAAGGAAGCTGCCATCTTGACCTCTGTTTAATCTTCAACTGCCATGTTGTTGCACATGTGATCGGTTATGACACCAGCCATTGGATGGTTTAACAGTTTGGTTGAGAGCACCACCAATGTGACAGTTACTTTTTTGAAACTGTTAATTTAATGGGTTTACTTCCACTTTAACCACTTCAGCCCTGGACCATTTTGCTGGCCAAAGACCAGACCGACCACTTTTTGCAATTCGGCACTGCGTCGCTTTAACTGACAATTGCGCGGTCATACGACGTGGCTCCCAAACAAAATTGATGTCCTCCTTTTTTTTCCCCACAAATAGAGATTTCTTTTGGTGGTATTTGATCACCCCTGTGGTTTTTATTTTTTGCACTATAAACAAAAATAAAGCGCCAATTTTGAAAAAAACACATTATTTTTTACTTTTTGTTATAATAAATATCCCCCAAAAATATATAAAAAAATTATTTTCCTCAGTTTAGGCCGAAACGTATTCTTCTACATATTTTTGGTAAAAAAAAATCGCAATAAGCGGTTATTGACTGGTTTGCGCAAAAGTTATAGCGTTTACAAAATAGGGGATAGTTTTATGGCATTTTTATTAATATTTTTTTTTTTACTAGTAATGGCGGCGATCAGCGATTTTTTTTTTTTTTTGTTTTTTTTTTTTATTTTTTTTTTGTGACTGCGACATTATGGCGGACACATCGGACATTTTTGACACATTTTTGGGACCATTGTCATTTATACAGCAATACAAATGCAGTGATTCCTGTGTAAATGACACTGGCAGTGAAGGGGTAAACCAGTGGGTGGCAGTGTAGGGGTTAAGTGTTCCTAGGGGCGTGTTATTAACTGTTGGGGGCTGGGCTTTCATTTAGTGAACACTGATCTCTGCTCCAATCACATGGAGCAGAGATCAGTGTCACTCATTGCTAGGTAGAATGGGGAGATGCTGTTTACAACGGCATCTCTCCATTCAGGTGCCCCGTGAGACGATCGCGGGTATGCCCGCGGCGATCGAGTCCGCGGGACCCGTGACCGGACTCATGGGGGTCCCAACCAGCATGGGGTCCCAACCAGCACGCGAGCATGCCACCGGCGGCGCGCTCGTGATGGCAGGGTGGCATTAAAGATTGGACGTACCTGTAAGTCGATATGCCTGCCCGTGCCATTCTGCCGATGTACATCGGCGCGCGCTGGTTGGGAACTGGTTAAAGAAAAGTATTTTAATGGGTGTCTGCAATTCAGGGGCTGGGGGGGGGAACATTTTAAGGAACTTCATCAAAAGTGGTTTATCCTGCATGTAAACCGAGGCCTGCAACTAGCTCGTAGCAGCAGGATCGCCAACATCATGCAAGAGAAACTGAGGGGCTTTGACAACTTTGGTTTTCCAACTGGTTCCATAAGCTGTCACTCAACCCTCCCACAGCTTTGCGTGTGTTTTTATTTTTTTATTTGATTTTTTATCATGTTTAAACCTTTACTAAAAAAAATAAAAAAAAATAGTTGTTTATCAAACTTTTTTGTTTGTTACATTTTTATGTTATTTTTTTTCCTTCATCGGGTATCAGGGACATTTTTGGCTAATGAAGCCTGACCCTAATGCAGCAGGTTGGCTTTAATCAAATTGAAAATGGTAGTTAAATTCTTAAACCGTGTTCCCTCATGCCACAGAAGAGAGGTAATTAAACTTCGCTACAACTGGTCTACCAAATGTCAGACCAATATATTTAATTACCACAAGCGTATAAATTTAATGCCTTGCTTTCCTTGTAGGTACACGCTTTAGTATCTTACCTATTACTGCAAGATAATTGATCCGCCAAACAGTAATGAAAGGACTGTAATTAAGATTGCTCAGATCTGTTTAATAAAATCTCTATTCTACATAAACATAAATGGACATCAGCTATAAAACATAAAGGTGTTTTGTCCTTAAAGTGGAGTTGCCCCCCAAAAATAAAACTACTTAAAAATCTTAAAAAAAATCAAAAAAAAATAATTGGCAAAAAAAAAAATTTTTACTCACCTCTAAATACCGGTTGCTAGGGGGTCCCTCGTAGTCTGCCTTCTTCATTGCCCGGGCTGGTGACATCACTTCCCCTCGCGCCGCACATTCACCTGGGACCTGTCACGTGTCCCAGGTGACTGTACGGCGTATCACGGCGCCCTGCGCCGCTCGCGCATGCGCAGTGGGTGCCCGGCTGTGAAGCCACAGCCGGGTGCCCACAGTATGCATGACGGCGCCACGAGCGGAGCGGGGAGCGAGGGGGGGGCTTCGTTCCCCCGCATCGCTGGAACCCGGGACAGGTAAGTGTCCGATTATTAAAAGCCAGCAGCTGCAGTATTTGTAGCTGCTGACTTTTAATTTAATTTTTTTAGGGGGTACCCCACTTTAAATGGCCTTAAAGGGAAATGTTTCCAATATCTATTCTCATGATTCCTTCTCTTCGTTTTCCTAATATAGTAAAACTCCAGCCACATTTTTTTCTATTTTCTAAAAGAGGAAGACCTAGAACCACTGCCAGGTTTATGTTGCTTTAGAACAGTGATTCTCAACCAGGGTTCCTCCAGACTTTGCCTAGGGGTTCCTCCAGCATTGGGCAATTTCTGCCTCTCGGATAAGTTCCCACCAACACCATTGATCTTTTTAGCTGTAAGGAGGTAATTCTTCCCAATGACCACAAGTGTAAGGACCATTCTTCCCACTGACCATCACACTAATGTATCATGAGTTGTAGATTTCTAATTTTTAGCAGGGGTTCCCCGAGACCGGAGAACTATTTCAAGGGTTCCTCCATGTTGAAAAGGTTGAGAAAGGCTGATCTAGAAGTTAGAGGAGACCAAAAGTAACACCAATGGTTTAGGAGTCTAATGCCGTGTACACACGACCGGACTTTTCAACATCAAAGGTCCGACTGAACGAATCCGGCGGACCATTCGATCGTGTGTGGGCTGCAGCGGACTTTTGATTTGCAAAAGTCTGACAGACTTTAGAAATGGAACATGTTTCAAATTTTTCCGCCGGACCCAGTTCCTACCGAGAAATCCGCTCGTGTGTATGCTAGTCCGATGGACAAAAACCAACACGAGGGCAGCTATTGGCTACTGGCTATGAACTTCCTTATTCTAGTCCGGTCGTACGTCATCACGTTCTAATCCGTCGGACTTTGGTGTGATTGTGTGTGGCCAAGTCCGTTCATTCGGAAAGTCCGTCAGAACTCAGTCGAAAGTCTGTCGGACCTAGTCCCTTGAAAAGTTCGGTCGTGTGTACGCAGCATTAATATTTCTATTGCATCACAGAAGTCCTTATGTAATATTTTACAGTGTCTCAAAAAAAGTGTTCATACCCCTTGAAATATTCCACATATATTTTCATGTTACAATCAAAAAGGTAAATGTATTTTATTGGGTTTTTATACGATAGACCAACACAAAGTGGCACATAATTGTGAAGTGAAAGGAAAACGATAAATTGTTTTCAAATTTTGTTTACAAATAATTATCTGAAAAGTGTGGCATGCATTAGAGTTCACCTGTGGGTAATTCATTCTCTGTATAAATACAGCTGTTCTGTGAAGCCCTCTGAGATTTGTTAGAGAACTTTAGTGGACAAACAGCATCATGAAATCAAAGGAATACATCAGATGGGTCAGGGATAAACTTGTGGCAACGTTTTTAAAGCAGGGTTATAATAAAATATCCCAAGCTTTGAACATCTCACTGAGACCAATCCATCATCTGAAAATGGAAAGAGTATGGCAGAACTGCAAACCTACCAAGACATGGCCGTCCACCTAAACTGACAGGCCGGGCAAGGAGAGCATTCATCAGAGAAACAGCCAAGAGACCCATGGTAACTCTGGAGGAGCTGCAGAGATCCACAGCTCAGGTGGGAGAATCTGTCCACAGGACAACTATTAGTCATGCCCTCCACAAATCTGCCCTTTATGGAAGAGTGGCAAGAAAAAAAAGCCATTATTGAAAGAAAGCCATAAGTCCCATTTGCAGTTTGTGAGAAGTCATGTGGGGGGCACAGCAAACGTGAAAGAAGGTGATCTGGTCAGCTGAGACCAAAATTGAACATCTTGGCCTAAAAGCAAAACTCTGTGTGGCGAAAAACTAACACTGCACATCACCCTGAACACACCATCCCCACCGTGAAACATGGTGGTGGCTGCATCATGTTGTGGGGATTCTTTTCTTCAGCAGGGACAGGGAAGCTGGTCAGAGCTGATGGGAAGATTTGATGGAGCCAAATACTGTACAATCTTAGCAGGAAACCTGTTAGAATCTGCAAAAGATTTGAGACTGGAGAGGAGGTTCACCTTCCAGCAGGATAATGACTCTAAACATTCAGACAGAGCTACAATGGAATGGTTTAGATCAAAGCATATTCATGTGCTAGAATGGCCCAAGTCCAGATCTAAATCCTATTGAAAATTGCTGGTCACAGACACTCTCCAGCCAATCTGACAGAGCTTGAGCTATTTTCCAAAGAAGAAAGGGCAAACATTTCACTCTCTAGATGTGCAAAGCTGGTAGAGAAATACCCCAAAACACTTGAAGCTTTAATTGCAGTGAAAGGTGGTTCTACAAAGTATTGAATACAAAATGCATGCCACACTTTTCACATACTGTATGTGCCACCTTGTGTTGGTCTATCACATAAAATCCCAATAAATTTTTTTTTACGTTTTGTAGTTCAAGGGGTACGAATACTTTTTCGAGGCACTGTATGTCTTGTTCCTAGCTGAAGAAGGCATTTAGGACACCTGCCTTTGTTTATGCTTACTGTGACTTGGGCCCAAACTGTGGCCCACAGGTCGGATGCGGCCCCTTTCTTGCCTTTTAACTGATCCTTGAGGAACCATTCCTCCCATGGACCCTAACAACTGAACACAACTCCTCCCACTGATACCAACAATAAGGCACTGTTCCCCCAACTGAGGTCAACAACTGGGCATACATTCCACTTAAACTGACACCAAACAATGGGGCACAACTCTTATTGACTGTTACTGTCAGGAATGCGCTTTCCATAGTGCAGTCGAAGCTCCAAGGCACACAGAAATGCACAACCCTGTGGGTGCCTGTCTTGCAGTGCACCGGCGCGTGCATTTGTCATTGATACTGGTACCATGTGGCCTATATAAGTTCAGCAGCTGCCCTAGTTGGTGGTTGTCTGATCTGCAGCTGTTACCAGTGTTCCTTTATCTACTTCATTGTTTGATTTCTTTGAACCAGCTTGACCTAACCTCACTTGAACGCGACCTGTCCTGACCTTGCTTGCCTCTGGACTCTGCTTACCTCCAGCTTATCTGCCTGATCTTGTGTTGCTGACCTCTGCCTGTATTCTGACCAACTGCAGCCTGCTGCCTACCCAGCCAAGGGTCTGATGCTCCTGCTGCCACCTACTGTTCTAGGTATATGGCCCAACTATGGTGATGTACCTGCTACACAGTACACACCTCTGCGATTGGTGGAAAATCATATCTCAACGCACTCTTGCTGCCACTGTCAACATCAGTGATCCCTGAGCCGAGGCTGTACGAGAGGCCTCCCTCTACCTGTCAGGCTTTATGTGAGGAAGGGCATTCCAGCAGACAGAGTGGCTCTTCTAGACAGTGATCTGTGCATAGGCACAGGCTAACTTATGTTCCTGTTTATGTTAACAGAAATTATGCATGTGCACGCTTATCTGTTGCTCACACTGGTGCCAAACGGGTTATTTAAACTAAGCCTATGCTATGCTTCAGTGCTGTCTTTCTTATAGCATTCCCGACCATACCTGCTACCTGTTACTCTGCATCTGACTTCTGTTAACAACTTGTATTGACTCCTACTGAACTCTGCCTGCATTGATCCCAGCTTGCTTCTCTGACCACCCTTCTGCCTATTCCCCTTGCTGCTGCTCCACTGATCTATTACCGACTCGGCCTGCATCCTGACATTGCTTCTGCCTACGCATCTTCACCCGATCCATCCGCCTGTGTATGACCCAGTTCGCCTGACTCTGCTTTGGTCCCCATCACTGCTGAACTGCCTGCTGAGGAGCCACTGCCTATACTCCACTGGTGCCGCACACCCCCTGTCTGCTATCAGCTGGTGCCTGTCTGCTATTTCCTGTACCAGCCTGCTCCTATCTTTTGCTTACTGGTGTCCATCCTGCACACCTGCTCCGCTGTGGTTCATTGATGGTCTTCCCTTGAATGATACTGAGATTCCATCCAGCCCTGCTGCTAGCAAGACCAATAGGCACTCATGCCACTCTGTACTCCTGCGCTACCTGTCTGCTCTATCAGGGGCCCCGAGTCAGAGGTGTAAGAAAGGCCTCCCTTGCTGTATCAGGCTCAGGCTGTTATACCAGGTATGCGACCATACGTGACGGTCATAATGGATGGGGGGCCCTATTCTTCCCACTGATACTAAGGATGGGGTACTGTTCCCCCATATGACACTAATGATGGGGCAATATTACTCCAAATGACACAGGACAGTTGGGTACTATTCCTCCTACTACTTCCAAAGATTGGGAACTGTTTTTCTGACATCAACAATGGGGCCCGATTGCTTCTCCCACACCTGGCGGGAGATAGATTATATTACTCCCACACACTACTGAGCCTGTTTATTCCCACTTACACAGGGGCATTTTCCACTCCTACTTGCTCTTGTATCATGATACAAGTGTAGCAAGGTCTTTTACCACTTTTGGTCTAATGAGAACCTCCCAGGCCAAAGATAGCTGACCTCCTTCTGTATGTAGTGGGTTGTGAGGCATAGTGGGTGCAAAGATGATGAAAATCATTGGTCCCAGACACTTCCTGTATGTAAAAGAGGCTTTATTTCTTTTGAAAGTCCTTTTTATATATTTTGGAGGAAAGAGGATTAAGGCCAGGACACCCTTAGATAGTTGCAAACTCAATTGGCAGACACCGAGACTTCAATAGGAGGACAACCATACAGGGAAAGGCCCCAGCAAGGCACCACTTCTACACATGCAGGAATGCTGTCTCCTATGGTAACAGTCCTTTAACAGTTCCTAACTCAAACATAGCCGTTCTTTCAGCTCCACTACAACTGCTCCTTGTAGTTCTTCAATACTGAGGTCTTGGTCTCTCATCAGACCTTCTGATTCACTAACTATAAATCCCTTAAGCTCCTCCAAGGTTTGCGGTGGTATCTCCCTCAAGCGCCACCCACACTCCCCTGCTGGGTCCCTAGCTTCGTACTTTTGATACCTTCGAACTTCACCCCTGCTGACCGGCTTGGTCCCTAGCTTGACACACAAGGCTGCTCTGCAAGAGTCACCTCTGCTGATTTGGTCCCTGACTTGATCACTGCCTGAAGTTTCCCAATTCTCCACTGTGCCCTTTCGGTGAGAATATGATTTTGGCACTTTTTTCAGTTACTCACTATGGTCTCTGGTAAAGGCGATTGGTCCCTTCATGGTCACAGCTTCCCTTCTACCTCAGACCACTGACAGGTTCTCTGGCCGGCAGGACCATCACTTTTTGTTGGACTGCAAGCTGCAGTCCCAACCCTGTGCTGCCCTCTTACTTCTGGATAGGCCCTCACACAGCCTGGCAGCTAGATGCCCCTGGGATAGGCCCAATCTCTGGCCCAGCAACCCGGGGCAGACAACACACGTCCTCCCAAACAGCTGTCCAGGTGGCACAGAACACGGATCACCTGACCTCACCCGAATATATAGACTCTCCCAGTAGGCCAAGGGATTAAAGAAAACCCCTGCCCATTGGCTGGGACACGCACATACCCATGACCTGACCTTAGGTTGCCCTTCTCATATCTAGTACCACCAAGTACTCGGCCACCTAGTGGTAGAAGAGAAAAGTGCAACAAGGCCAAGCTTAGGGAGAAATCAATAGATCCCTATCAATCAACCGAGATAACTGCTCTTGGCAAGTAAATGTGTGAGGAGCTCCCTCACTAAACTCCAGGGCACTACACAAGTCTGTGAGACTGCAAAACCCATTTAAAGAAGATGAGAAGGTGGTCAGCTGCACTGGTCAGTTCTAAACTATCTTAGAAGCATCTTAAACTGATTCTAAATTAATTTCATTGACATAAACCAAAAGCTCATGGCAGTGCCAGGATCAAGGTCATCCAGCACCCAGGGCAAAGTTGGCAAACTTCACCCCTCCTTCCCTTAGGGTTAGGGTCAGGGCACCCCCACCCCTGCAAAAAAAACATTGCGCCCAGGGCAGCCGTTCCTTGTGCCCACCCCTTGCCCCGGCGCTGGCTCATGGACACAGACCCTAGCTGTCTCAAATCTGCCTCGCTGCTCCTGTTTTGCATTGTCCAATTATATAATAGAATTGATAAATGTCCCCCATTACCACTCTTTGCTTCCATGAGCAAAAGAAAATATCATAAGATCTGTCTTTCCCAGAACCGAAAGCATTCTTACAGCAAGATTCGAAAGCAAACATCTGAATATGTGAATGGGTGAGCTGGGACAGCTGTGCAACCAGGGTCGTCTTTAATATTGATTGGACCCTGGACCCTTTTCTTGGGCCCCCCCCCCCCCGCATGCAGTTTTGCTCTACACCTGCTCTGAGACATACGATAAATAACAGCTAGACTCAAAATCAGTTTACTGAATCAGATCAGGCAACTATTCTGATTGGTTGCCAGAGGTTACAGTGTATCATTACCACTCACTGACTGGTTGCTATATGTTACAGCACACATTATGGCTCACTCATTAGTTGCTAGAGGTTACAGCACATGATTTCTGCTTGTTGATTGGTTGCTAGAGATTACTGTGGCTATGACCTCATGGGGGCATGATATACATATCAATGCCGCTGGCTTCCGCTATTTACATATGAATGCTGCCGGTATTTACATATCAATGCCGGTAATTTACATGCAAACACAGGGTCTGCAGGTGAGTCATCTGTACACAACAATAAGGCACAGCTGGGCAGCATTAGTAGCAGCACTTCACACTCAAGGGGCAAGGGAATTTAATCCAGGATAGTTGGCAAGTATGAGGCAGCTGCTTTGGGCCCCACAACAATGACAGGACCCAGGGCAGCTGCCCCTTTTGCCCTGCCTTAAAAACGGCCCTGTGTGCAACCATAAACATGAATGCTCAGATCACCAAAGCATTCATATTTATACTTATGGAGGAAGGAGTGTGAACCTTTTTATAAGTGAACAATGTTTTTTCAGTTAGCCTAGTTGGCTTGCCCCATGAGATCTGTTTAGCTAGAGATGCCTGCAGTTTTCTGTGAAGGTCAGAGAGAAATGTACCACTGCACTGCGCCCGAGCATATTTTAGCTGCCCTAGAAAAAAAACGATGAAATATAAAACCCCAATTATGAAAGGGTTAAGGTGGCCCTAATATTCTAAGGCGAAATAGTCCAGACTAGACAAGGTGCTCGCACAGGTTAAAACCATTCATCCCCGTGTCTGTCTTGCTTTCCGCTCTCTTGTTGCGTCTGCATAGTTTACTATGCCTTGCTGTGTTTTCTCTCTCCCCTGTTAGTTCATTATAAAGTATCTCATTCTGCAGCCAATCTCTTTTATGAATTCTCAGCTAGTATAGTTTTACAACCTCTTAAAAATCAGGCAGTAACTGAGAACAACCAGAAATGAATCACAAATTCTGCCCTTGTGCAGATGGAAATTACTTTTCATATTTGCACCGCTGTATTTTTTCCTTTCTTGAAAATCGAACAACGTGATTAAAGCAGACCGATTGTCTAAAATGTATTCACATTGCATTAAATATTTAAACGGCGCTAAAAATGCGACATTAATAGGGGGGAAAAAAAGCTGCTTTTGGGTTCAGGCTGCTGCCAAATTCAACACTGAGACAGAAACAACCAGGGGCGGACAGACAACTCGTGGGGCCCCCGGGCAATAGGAGATTATGGGGCCACACAGTATACACACACACACAGTATACAATCACACAGTACACACATACATGTATACACAGACATGTTTCTATTGGCTGAGAAGGTACTGGAGAGGTGGGACACCTATAATCTCAGGATCTTTAGACCAAAAGGATGTCGGTAAGGGACATTTCAGGGACAGATGTAAAAAAAAAACACAGATTTTTACATACTGTCCCTCGTTTTACTGAGGCTGGCAACTCTGATGGGGCCCCCTAGTGGCCCAGTGCCCTCGGGCAGTGCCCGAGTGGCCAAATGGTCAGTCCGCCCCTGGAAACATAAACCTGACCGAGGTTCTCACCTTTGCCCACTCTACTAAAAAATATATTTTATTGCTGATATTTTACTGCTCTCTGTGTATCCCTTGTAGAGATTTCCCTTCACTTCCTGTCACATTGATACCTTTAAAGCGGTTGTATACCCGCTGAATTTCTATTTTTTTTTTGCTCACCTGCAAAGGAAAAGGCATAATGAGCTAGTATGCACCGCATACTAGCTCATTATGAAATACTTACCTTAGAACGAGGCCCCGACATCTGTCCTGATCCACGCAGAGGGTGCTGACATGTTCCCTCGGCGTTTCTTCCGCTGTGAGTGGCGGCGCATTGGCGGCGCTGTGAGTGGCGGCGCATTGCGAGGGGAAATGTCTCCTAAACCGTACAGGTTTAGGAGATTTTTTTTTTACATACAGGTAAGCCTTATGGGCTTTCCTGTAGGTAAAAGTCCCAAATTTGACTATGCAACCACTTTAAGTTGGACAGAACATAAGGGGAAACCTCTCCAGCTGAAACACAAGCAGCAATGAAAATCTGAGGTTCTAAATTTTCACTGCTCTATCTAAAACATAGAAGATGGTATCTGCTGTGTTCAGGCATAAGGTGTAGAAGAATTCCTAAACTTTTGGATGTGTAGTGCTAACCCCCAGAGGAGCCACTGGTTACTTGGGTCCTTCTGCTTTCACAGGCGTGACCTACTTGGGTAGTACACACCCACCTGGGGTTTACAATGGCTTTATTAGTCTAATGCCCCGTACACACGATCGTAAATTCGGGCAGCAAAAGACCGATGAGAGCTTTTGGTCGGAAAATGCGACCGTGTGTATGATCCATCTGACTTTTGCTGGCGGAATTCCCGCCAGCAAAAGATTGAGAGAAGGGGGAGGCGTGGCCTGGTGATGTGCTAGAGCAGACGTGTGCTCTGTGAGCTCCGAGGCCGACACAGAGAAAAATTCATAAAATCATCCAAAAATTCATATTTTTTGCTCCCTGAGTGATGGGTCGGCGGACGGGCAAGTCTCTGCCCAAGAAAGGAGCCTCGACGGGGTCGATTAAGCGATTCCTTTCCGTGGAACCGGACGAGGTGGAAGAGCAGGACGACCTAGGCCGCAAGCCGCGGAGTAGAGTAGATTCCGCATCCCGCGATGGGCCGGACCGGAGGTCGCGCTCGCCCGAGTCCTCGGCGGGCTCGGGGGCTGAGGGTGAGTTACATCCTTCCGCCGAAGCGGCGCCGAGAGTGAGCGGTCTCCCTACCACCTCCGATCTCGCCGCCATGCTTCTGAACCTCGAGCGGGTCATCAGGAAGGAGGTCTCCGCAGTTCGTTCGGATCTCTCTCAAGTATTGGTTCGTGTTGAAGAGTCGGAGCAACGTCTCGATCGCCACGCGAACGCTATCCGATCCCTCCAGGCGACTACACGTCAACTTGCCATTTCGCATCGTACGACCGTTTACAAGATCGAAGATCAAGAGAATCGTAACAGACGTAATAACGTTCGGATTAGGGGACTTCCCGAAGCGACTGGAGACGACGATCTGTTACCATCCGTTCGGGGCATTTTTAATAGTCTTCTGGGACGAGCACCTGACGCCCCTTTGAAGATTGACCGGGTGCACAGGGCACTCCGCCCACGCAATCTTGCTTCAGATGTCCCACGGGACATCATTTGCCGGGTCCACCATTATCCTGAAAAGGAACTGATTATGCAGAAAGCTAGGGGAGCTAATCCGTTTGATTTTCATGGAGCGATGCTATCCTTTTTCCCGGATCTCGCTAAGGAAACCTTGGATCGACGCAGGGCCCTAAGGCCCCTCACGGAACTGCTCCGGGCGGCGTCCATTAAATATAGGTGGGGCTTCCCTGCGGCCTTGATCGCATCTAGAGATGGCAAAACCGCAATACTTCGATTTCCGGAGGAGCTGTCCAAATTCTGCACGGATATGTCCGTTTCTATTCCGGAACTACCTGGATGGCAAGAAGGCATCCCGCCCCTGCCCGCTGGGACTGACCAGGGCTGGCAGAGAGTGAGCCGTGCCCGCCGTACTTCTGCACCTGACTACCGCCCTTGAAAGGGCATCCTGCCCGTCAACTTGTTCAACTTGGTTGCCTGTTCAGGACGTCTACTTGCATTTGTGGGACACACCGCCTGAACGTGAATGGGGGGGCTCCTTTTACTAAGTTTGTGCGAGGAAGCTGACCGCCTCTGGCGACAATGTGTTTTTGCAGGCCAGGGCTGAGTCACCCTTGGCCGTGTGGCCAGTGACCCGGTACCCCTAAGGGGCCCTCAGTCTGGATAAGAACATCGCTGCTCTTTTGCCTTTTTTCATTTTTTTTTTTTTTTATTGGCGTGACATTTCTTCATCTTCCTCGCTGTGCCTTTGGAGCGTAGCTGACTCACGGTACCCCTCTCCCCCCCCCCCCCCATTGGGCATCCTACCGCCTTAGCTTCATACCAATATTGTTCTGTACAGGCGCTTTAGGTTTTGGATGATGTTATTTCTAGATTTTTATGCCTAGGTGTCGGCACCGGACCGCGGGGCGCTGACTTGGACCTTTATGGTGTGGTTTGCGCCCGGCTGCCTGCGTCCCGCCTCCCCCTTTTTGAGCGGGGGCTGCCCGGCGCGGGGCCTCGGCGTCCGTTCCCCTGTTGGGGTGGCGGGCGTGGGGGCCCTGTGGCGGTTACGCAGCCCGCTCTTGCACGGCATGGTAATGCGTGCACTAATGGCTGTTCTTCGACAGCACCTTTTTTGGTTCATTTTGTTTTTCCCACTAAGGTGGGGCCTTGCATTTTCTTGTCTTTCTTTCTCCTATCCTTTTCTCTTTCACCTTTTCTGTCTACTGCCTACACCTCCTCTGTTCCCCTCCCCCCTCTTTGGCGGCAGACCGCCTTGGTATTGCATTGATAATGTTGTGGTGATCGCGGTTCCTCCTCCTGAGACCCCATGGCTACTGTGAATATTGTATCTTTTAATGTACGGGGCCTTTACGCCCCAGGGAAGAGACACAATTTATATAGGGAACTGGACCGTTTGCGGGGGGACGTGGTCTTCCTCCAGGAGACCCACCTCACACAGACGACTCGAGTTAGGTTGCACTCACCACAGTACCCTACGTGGTACTACAGCCTCTCCGACATCTCTAAAGCCAAAGGTGTGGCCATCGGGCTTCGTAGGGGAACCGCGTTCACGTTTGAGGAAATGTTGTGTGATCCTGCGGGACGTTTCTTGTTTCTGCGGGGCACCTTGGGCAGCATGCAGTGTACTTTGGCCACCTTATACTCCCCTAACAAAAACCAGGTGCGTTTCTTGGCTTCCACACTTAGCTCCCTGCGGAACTTTGCACGTGGATGCATTCTCCTAGCGGGCGATTTTAATGTTCCCTTGGAACCTACTCTGGACACCTCTAGGGGTGGTTCCTCGCTCTCCGGCAGGGGAATAAGGTATATCCGTTCCCGACTCCATGACCTACAATTGATGGATGTCTGGAGAATTGCTCACCCGCGGGAAAGGGACTTTACCTACTTTTCCCCGGTGCACCAAACCTATTCTAGAATAGATTTATGCTTCATTGATCACCAACACCTTCCACTCATAGTGAAGTCAAGCATTGACTCATCCCCCATTTCGGACCATGCTCCGATTTCCTTAACCATTAGCGTGGCGTCCATACCCCTGAAGGCCACTAATTGGAAGTTGAACGAGGACCTCATAGCCGAAGAGGCGGATAAAAAGGTGATGGGTGACAGTTTGGAGTTTTATTTTAAGACTAATGTCAGTCCTGAAGTTTCACCGGGAGTGCTCTGGGAGGCCCACAAGGTGTATATTAGGGGAAAGTTCATAGAATTGGGTTCTAGGAAAAAGAGGGAGCGCTTAACTCAACAGTCCAACTTGTTGCGTGACATTACTGACTTAGAACGCCGACATAAGTTGAACCAGACTCCGGCCCTTTTCCACGCCTTAACGGAGAAACGGGAGACCTTGAAGTCTCTCCTTCATTTAGATCACAAACGTCGCGCGCGGTTGGTAGCTCACCGTTTTTATGAGTGGGGCGATAGGCCCAGTAGACTGTTGGCTAATTCGGTGCGACAGCGGAAGAATGCGGCGTTTATTGCCAAAGTTAAGACCCCCTCGGGAGACTTGGTGTTTGAGACACCCCGTATAGCCAAGACATTCAGGGACTTTTACCAGCGCCTGTATCGGGTGCACCAGGGGGACCATGATAGAGAGGCTCGGGGACGCCTTATTGGGGACTATCTGGCCCGTGCCGCCCTCCCGAAACTCTCCGGGGAGGTATTAGCTTCCTTGGAGGGGGAGTTGACGACTGCGGAGCTTCTGGGCGCCATGAAAGCTATGGCGTGCGGTAAGGCACCGGGTCCAGACGGCCTCACGGTATCGTATTATAGAGCGTACGCTGACATACTGTTGCCGTACTTGACCAGATATGCTAACGTGACCTCGGACGGCGGGGACCTTCGCCCGGAGACCACTCATGCACACATCACGGTATTACCCAAGGAGGGCAAGGACCCTAGTGACTGCGCGAGCTACCGTCCTATTTCGCTCTTGAATATAGATGCGAAGATTTATGCTAAAGCCATAGCGAATAGGCTGCTCCCCCTGGTGCCACAGTGGATTTCACGGGATCAGACAGGATTCATCCCCGGGAGGGAAGCGCGGGATAATTCTCTCCGCACACTCTCCTTAATGGCTTATGTGCGGCGGACTGCCCAGCCCACCCTGTTACTCTCCACGGATGCTGAGAAGGCGTTTGACAGGGTGGACTGGGACTTCCTTATGGCTACGCTGGCGCACCTGGGCATAGGCCCCACTTTGCGCTCCCAAATAGCGGCGTTGTACCACTGCCCCACAGCTCAGATACGGATTAACGGAACCCTTAGTGACCCCTTCACCCTATACAACGGCACTCGCCAGGGGTGCCCGCTCTCGCCGATTTTATTCGCGATATCCCTAGAACCATTTTTATCCCTTATTAGACAAAATCCGAATATACGTGGCGTCACCATAGGTACGACGGAACACAAATACGCGGCTTACGCGGACGATATTTTGTTCTACGTGCAACAGCCTCTGATCACCCTTCCAAATCTTATGTCCGAGTTTTCGGCCTACAGCGCGGTGTCAAACTTTAAAATCAATATGTCCAAATCGGAAATGTTAAACATCTCTGTCCCCGCCAAACAGGTATCCCACCTGAAACAGAACTATCCCTTTAAATGGCAGCTGAGTTCCATGAAATATTTGGGCATTCACCTCACGCCCTCACTATCGTCCCTTTTCCGCGCTAACTTTCTGCCTTTGCTCAACACTCTTAGGTCCGATATCCAAAAGTGGTCCCAGCTACGACATTCTTGGCTGGGCAGAATTGGTCTGGTTAAGATGAACTTGCTGCCCAGGGTGCTCTTCATGTTGCAGATGGTCCCGTTTGGGATACCGGTGGGGTTTTTTACAATTTTGACATCTATGGTATACCGGTACATATGGAATAGGAGAAGGCCCAGGCTGAATAGAACACTCCTCATCCGCCCTAAGTGTAGCGGGGGTCTGGCTGTGCCAGACTTCAAGCTCTACTACAGGGCCGTTGTGCTGACCAGGCTCTCTGACTTGAAGTATTGCAAGGACACGAAACTCTGGGTAAATGTGGAAACAGACCTTTGTGGAGCTGAACCCTCCACACTGATGTGGATACCGAGGAAGTTCCGGACCCTTTTGCCTACCACGTCACCACTTACACACTCCTCCTTGCTGGTATGGGACTCTATCTGTAAGAGGTATGGCTGGTTGTATAACTCCCCCCTGATGCCCTTGGTGGGTCACAACTTTTTCCCACCGGGTAACATGGACCCTCAGATTCACCCGTGGCGGCTGGGCACTAACACCTATCTACATCAGTTCACCGGCCCATCCGGGGTGCTACCTCTTTCTTCCATCATGGGTGACTCCTCCATTTCCTACATGGATCGCTGGAAACATCATCAACTGTTGAACTTTGTTCGCATGCTCCCAAAGCCCCTACGCACCTTGGCGGAGCTTACACCTGTGGAAACCGCATTTGCTGAACCGGACCCGATTGAGCGGCCGGTTTCGTATTTCTATCAGGCCTTGTTGTCCCTCACTTCTACGGGTACCCCCTCCTTCCTACGGTACTGGGAAAGGGAACTACAAATGGCGCTGTCTCCGTCCCAGCAGTCACAAATCCTAACACTGGCTCATGCCTCCTCTGGATCCTCTAAGACATCAGAAATGGCGTATAAACTTTTGACCAGATGGCACTACACACCGGTTGTTTTACATAGGTTTTCTCCCCAGTCCTCCCCACTCTGTTGGCGGGAGTGCGGGGAGGTAGCCACTCATGCCCATATTTGGTGGTACTGCCCGAGGATCCGCCCATTCTGGTTGGCGATCTTATACACAATTAAAGAAATCCAGGGGTGGGAGGTACCCAATGACCCGTGGTATGTGCTGTTCCATTGCACGGGGAGGCCGACAGGCCCCTACAAGAGGTCGATTACACCACATCTCTTAAACGCTGCTAAAACCCTCATTCCTCAGTTTTGGAAGCTGAAGACGATCCCCACGCTCCGGCGTTGGTTGCTCAACGTGGATACCACATATTATATGGAGGATATGACTCTTTCCCTCCGGGGTAAATCTGAGTTGTCAACAAAGATCTGGGCCTGTTGGGTTGCCTTTAAATATTCCTCGAGTTATGCAGCCATAATGTCTCAACCAGAGTGAGGTGAACATGACGCTTGTTCTTACTATGTTTACTGTTATTTTGCAATAGGTTGTCTGACGGTGGTCTGCCCCCTCCCCCCCCCCCTTCTCCCCCCCCCCCCCCTCCCTTCTTTCTCTCTCTCTCTCTCTTTCTGCTTATTTTCCCTTTCCTTTACTCTCCTTCTAATTCTGTCTACTATATTTCCTCTTTCATAATAGAAGAGGTGGGTGTATATTTCTGTGCCCATGTAACTAACGTTATAATGTTGTTGATCTTGCTATTGATTTCTATATTGATCGCTATGCTCTGTACACGCTTCTCTTCTTTAATAAACATTAATTAAAAAAAAAAAAAAAAAAAAAAAGATTGAGAGAAGGTTCTCCATTTTCCGGTCAGAAGGAATTCCTATCCGAAAATGCGTTAGTTTTGTATGCAATGCCGACGTGCAAAATTCCTACGCGTGCTCAGAAAGAATCTGATGCATGCTCGGAAGCATTGAACTTCATTTTCTTGGCTCGTCGTAGAGTTGTACAACACCGCGGTCTTGATGGTCGAAAGTTCAGAGAACTTTTGTGTGACCGTGTGTATGCAAGCCAAGTTTGAGCGGAATTCCGTCGGGGAAAAAAAACCATCCTAGGTTTTTCGGACGGAAATTCCGCTCGTGTGCACAGGGCATAAAAGTTCAGAACATCCAACAGACCACATTTCATTGCAATATATTGCATACAGGGCTTTTTTTGCAGCTGGAACGTGGGGGAACGCAGGTCCAGCACCTCCCAGCATAGAATGTATGTAATGGCAAGGGGTGTATGCTGGAGGGTCTACTGATGACTGCTAGGGAGATCTATGGTTGCTGGGGAGATCTATTTTTGTGGGGGTATAGTATTGCTGGGGAGGTTTATTGTTTCTGGTGTGGGTTAATTGTTGCTGGGATGGATCTACTGTTGCGGAAGGGCTCTGTTGCTGGCTGCTGGGAGTTCTATTGTTGCTAGTGGGGATCTATTGTTGTTGGTGTGGGGGTATTTTTTTGGGGTGACTATTTTTTTGGGGGGGCATCTATTGCTTCTGAGAGCACCTATTTTTGCTGGAGGTCTATTATTGATGGGGGGGGTGTCTATTGTTGGCTGCAGGGGATCTATTTTACTGCTTTTCTTGTGATCGGTATCAAATTCCATACAAATTACTTGATTCTGTTTTCTGTAAAATGGGCGGTACTGGAAGGTGGGTAGGAGGTTGAACCAAGGAACAGTGCTCAGAGGTGGGTAGAGGGTGGAGACAAGGGGTGATTGGAAAGGAGGCAGTACCTGCACCTATTCCCTGAAAATAGGTTGAAATGAACACCGTTCATAGATGCGATTTTACTGTAAATAAGCACAACTGATGCCTGACTATTATCAGTGTTCCTCTCTAAACAACTGGTCAGTAGATTCTAAACACAGTAAGCGAGTATTGGGAAGTAGTGGGATTATTTGCAACCCCAAAGGTTAACATTGTGTAGCGCCGGCTCCTGAAGAGCACGCGTTATATGTTTTGAAAGTTAATGTTACACCTGCAGTTTGGTTTGGGTACAATTGTTCCAAATTTGGACCTCAGCATCAGCCTGACTGGACTATAGGATGTTCAGCCTGGCCACAGGGGGCACTGTCTCTTCTAGCAGGCTTGGAACCACAGTCTGGTTGGGTGCTTTAAGGTTACCTTCTCTCAGGGCCCACCCAGTGGGAGTGTTGCTCTTGCTGTGCTTCCTGGGAGAGGGTACTTAAGATGCGGATGTCACGTGTTTCGGGGGTTCCGGGCCAAAAGTATGTTCTGACTCCATGGTCCTGGTCCTCCTGACCAGCCCCCAGGAAGGCTATGGCCTGGGGTGCGGATCCACCCAAATTGTCTTGGGGCTGGCTAGCCCGAGGCCAGGAAACTAAAGAGAAGGATTGCGAGGTGGTCCGGGGCCATCTCTGGTAGTTGGAGAGGCCCAGTAACTTCATAGCTATCCAGGGGAGGACGCTTCAGAAGAAGGCCATGTATGGGTTGGCTTCTTAGCAAGAGCCTGGTGGGGCTGAAGTACCTAAGTGAATCCAATCTCGTGGATATCGCCAAGCTGGCTGAAAGATCCGGGTATCACATGAGTGTTCTACAAGTTTTAATTTCCTGAATGTTCTACTTTGAGGATTTGTTCCTGAGTTAAGCACCTTGTTGGCTGCTAGGGCTTGTGAGAGAGGGACTATCCAACTTGAGTGATCATCCAGTTGTGAATGGCTATTCTCTGGATTTAGTCAAAGTAAACAAGTCCTTCATTATTGACTTTGACATTAAGAGGACCTGAACTTTCTTCCTAACCCTCTGATCCTATTTTAAGAGACTGTTCGTTGACCACGTTTTTGCAAATAAAAATCCCTTTATGCGGATCTGTTGTCAGTCTCTAAAGTTTCTGGGCTATCTACCACGGGAAACTCCTAGACACAAATCGAGAAGGAGGAGGTAACGGTAAGCCCAATCAAACCAGCAGTTCGGGGGTTAGTGCTACAATTGTAAAACGACTGGCAAGAGCCATAGGCATGTGCAGGGGGTGTGCTGGGTGTGCCTGAGCACACTTTATTCACTGACCAGCTCTGCCAAAGTGTGTGAGAATGTGTGATATGTATATATGTGTGTGTGTATGTATATTTGTGTGTGTATGTGTGTGTGTGTGTGTGTGTGTGTGTGTATATATATATATATATATAATATATATATATATATATATATATATATATATGGGTGTATATAGCGGTAACCCCGTGGGGCCGATGAGTGTAGTAGTTCCACCTGTCGCCCTGCCTGCCCCAGCCTGGCATTCACTTCTAGTCACTCTCCAGACAATGAACAGTTTAATAGAGGGTAGTGATGGACGAACTTCCGACGGGACGTTTCGCGAACGCGAAACGCGAACGGACACAAACGTTCGCGAAAACGACCGTTCGCCGCGGGCTCCATTGACTTCAATGGGAGGCGAATTTCGCAAACCTTTAGGTCGAATTTGCGGCCACGGGGTAATTATTAGGGGGTAGCACGTAGTCCCACCACCTGGACAATAGCATAATACATGTATGAGGTGAATTTGGGATCGATAACTACAAGCATTTTTTTTTTATTTGGGAAATTGTTCTGACAATTCAGGACTATGGAGCTAATGAAGGCAATGGAGGAGAGGGAAGGTCAGGGACCAGGGTAGGCAAACAAGAGGGTGCAGGAGATACAGAGCACTGACAGCAGCACCGTAATACAGAGCACTGACATCAGCACCGTGACATACAGCGCTGACAGCAGCTCCGTGACATACAGCGCTGACAGCAGCTCCGTGACATACAGCGCTGACAGCAGCTCCGTGACATACAGCGCTGACAGCAGCTCCGTGACATACAGCGCTGACAGCAGCTCCGTGACATACAGCGCTGACAGCAGCACCGTGACATACAGCGCTGACAGCAGCTCCGTGACATACAGCGCTGACAGCAGCTCCGTGACATACAGCGCTGACAGCAGCTCCGTGACATACAGCACTGACAGCAGCTCCGTGACATACAGCGCTGACAGCAGCTCCGTGACATACAGCGCTGACAGCAGCACCGTGACATACAGCGCTGACAGCAGCTCCGTGACATACAGCGCTGACAGCAGCTCCGTGACATACAGCGCTGACAGCAGCTCCGTGACATACAGCGCTGACAGCAGCTCCGTGACATACAGCGCTGACAGCAGCTCCGTGACATACAGCGCTGACAGCAGCTCCGTGACATACAGCGCTGACAGCAGCTCCGTGACATACAGCGCTGACAGCAGCTCCGTGACATACAGCGCTGACAGCAGCTCCGTGACATACAGCGCTGACAGCAGCTCCGTGACATACAGCGCTGACAGCAGCACCGTAAGCAGCCCCAGGAGGAAGTCAGCACAGCACAGGGATGGTGTGATCCCCTCATAATAAGAACCCCCAGGAGGAAGTCAGCACAGCACAGGGATGGTGGGAGCCCCTCATAATAAGAACACCCAGGAGGAAGTCAGCACAGCACAGGGATGGTGGGAACCCCTCATAATAAGCAGCCCCAGTAGAAATATGACACCGCTCAACCTCTTCAAAGAGGAGGGTAGGGGCATATAGTACGGTGTGCTTTTTTGGGTCAGGGAAGTGAGCCAAATGAATTAAGAAGGTCTGTGTGCTTGATTCCAAAAATTGTTTATAGACATATACATGGTCTACTGATCACATGTGTTGAATTCCTCCGAGATCCATGCCTCATTCATTTTTAGAAATGTGAGGTAGTTAACACTGTGGTGAGCTAGGCGAGTACGCTTATCGGTCACAATCCCCCCTGCTGCGCTGAACGTCCTTTCGGACAGGACACTGGATGAGGGGCAAGCCAACAGTTCGATTGCAAATTGGGCAAGCTCTGGCCAGAGGTCAAGCCTGCCCACCCAGTAGTCTAGGGGTTCATCACTCCTCAGAGCGTCCACATCGGCCGTTAACCCAATGTAGTCGGACACCTGACGGTCTAGGCGTTCCCTGATGCTGGATCCGGATGACACCTGTCGATGGGTCGGCTGAAAGAATGACCTCATATCCGAAGTCACCAACACATCTTCAAACCGGCCTCTTCTTGCAGGCGCTGTTGGATTGGTACCCGCAAATCCTTCTCTGGGAGTGGGAATTGCTCCTCTGCCAGCGCACGCAAAAGCAGAATGCAGCATTTCTCGAAGCAAGGCCTGGAAGTGCTGCATTCTGACAGCCCTCTGCGACGGCGGTAACATTTCCGCCATTTTGTGTTTGTACCGGGGGTCTAAGTACGTTGCCACCCAGTACTGGTCCTTGACCCTCATGCTTTTTATACGGGGGTCCCTATTAAAACACTGGAGCATGAAGGCCCCCATTTGCACTAAAGTGGAAGCGGTGTGGTGGCCTGGCTCCTGCTCATCATCCAGGATAATGTCGTCCTCTTCATTCTCCTCTCCCCATCCTCGCACAACAGGGATCCCAGAAAGGTTTAAAGCATGCTCTTCTTGCTCCTGCTCATCCGCCCCGGCACCATCCTCCTCTGACTCCTCATCAGACTCCTGTTGTTGACTTGTCTCAGATAGAGTAGCCCCCCCTGGGAATTCATCCAGCATTGCGACTTCCTCATCTTCCCGCTCCTGCTCCTCCACAGCCTGATCAATGACACGACGCAATGCACGCTCCAGAAAGAAGGCATAAGGTACCATGTCACTGATGGCGCCATGGCTGCGACTGACCAGTTTGGTGATCTCCTCAAATGGCCGCAGAAGTCTGCATGTGTCGCGCATGAGCAGCCACTGGCGCGGTGAAAAAAAACCCAGCTCCCCAGAACCGTTTCTTTCGCAGAGTTCATACAGGTAGACGTTAACTGCACGTTTCTGCTGGAGCAGCCTATCAAGCATATAGAAGGTTGAGTTCCATCGCGTCGGGCAATCGCAAATAAGACGTCTGACCGGCAGATGGTGTCGCCGCTGAATGTCAGCAAGGCGAGCCATGGCCGTGTAAGATCTTCTGAAATGGGCCGAGATTTTCCTTGCCTGCCGCAAGATGTCCTGGACCCCAGGGTATTTGACAAGGAATCGCTGCACGACCAAGTTTAAGACGTGTGCCATGCACGGCACGTGCGTGATTTTGCCCTGTTTCAATGCGCTAAGCAGATTGGCACCGTTGTCACACACCACTTTACCAACTGTCAAATTGAGCGGTGTTAGCCACTCATCTGCCTGTGAACGCAAAGCTGAAAGGAGTGCCGGGCCAGTGTGGCTCTTTGCTTCCAGGCACAACAGACGCAGCACGGCATGGCAACGTCTCACCTGGCATGTGGAATAGGTTCTGGGGAGCTTGGGCGGTGCAGTGGAAGAGACGCTAGCAGCGGAAAAGGAGGAGGCAGCTGAGGAGGAGAGGGAGGAGGATGGAGTAGGAGGAGGAGAAGAAGAGTCAGGCCTGCATGCAATCCGTGGCGGTAAAACCAAATCTACACGGGTGCCACGGGTTACATGCTTGACGGCCGTCAGAAGGTTCACCCAGTGGGCAGTAAAACTGATATACCTTCCCTGCCCGTGTTTGCTAGACCACGTGTCTGTGGTCAGATGTATCTTGGCACCGACACTGTGTGCCAGAGATACATTCACTTGCCGCTGAACATGGCCATATAGCTCTGGGATGCCCTTCTCTGAGAAATACTTCCTTCCTGGGACCTTCCATTGTGGTGTTCCAATGGCCACAAATTTGCGAAAGGCCTCCGAGTCCACCAGTTTATATGGCAGTAGTTGGCGGGCTATGAGTTCTGACAAGCCAGCCGCCAACCGTTGGGCAAGAGGGTTATCCGGCGTCATCATTTTTTTACGCTCAAACATTAGGCCCACGGAAGCCTGCCTTTTTGCAGAAAAATGTGAGCTTGGCGTGATGGAAGGTGGAGTGGAGGACAATTGTGAGGAGAGAGGAGAAGGAGAAGTAGAAGACGAGGCTGGACGGTGAGAGCCTGCAGTGTGGCTTTGTGTGTTCCGTTGCTCCCACTGGGCTCGGTGATGGCTGCTCATGTGCCTTCTTAAGGCGGTCGTCCCTAGGTGAGTATTGGGCTTACCGCGACTAACGCGTTGACTGCAAAGATTGCAGATGGCAACGCTATTGTCAGCAGCGGACACGTTAAAAAAAGCCCACACTGCGGAGCCATGTGCCGGTGTCCTGGGAGCGCCAGATGTGACCGTACATGGTCGATGACTCGCTCCTGATACATTTGCAGTCTGCTTTGTCCCTGCTGTGCAATGTAAGTCATTGCTGCTTCTCCTCCCTATCTGCTGGTCCATATCTCCCTCTGAACTCCCCTCCTCTTCCTCTCTTGTGGGCACCCACGTGACATCACTAGACACGTCATCATCAACGTCACCTTCCCCACCGCTATAAGTAGAGTAGGCAGCAACACCGGGGACCAACCTCCTCCTTGGGCTGATCTGGGTACTGGCGTCAGACTGCTGAGTAGCGCTTGTTGCTACCTCCTCTTCCTGATCCAATACCAAGAGTGGCTGCGCATCAGAAATGTCCTCTTGATATGGATCGGAAAATAATTCCAGTGACTCAAGCGGAAGGTATGTGGTGGTGGTGGTGGTGGTCGTGTTGTTGGTGGTAGTGTCTTTGGGGGTGCACATAGCAGAGAGTGAAGAAGAGGGTGCAGATCGAGAGGATGAGGAGGGTGCAGAAGAGTAAGGCTGAGCGAGCCACTCAACCAAGTCTGGTGCATCCTTTAAAGTAATTGAACGCACCTTCTGCAACTTCCCACTTTGGCTCAAGCCTGTTGCTCCTGCCCTACCCCTACCACCCCTGCGGAAGGGCCTGCCTCTTCCTCTGCATGTCATTTTTTAAATGACCCTGTGACAAAACTCTTAGTCCCTATACCGCTGAAGGACTGCTGCAGTATAGGTGAGCGGTCAGCAGTGGTGCACGTCAACCCTATCTATTGTGGACCTATAGCGGTCCTTACAGAACAGCAGACTGTACCGCACTCAAGCCTATGTACCGTAGCACCCTATACCAAGTTACCAGTCCTTATAAGAACTTTTGTGGACCAAGCAGGTTGTGTATTAGTGTTTAGCAGACTGTACGTCAGTCCCTATACCGCTGAAGGACTGCTGCAGTATAGGGCAGCGGTCAGCAGTGGTGCACGTCAACCCTATCTATTGTGGACCGATAGCGGTCCTTACAGAACAGCAGACTGTACCGCACTCAAGCCTATGTACCGTAGCACCCTATACCAAGTTACCAGTCCTTATAAGAACTTTTGTGGACCAAGCAGGTTGTGTGTTAGTGTTTAGCAGACTGTGCGTCAGTCCCTATACCGCTGAAGGACTGCTGCAGTATAGGGCAGCGGTCAGCAGTAGTGCACGGCAACCCTATGTATTGTGGACCGATAGCGGTCCTTACAGAACAGCAGACTGTAACGCACTCAGGCCTATGTACCGTAGCACCCTATACCAAGTTACCAGTCCTTATAAGAACTTTTGTGGACCAAGCAGGTTGTGTGTTAGTGATTAGCAGACTGTACGTCAGTCCCTATACCAATGAAGGACTGCTGCAGTATAGGGCAGCGGTCAGCAGTAGTGCACGGCAACCCTATGTATTGTGGACCGATAGCGGTCCTTACAGAACAGCAGACTGTAACGCACTCAGGCCTATGTACCGTAGCACCCTATACCAAGTTACCAGTCCTTATAAAAACTTTTGTGGACCAAGCAGGTTGTGTGTTAGTGTTTAGCAGACTGTGCGTCAGTCCCTATACCGCTGAAGGACTGCTGCAGTATAGGGCAGCGGTCAGCAGTGGTGCACGTCAACCCTATCTATTGTGGACCGATAGCGGTCCTTACAGAACAGCAGACTGTACCGCACTCAAGCCTATGTACCGTAGCACCCTATACCAAGTTACCAGTCCTTATAAGAACTTTTGTGGAACAAGCAGGTTGTGTGTTAGTGATTAGCAGACTGTACGTCAGTCCCTATACCAATGAAGGACTGCTGCAGTATAGGGCAGCGGTCAGCAGTAGTGCACGGCAACCCTATGTATTGTGGACCGATAGCGGTCCTTACAGAACAGCAGACTGTACTGCACTCAGGCCTATGTACCGTAGCACCCTATACCAAGTTACCAGTCCTTATAAAAACTTTTGTGGACCAAGCAGGTTGTGTGTTAGTGTTTAGCAGACTGTGCGTCAGTCCCTATACCGCTGAAGGACTGCTGCAGTATAGGGCAGCGGTCAGCAGTAGTGCACGGCAACCCTATGTATTGTGGACCGATAGCGGTCCTTACAGAACAGCAGACTGTACTGCACTCAGGCCTATGTACCGTAGCACCCTATACCAAGTTACCAGTCCTTATAAGAACTTTTGTGGACCAAGCAGGTTGTGTGTTAGTGATTAGCAGACTGTACGTCAGTCCCTATACCAATGAAGGACTGCTGCAGTATAGGGCAGCGGTCAGCAGTAGTGCACGGCAACCCTATGTATTGTGGACCGATAGCGGTCCTTACAGAACAGCAGACTGTAACGCACTCAGGCCTATGTACCGTAGCACCCTATACCAAGTTACCAGTCCTTATAAGAACTTTTGTGGAACAAGCAGGTTGTGTGTTAGTGATTAGCAGACTGTACGTCAGTCCCTATACCAATGAAGGACTGCTGCAGTATAGGGCAGCGGTCAGCAGTAGTGCACGGCAACCCTATGTATTGTGGACCGATAGCGGTCCTTACAGAACAGCAGACTGTAACGCACTCAGGCCTATGTACCGTAGCACCCTATACCAAGTTACCAGTCCTTATAAGAACTTTTGTGGACCAAGCAGGTTGTGTGTTAGTGATTAGCAGACTGTACGTCAGTCCCTATACCAATGAAGGACTGCTGCAGTATAGGGCAGCGGTCAGCAGTAGTGCACGGCAACCCTATGTATTGTGGACCGATAGCGGTCCTTACAGAACAGCAGACTGTACTGCACTCAGGCCTATGTACCGTAGCACCCTATACCAAGTTACCAGTCCTTATAAAAACTTTTGTGGACCAAGCAGGTTGTGTGTTAGTGTTTAGCAGACTGTGCGTCAGTCCCTATACCGCTGAAGGACTGCTGCAGTATAGGGCAGCGGTCAGCAGTAGTGCACGGCAACCCTATGTATTGTGGACCGATAGCGGTCCTTACAGAACAGCAGACTGTAACGCACTCAGGCCTATGTACCGTAGCACCCTATACCAAGTTACCAGTCCTTATAAGAACTTTTGTGGACCAAGCAGGTTGTGTGTTAGTGATTAGCAGACTGTACGTCAGTCCCTATACCAATGAAGGACTGCTGCAGTATAGGGCAGCGGTCAGCAGTAGTGCACGGCAACCCTATGTATTGTGGACCGATAGCGGTCCTTACAGAACAGCAGACTGTACCGCACCCAAGCCTATGTACCGTAGCACCCTAGACAGACCAAGTTACCAGTCCTGATAAAGAGCTTTGTGGAACAAGTGAGTTGTGAATGATTAGCAGACTGCAGCAGAAGGGCAGCAGTCAAGTATAATATTCTTTCTATATTTGGAAGAAAGAATATTATACGTGTACAAGCCTATTACCGTACCACTGATACCAGTCCTGAAAAGAACCTTTGTGGAACTAATAGTAACAGCAAGTCTTTAAAATTATCCTCACTGCCTGACACACTGCTTCCTGCCTGTCCCTATACAAATTGGCAAAAAAGAGTAGGCTGGAACGATTAGCTGGAACAGCTCTTTTGTGGACCTGATAGTAACAGCTAATGATGATGATGATGATGATGATGAAGAAAGACTAATCTGGCTGAGCTGTCCCTAAAATAGCAGCATACAGCGCTCTGTCCCTTTATCTAAACTGACAAAAGAAACTCAGGCTGCTGACCTAACACCTATACCAGTCCTGAAAAGAACTTTTGTGTACCAAATAGCTAGCGTTTTCTCTGTCCCTACTCCACACAGGATCCTTTCCCTACAGTGACAGAAGAAAGAATGTAAAATGGCCACCGGATCGGGTGTATTTATAGGTTAGGGGGAATGTCCAAGTGTCCATGAGCTGTCATGTCTCAATTGGTTGTCCTGTAACACATGATAAACGTGTCACGAAAGGTTAAAGTTCTTGTATACATTAAACACGTAAGTCCGCCGGGGCGAACGACGGAAAAAGGCGTTCGAACCCGCGGACGGCGAAAGTCGGAAATTCGCCGCGAAACGACCGCCGGGCGAACCGTTCGGCCATCACTAATAGAGGGATTAAACTTGGATGGGGTAAAGGGATTTTGGGATACCCAAAATCAATTGTATTAAATGATGAGATGATTGATCAGAACCTCTATTCACATTCTCTAAAGCTCCAGTCTTCTCCAGCAAAATGCTTATTTGTAGACTGTTACTTTCTCTCCTGTGCAATACTTGGTTCCTGGCACAGCTAGCACATGGTTAGGCCCAACTCGAAATTAAGCCCAACTTCAGGGATTTACCATTTGCTGGCAGGGAACGTGGGTCCCTTTGGTGTAGCAACCAATGACTAAAAGAAAGTCTTTTAGTGGTAGCTGTATTTGAGGTGGACTACTGATCCCAGTCAGTCCTGTGCAGACTCTGACAGCCCTCCTGGCTGCAGCCACCGACTTTAATGCCAATAACATCGCAGTCCCTCCATCTAGCTCTACATCCACTCCTGACATGCCTCTCCCAGCTCTCCTGACTGTGTCTGTCACTCACTGACACCTGGTGGATCCCTCCTGAAGACTTGCCTGGCAGTGTTCCCCGCTGTCCACTCCTGCTACTGTTCAGGACACCCCTTGGGTTGTGTGGGGGTTCCTTTACAGCTCCGAGCCATTGGCCCAAGGTCACCCCCCCCAGACTGGGGGGCTCCCTCCAAGGCCCCGACAGCCTCCATCTCTCAGTTCTTCCACCCAAACAACTCCTTCCCAGCTGGGCTGACCCAAGGTATTTAAGGAGGCCTACCCCCTGCCAATACTAGTTGGGGATTGGTCAGGGCTCCTTACCACACCCCAGACAGCTCTACCTCCTTTCCCCTCTGCCTCTAGAATATTCTAGAGGCAGAGGATTCCCTTTTTCGTGGAAGGGAGTTCAATAAGACACGTGGCCACTCGTTAAAATTAGAAAAAAAGAGATTTAAACTTAAACTGCGTAGAGGTTTCTTTACTGTAAGAGTGGCAAGGATATGGAATTCTGTTCCACAGGCGATGATTTCAGAGGTGGGGCATCGATAGTTTCAAAAAACTATTAGATAAGCACCTGAACAACTCCAACATACAGGGATATACAATGTAATACTGACATATAATCACACACATAGGTTGGACTTGTGTCTTATTTCAACCTCACCTACTATGTAACTATGTATCTCCTGCAGGCTTCACACATATATTCTGGGATTGCCCACAGATCCAGGTCTATTGGTGGGAGGTAACACAATTTATTCATGGTTTAACCACCATTCCTATTCCTCTGACAATTAGTGTCTGCCTCTTTGGCCTAGTGGAACAACTATCACTAGCTAAAGCAACGTGACCCTAATAAGTATCCTTTTTTATGTAAGAAAAGAAATAGTACTAAAGTGGAAGTCAGCCAATCACCCGCACCCTGTCATCATGGAAGCAACTAGTTAACACAATGATGCCCCTCTATAAAACAACATAGCTGTCTTGAGGATTCTAGAAAAATGTCTGTGCTGGTGGCTATTTCATGTAAGGAGCCGTTCTTGGTCTTGCAGCATGTTAACTGGTTCCCGACCAGCGCACGACTATGTACGTCGACAGAATGGCACGGGCAGGCATATTGGCGTACAGGTACGTCCAATCTTCAATGCCGTCCTGCCATCGCGAGCGCGCCGGTGGCGGCACGCTCGCATGCTGGTCGGACCCCCGTGAGTCCAGTCGTGGGTCCCGCAGACGCGATCGTCTCACGGGACGGCTGAATGGAGAAGTGCCGTTGTAAACAGCATTTCTCCATTCTGCCTAGCAACTAGTGACGCTGATCTCTGCTCCATGTGATTGGAGCAGAGATCAGTGTTCACTAAATGAAAGCCCAACCCCCCACAGTTAGTAACACACCCCCTAGGAACACTTAACCCCTACACTGCCACCCACTGGTTAACCCCTTCACTGCCAGTGTCATTTACACAGGAATCAGTGCATTTATATAGCAGTGATTGCTGTATAACTGACAATGGTCCCAAAAATGTGTCAAAAATTTCCGATGTGTCCGCCATAATGTCGCAGTCACAATAAAAATCGCTGATCGCCGCCATTACTAGTAAAAAAAAAATAATAAAAAATTATTAATAAAAATGGCATAAAACTATCCCTATTTTGTAAACACTATAACTTTTGCGCAAACCAATAAATTGCATATTGCGATTTTTTTTTTTACCAAAAATATGTAGAAGAATACATATTGGCCTAAACTGAGGGAAAAAAATGTTTTTTTATATATTTTTGAGGGATATTTATTATAACAAAAGTAAAAAATGTGTTTTTTTCAAAATTGTCGCTTTATTTTTGTTTATAGCGCAAAAAATTAAAACCGCAGGGGTGATCAAATACCACCAAAAGAAAGCTCTATTTGTGGGGAAAAAAGGACGTTGATTTTGTTTGGGAGCCAAGTCGCACGACTGCGCAATTGTCAGTTAAAGCGACGCAGTGCCGATTCGCAAAAAGTGGTCTGGTCTTTGACCAGCAAAATGGTCCGGTCTGTAAGTGGTAAAGATGATGCTGCGTCCTAATCCATCTTTCTTGCCTAGAGTGGTTTTCCAGTTTTTTCACTGGAATTAGGATAGTGTCTTGCCTTTCTTTGTCCAAAATTGATAGGGAAAAGATTTTAGCATACTCTGGATATTTGAATTGCCAGCATAGGTTGGAACCCTGGTTTGTGCTGCCGGAAGTGCTCTGGAAAGCCTGGTGCCATCCGGGTCAACAATTTTTCTTATAGGATCAGTCAGTTACTTATTTAAGCCTATGGTTTGAAAGGGCAAAATCCCAACCTTGCCAGGGAGAGCTTCTCTACCAGGTGTGTGGGCACATCTTGGACAGTCCGCCATCAGGCGTCAGAGGCTCAGATTTACAAAACCACTACTTGGTCTTTTGTTCATACATTCACGAGGTTTTTACCAGGTGGATGTCAAAATCACGGGAGATACTGCCTCACCGTATTAAAAAAACACAAGAGTAGGCCCTTCTCTGGCAGTTTTCAGTAATGGTGTCTCCCTCCCCTCAAGGGCGCTGCTTTAGGACATCCCGGCTCTGTGTCCTGTGATGTACGATAAAGAACAATTAGATTTTTCCTACATCTTGCGTGTAAAATCCTTTTCTTGGAGTACATAACAAAACACATAGGTCCCTCCCCTCTTTGGGAATTTATTGCTTGCTTCAAAACTGAAGTTCTTCATGTATAGAAGGGGTTATATAGGAGAGGGCTTCCTGTTAATTGATCTACCGGTGTCCATTCACCTATAGGTAGCAAATTACCCAAATAGTTATGCATATAACTGGCTCTGTGTCCTGTGATGTACTCCAAGAAAAGGATTTTACAGGTAAGATGTAGAAAAAATCAAATTTTTGAACTGAGAGGATCATGAGTTTCCAATAATGTGTGAAAGAAGCAATCTACGTCAAACTGGAGCAACCATCTCTAAACAGGGTGGGGGGCTTTCAACACCATCTGGCATCCACATATAGTGTTTATATCTATACCCTTGCAATATTTCACAAATCTAAGGATTACCACATGCTGAGGCTTTCTCACATCAAGGGATGTAAGGATGTAATTATGTCATTGGAACTGGATGGTTCCAAAAACTTTTCCATCCTCTTTGTGGACAATCAACATCTGCCTTGACACATTCCATGGTGTTTGGATGACGGTGACTGAGTTGCCCATGTGGATATAAATGCTGGGATATGTTTGTGGCACGCATTAGAACTGAAGAAGCTTGGATAAGCTGTGAAAAGTCTTCAACATTATAGAACATGTCCAGTTGAAGGTGACTAATAGCAACTACCAGCTAATAGTCCCTTATTCAGAAAGTCTTAGGAAATCTAACATTTTTGAGATGAGACCTTTTATTCTGGGGAAAATAGTCCAAGAGGGGGTCTTATTTCCTCTCTTTGAAGAGATCTCCTCTTACTTTCTGTGTCTCTGGGACAGACAAAGAAAGGAAACATGAATGAGGTTGTAACCATTCTCTAATCTCTAATATACTTCAAATACAAAGTTATTCTTTCATTAGAAAAAACGAATACAAACTACTGTAAACAATCATAAGGTAATCTCTTGCTCTTTATATGATGTAAGACAGCGATAGACAACCTGGGGCCCTCCAGCTGTTGCAGAACTACAAGACCCATCATGCCTCTGGGAGTAATTGTAACGGCCAGCCGTGCCATGCCCCATGGGAAATGTAGTTCCACAACAGCTGGAGGGCCCAAGGTTGCCTACCCCTGATGTAAGATATATCCAGAAAGGGAACTAACACTGTAGAAAAGGACTAAACGTATTAGCCATTGGCTGTCAGAGCAGCATCAGGAGAATATGTGTGCATGATGTGTCAATGTGCAGAACAATGGTGATTGCCAGTAGTAAAAAAGGGGGGGAATTGGGGAGCTTGGGACTTTGAGTGAAGCCATGGCTGGGTAAAGTCATGTGCCTCCATCCCTATCATCTGAAAATAAAAGCTTCACCACGGCAGGGGGCGGCGGTGATGCAAAAAAAGGGGGGACTTTAAATGAAGCTCAGGATGACAAAAATGAGTAAAATGGTGGCAAATAAAGATTTAATAATACGTAAAAAACAAGTTTACATACAATTCATTCCATGTATACAAAAATGCACCCATAACATGGTGTCACTCTGCAACCTGGTAATAATTGATAATAACATATTTACAACCATTAATATTCAGAATAAAATAAAGGGGGCCACCATACTCATAGTTGGATACAAATGTTAAGATAATAGTATCTGCACTGTCAATAGGCTCAAAAACCCAAATATGTTGAAAGAAGTATAGCACATATCATGATGGTTATGTAGTTCATACATCAGTAGCTCGACGCGTTTCGCGGCTTTAAACCGCTCTTCAGGAGCAGACATGTAAGATATCTGCAATAGGAACATATTTGTGGGTAAGTATATTAAATCAGGGTAGGGGGAATGGATAAAACCCCCCAAAAATTCTATATAAGACAAAAATGGCTTACAAATATGCGTGCACTGGAAGGCAGGGCGCCAAAGACCCCAGGCCACCCCAAAGCATCGTGATTGCCAGTAGGTTGAATGTACACACATGTTTTCACAAACGCACTAATTCAAGTGACCACTCCAATTCTCATGGGCGAGTTGTGTGGATATACGCCCATGCAGGTGCATGGGCATGCTGTCGGGAACCATGAATCAGACTGAGACAGAAGTACAATCAAATCACACTTGTTTATTAATAAAAAAGAAAAAGGTAAAAAGAAAAAGCGTAGTCAAGCATAGCCAGAGTCCAGTAGCCAGATCGGGTAGTCAGCCAGTCCAAAGTTTATAAACCAGATCGGGTAATCAGCCAGGCCTGAAGTCAGGGATCCAAGGAGAGCAACTGCAAGCAGGATAAGAAGCCAGGAGGGATGTCAGCAAGCCAGTCTTGAAACAAACAGCAGGAGATGGTTCCTAGTGATGTGACCAACGTGAAGGCAATGGAGAAATGGGCTGGAAGGCTTTAAATAGGCAGGTCAGGCGAGCATCATCGGGAACAGCTGGTAACTGTGGAAAGAGAAGAGAGCTGGCAATTAGCCGACAGCTGAGCAGCCAGCCCAGAGGAGGAAGGGCTAAGCCAGCCCTGACACATGCCTAATCATAGTCTTGGCAAAATGGCCTTTTTAGGGAACATAGCTGAGCCAAGAAGTTACTGGATTGTCTTCAGTTATTATCCTGCTACTTGTATCCTGTACCTGTTTCTGAGATCTTCTCCCCTGTTGTTGCCTTGGCTTGTCCCTGAACTTGTCTCTGTTCTTTGCTGATTCCTGGTTTAACCTCCACCAATTCCTGACCAATACTTTTTCATGCCTGACTATGGCTTGTCCCTGCTGACCTTCTGGTGTGTGTGACCTTGGCTTGTCTCCTGACAAAGACTGTCTAACCTGCATGCTGTCTCCTCAGCTAATGACAATCACCCTTTCATACCTCATGTTTAATGAATTTACTGTGGGCTCCAGTATCCAGCCAGTTGGCACAAGCCTGGCTCCTGAAGCAAGGACGGAACTGGACTCTTGACAGCTGTGTCCTCTCACTCCCTCTGCTCCACTGCAGGTGTGCCTGGAACAGAGGTGTAAGGAAAGCCTAAAAAAACAAAACCTTTCTACCACACTTACCAGATAGCCTTCAAAAAAAAGTCACTATCAATTTTTGTGAAAAACAAATGTTTTGGCTGCACAACTTCTGTGCAAAAGAAAAACCTTCCTGTCTGCTCTGCCTCCAAGGTACGTGATACTAGTTTACATCATGGTGGTAGTATCGTTTGGGCAGCATCACAGAGCAGTGTGTATAAACATATGAATGTTGAGGAATACGATTGCTGGAAAGTGCAGATCCATCTTAAGCTATAGCTTATTCATACAAAAAAATATTACTTTGTCACTCCTGTAAGTATTTTTTTTTATTATTCAAATAGGCCAAAAATACACACTACCCAATGTCAGTGCACTCTGGTGTCTTGTTCTTATTTCTGTAATAATTTCCCTAATCATGACCATGAGCTGCAGAAGGCCAATTAGAGTGTGATTGGTGAAGGTCAAGACAAGTTTAAATCTGATCATCTCCTGGAAAGAAAATGCAGATAGCTACCTAAAGCTGAACTGAAGGCAAACTGCTAAATACGCAGATGAAATGCATATATAGGACATGTTTTACCCACCAAATAATTTGTGTTTCTATCCATCCAGCCCTGAGATTTACATAACTCTGCCAGGTACCACAGCTTGTTTAGCAAGCAGTAGATCTGAATTTCCTTTACTGTGCCCTGTGCCTTTGAGGAGTGGGCTCCCTATAGGCAGTGGCGTCACTAGGGGGTGGCTTTTGTGGCTATAGCCCCGAATCTGGGGCCCATAGCCCTGAGTCTCTGCAGGGGTCCCCAAGGGGAGGGGAGGGGAGGCTCTCTGGGGACCCTGATGTAAGTGGGGGGGCTCTGGCTCGTTGGTGACCCTGATTTTAAGGGGGATGCTCTCTGGGGACCCTGATTTAAAAGGGAGGCTCTCTGGGGACCCTAATGTAAGGGGGGCTCTCTGGGAACCCTAATGTAACAGGGGGCTCTCTGGGGATATATACACACACATTATATTACTGTATATACATGTGTATGACTTTCTTTATTACGCTGCTATGGGCTCTAGCCCCAGATCTTTTGTAGACCTAGCAACGCCCCTGCCTATAGGAAAAAGTGCCCTCAATCTATCCATTACTTTATAGGCGCTCCTACTATGGAGGCTCGAAATGTATAGAGTTAAGCATGCAGATAATACTGGGGGTGCCTTGTCACGGCCTCTACAGTTTACAAATGTGTACAAACTAAACCCCTGTTAACGTGAACTGTTAGATGGGATCATTTGGTTGTTTGCAGGCTGGTTAGTAAGTTGAGCTGAATTTTTTTATTTGTTTTTGTTTGACATGTGTCGCCCTTCCATGTGCTCCTTGCTGTTAAAGCCAGTTATAGGTTGGGACAGTTGCCATTTGTACTGAGATTTACATACCTCTGCCAGATATCGCAGCCTGTTTGGCATGGCAGAAGACCTGAATTTTCTTTGCTGCAGTTAAAAATGCTTGCAAGTCAATCTCTGTCACTATGCTCTCTGCCCCACTATTAAAGAGGAAGTAAACCCTGATGGGTTTGCTTCCTCTTTGATTCCCTGCAAAGGTAAAGCATAATGGACTCCTATGGATCGGTGGAATCCCCCTGTATTTGCCCCCCTCTTGGTAGTTGGGTGGTTACTGAGGAACTGGGTAGTCCTCTTTCCCTTTACTCTCTTCTTTCTTTCCTCCCTTTTTTCTAGTCTGTTCTGGTTCTCTTTATTTGACTTTTTATGGGATATTTTTTACACTAAAATATACACTAAAATATTTGGGTTACAATGGTACCATAGTACTAAGCCTGTTATTGATATTTTAAATGCTCGCACACTGCTCAATTATTAGTTGTTAATATTTGTGTAGCACTGACCCCCGAAGGAGCTGCTGGTTTTGTTGGGCTTAATGTTACCTTCTTGTTTACTTCTCCCTCTAGGGTTTCCTGTGGTAGGTGGCCCAAAGAATGTAGAAGCTGACACTGAATCTTCTTTTAGGTTATTTATTTGTAACAGAAACAGAGTCTCTCAATAAAGGGTAGAGAGTTATGAATTAGTTCAGGTACTTAGATTGCAGAAATTAAGGAAGTCCTTATAGAAAATCCAGAGAATAAAGACCGTTTCAAAGCTGAATTTGACAATCCCCGGATAGACCTCCTCTCACTAGGCCTAGCAGCCGGTAGGGTGTTCGACAAAGACTCTGCCACAGATTTGTGATGTACACTTGAGCGTTACTGAGGGAGGTAGATAAATTTAAAAAGCTAACATACGGTACCAGGTTCTCTCAGACGATCCGGCGATACCATATGTGTGTTGATCCAGGTTGCATCCTTCAACTAAGCCTCCAGGCTCCTTCAGAGAAGCCAGCCTTGCGCACGGCCTTCTCCTAAAGTTTCCTCCCCTGGGGTTCTTCAGTTGCTGGGCCTCTCCCTTCAGATGAGACGGCACCGGATCACCCTTGGATCAGTAGGCCTCGAAATCCAGTCAAGCCTGTCCCTGTAGTTTGTCGCCTCGGGATTAGCATGGTTCCACACCCCAGGCCAGGAGGGCCATGGGGCTGGGTCAGGAGGACCACCAGAACCGAACAGACAGAAAATAAAAGATGGAAAACTCCTGAACCACGTGGCGTCGGTACCTTAAATACCACCTCCCAGAATGCACAGCAGGAAAACACCCCCACTAGGCTGGCCCCCAGAGAACTAGTGGCACTCAATACACCCAGCCAGACTGTGCCTCCACTCCTGCTGGCGGCGACAGCGACACCTGTGGCCAAGGAAAACCCAGTGCAACCCAGCCTGACCAGCACAGAAATCTAGAGAAACAGTCCTGACACTCAACTGTGGCTTCAGGCAAACTAACTTTAGAAAAAACCATAGCACCTGCTCGTCAGGAGCCAGTGCTACATTTTTTTTACATAGCCTATATAAATGGCCCCTGCTTAGGCACCTTTCTGCTGTTTAGGCCTTCTCTCTTGTTTTATTGATGCCCTCTAGATTGTTTTATGTTTTCATGGTGTGCAAAGATTGTGAACTGTTTGACTCAAGTACAGTACATGTATCTTCCTACGTTTTCTTTTATATAACTGTAGCACTAACCCCCGAAGGAGCTGCTGGTTTTATTCGGGCTTACCGTTACCTCTTCTGCTCGCATCTTCATCCTAGGGGGGTCCCGTGGAAAGTAGCCCAAATGAAGATATACGAGACACGTGGTCCTTTTTTGTAGATTTATTTAGGAATAATACCAAAGAAAGACGCAAGCCACAGTCCTTCAATAGAGGGTTAGAGGATAAGGGGAGTTCAGGCTCCTATTAATTGCGGGATAGAGGTATCAGTCATATCCAGAGGACAAACCGCTTCACAGACTGGATCCGGCAGTCACCGGATAGGCCCCTCTCACTTGACCCAGCAGCCGATGAAATGCCAAACAAAGTCTCTGCCACAGACATGTTAACTGAACTTAGAGATTCTTGAGAGTTTTTAGGAAGAACTACCATATAGTACCAGATTCTTTCAGCCAACCCGGCGATACTTTAAGGATATTGATCTGGGATGCATCCTCAAACTGAGTTTCCAGGCTCCTCCAGAGATACCAGACTTGCGCTCGGTCCTCCACTGGAAAAATCCTCCCCTGGATCCTTCACCTTGGCTTCTCCCCGCAGGCGAGACTGGATCAGCAGGCCCCAAGACGTTCCTGGGCCCACACTCTCAGCTGCGAAGCCTCAGGCCAGCAGGCCCCGAGGCGCAAGATCATGCGACACATACCCCAGGCCAGGAGGGCCCTGGGGTTGGGATCACGGACCCCGGAAAACGAACCCAGAAAAATGGCGTCAGTACCTTAAATAACCTCTCCCAGAATGCACAGCAGGGAAACCACACCCACTGAACCATTTCCGAGCAAGAGGCGATATTCAATGCATCCAGCCTGCTGCTGTTCCACACCCACTGACGGTGACAGCGACACCTACGGTCAGGTGGGAATCGGTGCAACCCAACCGGACTGGTACAGAAGCCAGAAATTTTAGAGAAATTATTCTGAGCCAAACTACAGCTTCAGATAATTCAATTTGAAAAAATAGCGTCTGCTCATCAGGAGAAGGGCGCTACATAACTAAAAAAGTTCAATAAAAATTGTTGTTAAAAAAAAATATATATTATATATACATAGAATGATCTACAGTAATAATAATAAATTGAGAGACACACATTTGTGTATTTTATATGCCTTTGTTCAATTTTAAATAACAAAAAAATAGACCAAAAAATTAAGAGCTGTTATAGCAAAATATATAGTGTGTGTGTGTATATATAATAGATATATACTGAATGCATTATAAAAAACAGTGTGTATAAAAGTGTCCACATTTGGGCACAACTACTGAAGGCAAAGGGAGGTATCAAAAGTGACAGTTTCCCCCATGAAATGACTGAATGGTCAATAGTTAATTTTAGGTGTATAAAGGTGGACATAAAATCTGATTGTACAAACTCCTTTTAGGATTTTTAAAACGGTATAATAAGAGGATACACATATCCATACCTCACAACCATCCCTGATTCCCCGGGACCATCCCGGAAATGGTTGTAAGTCTCGGCGTAAGGAAAGGTACAAAATGATCAGCATAGGAAGACACTGACTATGTATTGAGGAAGAACAGTGCTCAATGATATTGCCTGCATTTGAGACGCACAAAAATACAGAGGTGGACAGGAGCAATCTCCTGGAGCTGAGGGGCAGGTGCTGGATATGTTTTACGAGGTCAACTGCTGAACAACTGGGGCTGCTTAGCAATAGGGGTGTAACATGTTGCTACGGGTGGAAGTAGCCTTTAAGGAGTATTTTGTGGATACAAATGCTGCAGCATATGTTGTGCATATACAGTGCCTTGCGAAAGTATTCGGCCCCCTTGAACTTTTCAAACTTTTGCCACATTTCAGGCTTCAAACATAAAGATATAAAAATTTTATTTTTTGTGAAGAATCACCAACAAGTGGGACACAATTGTGAAGTGGAACGAAATCTATTGGATATTTTAAACTTTTTTAACTAATAAAAAAATGAAAAGTGGGGCGTGCAAAATTATTCGGCCCCCTTGCGTTAATACTTTGTGGAGCCACCTTTTGCTGCGATTACAGCTGAAAGTCGCTTGGGGTATGTCTCTATCAGTTTCACACATCCAGAGACTGAAATTCTTGCCCATTCTTCCTTGCAAAACAGCTCGAGCTCAGTGAGGTTGGATGGAGAGCGTTTGTGAACAGCAGTTTTCAGCTCTTTCCACAGATTCTCGATTGGATTCAGGTCTGGACTTTGACTTGGCCATTCTAACACCTGGATACGTTTATTTGTGAACCATTCCTTTGTAGATTTTGTTGTATGTTTGGGATCATTTCATAGTTAGTTTCATAGTTAGTAAGGTTGAATAAAGACACCAGTCCATCCAGTTCAACCCGAGTGTCAACAATTGTCCCTATCCCTGTACTTTACACACTCACATTGGTCCCTACCCACAATCCAAGGTCCCCATTCATATACTAGGGCCAATTTTGGACAGAAACCAATTAACCTACCTGCATGTCTTTGGTCTGTGGGAGGAAACCGGAGTACCCGGAGGAAACCCACGCAGGCACAGGGAGAACATGCAAACTCCAGGCAGGTAGTGTCCTGGTTGGGATTCAAACCAGCGACCCTTCTTACTGCTAGGTGAGAGTGCTAACCACTACACCACTGTGCCGCCCACATTGTCTTGTTGGAAGATAAATCTCCGTCCCAGTTTCAGGTCTTTTGCAGACTCCAACAGGTTTTTTATCCAGAATGGTCCTGTATTTGGCTGCATCCATCTTCCCCTCAATTTTAACCATCTCCCCTGTCCCTGCTGAAGAAAAGCAGGCCCAAACCATGATGCTGCCACCACCATGTGTGACAGTGGGGATGGTGTGTTGAGGGTGATGAGCTGTGTTGCTTTTACGCCAAACATATCGTTTTGCATTGTGGGCATAAAGTTCGATTTTGGTTTCATCTGACCAGAGCACCTTCTTCCACATGTTTGGTGTGTCTCCCAGGTGGCTTGTGGCAAACTTTAGACAAGACTTTTTATGGATATCTTTGAGAAATGGCTTTCTTCTTGCCACTCTTCCATAAAGGCCAGATTTGTGCAGTGTACGACTGATTGTTGTCCTATGGACAGACTCTCCCACCTCAGCTGTAGTTCTCTGCAGTTCATCCAGAGTGATCAGGGGCCTCTTGGCTGCATCTCTGATCAGTCTTCTCCTTGTCTGAGCTGAAAGTTTAGAGGGACGCCCAGGTCTTGGTAGATTTGCAGTGGTCTGATACTCCTTCCATTTCAAAATGATCGCTTGCACAGTGCTCCTTGGGATGTTTAAAGCTTGGGAAATCTTTTTGTATCCAAATCCGGCTTTAAACTTCTCCACAACAGTATTACGGACCTGCCTGGTGTGTTCCTTGGTCTTCATGATGCTCTCTGCACTTTCAACAGAACCCTGAGACTATCACAGAGCAGGTCCATTTATACAGAGACTTGATTACACACAGGTGGATTCTATTTATCACCATCAGTCATTTAGGACAACATTGGATCATTCAGAGATCCTCGCTGAACTTCTGGAGTGAGTTTGCTGCACTGAAAGTAAATGGGCGGAATAATTTTGCACGCACCACTTTTCAGTTTTTTATTTGCTAAAAAAGTTTTAAAAATCCAATAGATTTCGTTCCACTTCACAATTTGTGTCCCACTTGTTGGTGATTCTTCACAAAAATATAAAATTTTATATCTTTATGTTTGAAGCCTGAAATGTGGCAAAAGGTTGAAAAATTCAAGGGGGCCGAATACTTTCGCAAGGCACTGTATGCTGCACATGGCTTAGACTATATTTAACCATGTTCTTTTTTGGCAATGTCCAAAATCAAGCACAATTTAGCCACACCCACTGTTACAGCACGCTTCATGCGTTGCATCTTTTTGCCTTTCAGGTTGTCCCTCATTGTCAATTTTTAATGTTGGGAGGTATGGTGGTCTGTGAAAAGACTAACCTGTAGGCTGGTGATCAGTGGAAAGCAGAGGCACAGCTTGAAGCTTGTTGGCACCAATGCGAAAGTTGACCTGCCCCCCCCCCCTCCCCACCACACGCCGCTTTTACTGTACACCAATATACTCCCACCACACCCCAAGATACTCCAAGTGGCTAAAGAGTTATTTTCAGATGTTTATTTGCATATTGTATCTGTTAAAAAAAAAAACTGTCCACATTTTGACATAATTCTCCATTTCTTTTTGAATACCCTGGAGAAGGGGTAAGCATCCTTGGAGAGGTGTATATTTAAATGAACAACATGAAAGGGGTCCAAAATCCCTGGGGGGTTTGGTGACCTTTTTTTTACCTAGCAAGGCCTAACTAAATTAGCATGGAAAACTTAAAATAATATAATAAAACAAATGTCACTGTAAAAATATAACCTTAGCCTACCTAAAAGTGGACAGTGTCAATCAGTAGGACAGTGTGTGTGTATATTATCAGTAGGGCAGTGGACAGTGTCAGTAAGGAGGGCGGTGTCAGTAAAGCGGTGGACAGTGTCAGTAGGGTAGTGGTCTTTATCAATAAAACAATGCACATGTTAGTAGAACAGAAGTTTGGTATCAGTAGGGCAGTGTACTGTGTCCATCAGAGCAGTGGACTTTGTCAGAAGGGCAGAGGATGGGGTCAGTAGAGTAGTGGAATCTTGTCAGTAGCTGTTTTTTTAATTTTTTATTATTATTTTTTTTATTATTTATTTTATATTTATTTTTACAATTTTATTTTGTGTTTTACAATTTTTTAGCAGTCCTTTTTGGGGGGCTTTGGTGAAAAATCAGGGGTCTAAACAAACTCCTGATGTTTAACTTTTGAGATAAAGGAGATGGAGGGCACAGCCCTCCATCTACATCTCTGCAGCCTCAGCTACACAGCATGAATTACAGGCTTCAGCTAGGAATGAACACAGTGAGTGGTCTGAAAATGAAGGCTTTACTGAATTTACCGGCCCATTCCCCCACAGCAGCACTGCTGGAGAAGGGGGGAGGGGACACACAGGGGGCTTGAGTAACCTGGACAGGATGTACAGGAAACAATCCTCTCCATTTTCCTCCTGCAGCCAGTGAATGCCGGCAGGAGGGAGAGGAGGAGAAGTCGGCTTTCAGCAACTGCAGGAGGAAATTGGAGAGGACCAGTTCCTGTTCCTTGGTGCATGGGTGGGGCCCCCATTGCGACCCCTGACACTAAGCCCCCTGTGCACTGGTGGTCTGTGAAAAGCCTCCCTTGTACATTGGTGGTCTATGAAAAGCCACCCCTGTACATTGCTGATTAAACTGAACAGTTTTGGTAACACAATGGATTATTACTTTTACATACTTTCATATGAATACAATATGGAAGTAGGAGTATCTTTTTCAGTACAAGTAACATTAAATATATACTATAGATTTACATTACATAGAATTGTAATGCAGCTTAACATTTAGGAAAACTCAATAGGGAAAAAAACTTGGAAATTAGATTTTGACCGATTAAATACATTGTGGCTTTTTATATAATAAAATTATAATCCCATCTTTCCAACAATATTAAATTAGTTTTTCAACTAAAAGGTTGCAATACATCATCCAGGGCGTAGGTGTATTGCGTCTGCATTTAAAGCTTCACTTATTCTGCATGAATAATATTCAAGTTCCTTTTGGGGTGCCCATATGAATCAAAACATCCACCCGGTAAGGTTTTTTAAATAATTTAAGAGGATCCTCCCAATTATGACCCGAGATTATTTCTAAATAGGGTTTTAGTTATGCATCCCCAGAGGGAGGGGGTTAAAGCCAGACTTGTGTCATATCCCCTGTCATTTTTCTTTGCTGCAAATCTTAAAAAAAGACCATTGCAAAGATATATAGAGATCTATAGATATAAAATATATATAATTTCTCCATTTTGAGTGGATGGCAAAAAAATTGATTTATGTTTGAGCCTGGTGGGAAAATACAGTATCTCACAAAAGTGAGTACACCCCTCCCATTTTTGTAAATATTTCATTCTATCTTTTCATGTGACAACACAGAAGAAATTACACTTTGCCACAATGTAAAGCAGTGTGTTTTTAGCTCCTATCTATGGAATCGGCAGCTAATTTACTTATCTTTTGTATACCTGTATGTAACAGAGTAAGAACCTGTGTTGACTAGCTTTTGTTCTCTTCAAGTGGGTTTTGCATTTCCATATAAGTCTATAGAAATGCAAATCTAGCTTTAACCAGGTCAAATGCAGGTCAGAAGGAGGTAGACTAATTGCACCTGTCGAATTCTGAATGATCTAAAAAGCATCTTAACGTAATGCCCTTAACCACTTGCTTACTGGGCACTTAAACCCCCCTCATGCCCAGACCAATTTTCAGCTTTCAGCGCTGATGCACTTTGAATGACAATTGCGCGGGCATACAATACTGTACCCAAATGAAATTTTTATCATTTTTTTCCCACAAATAGAGCTTTCTTTTGAAGGTATTTAATTACAGCTGGGAGTTTTATTTTTTGCTAAACAAACAAAAAAAGACGCAAAAAAAAATAAAAAATCATGTTTAATAGTTTGTTATAAAATTTTGCAAACAGGTCATTTTTCTCCTTCATTGAAGTGCGCTGATGAGGCGGCACTGATAGGCTGCACTGATAGGCTGCACTGATAGGCACAGATAAGGCAGCACCGATGGGCACAGATAAGGCAGCACCGATGGGCACAGATAAGGCAGCACTGATGGGCAAAGATGGGCACAGATAAGATGGCACGGATGGGTGGCACAGATGGGTGGCACTAAGGGGCACTGATAGGCACTACTGATAGATGGGACTGATGGGCACTGATAGGTGGCACTGATAGGTGGCTCTGATAGGTGGTACTGCTGGGCACTGATGGGCGGAACTGCTGGGCACTGATGGGCACTGGTAGATGACACTGATGGGCACGAATATGTGGCACTGGGGTGCAGCACCTTTGTTGAGGCAGATTGTGGGCACTGCTGGGTGGCACTGTGGGCACTGCTGGGTGGCAATGCTGGGTGGCACTGTGGGCACTGCTGGGTGGCACTATGGGCACTGCTGGGTGGCACTGATGGGGGGCACCTATTTTTAATGATGTTTAGTGATGAGGGGGCAGGTGGGCACTGGCAGGGGGCAGGTGGGCACTGGCAGGGCTGGCCGTGATCGGGACTGATGTCCCAATCATGGCCGCCGCGCGAGGAGGAATAATAGCCGCTTACCGGCTCCATTATATCACATGATCAGCTGTCATTGGCTGACAGCTGATCACGTGATAAGGGGTCGGGATCGACCCCTTGCTCGGATCGGTGATCAGGCGAGTCTCATAGACTCGCCCATCACAGAGCGCGCCGCGCGCGCCCCTCAGGGGGCGTGCAGGCCGCTCGTGCGCGGGACGACGTCAATAGACGTCGTCCCGGCAAAGGAGATCCGCGCTGTAGCCGTCATTCGGCTATAGCGCGGGTCTCAAGTGGTTAAAACAGGACCTTATTATCTGTACCTGCCCCAGTAACTGGAAAAAGGGATGGGACTTAATGAAATGCATACTGGTTTGCATGAATATAAGGCAAACCTGCATAAAGTATCTTCTACGGTAATGTTGCTTTATGACAGTACCCTTTGGCAGCTGTTGTGCACCAGAGACATGAATGTTGCGTAACAATTCTTTTAAACCTGAAGTGCTTAAAGGCTAAATTCACTTTTTTTTTTCTTCTAAAATCCAGCTCCCCTATGTACCAAATACCAGTAATGTATCTCTGTTGCACAAAAATACAAGTTTTCTTTGGTTTTGAAGACCAGGCCTTACCTCCATCCATTGCTGTAGTTTGCAGATCACTTCAGAAACTTCCTGGTAGACAGAAGACAGACACAGGATGGACCAGCCAGTATGACCTAGGAAAGCATTTACCAGCTGTCCTCATTAGCATACCTTTACATATTAACAAAGTTTTCACAGCACCCCCAGCATTATTATTATTATTATTATTGTTATTATACAGGTTTTATATAGCGCCAACAGTTTGCTCAGCGCTTTACAACATGAGGGCAGACATTACAGTTACATTACAATTTGGTACAAGAGGAATCAGAGGACCCTGCTCGTTAGAGCTTACAATCTAAAAAGGTAGGGTCAATTGATACAAAGGTTAATAGTTGTGGGGGGATGCGCTGATGGAAATAAAACAGTGTTAGTTAGAAGCAGGATAGGCTTCCTTGAAGAGAAGGGTTTTCAGGGATCGTCTAAAGATGGATAGATTAGGGGACAGTCGGACAGATTGGGGTAGGAAGTTGCAAAGGATGGGAGAAGCTCTGGAGAAATCCTGGAGGAGAGCATTGGAGGAAGTGACAAGGGAGCTAGAGAGCAGGAGGTCTTGGGATGACCAAAGAGAGCAGCTTGGTTGGTATTTTGGGACTAGGTTAGTGATGTAACTGGGGGCAGAGTTATGGATGGCTTTGTAAATTATTGTTAGTACTTTGAACTTTATTCGTTGGGTGAGTGGAAGCCAGTGCAGGGATTGTCAGAGAGGGGTGGAGGACACTGAATGGTTGGTAAGGTGGAGGAGTCTGGCAGTGGCATTCATTATGGACTGAAGGGGGGAAAGTCTATGTAAAGGTAATCCAATGAGGAGGGAGTTGCAGTAGTCGAGGTGAGAGATGACCAGGGAGTGAATTAGAAGCTTGGTGGTGTCATTAGTTAAAAAGGGGGTGTATTCTGGAAATGTTGCGGAGGCTAAGGCGGCATGATTTGGAGAGGGCTTGTATGTGGGCCTGAAAGGGCAGTTCGGAGTCTAAGGTTACCCCTAGCACCCTGGCATGTGGGGATGGACTAATAGATGTGCCATTGATCTTGACAGAGAAGTCAGGCAAAGGGGCACGTGGGGGAGGAAATATTAAGAGCTCGGTTTTAGATAGATTAAGTTTGAGGAAGTGGTGTGACATCCAGACTGATACGTCTGTTAGTAGATCAGTGATGCCTGAGGAGATTGATGGGGTGAGCTGAGGGGCAGAAAGATAGATTTGGGTGTCATCAGCATATAAATGGTAGTGAAAGCCATGGGAGGCTATCAGCTGACCCAGGGAGGAAGTGTAGATAGAGAATAGTAGAGATCCAAGGACAGAACTTTGGGGGACCCCAACGGAAAGAGGAGTTAGAGAAGAGGAAGTGGAGTTGTGACACTGAAGGTGCAATGAGATAGGTAAGATTCAAACCAACGGAGAGTGCAGCTATGTTTCCCAGCATTCCTCCTCAGTGTACATGTTAAATTCCCTGGGGCCACGTGCAGCCCATGGGACATCCCTGATGTAGTGCAAGTGCCTGCCTGATTGGATACAGTGATTGATGGTGTCTCCTCCTATTACAATGTTTTGGTAAATCTAAAGGAGCTTATAACGAGATTGTACAATCAGATTGTATGGCTACATTTATACACCTAAAACTACCTAGCTGCACTTTCAGGTTTATTAATTGTTATTGGCACACCAAACACAGAAGAAAACACACATTTTGACACGTGAAACAAAATAGATGACAAATGCAGTAACAAATTTCCAAAAATGTCCTATGAGCTACTTTGCCAGGTGGAGCGCAGCCCATTGAAAACTAGCCAAAAAACATGCACTCCCACATGAATGGGGCCTGAAAGTAAAATTGACAAACAAGACCTATGTCAGTATTACATTGTATATTCCTGTATGTTGTGGTCGTTCAGGTGCTTATCTAATAGTTTCTTTAAACTATCAAGAGACCACCGCCTGTGGAAGGTAATTCCACGTCCTTGCCGCTCTTACAGTAAAGAACATTCTACTTAGTTTAAGGTTAAACCTCTTTTTTTTCTAATTTTAATGAGTGGCCACGAGTCTTGTTAAACTCCCTTCTGCAAAAAAGTTTTATCCCTATTGTGTGGGGTCACCAGTATAGTATTTGTATATTGAAATCATATCCCCTCTCAAGCGTCTCTTCTCCAGAGAAAATAAGTTCAGTGCTCGCAACCTTTCCTTATAACTAAATATCCTCCAGACCCTTTATTAGCTTTGTTGCCCTTCTTTGTACTCGCTCCATTTCCAGTACATCCTTCCTAAGGACTGGTGCCCAGAACTAAGCAGCATACTCCAGGTGTGGCCAGACCAGAGTCTTGTAGAGCGGGAGAATTATTGTTTTATCTCTGGAGTTGATCCCTTTTTAATGCCAATATTCTATTTGCTTTGTTGGTAGCAGCTTGGCATTGCATGGCATTGCTGAGCCTATCATCTACTAAGACCCCCAGGTGCTTTTCCATCCTAGATTCCCCCAGAGGTTCTCCCCCAAGTGTATAGATTGAATTCATATTTTGCCACCCAAAAGCATTATTTTATATTTTTCTACATTGAACCTCATTTGCCATGTAGTTGCCCACCCCATTAATTTGTTCAGATCTTCTTGCAAGGTTTCCACATCCTGAAGAGAAGTTATTGCCCTGCTTAGTTTAGTATCATCTGCAAATTCAGAGATTGAACTGTTTACCTCATCCTCCAGGTCGTTTATGAACAAATTAAACAGGATTGGTCCCAGGACAGAACCCTGGAGGATCCCACTACCCACCCCTGACCATTCCGAGTACTCCCCATTTATCACCACCCTTTGAACTCGCCATTGTAGCCAGTTTTCAATTCATGTACTCACCCTATGGTCCATGCCAACAGACTTTATTTTGTACAGTAAACATTTATGGGGAACTGTGTCAAATGCTTTTGCAAAATCCAGATACACCACGTCTTTGGGCCTTCCTTTATCTAGATGGCAGCTCACCTCCTCATAGAAGGTTAATAGATTGGTTTGGCAAGAAAAATTCTTCATGAATCCATGCTGATTACTGCTAATGATACCGTTCTCATTACTAAAATCTTGTATATAGTGTCACATACCTGGTGGTAGAGCCCAGAATGCAGGGAGTGGCTTCTCGTATGGCTCTGGCTCGAGAACCCCTGGTAGAGGAGACAGGGGCTTGAGTGCAAAGGTGCACAAGTGCCTGATGCTGGGGCTGGTCCGACCTCCGAAGTGTCCAAAGAGGGACTGGCAGGAAACAGTGGACAGGAACACTGGAACAGCAGGCAGCAAGGAGGGGTTTGTAGTTCAGCAGGAACGACAGGAACAGCAGGCAGCAAGGAGGTGCTTTGTAGTTCAGCAGGAACACTGGAACAGCAGGCCATGGGGAGGTGCTTTGTAGTTCAGCAGGAACGACTGAAATGGCAGGCTGCAAGGAGGTGTTCCATAGTTTGACTGGGCACAGGCAAGGTCAGGCAGGCCGGGTCAACACTGGCGGACAGAGCAGGTACCAGGCGGAGGCAGGAGAGTAGTCAAGGTGCAGGCCAGGTCGGTAACAGGCGGGCAGACTGGAGAGAGAGGCAGAAGAGTAGGCAAGACAAGCCGGGATCGGAAACTGGCAGCAAGCAGGGGTAGTCAGGAACAAGCCGGGTTGACAGGAATCCGATAAAGAGGTAGCAAAGGTCTCGGAACGCTGTAGACCGGACAGCAAGAAGGCATGGTGACAGTCTCCTTTAAATAAGGCTTCTTGGCGCCAAGAGCTGTCATACGGCGCACCCGCTCGCACTATCATGCATGCACACACTCCGGACGGCTCTTTTAATGGCAATGACACGCACAGATCTTCCACTGACAGCCAGATTGCTAGAACGTCTTCCTTGACATATAGTCCCTTATCATCCCCTCTAAGAGTTTACATACTATTGATGTTGGGCTAACTGGTCTGTAATTTCCAGGGATGTATTTTGGGCCCTTTTTAAATATTGGTGCTACATTGGTTTTTCTCCAATCAGCTGGTACCATTCCAGTCAGTAGACTGTCAGTAAAAATTAGGAACAATGGTCTGGCAATTACTTGACTGAGTTCCCCAAGTATCCTCGGATGCAAGCCATCTGGTCCCGGTGATTTATTAATGTTAAGTTTCCCAAGTCTAATTTTAATTCTGTCCTCTGTTAACCATGGAGGTGCTTCCTGTGATGTGTCATGAGGGTAAACACTGCAGTTTTGGTTACTGAAGCCCCCTGATTCCCTTTTGAAGACTGAGGAGAAGAATAAATTCAATACCTTCGCCATCTCCCCATCCTTTGTAACCAGATGTCCTTCCTCATTCGTTATGGGGCCAATATGGTCTGTCCTCCCTTTTTTACGATTTACTTACTTAAATAATTTCTTGGGTTTTTTTTTTTTGCTCTCCTCCACTATGTGTCTTTTAATGTTCTATCTTAGTCGTCCTTATTGCACTTACATTTCTTGTTGCATTCTTTATAAATTCTGAATGCTGATGATGATCCCTCAACCTGGTATTTTTTGAAGGCCTTCTCCTTTGCTTTTATATGCATTTTTACATTGGAGTTAAGCTGTTCGCTCGTTTAAATTTATTACCCAATGGGATGCATTGGCTAATGCCCGTTTTTAATATGCTCTTAAAGCAAACCCATCTCTCCTCCGTTTTCTATGTTCCTAAGATTTTATCCCAATTCATGCATCGTGGCAAACACACTGAAAACTGCAGTAATGCACCATGCACCACTCCAAAAATTGTTCTGGAGCTTCTCTGGTGTGATTGCTGCAAGTAGGGCAGTCTATTCAAGTGAATAGGCTGCCCTATGCTTGATGAGTGAAATCACTCAAACGCACAAAACAAACGCATTCGGGAATGTGAGTTTTTGTTAGGTGGAGATGTCAATGAGGCCTCATGACTGAGTGTCTCCATCCACTCCCTCCTATGTACTTGTATAAAGATGCCATACACTATGCAATCTGATTGTGCAATCTCTTTACAATTCCATTTAGCTTTAGCAAATCAGACAGGCCCTTGTACTACATAGCTGATGGGAGATTTAAAGGAGATTGTACAATCAGATTGTATAGGAAGTGGGTTGAAGGTGGTATTGTGAAGGTGTGGTCCAGAGTGGTGAACACACCTTATCACGCCCCCCTCTTCTGTGATGCAACAAGGAAGTGATATCTTCTGGGAGATGGCCTAACAGGAAGTGAATGCTGATGAAGGCTACAGGAAGTGATGTAATCTGAAAATCCATTAAAAAAGATACAAGACTGACAAGATTCTAAATACCACGTGAATGAGGTAATTAACCACATTAATACTGGGCATGTTCGCCCTCTTCCTTCCCAAACCAATTTTTAGCCTTCAGCGCTCTCGCACTTTCAATGACAATTGAGCGGTCATGCTACGCTGTACCCAAATTAAATTTTTATCATTTTGTTTGCACAAATAGAGCTTTCTTTTGGTGGTATTTATTCACGGCTCAGTTTTTTATTTTTTGCGATATAAGCGAAAAAAAGAGCAGAAATTTGGAAAAAAAAAAACAATATTTTCTTTTTATCTTAAGAGAAATCCCAAAAAATTTATTTTGTCATAAATTTAAGCCAAAATGTATTCTGCTACATGTTTTTTGTAAAAAAAAAAATTCCGTTAAGTGTATAATAATCGGTTTATGTGATCACAGACAGATGTACGCAAATGATCATGTACAGATGTGTGCAGGTGATCACGGACATATGTGTGCAGATAATCATTGGAACATGTGATTTTAGTTCGATATATGTGGGGGACGGGTGTTTTTATTATTTGGGGACATGTTTTGGGGGACGTGTGTTTTACATTGTGTGGTGACTCTAGGTTGGTGATCAGTGAGTAAAAAGCTGTAAAAAAACAGCTCATACTCGCTGATCACCAGCCGGCTGCAGCGATCCGCTCTCCTCTCCTCACCGACAACTTCTGTGTGAGAAGAGGAGAGCCAGTTGCCTAGCAACCGGCTCTGTGTTTACATCACATGACGGCTGTGTTTGGACATGGCCGTCATGTGATAAGGAGGGCCAATCACAGAGCCCTCCTGCCGATCAGAGAAGCGGCGTGTCCGGGTGACACGAGCGCACCGGGATCGCGCCGCTGTGCGCGCCCACGCACACAATCCCCCTCCTTCTGAATGTCCACTCAGAAGGAGAGATCGCCCACCCCGGCCATTTATGTACATTGGCCAGGTGGGAAGTAGTTAAGAGAAAAGCACATTGGGAGGGCTGGGTCAGGAATGGCATTGGAAAACGCTTCTATTTATTATAAAAAGTGAAATTCTGCCCAAAAAGGTGAACTTATCCTTTAACCAAACTAAACTCCCCTTCAATTTACACTGACTGGTCCTTTACTACGATGAGAATAAAACTTATAAGGGGTTATTTACTAAAGGCAAATCCACTTTGCACTATAAGTGCAAAGTACACTTGAAATTGCACTGAAAGTACACTTGGAAGTGCAGCATTTTAGCTTGCACATGATTGGATAATAAAATCAGCAGAGCTTCCCCTCATTTCAGATCTACCCCTTATGCCCCGTACACACGGTCGAACTGTTTGACGTACTTAGTCCGTTGAAACACATTTCAGCGGACAATCCGCTCGTGTGTGGGCTTCAGCTGACTTTTTCAGCGTGCAGTCCGGAGTACTAAGCATTTCGGTTTTTCCAAAAATCTTTCCGTCGTACTTTGGTTTCAGTGGACAATACGTTCGTCAGTATGTTAGTCCGACGGACTAAGAATGGCGCATGCCCAGAAAGGATTTACAGGGCTTTGCTGTGTCTTGGACTTCCTATTTCTAGTCCCGTCGTACGTGCTGTACACGTCATCGCGCAAGCTTTCGTCGGACTGTTTGTGTATCCGTGTGTGGTCAAGTCCGTTCAGTGGAAAGTATGACGGACTGTCCGTCGGATTGTATGACGGACTAAGTACGTCAAACAGTTCGACCGTGTGTACGCGGCATTAGGTTTACAGCGACTGCCCTTCCAAGTGCAATTTCAAGTGCACTTTACACTTGTAGTTTGCACTTGTAGTGCAAAGTGGATTTGCCTTTTTCGTAAATAACCCCCATAGTGTGTATCCCGCAAAAGGCTAGGTTCACAAATGGTCTGTTTAACCACTTGACATCCGCGCTATGGCTGAATGATGGCCACAGCGTGGATGTGAATTCCCGGGAGGTCGTGATATGACGGCATCCCCTGTGCATGCTCCCTGCGCGCGTTGTGTTCACAGAGTCACTGAGAATCGGGTGATCACCGATCCTAGTAAGGGGCCAGTCCCGGCCCCTTACCATGTGATCAGCTGTCAGCCAATGACAGCTGATCACATGATCAAAACAAAAGCTTGGTGATCGCTTTTTCTTTCTCCTTACGTTGACAGCTGAGGCGAAAAAAAAAAAAGCTTATTACCGGCTCATCTTAAAGGGACATCGGTCCCAAAACGAAAGAGGCAATTATGCCTCATTTATGTCATCTGAAAGTGCCCAAAAGTGCCACCTATCGATGCCCACAAGTGCCATGTATCAATGTCCACCAGTGGTGCCAATTAGTGCCACCCATCACTGCCGCCTCATCAGTGCCGCCTCATCTGCGTACCTCAATGATGGACAAAAATTACCGTTTTTAAATTTAATAACAAAATAAATTGTATTTTTTTTTTTATTCAGTCTTTTTACATTTTTTTTTTTAACAAAAAATAAAAATCGCACAGGTGATCAAATACCAACAAAAGAAAGCTCTATTTGGGGGAAAAAAATGATAAAAATTTAATTTGGGTACAGTGTTGTATGACCACGCAATTGTCATTCAAAGGGCATCAGCGCTGAAAGCTGAAAATTGGTCTGGATAGGAGGGGGGTTTAAGTGCCCAGTAAGCAAGTGGTTAAAAAACTGCAACCGCAATGCAATAATGTGAACCAGCCCTGAGTGTTTCGCCTTTGGATACAAGTTAAACCACAATTTCTTTGTAATAAAGTTCTCGTGGACTCCAGCGGCGAGATCGCCATGTGCATCTGTGGAGCCCATAAGGAAAGAATCCCGCTTTCCCTGCTGCTAAACTTTTAATTTATTTTAGATTTATGAAGAATACAACATGAAAAGCAGAATTACCCCAAAATAGGCGGAACAGAGTCAGGAACTACCTAATTCCGGCAGAATTTCGAACAAATTTTCTTTTCAAAATCGGAACGTTTTTTTGTTTTGTTTTTTGTGATCCGATGGCGCCACCATTGATTTTCGAAATTCGGCCGACCAAGCCTTCAATTTCACCTCATGTTGCTACAGAAAATAATTTTCATGGCTGGGAATCTTCTTTTCTCTCCGTAAATTTTCTTTTCTTATTACATTTCTCGCACGATTCTCCCATCATTGATTCGAAAATCGTTCATTTTTAGAAAAATTTCCAACGTGTCCGATTCCTCAAATTCGATTTCCACACGAAAATCGGCTGTTGCTACAGCCCCACTAATGGTGCGAAATTCATACGAAAATTCTTAAATAAGATATTCAAAAGAAAATACGAAATTCGAACCGCGTATGGCCGACATAAGGGTGCTCTGGAATTCAAAGAAACCAAAGAATTCAGCAGGTGTCTCGGTTCATTAGACTCCGTCAACAGTTGAAGTTTCACCTTTTGGGTGTACTAATCCTTTTAAAATGCATTTATAATAAAAAAAAATAAAAAAAAAATAATGTTATTTCACAGAGACGTGATACATATTGAATACATGTGTTGCTTTTGGGTTAGAGTCCAGAAACCCTCGTTTGCCAAACAATGATGAATGAACCTCCAGGTAATGTGAGCACAAAAAGAAAGGCAATTAAGTCTCCCTGGGAATGCCTTGATTGTGCTGATTAGTTTCAGGTACATCCAGTTAGAAACAGATGTCTCCATTTGCTAAACCACAAAAGATTAAAGGACGTTACACGGGAAAAAAAAAAAAAAAAGATTATTCCCATTTAAATTATAAAGACCGCTTGCTTTTTTTTTTTTTTTTTTTTTTAATAGCAGATGGTCTACACTTCTAAATGGTATTTGTGTGCTAGCCGTTACGAGCATTGGCCAAAAAGACCCACTGATAATGGAAAGGCCCAAAGCGGAAGAAGGGGCCTGCAAAAAAAAAAAAAAAAAGAAAAAAAAAAGAAATTCATTCTGCCAGCTCAGCAGAAATTGCAAGATTTAAAACCAGCTTTCAGAGGCAGACTTTCAACTTCAGAGAGTAAATATAACATCCAACAGACTGTAAGAAAAACCAATTAAAGGGATTCATGTATGTACGGGGACATTTAAAGATTGCTTGCAGCCACAGTTATAAAGTGTTCCTTTTCTTTTATGATGCTTGGGAAAAAAAATGCTTTGCTAAGGAAATGCATTTTCCAGCAGTAATCTGTCAATCATTAAAGAACCTCAGAGGATCTGTGCTTAGTATGGACATACGTTTTGAAACTGCTGCCTATAATGTGTATAGAGCACATGGGAACATTTGTATTTTTTTTTTTTTTTAAGGCAAAATATCACTGGAAGAGGATAAAAAAAAAAAAAAACTGCAACTGAAGTGAATGATTAAACAAATACATTATTTTTGAAATGTATAATGTATAAATCTAGGATGTAGCGAGCAAGCAATGAACTAAAAGCAGAAAATGGCCTCTATGTACAAATTGCATCATTTTTGAAGGCTTGTTAAATACATAGTAAGGCTCCATGCACAGTGAAGCTCAAAAAAGCTTTTCTGGATGCCAGATTGCTGGCAGAAAACTCTGGTTGAAAAATGTGCTTTTAAAGTGGTTGTAAACCCATGGGGGGGGGGGGGGGGACAAACCTGCAAGGCAAAGGCATAATGAGCTAGTATGCATAGCAGTGGCGCTCAGGCGCACTGGGCAGGCCGTGGGTGTCGGCTCCCGTGCGCATGCGCAGGAGTGACGTCATCACTGCTCCGGCGAATCACAGCGCCGGAGCAGCGATGACGTCACTCCCGCGCGTGCGCACAGGAGCCGACACTCGCGGCCTGCCCAGTGCGCCTGAGCGCCACTGTCTACGGCGCATGCGGTGTAGACAGCGGTGGCTCTCTTCGGGTAAATATCTCCTAAACTGTATAGGTTTAGGAAATATTTCTTGGACCTACAGGTAAGCCTTAATCTAGGCTTACCTGTAGGTCAAAGTGGTTTGTAAGGGTTTACAACCACTTTAACAGCATTTTGTACTAGCGTTTATGAGTGTTTTTTAGAGTTTATGGGCGGTTTTAATAAAAACATTAATGCAAGATGAAAAACCTTCTGTGCTGCAGCTCCCTGCCAAACACCCCCCCATTTTCTTACCTTAGCCCAATCCGATCCAGCGATGTGCAACAGCTTCCGGCCACTGTGTTCCCAGGGAAAGCCACATCCATTGTTGCTGCCTTTGTCCAACCACCGACTTGGAACAGCGAGAGATCAGCTCTTGCCTCTAGGAGTCGGTGAGAGACCCTTGGCCAACTGTCACGTACCTGGAGATGGAGCCTGATGTGGAGAGGAAGGCGGTCTCTTACACCTCTGGCCTGGTACCCCTGATAAAGTAAACTGGAGGCATGGAAGCCTGTAGTGGGACGAGAGCCTATAAGATCAGATGGTGAAGGCTGAAGATGAGTAGTCTGTACGTACTTGGATGCAGGCTGGATTGCGAAGCAGGGCAGCAGGTACTTGGCAGGTCACAGGCAGCAGGTACTTGGCAAGCTGGAAGGTAGCAGACAGCAGGTATAAGGAGGGCTGGGCAGAGAGCAGGATCAGGCAAGCCAGGGTGGTCACTGGTAGGCGCTTCAGGAACAGAGCAGTAGGCAGCAGAGTATTTAGGTTCAGGCTGGAGTTGGCAATGGCAAACAGCAGAGAAGTGGTCGAAGAGCAAGCAAGGGGTTGGTTCAGGTAGAGTACAAGTGTGGTCAGATGGATCAGAACCGCAACAGGATCAAATGCAAGAAGCAGGTAGCAGAACGCTGTAGACCGTGAGTCAAAGCCCTATTGCAGCAGAGGTGTTTATATAGCCCATTTGGCACCACTTAGTGGCAAGCACTCACTACACCCTGCCCTGGAACAGTGCTGCCCGTGTGGATCACCGTGCAGACTCCTTCACCCAGGCGATGGATGAACTTTCTTTAGATTAAAATTTTTCAGAGAACTTTGACACAGAATTTTGGCCCCAACATGCTGGTCAGTGGGGAGAAAAGGGGGTTTAATATAGACTGCTAGACTATTATTGTGACTTCACCCCCCTTTAGGCAGGATTACCCCTAGTATAGGGTTCCACTTGTTCACTAACCATATATTTTGATTGCCCTTTTAGGGATGTCTCTATCAGCTTTGCACATCTGGAGAGGGACATTTTTGCCCATTCTTCTTTGCGAAATAGCTCAAGCTCTATCAGATTGGATGGAGAGCGTCTGTGGGCAGCAATTTTCAAGGCTTCCCACAGATTCTCAATCGGATTTAGGTCTGGACTGTGACTGGAACATTCTAACACATGAATATGCTTTGATCTAAACCATTCCATTGTAGCTCTGGCTGTATGTTTTGGGTTGTTGTCCTGCTGGAAGGTGAACCTCCACCCCAGTCTCAAGTCTTTTGCAGACTCTAACAGAAGCAAAAATGTGGCTCCATCCATCTTCCCATCACTTCCGATAAGCTTCCTGTTCCCTGCTGAAGAAATGCATCCCCACCACATGATGCAGCCACCACCATGTTATAAGGTGGGGATGGTGTGTTCAGGGTGATGTGCAGTGTTAGTTTTCCGCCACACATACATTTTTCTTTTAGGCCAAAAAGTTAAATTTTGGTCTCATCTGACCAGAGCACCTTCTTTCACGTGTTTACTGTGTCCCCCACATGGCTTCTCACAAATGGGACGGCATATATGGCTTTCTTTCCGCAATAGATTTCTCCTTGCCCCTCTTCCATAAAGGTCAGATTTGTGGAGAGACGACTAATAGTTGTCCTGTGGACAGATTCTCCCCCCTGAGCTGTGGATCTCTGCAGCTCCTCCAGAGTTACCATGGACCTATTGGCTCTTCTCTGAATGCTCTCCTTGCCTGGCCAGTCAGTTTAGGTGGACGACCATGTCTTGGTAGGTTTGCAGTTGTGCCATACTCTTTCCATTTTAAGATGATGGCTTGAACAGAGCTCTGTGAGATGTTCAAAGCTTGGGAGATTTTTTCTTATATCCTAACCCTGCTTTAAACTTCTCCACAACTGTATCCCTAAAACTGTCTGGTGTGTTCCTTGGCCTTCATGATGCTGTTTGTTCACTAAGGTTCTTTAACACGCCTCTGAGGGCTTCACAGAACTGCTGTATTTATACTGAGATTCAATTACACACCGGTGGTGTCTATTACTAATTAGATGACTTCTGAAGGCAATTGGCTCCACTAGATTTCACACTTTCACACTGGGGCACTTTGCAGGTGCTACCTCGATAAAAAAAAAACAAATGGCGCCTGCAAAGCGTCCTGGAAGAGCCGCTGCTTTGTCTCCAGTGTAAAAGCCCCAAGGGCTTTCACGCTAGATCGGTGCGCTAGCAGGACGGTAAAAAAAGTCCTGCTAGTGTTACCGGCCTCAAAATGTGAATTAAGAGAGCCGATGATTGTAGACGCGATGAGATAAGGTGATCAGCTTGGCGTGGACTGCAAAGAATCACACAAACAGCATGAGATATGACCACTGACTTTATGGCTGGAAGTAGTTTAATTTCCAGTCACATGGTGTGTGGTCTTATATAGACTCTGTTTGTGTACCTTCTCTGCCATCTACTGGTTATTAATAGAATAGAAGGGAGATGTTTAGAAATATAAAAAAAAAATGAATATGTACTTTGCTTTGGGGTGTCTGTTTTGTAACCATATAAACCCCAGTCCGTCACACTCTCCCCTCCTTCAGTTAATGGCTCCCGACATTAAACTCAATTGGTATCTGAACACTATTTAGTGATTTAAGTAACCCAAATAGGTACTTGTTGCCACCAAGGAGCTACGTTAACTACCTGGCATGTCATGGGAGTAGCTAGCATTGTAGGAGTTTGTATGGTGTGAATCTGACTTGGTATGTATCTTGGCTGACCTAGTGTGTCATATGTAAAGATCTCTTTAGGCTTAACTTGTCTGGTAGATCTTCTGACAGGAGTTGAGTCTTCTCCATCAACATCATTCTCCATTTGCATATCTTGGTTCACAGGTAAGTCTTGACTTAATGAGGGTAATTCTGCAGTGTCTAGTCCCACCATATCTGTAGCCCAGATTTGGTCGCCAACTACTGTTCCATCATTTTGTTCTTGTTCAAGATTGGGTGTGGTAGTTGTAGGATAAAACTCCTCAGCAGAAACTCTTAATGGGATTTTCTGTACGTTTTGAGAGTTTTGTTGAGACACAACACGATCATGACTTTCTGTAGTCTCTGGTATATAAGGATAATACCATCTTTCTTCATCTGAACATTCCTCCTCCTGGTCCACATCCATTCTGGTATCCTTTCTGTTACTTGATTGTCTTTGTTTCATCGGTACTCTTGGAATGTGTCCTTCAATTGGTAGGTCATTTACTGGTAGTAAAAGATTTCTGTGCAGTACTCGAATAGTCTTTTTACCACTCTCAGGCTGAATTTTGTACACAGGCCCATCTTTGATTCTTTCTACCACTTTGTGTACTGATTCTTCCCAGTATGAACGAAGTTTACCAGGTCCTCCTCTTTCAGAGAGATTTCGTACTAAGACCCGATCACCCGGTTGAAGAGGTGCTCCTTTTATCTGTTTGTCATAGTACTTCTTCCCTTTAGCAGATGATTTTTTGCTATTCTCGGATGCGATTTTGTAAGCTTCTTGCATTCTAGATGCCCATTTCTGAGTAAATGTTGGTTGACTTTCTGATTCCTTTTTCAAATTTAGGTTGAGCATTAGGTCAATTGGCAAACGAGGAGATCTTCCATACAATAGAAAGAATGGCGAGTATCCTGTGGCTTCATGCCTGGTGCAATTGTATGCATGAACCATATGTGGAAGATGTTCTTTCCAATCTGACTTCTTCTCTTCCTCTAAGGTGCGAAGCATCTGTAACAAAGTACGGTTCAGTCTCTCCACTGGGTTACCCTGTGGATGGTATGGAGTAGTTCTTGAATGAGAAATCCCTGCCAATCGTTGCAATGTCTGAAATAAGTTGTTTTCAAATTCTCTTCCTTGGTCATGGTGGAGTTTCTCTGGATAGCCAAAACGTGGTATGAAATCTTGAAAGATCTTTTCTGCCGCCGTTTTTCCAGATTTGTTCTTAGTTGGATACGCTTGTGCAAAGCGTGTGAAATGGTCAACTATTACAAGTATATACTCATATCCTCCTTTGCTTTTCTCCAAGTGAAGATAATCAATGGATACTAACTCCAAAGGTGAACTGGTAGTAATCGAACCCATAGGTGCTCTTTCGGTGATATTTGGACGCTTTCGTTTGATGCAGCTGCACTTCTTCAGCACATATTCATCAATGTCTCTTTGCATAAATGGCCAGTAAAATCGTTCACGTGCTAGGTGGGTTACTTTGTCAGTACCAATGTGACCCATGTCACCATGAAGATTTCTTAAGACCAATGGTTTTAACTTTTCTGGTAGAACTAGCTGTTTTCGGGTTCCAGAGTGTCGGTAGAGGATTCCTTCATCGACTCTGAGTTTATTCCATTCATGTATCAAACGTCTTGTTTTGCTGGTCATACTCTCCTTTTCTTTGTGGTTTGGAATCCAGTCGTTCTCCTTTAGCCAGACCACTTCTCTAATGTTGGTATCGTCTTGTTGTAATGCTCTGATATTCCCCTGAGTCATTGGGCAGATTGTCTGTCCTTTCAGCAATTCTTTGGCCACATCACTTTCTGAGTGAAGAGTCAATGAAGCCACCCATAATGCCTCTTCTTCGTCAACAGCTTTGCTCCCTTGCCACATAGCTGACACAACCTCAGATGGTACAAGCTCTGTGTACTCACTCAGATTCTTTGTGAGTTCCACCGGAAATCGTGACAGTGTATCTGCGTCTGCATTCTGTTTACCTGGCCTGTACTTGATATCGAAGTGGAAATCAGCCAACTCGCCAACCCAGCGATGACCCACAGCATTCAGTCTGGCAGTACTCAATACATATGTCAATGGGTTGTTGTCTGTGTAAACGGTGAATGTTGGAACGTAGTACAAGTAATCTCTGAATTTGTCACAGACTGCCCACTTGAGAGCTAAAAACTCAAGTTTAACAGAGTGAAGATGGTAATTGCGCTCTGCTGGAGTCAATGTTCTGGAGCCAAACCCAATAACACAAAGTTTTTCTCCTTGTCGTTGGTATAGTACAGCACCTAGGCCTTCATTGGAAGCATCAGTGTGTAAGACGAAGGGTAAATCAAAATCAGGGTATGCTAGAATTGGTGGATTGGTTAGCATGTCCACCAGTCTGGATACTACAGCTTGATGTTTGGGTGTCCATTGAATCAGTGTTTTAGATGGCACTTCTGCTTTGTTCCCGTTTTTCTTTATAGATTCCCTCCGATTGTTTTTGGGGATGGATGTAGCAGATTCTTTCTCAGTGTTCTGCAAAAGTTCATACAGTGGTTTAGCAAGTCGAGAGAAATCTTAACAAAGATCTGACTCCTCCCACTGTTTTTGGTTCTTTCCTTTTCAAATGTAATACCGCTTCAAGATCTTTTGGGTCAATTTTTATGCCTTCTTCTGACACCATTCGTCCAAGGTATCGAATCTGTCATTTAAAGAGTTCACACTTCTTCGGTCTAAGTTTGATACCATGCTCACGCATTCGACTAAGCACTTGCCTAATATCATTGACATGCTCCTGAAAAGTTTTGGAGTAGCAAAGTACGTCATCCAAGTTTGGAGAACAACATTTGTCTCTGATGCCCTCTAATACATTCTCCATGCATCTCTGAAAAGCTGCTGGGGCATTCGTTAATCCAAATGGAATACGGTTCCACTCCAGGAGTCCCCAGGGGGTGCTGAAAGCCGTCAGATGTCTGAAATCTTCATGCACAAAGCCTTGATGATACGCACTACCCTGGTCCAGGATTGAGAACCACGTAAATCCTCCTAAGCTATCCAGCAGATCTTGTATTCTGGGTAATGGATGTCTATCTGGGATAGTCTTTCGGTTTAACTCCCTAAAGTCAACACATAGTCGTAGGCTATTGTCCTTCTTTCGAACACAAACAACTGGTGATGAGTATGCGGAAGAAGATTTTGTTACCCAACCTCGGTCAAGAAGGTTTTGGATATATTCTTTCACTTCTTTGTATAAGGGTTTCGGTATCGAATTGTAGCGTTTCTGGACAGGAGTTTCATCTTTCAGATTTATCCTCAGTTTCAGGTTAGGGATGCATCCTATGTCTCCCTCATCTCGAGCAAAGACATCTGATTCATCATATAACATTTGTCTCGCTATCTCCTGTTCTTCTTCTGAGAGATCTTCCAAATTGACAGGTGGGTGCCACTTAACAGATTTGTTAGTGGGTAGCTGATTTCCAGTGTCCACTTGATTCAACTGGTTTACATGAAACACCCTTTTCTTCTGGTCAATTCCCTTTCCATCGTCTTTGTTTGGAGACAATGGTAGAATCTCAGCTGCTGGAGAAATGGTACCCAATACTGTTCTGGGTGGAAGGTAGATGTCATGTTGAGCACGGTTCAGTATAGGTATCTTCACCAGTTTAGAGAACCCATTTGGCACATCTACCACTGAAGGAAATAGTTCAAGTCCTTCCTCAACTGGATATTCGGGAAGTGGTTCAAATGGCATGATTCCTCCTTTCGGCCACGCTCTAATTCTACATTTGACTTCACAGAGCTCGCCTCCTTTAATCTGGAGTCCCTTCTTCCCCACTTTGACCATACGACTATCGAATATTTCTCCTGGGTCAGTTGCTTGACTGACAGCATTGACAATGTTATTCGCTACACTCTGTCTTACTTTCATAGCTTCACTCAGCAAGATAGTCAGGTTTTGGGTGCTGTTTGGTCAGTCACGGTTTTCTCTGATCAATTCTTCGATAACATTAAACCCAAGAATTGGATTGTCATTACAGCAGTCACTCACCAGCATTGGCACATAAATGGCTAAGTTTCCATGTCCACTACTTTCGAATTCCAGGCAGACTTCAATCCATCCGATGAATGGAATGATAGAACCATTTGCAGCTGTAATGGATAAGTTGTCATCACAAAGTATATCTTGTATGTGCCTAATGGAGACACTGGGTAGAAACTTTTATAACCATGCCTTCCCGACAATGCTGACCTGAGCTCCTGTATCCATCAACATGTCAACCGGTACACCATTCATCCGACATGACAGTAGGCATTTTCCTCCAATTAATTGTGCTACGTGTTGTTTGGAGAATCCATTCTCTTTTGGGAGTGTTCTAGTTGACCGGTGGGTGAATACCCTGTTTACCTTAGCATAGGACAGATCATTTGAGGTGGTCACTGGTTGTCCCTTTCCCAGTGACCGTCTGTCGTTTCCCGACTGCCTTCTTTTCTTCAAGCAATCAACCGCTCTGTGTCCTGTCCAACCACAGTAGAAACAATGGTAGCAGTTCTGACTCTCTCGTTTAATGCAATCATCACACCTGGGCTTGCAGAGAGTTGTATCTGGAACTTGAACATTGGTTAGTGGCTTAGTCATTTGGTTTCCAACAATAGGAGTTAGCTTCATCATCTTTTCCAGGTTCTTTGTGAGAGCAGAGACCTGTGTTGTTAGTTCCATTAATGCAGTGTGATTTGCTTTAACATCTCCCTCAACTATCTTTTGCAAGGTGTCTTTTTCACTATTACCTGGTGTCTGTGATGAATGAACAGTAATAGGTTTATGTTTAGGTGCACTGTTTAAGCGTCTCTGCCTTTCTGTTTCCTCATCAACTGATCTGGTGACTTGCTCTATGATAAAGTCATCCGTTACTGTCAAATCAGACACATAAGGCTTGATATCTCGTCTAACATTAGAATTTTTCTCATTTAGTCCCTGATACAGTGTATGAAGGAATATGCCTTGCACCAGTTTTTTGTCATAGCTAAGCTCTCGCCTATCATGTTGTGATGTAGACAGAACTTTTTGTTTTAACCCCACTAGCCTGTAAACAAATTGTTGTGCTGTTTCTCTTTCTTGCTGGGCAGCATTGCTAAGGTCCTGAAATAACTCATTACCACTTCGTTCTCTCATATGTGACTTCAAAAACCTTTTCAATTCAGCAACAGTCAGATCATCTTTGTCAGTCAACATATCTTTAAAATTACCAGGTTTGTTTATTCTCAACACTGTGCGTATAATTTCAGATTCAGGGAATTTTTCTGTTAGACCCTCGTCAATTTGTCTGCACACGCTACTGTAACTCATGTCCGAACCATGATCTGAAATTACCCCACCATGCATTTTAAATTCTCTACGTGGCAAAAAAGCAACAACATCAGTTAATCTCACCACCTCCGATACCTGTTCAGTCCTTGCAGTTCCACTACTTATTTTTTTTGCAGCGGTTGCAATGTCCACAGTTGGTGTACTTTCCTTGTTAAGTTTTAGTTCATTGATCTTGTCTTGGATGATGAGTAGGTAAGACATACCTTGATCTTCCAACTTTTCCAGCTGATCACTTCTCAAGTAGTCTTCAATAAATTCAACAAGTTCCATTTCGTTGGTACCAGTCACTGATGGAACTGCCACGTCTCTTTCATCTCCCAGCGTAATAGCGAGGCTATGCAGCTGTTCTTCATTAAGCAGATGAATTTGTTTCCGGATATCCCACATCAGCGCATGATGAGGAGACGCCATCTCTGTTGCAATCTGAAGACTTGCACTCACAAGGCAGACGACACTCAGGACTCTCCTTGTAGCTCTGTAGCAGGCTCACGCTTGTCTCGCGCTTCCTTCTCACTGGTAACACAACGAATCCCGGACGAGCCCCCAAAATGTTACCGGCCTCAAAATGTGAATTAAGAGAGCCGATGATTGTAGACGCGATGAGATAAGGTGATCAGCTTGGCGTGGACTGCAAAGAATCACACAAACAGCATGAGATATGACCACTGACTTTATGGCTGGAAGTAGTTTAATTTCCAGTCACATGGTGTGTGGTCTTATATAGACTCTGTTTGTGTACCTTCTCTGCCATCTACTGGTTATTAATAGAATAGAAGGGAGATGTTTAGAAATATAAAAAAAAAATGAATATGTACTTTGCTTTGGGGTGTCTGTTTTGTAACCATATAAACCCCAGTCCGTCACACTAGCAGAATCTTTGGAGCGGTCTGTGTATACCGCTCCTCCACCGCTCCTGCCCATTGAAGTCAATGAGGCAGTGCGGCAATACCGCCGGCAAAGCGCCCCTGCAGAAGCACTTTGCAGGTGGTTTTAACCCTTTTTCGGCGGTGGTATTTCGGGTGAATACCACCGCTAAAACGACGGTAAAGCAGCGCCGTTTTACCGCCGCCGCTGTCCCTGCTGCAGTGTGAAAGGGGCCTTATGGGTATCCAGAGTAAAAGGGGCTGAATACAAATGCACACCATACTTTTCAGATATTTATAAAAAAATAAAATAAAATTGAAACCCATTTATCATTTTCCTTCCACTTCACAATTATGTGCCACTTTGTGTTGGTCTATCACATAAAATCCCAATAAAATACATTTACGTTTTTGGTTGTAACATGACAAAATGTGAAAAATTTCAAGGGGTATGAATACTTTTTCAAGGCACTGTATATACTTTTACATTGTATTGTTTTTTTGCCCCTGCATGGCTAAAACATGGGTTAATGTAAGAGACTCCACTTCTAGCACATATTTCTGTTTACTGTTTATATTGTCTTAACCGATTCAGCCCCGGAAGATTTCACCCCCTTCCTGACCAGAGCACTTTTTGCGATTCGGCACTGCGTCGCTTTACCTGAGAATTGTGCGGTCGTGCGACGTGGCTCCCAAACAAAATTGACGTGCTTTTTTTTCCCACAAATAGAGCTTTCTTTTGGTGGTATTTTATCACCCCTGCGGTTTTTATTTTTTGCGCTATAAACAAAAAATAGCAATAACAATTTTGAAAAAACACATTCTTTTTTTTTTACATTTTGCTATAATAAATATCTCCCAAAAATATATAAAAAAAACATTTTTTTCCCTCAGTTTAGGCCGATACGTATTCTTCTTCTACATATTTTTGGTAAAAAAATCGCAATAGGCGTTTGATTGGTTTGCGCAAAAGTTATAGCGTTTACAAAATAGGGGATAGTTTTATGGTATTTTTATTAATTTTATTATTTTTTTTATAACTAGTAATATAGGTGATCAGCGATTTTTATCATGACTGCGACATTATGGCGGACACATCGGACATTTTTTACACATTTTTGGGACCATTGTCATTTATACAGCAATCAGTGCTATATAAATGCAGTGATTTCTGTGTAAATGGCACTGGCAGTGAAGGGGTTAACCACTAGGGGGCAGTGTAGGGGTTAAGTGTGTCTTGGGGAGTGTTTCTAACTGTGGGGAGGGTGTGACTACGTGTGGCATGTCGCTGATCTCTGCTCCCAATCACAGGGAGCAGATATCAGTGACAGCGTCACTAGGCAGAATGGGGAGATGCTTGTTTACATTAGCATCTCCCCGTTTCTTCCTTCCCCGTGAGGCGATCGCGGGTATCCCACGTGGCAGTTGAGTCCGACTCGCGGAGCTTCCCTCGGTGTGCGCGCCTGCTGGCCGCCTCTTAAAGGGAAACGTACAGGTACACGATTGTGCCTGTACGAGCCCTTTTGCCGACGTATATATCGGTGTGAGGCGGTCGGGAAGCGGTTAAAGATGGAAAAAAATCTCAGTGTAAGTTTTTTTTTTTAAACAGTTTCCATGAAAAAAAATATATATTTTCTGATGCAACATGAGGTGAAATTGAAAACTTGGTTGATCAAATTTTCGAAATCAAGGGTGGCACCATCGGATCACGAAACGCAAGAAAATTTGTCCGGAATTCAACCCTGCATTAGACGCATTAAAACGAGATATACTGTACCTGTGCTCAGTACATGCATGCCCCATATTAACCCTAAGCCCTTGTACACACGGTCGGACATTCCGGCGGAAAAAATGTCTGATCGGACCGTGTTGTCGGATAATCAGACTGTGTGGGGGCTCCATCGGACTGTTTCTGTCGGAATATCTGACGGACAACGTTTTAGATCTGGGCTATAAAACTTTCCGACAACATGATCCGATCGGACTTTGTCCGATTGTGTGTAGAGAATTCCGATCAAAGTGCCACGCATGCTCAGATCAAATTTCTAGACCAAAGCTATTGGCTACTAGCCTGAACGTAGTCCCGTCGTAACGAACTAACGTCATCACGTTACGTATGATCGGATTTTCCGCCAACTTTGTCCGATCGTGTGTGTGCAACACAAGTTTTGGACAAAATCCATCGGACAAAATCCGACTGATTTTGTTGTCGGAATGTCCGACTGTGTGTACAAGGGCTAACAGTACTGGGTGAACCCTCTGCGCACTGCTATACCCTTTCAAGCAAACTTTGCAATAAAAAACAGGGATATTTAGTTCACACATATTGCAATGCATGTTTAAGTTGCCCAACTGCGTCAAAGTAATCCCTCTTTAGCCAGTCCCACTGCAAATGCTCCTGTGGACATCATGCCAACCTGGGGCAATATGACACAACATGGGGGATAGCTACATGGTTTAGGTCTGGACACTGACCTGCAATACAATAGAAACAAGATATACCTGTGCCCAGATCCCAATAACTTGTACATGCAAACAATATACCAGGTGCTAAAGGGGTGTGACCACATACTAAAAATCTTTTTTCTTTTCTTTTACTAAGGCACATAAATCACAGATTTATTTTATTTGCTCCCTTTTGGTCTGTTTTAAGCGCTTGCCGACCAGTCGCCGCAGAATGGTGTGGCTGGGCAAAACGACGTTATGTAACATCGCTTCACCCTGTGGCCACTAGGGGCACACACGCTGCTCACCCCTGGAGCCGATGCGAGCGCCCGGCGGTCGCGTTCCACGCCAGGCTCCCGTGATCGCTGGTGACACACAGAGAACAGGGTTCTGTGTGTGTAAACATACAGTTTCCGGTTCTCTGAGGGGAGACGAGACTGATCGTCTGCTCATACAAAGCATGAACAGCGATCTGTCATCTTCTCCAGATGGTCCCCCCCCCCCTTCAGTTAGAACACAGTGAGGGACACACAGTTGATCGCCCCCTAGTGTTAAACCCTTCCCTGGCAGTGACATTTTTACAGTAATCAGTGCATTTTTTTTATAGCACTGATTGCTGTATAAATGCCAATGGTCCTATAAATGTGTCAAAAGTGTCCGCCATAATGTCACAGTCCCGATATAAAAATCGCGGATCACTGCCATTACTAGTAAAAAAAAAAATATAATAATAATAATAAAAATACCATAAATCTATCCCCTATTTTTGTAGGCGCTATAACACTTGCAAAGAGAGAAAACACTGTGCTACTATTTAACAAAGGTGATGGAGCAGCTAAAACTCAAGCTATAGAACTTGGGAAAACCAATCAATATACATTTATTGCGATTTATTTTTTATTTTTATTATTTTATTTTATTATTATTTATTTTATTTTTTTACCAAAAATATGTAGAAGAAATCGGCCTAAACTGAAGAAAAAATATGTTTTTTAATATATTTTTGGGGAATATTTATTATAGCAAAAAGTTAAAAATATTGCGTTCTTTTTTTCAAAGTTGTCGCTCCTTTTTTTGTTTATAGCGCAAAAAAAAAAAAAACGCAGGGGTGATCAAATACCATTAAAAGAAAGCTCTATTTGTGGGGAAAAAAGGACGTTAATTTCTGTTTGGGTGCAACATCGCACGACCGCGCAATTGTCAGTTAAAGCGACGCAGTGCCGAATCGCAAAAAGTGCTCTGTTCAGGTAGGGGCTGAAGCGGTTAATATACCATTTAAAAGTCGTTTTATTATATCTGTTATGTAAAATAAAAAAAATCATAAATTCAGAGCTGTCCTGTGTCCTCTGCAGACTTTTGTGTTATCACAAAGAGCCCTCCAATGTTATATTGGACTATAGAAATATAAACTTTATGGTTATATGGAGCTGAGAGTGGGGGTGGTTAGCTAGTTTAGCAAATGGCACTGGGCAAGGTTTGACACCAGGGGCAGACTGACCATTGGGGCACTCAGGCACTGCCCGAGGGCCCCATCAGGGGTGCCAGCCTCCATAAAACAAGGGACAGTATGTAAAAATCAATGTTTTTTTTGTTTTTTTTTAAATCCCAAGATTATAGCTGCCCCGCCTCTCCAGTACCTTTTCAGTGTTTGTATGTGTATTCTGTGTGTATACTGTGTGGCCCCATAATCTCCTATTGCCTGAGGGCCCCATAATCTCCTATTGCCCGGGGGCCCCATATTCTCCTATTGCCTGAGGGCCCCATAATCTCCTATTGCCCGGGGGCCCCATACTCTCCTATTGCCTGAGGGCCCCATAATCTCCTATTGCCCGGGGCCCCATAATCTCCTATTGCCCGGAGGCCCCATAATCTCCTATTGCCCGAGGGCCCCATAATCTCCTATTGCCTGGGGGCCCCATAATCTCCTATTGCCCAGGGGCCCCATGAGTTGTCAGTCCGCCCCTGTTTGACACCACTCAGTCCACACAAATACTATCTTTTATCAGCCCACAACAGGCAATTCTGGTAAACCAGCAGGTTCTTTTCTATACCGTCAGGGTCTTAAACCACTAACCTGCTGGGCACTTTCACCCCCTTCCTGCCCCGGCCAATTTTCAGCTTTCAGCCCTGTTACACTTTCACCATGGCCATGCAACACTGTACTCAATTTAAATTTTTAGAATTTTTTTTCAAACAAATAGAGCTTTCTTTTGATGGTATTTAATTACTACTGTTTTTTTTTATTTTTTGCTAAATAAATGAAAAAATACCAAAAAATCTTGAAAAAAACAAAAACAAACCTTTTTCATAGTTTATAAAATTTTGCAAATGGGTATTTTTTCTCCTTAAAGAGGGAGTCAGCTGCTGACTTTTAAAATAGTGACACTTGCCTGTCCAGCGCGCCCGCGATGTCGGCACCCGAAGCCGATCTCTCGATCGTCTCTCGGGTGCTGCCGCCGCCATCTTGGGTATGGGAATCAGGAAGTGGAGCCTTTCGGCTTCATTTCCCGGTTCCCTACTGCGAATGCGCAAGTCGCGCTGCGCAATAAGGATGGACCCGCTGCCTCTTGGATCCGTGTGTTTCCCAGCAGGCAGCGGGGGACTTCCGGAAAGGGGCGTAATCTACGCCCCTTTCCGCAGAGAGCTATCCCGGAAGTGGGTGCAGATACCTGTACTGTACAGGTACCTGCACCCCCTCCCCCCTGAAAGGTGCCAATTGTGGCGCCGGAGGGGGGGAAGATTCCAATGAGCGGAAGGTCCACTTTAGGGTGGACCTCCGCTTTAACTGATATGCGCTGATGAGGCTGCACTGATGGGCACTGATGATGCGGCACGGATGGGCTGCACCGATGGGCACTGATAGGCAGATGTAATGGTGGACACTGATATGGGCACTGGTAGGTGGCACTGATAGGTGACACTGATGAGGCACTGATGGGTACTGATTGGCAGCATTGGTGGGCACACATTTGCAGTACTGGTGGGCACACATTTGCAGTACTGGTGGGCACACACTGGTGGCACTGGTGGGACTGCACTGATTATCAGTGTAGATGTCCCTTTTAGAGATGCCAGTTATCGTCTCTTCTCCAATCCTTACGCTGTCAGCATGAGGAAAGGACTGCCAATAACTACCTGGCATCTATTTATCTCTGTGATAAGCTGTGATTGGACACCGCTGATCACGTGGTAAAGAGCCGCTGATTGTCTCTTTACCTCAATCTGGGATCAACCGTGTCCAAAGGACATTGCCATCATACAGCGAGTTACCCGCACCCAGCAGCGACCACGTGGCAGTCGCAATCATGGGATGCCGTCATTCGCCTATAGCGCGGTTGGCAAGTTCTTTAAAGGGATAAAAGATGGTGACATGTCCATGCACTGCAATGATGTTCTACATATGCTTTTATTTTTTATTTTTTCTATCTTTTTTTATTTTTATTTTTTTTTTTTCATATGCTTTTATTTTTATGTGGACTTGGCATACATTACACATATAAGTGTGACACTACACAAATAAGTCTGCCACGTGATGTCAAAGCGTGTGTGAAAACATATTAAAGCGGCAAGTATTCACCGAACATTATAGTATGAATAGGTCCTTTTGTATTTTCAAGAGTTGTTCATTTTCAGACAATATCCTGGTTTTCTGCTGGACTCGAGTTGCTCTTTAATAACACATAAGACCATGGCAGTTATTTATGCTCTTTCTGTTCAAAAGCAAACTCCATGGCGTTACTCTCCTCTTTCTCGTCCCTTTTATGTAGGACCTGGAACAAAGCATGGAATGATGGCCATGTATTCTATATTGTCTCTGTCTTCAGTTGTGGGTTTATAGCCTCTACAATTAAAGTACGCCAATCAGTGACCTGTAAAATGACACCTAATTTTATTGCCGAGTCTTCACCTCTTTACCCTTCCTGTGATACACGGTTACAAGCCGTAAGAAATCATGGCGTTATTGTAGAAATGTAGTGCCAGCTTCCCAGTAACAAGAAAACATAGCCAACACCAGTCATTAGTCATTGAAGGGGGAAAAAAAAAATGCCGTGGACGTTTTTCTTGCAAAGCCACAGTAAAAGTGAGTGTACATCTAATGTACGCCAGAGAGGAATGACATTGGTGATCCATTTTCTTTAAGCCCTTGTACACACGGTCGGAGATTCCGTCGAAATGTGTCCAATCGGAGCGTTTTGTCGGATATTCCGACTGTGTGTGGTCTCCATTGGACTGTTTCCGTTGGAATATCCGTCGGACCAACTTTTCCAACTTGCCGGAAATATTTTCCAACAAAATGCTCCGATCGGACATACTCCGATCATGTATAGAGAATTCCGATCGGACAAAGTGCCACGCATGCTCAGATCAAATTCCTACACCAAAGCTATTGGCTACTAGCGTGAACATAGTCCCGTCGTAACGAAATGACGTCATCACTTCGGATTTTCTGACAACTTTGTCCGACCGTGTGTATGCAACAGTTTCGGACAAAATCCGTCGGACAAAATCCGTCGGATTTGGTTGTCGGAATCTCCGACCGTGTGTACAAGGGCTAAGTAAACAACCCATATACACTTTATAGGCACTTCTGTCAATTTGCAGTTTTGATATTTTTCCTAAAAACAAATATACATTACAGCACTCACAATAGTGCAAAACAATGATCTAATTGTAATCGAATAATGACAATTATTAAATAAGTGAATTTCCATAAATTAGTAAACCATGTGCTCCAATCCATAAAGGGCAAAAGTGCTCCAAAACCCCCACTCCATCCCTAACCTAGCACTAGTGGACCTAGGCCACAACAGTACCACCATGGAAAAAATGATGGCAGGCCCCAGGGTGAATCCAATTCCTATGGAGTACCCATTTACAAAAGGTATGAACTCCTGTATCAGGCCGGGTTCACACCGCTGCGATGCGGGAACGCCGCGAATCCGCGGCGTTTTCCCGCATCGCATTACTCCCGCCAGCAGTTCACACTGCCCTATGCGGACGGCTGGGAGTGTCAATGATATGTTAATGACACCCCCAGATCCGTCCGCATATCGCAGTGCGATCTGCCGACTCGCACAGGAATCGGATCGCATGGTGTGAACCCCCATGCGATCCGATTCTGTTGCGGACCAAAAAAAGGGTCCCGTGCGAGTTTGCTGCGGGACCGATGCGAATTCAGCCATACTATCTGTATGGCTGTACTCGCATCGCTACGGAGATCGGATGTGATTTGCGGTGCGAATCACATCTGGATCTCCCCCCGCAGCAGTGTGAACCCAGCCTCAAGAAGTTAATTCTTCTCCTAGAGGGTATGATCATCAAGGTTATGTGAGGAACATATATCTAACCAATATTATGGCCGCCGGCCTCCCTTATGGGAATCAACTAAGTAGAGGGGGTGGTGTCCATCTTCCTGTATTTATATGTACTAACCAGAAATTAGGTCTTTGACACCCTGAGGGAGGGCGAAACGAGTTGATGCAATTTCCAGCTTCGACTCCAAGCGATTTCCGGTTGTTGGTGGAACGCATTCCAGCAGCGGCGTTTCCTATTGCAATCTCTTGCTATTTCATGCCTGTTTTTTTTACATTTTCTAAGTACTTTTTTATTTGCGCAATAAACATATTGCCAAGCATAGTTACATAGTTAGTCAGGTTGAAAAAAAGACACAAGTCCATCCAGTTCAACCACAAAAAAAAAAAATATATATATATATATAATAAATATCATACCAGCCCATATACCCAATTCTATACCCACAGTTGATCCAGAGGAAGGCAAAAAACCCCAGCAGAGCATGATCCAATTGGCTAAAGCAGGGGAAAAAATTCCTTCCTGATCCCCCGAGAGGCAATCTGATTTTCCCCGGATCAACCTTACCTATAAATGTCAGTACCCAGTTATATTCTGTACACTTAGGAAATAATCCAGGCCTTTCTTAAAGCAATCCACTGAGCCGGCCAGAACCACCTCTGCAGGGAGTCTATTCCACATTTTCACAGCTCTTACTGTGAAGAAACCTTTCCGTATTTGGAGATGAAATCTCTTTTCCTCTAGAGGTAAAGAGTGCCCCCTTGTCCTCTTTGTTGACTGTAAAGTGAATAACTCGACATCAAGTTCCCTAGATGGACCCCTTATATATAATTGTACATGTTGATCATATCCCCCCTTAATCTCCTCTTGTCAAGAGTGAATAAATTCAGTTCTCTAATCTTTCCTCATAGCTGAGCTCCTCCATGCCTCTTATCAGTTTGGTTGCCCTTCTCTGCACTTTCTCCAGTTCCCTGATATCCTTTTTGAGAACAGTACTTCTCTACAGTCCCCTTCTTTTATCTAATTTTTGGCACTATTTTTCACATATGATTACCATGATCATTTTGAGATCGGAGCACATTGTTCACTAAATTATGGACATTCACTTATTTGGTAATTGTCATTGATTACATTTTAGATCATTGTTTTGAAGGAGCGCTGTAATGTATATATGTTCTTGATTTGCCAAGTGAATAGCACTTTGTGTACAGCAGTTGCAATTCATTTAATTTAACGATTTGTTCACATTTTCTCACATCTAGCGCAAGTATATATATTTAGAATATATTATTTTCACTAGTTTTGTTAATTTTTTTTTTTTTCTTTTTATTATTAGTTCTAGATTATTTACAATACTATTTTTGCTCTCCTTTATATGGGAACTTCTATCCTTTGTGCCTCACGCCCCTTGCTGCACAAAGACATTAAATATATTATTCAATAACCACAAGAAAATATATACAGCGAGGAAAATAATCATTTGTTCCCCTGCAGATTTTATAAGTTTGCCCACTTAAGAAAAAAATGAAGGGTCTATAAATTTTATTATAGGTGTATTTTAAATAAGAGACACATACATGGATACTTTCCAAGGTAAGGTTGGCTGAAGATTTGGCACACCGCTGTCTTCAAGAGAGCACTGCTGCAGCTGGCAGTCTCTCCCCGCACCATACTAATCTACTCACTGTCTCTCCTTGCTCTCTCTGGTTAGGGTCCCACCAACTGCCTCCTGTGGTGGGATCCTTCCAGGCCTGCCAACGGAGTTCCAGCCCGAGGTAAAGCCCCATCCTGGCGGGGGTCCCTCAGCACTGCTTCTCCATCTTCCACCTGACTCCCCTGCTGGCACGGCTCATGTCTATTTAAAGGCTCTTCAGTTCCCTGCCAGGCCCCCAACCTGGGGATTGGCCAAAGGCCTCTAAATATTCAAGGCAACCACTCCTAGTTCTCTGTCCACTATCTTCTAGACTGTTCTTCAACACTCTAGAAACAGGGGGAGGCACCAGAGAGCTGTCGGGATGAGTCATCCTGCCCTGGCCTCTAATAACCCCCGATCCAGATTCAGTGACCCAAATTTATCCCTGGGCCAGACTGTAGTGTTGCCTACTAGCGCACCAACTAGAGGGTGCAACACAGATGTACCAAAAAGACCTCCCAATGTTACTCTGCTTTCCCCACAGCTCTTGATCATATTTTTTATTTTTGTTGAAAATGTTAAGCTCCAGCCCATAGGGTTAGGTTATAGGTGGGTTAAACTTGGCTAGTGTCACAATTGCTAGCAGTCCCACCTCCACTGCAAATTATACATCCCAGAGATCCATCCCAACGCCTCTGTTCTCATCAAGGCAGATTTTTTTTTTTTTTTACCCTGACTGGGCAGTGACCATGTCTTCTTAACTCTTTCGTTGCAAGGGCTTTTTTTTTTTTTCTTGCACGCGTTAAAATACACATTTTAGGCCTGAAACTTGCCCAAAACTCCCAAAACATTATATATTGTCTCAAGGCAGAGACATTGTAGAATAAAATGGTAGCAGTTGCACATTAGTGCAACAATTTATCGAACCCATATATTTTCAGTAAAAAATACACTACAATTCATTTTAATACACACAAAGTAAACTTTCCAAATGTTCTGTAGATTATAAAAGACGAGGTTGAGATGAGTAAATAGATAGCACATATGTCAAGAAATACTTCCCTATTCTGAAGTTACTCTGGTCCGGTCACATGCCTCTCCAGCGGCCAGCTCCAGTGAAGAGAGATGGCCAACAGCTGCAGAGCCTACAGTCACATGTGACAGTCAGCTACTCTTGGCTACTCATTTTCTTCTCTTTCTTCTTTTTAAGAGAGTTAGGTTTGTGTGATTTTATTTTGGGAGCACCTTCTGACTTTATTTCCATTTTGGTTCACATGATTTCATTTTTGTCCTGACACATTCTTTTCTCCCCTCCCCCTCCATTTTTCTTTTTTGTGGGGTGTGATGCACCTCGTGTCAATGTTGCCTTGATTGAGAGAGAAGCTTTTTTTGTGGATATTGTGATATATGGGGCTCGTCCATTAGTGGTTATTTGTGTCCACATGGATGAGTGTACCCGTATCGCATATCTGAGAGAGAGACCATTTCATAGGGCAGAACATAGCCCACATCTTCAGTAAGACAGTATTTATTGCATACCTTCTCTTTTTCTATTCATCTCAATTTTATATGGGGCCAATAGACGGGAGGAGAGACAGATATACCCCCATCTCTTGATACCAGGTGGTGTTGACGAGTAGACCTTTAATTCGCATATCCTCTAATACAGCCTGGAGCCTTTATATTGAATATAGGAGGAAATTATAACCCTCATATTGTCTATGCGTATATATTCAAGAGAAGTTTTCATTATTTAAACTCGGTAGATGTTAATATTATCACATAGAGATAGAACATTGATTTTTCTATATAATGGCATTGACCTCATCCTATAGGTATACCCGATATGGTCATTTACATACTTTTTATGATTTACAATGAAGGTTACGTTTTGGTTAAGTGGCCTTTTGTTGTGTAGGGAAGCGCACTCTCATCTAGTTGTAGAGTCTATATCAGTGATGGCGAACCTTGGCACCCCAGATGTTTTGGAACTACATTTCCCATGATGCTCTGGCATTCTGCAGTGTAGTGGAGCATCATGGGAAATGTAGTTCCAAAACATCTGGGGTGCCAAGGTTCGCCATCACTGGTCTATATGGTGACATCACCTATAGATAGGCCTACTATGGGACATTTGTTGTCTGCTATCCCTCCTCCACACTGAAGTCGGCGTGGAAGCCAATCTTGTGATCAGACCTGAGTGCCCTCAGCGTAGGTATGTTTGGAAATCTTTCCATTTACTGGGGGCTTAGGATTTGTGCAGGTTTAAGTATAGTTAAGATTTGACTGAACTTTCACTTTAATGTACGTTCCCTATGCAATTCTATATCCAATAAATAGTACAAACCAGAGCTCCTTTTGTTAAGGTCCACTCATTGCTGATGCAGTTTTTGGGGGCTCTTTCTAGAAAAAATGCGCTAGTCTTTTAAAGGCTGGGATGAATATCACAATAATGCACCCCTAGCAGCTGCTCCGGGCCGTTCAAATGGCACACATGCACAGTCTCCTCTAGTGCGTTAAGAAGCCTACACATCTGCACGGCCCAGAGCGACTGCTTTTAGGCCTGATTCACACCTATGCATTTTTTTGTGCATTTTGCAGATTTGCACTACAGTCCATTTAACATGGTTCCCTATGGACCACATTCTGTAGTGCAAATCTGCAAAATGCAAAAAAAAAAAAAAAGCATAGGTGTGAATCGGGCCTTAACCTCCCTGGCGGTAATCCCGAGTCTGGCTCGGGTTGGGATTTTACTATCACGAGCGGTAACCCCCGAGCCAGACTCGGGGATCGCATCGCTGGATGCAGAGAGGACACAGGGAGAGTTACTTACCTTGTCCCCTGGATCCAGCGATGTCCTCTGCGCTGTGTGATCGAGCCGTCCTCCGCTCGATTCACACAGTGCTGAATGCCGCCGAGCTCCGTTCCCTGCGACGTTACGGCGCACGGGAGCGGAGATCGGCGCGAAATTCAAAAAGTAAAAAGACGCAAAACACACACAGTACTGTATTAAAAAAATGACACACCTCCTTTGTCCCTAGTGGTCTGTGCAGTGCCCTGCATGCACTTTTATATTATAAACTGTTTTTTTTTCTGCCTGAAATTTGGAGATTGTCCATAGCAACCAAAAAGTGTCCCTTTTTCAGTGTTTTAGGATTTGATTACATTATTGAATAATTTTTATTATTCTTTATTATATTATAAACTTTATCATACCCGGGATGTCTGCTAGACTCTGGTTTGAACAGATTTAAGAGAGTTATTTCTAAAAATTACAGGACTACAATATAAAACGCCAAATTTCCATGCAAAATAATTGTACCGCTTTCAGCACCTAAAACCAGAATGAATCATACCGCCAGGGAGGTTAAGGTCTGCTGGAGTCAGGAGAGGACACACTGCGCATGTGCACAGTTTGAATGGCCCAGAGTGCAGAATGGCCTGAATATAACAATAATGTGTCCTCTAGCAGCCAAACAGCAGAAAGGAGGGGAATTAGGGACCAGTATTCTTTTTTGGAGAGGCTCCTCAACACCTGTGTCTGTAATGGAAAGACCTTTACCATTTACAAAAGGAGGAGCTCCGGTATGTACAATTCATTGCATATAGAATTGTATAGGAAATACAAATCTTAATCTTCCTGAAGGTGAACTTGCACCTTAAAGAGGAAGTAAACCCTGATGAGTTTACTTCCTCTTTGATTCCCTGCAAAGGTAAAGCATAATGGACAACTATGCATCGCATCGCATCGCATAGTAGTCCATTATGTGTCGCTTACCTGACACAGGAGCCAGCGAAGTCACCGCTGTCCCCTTGTGTACAGAGCCTCCATCTTCTTGGTGAGTGTCGCTGTCATTTGATGGAGCCGCAATGACGTCACATGCGCACGGGAGCCGCCACTCACGGCATATCACCGTTAACAGCGGCGCGCTCAGTGTGCCTGCGTGCCGCTGTCTACGGCGCAGTGCCTGTCTTTTGGCAATTATCTCCTAAACCTACACGGTTTAGGAGATATTTCTTGGACCTACAGGTAAGCCTTAATCTAGGCTTACCTGTAGGTCAAAGTGGTTTGTAAGGGTTTACAACCACTTTAATGTTGCTCAAGGATATAAAGCAGCAACAATCGCTTTAGAGTTAACCATAAATATTGGTCCTAAAATGATTCCTTTTAGTACAGGATACCCAGTATGCAATTGTCATTTATGTACCCATGTGTGTTGCATGCATTTGCATGTAGGTGTGTAGGAGTGGAGTGGCTTTAAATATATTTTATTTTTTTACTTCTTGTAATATTACTTTTTTTTTTACATTTTCCTTACCAGTGATGTTATAGCATAGCCCATTGGCAGTGAGAAGTGTCCTTTGTAAAAGCATTAAGGATCTCTTGGATTCCTCCAAACACATCCTCCAGCTAGATTGAGCACACAGTAGGCTCGATCAGCTATCTTCCTGGTTGCATTGGCTAAGATCTGACTACTTTGAACCTGGAAGTGCTCAGAGCTGAGCACTTCTTGGTTTATTGCTTCCAGTGGAGATTGAGACATGAATGTAGCACGTCTCCCCTCCGCTCGTCTTAACACTACAGATAGATATCCTGGGCTCCCGGAGGGCACAGGTGAGCCCAGGACACACACTGGGGAGGGACTCCCCATCTCTCACATATAGAAGTTATCGGCAGGTTGTAGTCCGAAGCCACCTGAGAAAAAGTATTCATACCCGTGTTTTCATGTTACAACCAAAAATGTAAATCTATTTTATTGGGATTTTATGTGATAGACCAACACAAAGTGGCACATAATTGTGAAGTGAAGGAAAATGATAAATGGTTTTCCTTTACAAATATGTGAAAAGTGTGGTGTGCATTTGTATTCAGCCCCCCCGAGTCAATACTTTGTAGAACTACCTTTCACTGCAATTACAGCCTCAAGTCTTTTTGGGGATGTCTCTACCAGCTTTTCACATCTAGAGAGTGACAATTTTGCCCATTTGTCTTTGCAAAATAGCTCCAGCTCTGTCAGATTGGATAATGGAGAGCATCTGTAAACAGCAATTTTCAAGTCATGCCACAGATTCTTAATTGGATTTAGGTCTGGACTTTGACTGGGTCATTCTAAGACCTGAATTTGCCTTGATCAAACCATTCCATTGTAGCTCTTGCTGTATGTTTAGGGTCCTTGTCCTGCTGAAAGGTGAACCTCCACCCCAGTCTCAAGTCTTTTGCAGACAGGTTTTCTTCTAAGATTGCCCTGTATTTGGCTCCATCCATCTTCCCATCAACTCTGACCAGCTTCCCTGTCCCTGCTGAAGAAAAGCATCCCCACAACATGATGCTGCCACCACCATGTTTCATGGTGGAGATGGTGTGTTCAGGGTGATGTGCAGTGTTGGTTTTCTTCCACGCATAGCGTTTTGCCTTTAGGCCAAAAAGTTCCATTTTGGTCTCATCTGACCAGAGCACCTTCTTCCACGTGTTTGCTGTGTCCTCCACATGGCTTCTCACAAACTGCAAATGGGACTTTTTAGGCATCACACCTAACTCGCACGGCAGTTCACATTGCCAAATGCGAACCACTAGGAGTGTCAATACATTGTTAATGACGCCCCCATTTCAGCTCGCATATCGCACTGAGAATTGTCAGTTTGGACATGAATCGGATAACATAGGTCAGAACACCCATGCGATCTGATTCTGGTGCGGACCAAAAAAAAAATGTTCTGTGCGAGTTTGGTCCAAATGCGATATCAGCCATACAATCTGTATGTCTGAAATCACATTGCACAGACTTTGCATGTGATTTGCACTGCGGTGCAAAACACATGCGGGCTTGCAGAGCACAGAAGTGGGAACTGGCACTTATGGCTTTCTTTCAACAATAGCTTTCTTCTCACCACTCTTCCATAAAGGGCAGATTTGTGGAGAGCACAACTAATAGTTGTCCTGTGGACAAATTATTCCACCTGAGCTGTGGATCTCTGCAGCTCCTCCAGAGTTCCCATGGGCCTCGTGGCTGTTTCTCTGATTTAATGCTCTCCTTGCCCAGCTGGTCAGTTTAGGTGGACGGCCATGTCTTGGTAGTTTTGCAGTTCTGCCATACGCTTTCCATTTTCGGATCATGGATTTAACTGTGTTCTGTGAGATGTTCAAAGCTTGGGAGATTTTTTTAGAACCTAACCCCGATTTAAACTTCTCCACAACTTTATCCCTGACCTGTCTGGTGTGTTCCTTGGCCTTCATGATGCTGTTTGTTCACTAAGGTTCTCTCACAGACCTCTGAAGGGTTCACAGAACAGCTGTATTTATATTGAGATTAATTTATACACACAGGTGGTCTCTATTTACTAATTAGGTGACTTCTGAAGGTAATTGCTTCCACTAGATTTTAAATAGGGGTAAAGGGGGCTGAATACAAATGCCCCCCCCCCCACACTTTTTTCAACATTTTTTACAAATATCTGAAAAACATTTATCATTTTCCTTCTACTTCACAATTATGAGCCACTTTGTGTTGGTCTATCACATAAAATCCCAATAAAATACATTTACATTTTTGGTTGTAACATATAATTTCAATGAGTATGAATACTTTTTTAAAAGACAAAAGCAAGCAGTAGAAGTACCTGAATGTGACTTGGTATCGACCTCTTGAAGTCCCTCTAGAACAGTGATGGCGAACCTTGGCGCTCCAGATGTTTTGGAACTACATTTCCCATGATGCTTATGTACTCTGCAATTTAGTTGAGCATCATGGGAAATGTAGTTCCAAAACATCTGGGGTGCTAAGGTTCGCCATCACTGCTCTAGAATATGACTGGAGTGTGGAAGGAGGTAGCAGTACAAGGAGCCAATGAGTTCCTGTGCTGACAAGGAGCATATGAAAGGATATTTAGTTTAACCGCTTTCATTCTTTAAGAAATTCAGTTTCTATTTTGTGTCTCTCCAACGTCCACTTCACAAAATAATATGCTCCAGTTTTGCTAATCTAGTTTCGTTTCTCTTGTTACTGTTATCTTCTTTCAGTTGTTTCTTTTCTTGGAAAGCACATGATTTTGAGGAATCACTAGTTTCACTTTTGTTGTAGGCTGTACTTGTATATGATTGGATAATGTGTATGACACGTTCAAAGGGCGGTACTTTCTAAAAGCCCCCTTTAAATATTCACACCAAAGAATAAAGATTAGATTTGCTTGGAGAGACTTTGTTGTTTTGGGTCATTGTCTCAATGGGCTAATCTCACAGGCCTGTGTGGGGATTGAACATCACACTTTAGCAGACATCGAAAGGGGTTAAAAACCACCTCTAGACAATCTACATTCCCTTCAGCATGCTGATAGGAGAAGAAAGCAAAGTGACAGAGATGAGCTCATCACTGTGTTGCTTCTCCTTTCACTGTCCAGTCACAGGCGGGGGGGGGGGGGCAGGTCCAGGATGACCCAGACCTGACCAAGTGGCTTGGATGATGCTTGCCATCAGACTGAGGACATCCAGTCACACACAAAGTACTGCAGGAGAAATCCTCTGATTTGAAGAAAAATATTTCTGGGAAAAAATAGTTTTGTCGTTTTTAAGTTTTAATGGGCTAAACATTTTTATCTTGTTTAATTTTGGCTGCTTTAAGTGAAAAAAGTAACGATGCCAAGCGTATATTAATAAATGTATCTTTTATTCACAGATAAAAGTTTAAGTAAGGTATTTGTACATTTATACAAAGGTTTTGTAAACCCCATATAAAAAACAAGATGATCAGAAAATATGACTCCATATGAAATGTAATAATACATACACGCGTAAACCTTTTGCAAAGTGTTTGGCAAATGGCAATCATACAGCAGTCGGTGCTTAGCCATTTTCATACAAAACAGAAAAAAAAATGCACACATCACATGCAGCATCTATATAGGTCTGTCCTGAGTTTTTGCCTTCCATAGAAAAACTGTAAAAAAATGGATTACAAAATGCATAAGCAGTATCGTTAGATTAAAAAAACAAACAAGAAAAAAACAAAACAATAAAGTTAACATGCTTTTTGGAACCATCGCAGAGTAAAAATATTACACATCCATCTGCAATTACATTTCCATCTTGCAAATTCCATAAGAAGGTTATTTCCGTTGGTTATGGAGTGGTAGAAAACTGAATTCCAAAAATGTTTTGCAATTTTTTTTTATACAAGTGTTTTAACTTTTTTTTTTTTCATTGTTGTAGTTTGTTTAACCAGGTACAAAATACGATTTTTTTATTTTTTTTTATTTTGCTGCATAAAACCAGCTTTTCAGTGAAATTAGAAGGCAAATTCAGGTATGGAAACAGAATCGATTATTGCTCCTGCTACAGTGTTTCTGTTTTGTACTTCTTTTTTTTTTTTTTTTACAAGGAATTTTACATATACTGTACAATATAAATGTTGATACATTTAATGGTCTGCTTAGGTTTGCTGGCTTTTCATTTTAGCACCAAACAAAATAAAAAAATTCATATGAAAACAAGGCACTTTTTTTTCATAAAACACACACTTTTTTTTTTTTTTAAACCATGTTCCTTTTTCTGATCCTGTTGACACCCAAGGGTAGGTACCCCATTGGCTTTGTAATGGGTTGACTGGCTCTCTGTAAAAGAGTTCTAAAAAATAGTTTTTGGGGTTTTTTTTTCCACCAACAACCAGAGGGATAGGAAATATGTCTCTCAATGAACTTGACTATGAATAGTAAAATTCTATTTTCTCTCTCATTCACTGTGGTGAACGGCTTCATTCGTTAGATGGGTGGCACATCAACATGCTTTACCCATGATGGGCAGCCAGAAAGCACAAATACCACAAAACTAAGAAAAATCCTTGAATTGAGGAAATGGACATGCAGCATCATAACTACTCGGATTCTAGGATGTAACTTGGAGAGTTGACTGCTTAGGTTGCTTTTTGTTTTATGTCACATCCTTCTGCACGTGATTAGATCAACCCACACAGCTCATGAATGAAGTGGTGCCCCTCAATGAACAATGAAAAAAAGGAGGTTTGCTACCATAAATCTATGGAGCATCCCAACAATAGTCATCAGTTGAATGGGTCGGCCGATACGCCTAGAGACCCCTTCGTCGCTATTGTCCTAAGCAATATTAGGCCTCTGTGCTATCAATCAAGTTCATACACAGCGCTAGCATCTACCATACATAAGCAACGATAATGTTATAGGTTTTATTTGATAATTATGTGCAAAGCGCAATAATAAGCATTGACATTGCGCTTTGAAATTGTGCTTCAGTTAAAAACCCCATCTAGCGTGTAATGTCTCAAGATGCCATAGACCTCACCATTTATTAGAAGCTGTTTCTTTAAATCAGTGGGCAAAAGTGCAAGGGGCTTACAATCGCCTATATGGACTTTAGAGTTCATGTATATTATTATTATTAATAAAATATATATATATATATAATATATATATATATATATATTAATATATATATATTAATATATTTAAAAAAAAAATATATATATATATATATATATATATATTTTTTTTTTATTAATATATATATATATATATATTTTTTTTTTTTGTTGCCTTAGGCATGGTTCTCTTTACCAACGTATATTATAATTCAAAATGTAAGTAGTAAAAAGGGTCTTTACTGAATGTTCCATATGTTTGTAACTCCACCTAGTTCAAAGAAAGGCAGAGAAATGAAACATTCATTTTCATAGAAGCAAGGGAAATTAAGGGCCGTAACACACTACTGTGCATTGCGCTGTGCTCGCCAACCATGGTGCACGTCTGACTTTTGGTCAACTGAAGTTTGTTGGCAGCCTAATTAATTTGAATAGGTTGCCTTAACGCCTGCATTAAATGTACCAGTGTGTGAACTTCCCTGGTGTGAATGGGCACGGAGGGTCAGTAAAGTATAAGTTCACTGATATCTTGCATGAGTCATGTAATCAAAAGCTTTTGGTAAAGGTGCTAATACATAAAGTCTTTGCTTTAATGTATTGCCCAAAGGCTTTCTAAAGGTAAGTTCTGATTGGTTGCTAAATTCTACCACAATTTTATAGACAGCCAGTTCCTAAAAAAACATGGACAATCTTCATTACAGAAGGAAGGAAGAGGATCTAACAATGTGACCAAAGTCCAGGTTTATTGCACATTACATGCAAGTTTGGCGTTATTGTGCAATACTCCCTTCCTCCATTTCTGGCTTTAAACAATGGAACACTAATGTCAAGAGATTTGTTTTTTCTTCTATATTGTCCTCCATTATTTTTTATAGTGATACGGAAAGATTAGCTAGAGATAACAGTTACTGCTGGGGCCATAAATGGGAGATCACTGAATATTTACAAGCAATAAGGTAACTGGAAAGTCTGTGACTAGCTTCGCACTATAGTTCATGTGTTAACATGCATTGCGTTGGTGTTTATTTTAGCTGTGTTGTGAATTTGTAAGAACTGTATCAATATGAATTTGAAACAATTCAGCATGCAGGCTGCCCAGGGATGGGGTCATTTTTTTTGTTTTTGTTTTTCGATAAGCCAACAGAGGAAAAAAAAACAAGCAAGGTGGATGGAGGGATCCTCTTGCTTTGCCATTGTATTCTGACAGCAGGGACTCCTCTACTGTCTAAACACACTAATCAGTCCTGCAGCTGAATGGAAATGTTACAATGTTTCCATTCAACAGTCGTTATATTGACTTTGATCAAGTAGGGAGGGGCCATATATGGATCAAATTTTGGCCAGTCCCTGCTGAACTAGCCGAATTTCCATCCATCTATGATCGGCTTTAATACTACTTGTTGATGTGAACAAGTCCTATTGAAAATGATGACACTGCATCTGCTGTAAACAAGGACTAAAGCTGGGTACACACTATTAGTTTATTTTCGCAGGTGGAATGGCAAAAAAACTGTGGGCTCTGGTCAGAGCTGCTGTACTAACCATGCCAAGTTAGTTCAGCGATCTCCCCACTGAGCTATTGTGTTCTGACAGGGGGACGTACCTCTGCCAGAACACTGTCATTGGCTGAGAGCGCTGATCGGGAGTCAGCTGGCTGCTGGTTTTCCAGCAAGCACGTCCGACAGAAGCCGGCCAAACTTTTTCATGTGACTGTGAATAAGCGGGGCGTTTGTAAAGACATTCTAAAAGCCTATTCACACTAATACAGTGCATTTATTCACTTTGTGTTAAGGCAGCCTATTTAAATGAATAATGCACCAAAAAAAGCTGGCTGCAGCATTTTTAGGCAGCTCACTGCAGAGCAATTTTGTTGTCAAGGTGTCTTAGGGTGCCATTCAGAACAAATGGCACCACATTGTACCAATATATGTAACATGCATTGACAGGAGTGTAAATGGGCCCAAACAGGTTTGGAGGTTAGAATCAAGCAAATGTTTGAAACCTGGCCTCATGCTGCTATGGGGTCTAAATTCATTATGTCAGACTACTATTCTGGAACAACCTTGGTACTTTCTACCAGATAAGTATTCTCTAGAACCATAAACCATTCCCTCTATAGTTGCAATTTGAAGGTGGAAAACCCCTTTAAAAGGAGCCTAGAGCAGGGCAGGCATCTCATTGCCTTCCAGTTGGCTTCAAAGCTTCAGGTCCTTTAAATGCTCCATTACAGAGGCCACTCTAAGTTGAGATGGAGTTGGTTCCAAAGCAAAACTAGACTGCTCAAGTAGGCTAAACCACGTCTAGAGGCACCGTAATCATTGTGAAACATTACAATCCACCATCGGTTTCAATCCAATAACATTCTTTACAATTTTACATTTTCACATTCCGATGTACATTTGTTCATATTTTTTTTCATTGCACTGTGCAGGATCATTCCCAAAAATCTTCATTCTCAAGTCCATTAGTTCATATTCTTCTGTGTCCATCTCCTTCAGACTTCCACTTCTTTCCCTCCATCTTGCTGATCTGTGATCATCCCAATATCAAAGCAGGTCACCATCATGACATGAGATTTGCATACATTAACACATAGCTCCAGGTCTTCTGTGACTTGTTCCAGCGCCTCTAGGTACTCCTGAGATTCCTCTTCCAGGCCTGGGTCCACCTCAACTGTTAAGGGCAAACCAAAAGTATTGTGTGAGTAAAATTAAAGGGTATATTTACCTACATATGACATAAGTTTGTCAACCTGAAATTAACCTTTGCTTTGCCCAATTAGTTTGCCACTCGATGCAAAACCAGTATGGGTGTGAAATCCTCCCGCCTATGTGTCAATGTTGTAACTATGTAATTTCCTGTTCAAGCACCCAGCACTGTAACATGGGGGTGGAAAGAGTCCACTATGCGCTTCAAGACATAACTTGGAGACAGTACACAGTAGCAAGGGAACCTAATGAAGGTCAGTAGTTGCCGGTGGAGCTGGCGTTCAAGTGAACCAGTTGCTTTGCCCACATGACAAAACACAAGTTCACTTTAATATAAATAGGTTTTTATAAAAGTTTGCATCCATTATTAAATGGCAGTGCTTTCCAAGTACCCACTGGGGTGGGTCACTTTATGTAAAGTACTTATTGGTAAAGATACATATATTACTAATGCCCCCTCTCCACCTCCTTGTTTTATCATAGACCTCAGTCTGTTGCTCCTATCCCCCAATGTGACTGTGTTTAGGTATAAGCAGACAACCTACAGGCCCAAACACACTCCTATTGGAAGGAACAGTGACTTTGCCCACTTGGATTGCCCAATTTTGGAGTTTACCCGGTGTGTACTACTGCAGCAGGGAAGCAGTAAAGGAGTGTGGATAAGGTGAGTATAAGTGGATCAGATGTGGACTTTAAGGAGACACTATAAACTTGCCCTGAATGGGCAAAGTGAGAGTGTCTCTTTAAGCTCAGATTTTTTAAAAGAAATAAAATCTCCAGAACATGTTTTCCTAAAGGGCGGCACAGTGGTGTAGTGGTTAGCAGTAAATAGGGTCGCTGGTTCGAATCCCAACCACGACACTACCTGCCTGGAGTTTGCATGTTCTCCCTGTGCCTGCGTGGGTTTCCTCCGGGTACTCCAGTTTCCTCCCACAAACCAAAGACATGCAGTTAGGTTAATTGGCTTCTGTCCAAAATTGGCCCTAGTATATGAATGGGGACCTTGGATTGTGGGCTCCTTGAGGGTAGGGACCAATGTGAGTGTGCAACATACAGGGATAGGGACAATTGTAGACACCTCACTCAGGTTGAACTGGATGGACTGGTGTCTTTATTCAACCTTACTAACTATGAAACTATAAAAGCTGAATGGCAAAAAACAAGCTCAAACAAGTCATTAATGGTATTTCACTCATCCTCCCGCAGGTGGAGGGTGAATGTAAATTGGAGCCCGGGTAGAAATCTTCCCGGAAAGGTGTATTAGTTGTATGGAAAGCCGGCTACTCGTTGTCAATTATTATATAATAAGCAAAAATACATACACTGTCCTGTCCACTTGTTCGGATCCATCATCAATCGAGTCTTGGTCTCCTCCAGCTCTTCTTTTAACAGCTCATGCTTTGCCTTTAAATCTCGAATTCTCTGTTGTCGTCTTTCTGCAACCTTCAGTTTAGTGTTGAAGTACATTAGACCCTTTAAATAAATAGAAAGAAAATGTAATTCCATATAGTAGTATATTTAAACATAAAATATACCTTTAAAAATATGAAATGCTTAAAGCAACATATTAGAGATAAATATCAGTCCACCTAAATCTGATTTTGTGCAATTGCTGGGGTGGTTATACTTCAATCCACAATTCTGGGTCTCTACTGGGGAGATCCCAACACCACCTATCCACAGCAGCTAATGAAGGAGAGTCTTTATCAGCCTGTTGGTTGCTTAATTTATGCTACCTTATTTAGAATAAAGTGGGAAGAACAGGGTTTTATGATCTGGGGGAAGTGACCCAGGAAATCAAATGGAAATATCTTACCAATATGACATGGAGTTTGCACTTTGACCCTTTAACGTCCATGCACTATTGAAATATCAGTTTTGTATGGGCTGGCCCTTTGATGGTATATCAAAAAATCTAAATTCTAATATTTTAGCGTAAGGGTGGCAACAGACAAGGGGACTTCTCCTGGTAAAGCCCCTGGGGTCCACCACAAAGTAGTTTGCAACTCAGATGACAAGCTAAATCATAAGATTGGCAACAGACAGGCAGACTTCTGCATGGATGTCAGGTCTGGCTTAGCCCTTCCTTCTCTGGGCTGGCTGCTCAGCTGTCGGCCAATTGCCAGCTCCCATCTCTCTCCATAGTTACCCAGCTGTTCCTGATCCCGCTCGTCTGACCTGTCTACGTAAAGTGGAAGTAAACCCAATCGATTTAAACAGTTAAAAAAAAAAAAGGCATGCCGGGAATGCTAACTGCACATTGGCTGTGCTCTGAGCCAAGCTATCAAACCACCCAACGGCTGGTGTCATAACAAATCACATGTGCAGCACCATAGCAGTTGAAAGTTGAGGCAAAGATGGCAGCTTCCTTGGCTGAAAACAATAGGGGAGTTTACTTCCACTTTAAAGCTGTCCAGCTCACTTCATTTCTGCCCTCGCCTTGGTCACATCACAAGAAACCATCTCCTGTGGTTCGGTTTAAAGACTGGCTTGCCGACACCCCTTCTGGCTCCTTATCCTGCTTGCTGTTCCTCTACTTGGATCCCCGACTTCTGGCCTGGCTGATTACCCGATTTGGTTACTGAACTCTGGCCTGGCGATTACCCGATTTGGTTACTGAACTCTGGCCTGGCGATTACCCGATTTGGTTACTGAACTCTGGCCTGGCTGACTACTCGATTTGGTTACTGGACTCTGGCTATGCTTTGACTACGCTTTTTCGATTTACCTTTTTATTTTTATTTAATAAACAAGTGTGATTTAACTGTACTTCTTTCTCGGTCTGGTTCATGGTATTCTGACAGTGGGAAAGCCCACCAGGGAATCTCCACAACTGTAGCTTGCAACTGCCTTTTTCCATGATGTAAAATAAATGAAGAATTCCACAAAGGCATCAAGACTCCCTCAGTAACTGATAATCCATGCACTGACTATCTTACTTTATGTGGATTTGTACTGTGAAGCCTGGCACTATTGAGGTAATTAACGGCTCCGGAGAGATGCTGTAAAGCTTAACGTAGAGTCTATTGGGATTCCACACTGGAGGCTTTGTGTCCAGGTTTTATTTGCTCTCTGTGTCCCCAGTTGGGAGATCTGCTCTCTGCTTGTGACCATTGTCAGCTGGAGCCGATGTAAGAAAAAACTAAATTATTAGAATAGAAGAGGGGAAGTCTTCCAATGGGGGACACTTAGTTGACAACTGTCTGAGGGGCGATTTCCCTTACATAAATATACATATATTGGCAGGGATATTATTTATGTTCTCTCTCATTCTCTATTTAGATCACTGCCCGACCAGTAAAATGTAATTTTAAACTGTTGCAGAGCCAGTCAAAATCTGAAATGTACTCTTTTCAATCCGTGACTAATTACTTAACATTTTAATTGCAAACAAGAATGCGCTTTCGTCTTTTACATACATAGTTTCGTTGCATTTTTTTTTTTAAATAAATCAACTATCCTAATTAACTTTATTAACTACAAAACAAAAACTCACAGATGAGATAATTAAGTGAAAATGATGGTATGCGGAGATGCAGCTTTCCAATCCATTTTAAATGGACAGAGATTGAAAACCAACCACTTAAACAGATTTGGTTTTTCAAATTATAATTGGAACTAGGCAATTAAGTAAAAATATGGACTTGAAAACACAAATGTTTTATATATATATTACATTTAGCAAAATAGAATGAGGCCATTATGCAAGTTATATCTGGTTAAAAGCTGATAATGAACATTCTTTATTTTGAGAAGAGAAGTTTAAATTGCAACTCCAGGCAAAGCGCTTAATGCAAGGCTGAAATTTTAAAATGTATGTATCTGAAAAGATCTGAAATTGTGTTCATCCAGCCTTATGATTCAAACAGTACTGCCAATCACTATCCAATGAGCAGGTTTGCAGTTCAAAGGTGACGCAAGAGAGAGTATAAAGCTGGACAAAGAAACATCTTCTTCTTGACAGGCATGACTGAGTCACAATCACTAGACTCGACTACAAATCATGTGACAGTTAAAATGGCTCATGGGTATTTATCTTTCTGTCCTCTTTAAGTCAGCTATATTATTAAAGGGCACGGGTGACCTTGCGCGTGAGGAAAGATTAACAGATTAAGGGAAAATATAATACATCTGTATGGATACATAAATGGTCTATATAATAAACTCAGTGGCAAGCTGTCACTGCAAAAAAAAAAAAATGTGGTACTTTGCAACTGGAGGAAAAGAGGTCTAACTTTCACGCATGGACAGGGTTCTTTGCAGTAAAAGTTTTGATGTATGGAATAGTTTTTCATAGCAAATGCTTCTATCCAACTCAGAATATGACTTCACTATTGGTCTGGATGTGTTTCTAAAAATGGCAACTAGTAGTCTTGTTTTAGGAAAAAAATAAATAAAAATTTTCTAATTCTGATGCATTGAATATCAGAATGTCTTCTGGAATTAGTAAATATTTTTTTCCCCTCTGCAAACTGGACCACTTTTTTTTTTTTTGCTTTCTTCTGGGTCATGGTGGATTTAGTATTTCTTTTGTTTTTCATGTAATGGCCATGTGTTTTTCAATATTTAAGTATGCAAGTAAGATTTTTGTCAATGAAAGATTCTTACCTTTTCCATATCTTGGAAAGTCTGAAAATAAAACAAAAATAGGTAAATTAGCCAAGCTCAAAAAGGAAAGGCAAAAAAAATAAAAATCACAAGGAAAACACATATGTGAAAATAGCTATTGAATTGTAATGTGGGCACCCTGTTACCAGTACACAGAAGCTCCAACTTTTAGCAAATGGCTTCCCCTAACAAGGTTGCCATTTTCTTTAGATTTCAATTTGCATAGCTTATAACGGAGACCTCCAAACAGGATAACGTTTTAGAGTAAATCTTATAAATAAATAAAAATGTTCAGGCTCGTGGCTCGGTATGAATTGGAGGGACAGCAGCTTGACCTGTGCAGAAGAGTTGTGCACAATTATTGGTTTTGTCCTAAAAGTAGCCTATATGACTGTTCCAACCATGGGCATAACTATGAATCGTGGGGCCCCACACAATAGTTTAATAGGGTGAGAATTAAGACTAGCTACGCAGGCAAAGATTTTTCCATCCATGCTGGAGGAATCTCCACTGGGGATTTTGTATCTATCAATGACTGCATCCAATATGCAGCACAGTGGTGTCGTGGTTAGCACTCCCACCTAGCAGCAATAGGGTCGCTGGTTCAAATCCACATTGCACATTCTCCCGGTTTCCTCCGGGTACTCCGGTTTCCTCCCACACTCCAAAGACATGCTGATAGGTTAAGTGGATTCTGCTGAAAAAAACTGGCCAAATATATGTATGTATTTGTAAGCGTGTTTGGGGTCCCATGGGGCAAAGGACCGCCCTGTACCACAGATGGACACCGGCGGCAAAGAGAGCCCTGAAGTAGCGCTATACAAGTCACGCATTCATTCATTGCACAACAATTACCCAAAAACCTTAATTCACATTTCTTAAACTTTAGCTTCTTTTTTGTAAAATGTCAAACCCCCAGCTGTGATTTGTGACTGCATTAGGCAGAAAAGGTCAATTTCAGTTTGTAGAAGAAGTTTACAGGGCAATAAGTTTTCGTTGCCATGACAACTAAGCAAACCCTTCGTTTTCTGAGGTCTGATTTTAGCCCTTCTATACTAGAAACGTCAGTTTAGTCTACTGAAGCCCTCCTACTACCAAAGTCCCATAGGAGCCACATGGGCAGCCATGGCAGCTGTTATTCCACTGGTTCTAACCAACCTTTTCCCCCAATATCAACCAAGAGGATTTTGAGAAGGTTGCAGACTACCATATAAGATATATAACCTGGTAAACCATTGGCAGACAGTTTTAATTTTCATGCATACTATGTAGCAAGGAAGGATAAACTACAAAGCATGCACTGCTTCTGTACATTTAACTAGTTGATTTTCATCCACCTGTAACAAAAGGTACTTGAAGGGATCTAGAACTAAAAGTGAAAAAACAATATTTTTAAAGCAGAGTTCCACCCACTTTTCAAACTTTGCGCCATCTATTTCATAATTAAATGTTAAAGCATTGGCATTTTTTTTCCTGGTGATTTACCTTATTTTAAAAGGCATATCATTCCCCTTTGTGTCATTTCTGGTCGCGCATTGGCTCCTGAGGGATGAGTGTCACAATCCTAGGAGTCAATGAGCATCGCTGGCTGGTGGCATCCTTCGCACTGCACATTGCTAGATTGGGAGGTGCATGCTGGGTAGCCAGCATGCACCAAATGCCCCAGAAGTGAGACCCAGCGAGCTTGACATGCCCATAGTCAGGATGGCTGTGCTGTGCAGTGCAAAAGGCAAACAAAGTGATAAGTGCTGCAAAACTACGAAAAAAGGGGACACTTTGGAAGATAGCTGAAATTTTGTCAAGAAAAAAAAATGTTCGGAACTCCATATTGATATTATATATAAATGTAGCAGATGACATTTTGGACAAAATGTCATACGCATGTAAATTTAGTTTTTGCCTCAGAACAGTAGGGGTTCTGAGGGTTAATTACATAGGTTGGCCTTAACATCAGTCTGGCCGGGCTGTGTTGGAAGTTCTGCCTGGTCATGTGTACAGTGAGGTGCACATGACAGGCCAGAACCAGCCCTGGTTGGATGTTTAGGTATCAGCCTTCTCGGAAACCAATCCGTGAGAGTGCCAGGGCCCGCTGAGGAGTCTGAGAAGGGGTACTTAAGAGGTGTGGGTCATGTGGCTAGAGAGGAGTTCGTGAGGCCCGTGTGGTCTGTTCTTGTTCCAGGACCGGGGTAGCCCCATGAGGGGTCCTGGTCATGGGGTGTTCGACATCCCACAAAATATGTTCCTGTTAGATGCCCCCAATAGACCCGTCTGGTCTGGGGTAGGGATCCGTCTGTTCCCGAGTCTCAGAAACCGGCTGGTCTGAGGCGCAGTAACTGAGGGAGGATTCAAGGTGTCCGGGGTGTGCTCTTGGCCTGGAGAAGTGCCACAGCTCGTGAAGGTTGAGGGGGGGACTCTTCAGAGGAGGGCCGACAAGTGGCATCCTGAGAAGTGCCTGGTTATTGGGTTGGGAAGGACATTGAAGATTTCATGTTTTTCTAGTACCATTGAGGAGACTGGAAACGTTCCAGGTTCCCGTTGACCCTTAGTTACAACTTGTACACGTTCATAGGATTGCTTCAAGTTTTGAGTCAAGGTGCTGACTGCCACGATCTCTGGCTAGAGATCTGTTCAGCCTTGAAGTACCCAGCTGCGAGTGGCTACTCTCTGGGTGGAATTAGAGACTTTGCTAGACCTGCAGTTCAAGGTGCCTGAGTTCTTCGCCCGTGTCCTCTGTTCCCATAAGAGTCTGTGTTATTGGATGTTATTACTGCAAAATAAAACCTTTCAAAAGGACTTTGTCAGAAGTCAAGTTGTTGGGTATCAACCCTGGGAACCCTTAGACGTGGAAGAACAAACCAAGCGGAGGTGACCGGTAAGCCCAAGTTAAGACTGACCTACAAAGGGTTATGGCCGCTACATAAATATCCTTGATTTGTGGTTTGGGATCTCATTTAATACTTGGAGAAAAAAAAACCTAAAACAAAATCACTGACTTTATCCTTACAACTAAATCAAACTAACAATGTCTGATTTAATAACCCATTAACTGAAAAGCTTGATATGATTTACATAAAGAGTTAATGATCCCAATGCAAGAGTAATAAATGGCTATTGAGCTGGATCAGAAGCTAAAGCCTGCTCGTAAGCTGTTCATTGATATTCCCAGCTCAGAACACCCATCACTTTAAACACAATTAATTGTGCAAAGCAATTATTTTAATCTTCCTTGCTAAGTGCACCCCAACATATGAATCATAAAACTAGCAACTGTGACATTCTCATTGCAGCTACATTCTAAAATTGCCCAGGAATTCTTGGATCACTATCTGGGTGCAAATCTCAGTTTCATTTTCTAAATATAATTTTAAATTTCTGAATTCCTCTTTGCTATTTTTTTTAATTTGTTCCAACTTGGTTCAGCTTAGTGTTACTAAACACACAACAGTAAAATCAGTCTGTATATGCAACATAGCATGCTTGTTATACTCACTGTGGAACTTAAGGGGTTAATCCTCTGCATTGTGTAAAAAAAGGCTGTTTTATCCTTTATGCACAGATCCTTCCCTCCTGCACTGTCTATCTGGGGAAGGCTAGCTAACACAGGCAGGGTAGCCAACCTGCACATGCTCAGTTGTGTCTTTTATGCTGGAGAGAATGTTTACTTGGTCTCAGAGATAGTCAGGTCACATGATATTGACATCGCATGTGTGGGCGTTTATACAGGCTGAAGTGGAAATCTCCTCCTACCTGAACTCTCAGCACTGGAGGAACTGAGTAGTTTATCACTAACCGTGGTATGCAGATCATCCAAAAAGGTATATAGTGGCAATATTGTAATGTAAAAATAAGATTTATAAGCTATGGGTATTGTGTGGGGGGATGAACTATTTTTCATATTACTGGGTTTAGAAAAACTTTAAAGTACCACTTTAGCTACCCACAACAGCCACTTTGACTATGCCCAACTTGGTTAATGTGAGAATGTAGAGTATTTAAATAATGTCATTGAGGCATACGCTTACAGAGCAGTTCAGATAACATGTTAATTGAGCTACTATTGTTATCCAGCAAATTTTGCAGCTGTGCAACAAAAAAAAAAAGCTATCACATTTATCTATATTTTTGAATTATCTTATCCATTGCACCTAAATGCAGAAACCACCTCACAGGGTCACTGGAAGTGTACTTTTTGAGCTGTGCAATCCATTCTCTAACTGTATCAACATTCACACTGAAGAAGGTTTGGCGTTTTGAGTGATATGTTTTTATTGGCCAACTTAAAGGAGAAGAGCCAAAACTCTTTCGGCCCTACTCTTCCTGTGGGTCACAGTAAATGTGGTGCACTACTGTGAAGGATATTCAGCTGGCAGCTGGCTAAAGTGCACTGTCAGCTGATGCCCGACTTTCATGTTTGGAGCCACCAAGATCACCAGCAGCTTGCTCAGACTCTGCCACACCTGCCCACTTCACAGCCTGCCTCCCCTGTGAGTGCTGGAGGGGCAGAGCAGAGAGCAGTAGTCACCGGCTCTGCTCACCGGAGACCGAGAACTGAGCGATCAGCGGTCTTTGATTGCTTGGTTCTCGGTTTTGGAGGCAGCAGGGGACAGATGAAGGATCAGACCGACCCCGCATTCACCTAGGTGAGTATAATTTTTTATTTTTAAATTCCCATATTTCTCTTTTAAGTTATCAAACATGCAAGCTTTCAAGACCTTTTAACAGGCTTCATTTAATAAAGGGCATCAATCTAAACTCCAAACTTTCTGCATTAACTGCTGACAGTACACGATTCTACAAGGTAAAAACACCCAACATTTCAAGGCAGAGCTGAAAATCAATGACGACTGTAAGAAACAACTTCATACTTTTTTGTTCTACATTAGGCTTGCTTTATGTGATAGATGGAAAAGAAGGCTGCTGTGGGTGTGTCGGAGACTTTCAAAGCTGCATCGCAAACAAGGATCCTCGGATCGCCAGATTTCTAATTAAATGGATGGGAAAGACTTGTGCCCAACAGCAAGAACTAGGCAGGTAGGTTGTACTCGCATGTATGCATCTCAAGATTTAATTTTCGATTTCAGCTATGAGTACCTTGGAATTAAAATGTATTACACAGTGAATTTTCAGAAACTGCGAATGACATTTTACTAAACACCTTTGGTAGCTTAAAAGGACAGTTCTACCTAGAGATGAGTGATATCAGCTAAATTGGTTTCACAGTAAAATGACCAATTCCGCAGTCAGCAAAATTTTCCTAAAGCAGAAACTCCCAATTTTGTTCAATGAGCTGCTGAGATGAACATTTGCTTGAATTTAAATTTTTTTTTTAAATCTGGAGCAGTGGTTCTCAACCTGGGGGTCGATTGACGATTTGCCAGGGGTCACCAAATCCTGGGTTGTTCCTGAAGCCCGTGCCAATCTCCAAGCCTTTTCGCGGCCGCCCAGCAGGGCTGTCTCCGGAAGCCTGGAGCTACCCAGCTGGGCTATTCCTGGAGCCCGCGGCTGCCCACTCAGCCTCTTCGCAGCAACCCATTCAGTTCACGGTATGTGTGGGGGGGGGGGGGCAGAGACTAGAGGTCAGCTGATTGGGGAGGAATGTGAAGTGGGAGGGGCTGGAGGAGACCCCATCTCCTGATTTTGGCATTGGTGTCACTGCTGCAAGACACCACAGAGCTGGAGACACAGTGAAGCCGGAGACAAAGTGAGTAACACTACCTGCGATTAGAGTTGCCATTAAAAGTCCTCACTACAGTTCTCAGGTGACCTTGTTTAAGAGCACCTAAGTTGTCTGATTAGAACTCCCCCCAGCACTGCCACTGATCCCAACCCCCCCCCCCCCCCCCTCCAGCACTGCCACTTATCCCATTCACACCACTCCCCACCAAGGAATAAAAATAGAGAATACATGGAAGGGAGAGGAAAAGAGGGGGCGGAACAAAGAAAAAAGGAGAGAAAGCATAAGAGAAAGAGCAATAAAGATGGCGGATGGAGAAAAAAAAAGAAATTAGGATAGAGAGATAAAAGGGAAAGAAAGGAGAACAAAGAGAAAGAGTGGTACATCCTAAAATGTACCATTAGAGGTTTTAATAATGTACGAGTGGAAGGGACTCGGAGCGCTAAATGTCCATGGGTTAGGGGCGTAAATTACTTGTCTTGCCCCTATATAATTTTACTGTTAAAATTTCCCAAGTTGTGGGGACCTCTATCAAGGGGTCGCGGCATTAGAAAGGTTGAGAACCACTGATCTAGAGGGTTCCATTTAGAGGGTTCCGGAGCAGGTTTTTACCAACACACCAAAAGTGGAAATTAAAGACAAATATTTGTTCACCACCAAAAACAGCAATGTTTCAGAGCCACAGAGGACTCCTTCTCACTCATCCCTAGTTAAAACTGTACAAAAAGTGCAAACCCCTCTGTGGCAAGAAAACGCTACCAACAGCATTCCCATGCACAAAAATGCCGGCTGTATAGGTGTCAATCCAATTGTTCAATGAGAATCTTTTCACTTTCTGACTGAATCAAGTAAGATTCAGCGTTATATATTTTTTTTACCTTTCTTTCATTTGTTTTTACATTTTTGTTCTTGTATAATGGAAAGCTTCCCCTGCAATTTAGTTTGAGAGCTATAGTATGGAGCTATGGAGTTTGCCTTTATTATTGCAACACAACTGGCTCAGTGGGACCTTGGTACTACAAGTTAGTCTTAGACCACTAAAGGGAGCACTCACCTCTGTCTCCTCATGTCGGTGCCTCTGCAATCTTTCCACATCATCAATCTCATAGACTTTAATTTCAAAGGGTTCTTTTAAAGTGCCAGGTAAAGGAGGCAGGTCGACCCACTGACCAGTGACATTGTTCTTTCTGCCCATTGTTGTGGCTTCGGGGAGTGGAGCTGGTATTAATCTTCTGCGTTGAAGTCCTTTTAAAGAAAGCAAAAGTATTTAAAGCACAAAAATTGTATAATTCAAAATAGAGAACAAGAAATGAAGTAGTATTTAAAGGTGAGTCAACCTAAAACTTTTAGCTCAGTTTTTGGTAGAGGCTGGAGAGTTAAATCATCTAACGGGTTTTATATCTCCCATAGACTCTACTCTGGATACCTGGGATTGATTTGGTCTGGCACCCCTAGTACGCCCAGTCTAAGGAGCACCCACTATTCATTTTGAACAAATTTATTTTTATATCCTGGAAAGCTGAAACAGGTGAGGTTTTATGAGAACAAGAATTGGAAAGCCTGGCAACGGCTAAAACCACCAGGTTCCACTTGTAACTACCAGGGACGGCCCGTCCATTAAGGGCGCATGGGGTTTGAAGCACATGATTAGAGCCAAAGCCTCTAATAGGCTTCAGAAAAAAAGATGGGCTCGGGATGCAGAGCACTGCAAACCGAGCCCACCCAGTTGTGTGACCAATAGCGAATGAATATTCGCTATTTTGACATTAATTCTTCCCTGGCCAATCAGAAAGTGGGCCCATTTTTTTTTTTTTATCATAAAGAGTTTATATAAATAGTTTTAACAATATTCACAAATGTGTTTATTTCAATACATGAGATTAATGCAGAAGAAGGGATTACCCAAAGTTCATGTACAGTAATCTCACATATCACTACAGCAACTGCCAGTGGAAGGCTGTAATTAGTTTCAGTTGACTAATAATATGGAATAATTAGCTGCACGGCAAAGTTAATTACAATGTCACATATTTCCAGTTCTGCACAGATATCGGTACCACTACACTCATATTTGTGAATGGTATTAGCTTGTTTAAACAGAGAAATAATATTTTCGCTTTATAAGTCTACACTTAGGTAAGAGATTTTTTTTTTTTTGTGCTGAAATAGGACAACATAAGCATGCTACATAAAAGGAAAAAAAAAAAAATACCTCTTTTCTTTGGAGATTTTAAGCTCCTCAACCGTCCAGATGACGACATTCCACTTTCACTCATTGAGTCATGAGCTGAAGAGGCACTCCCTGTGGCTTCACTATCACGGATCATGCTCTCATAGCCACTGCTCCCACTGTGATAGAAGAGGGCTGTCCTACCCATTGCTGGGGGCAGTTCCCCGCTGAGAACACTGCTGTTATCGCTGCCATGGCCACTGCTGTATCTCTGGGGTCTCCTTGGGGCTGTTATCTTGCTATAAGGTGATGGCAAAACAGGTGTTTGTGATTTCTCATCACCAAGGTTAACACCGCTGTCATTTCCACTGTCAGAGTCCGTCGATCCCCGAAGTTGACCTATTTTGCCAGAGCTGCCAGATGCCAACTCATTGACGCGGTTGTTGGCCGCCCTTAAGGCTTGCTTAGTCCCCATAATGGTTCCTCTGGCAGGCTTGCTGCTGATGCACTGTACAGATCTGGAAACTGCTTTCCCACTAGGAGGAATACCAGAACCTTTCCCGTTAGACTGGTTCAAAGACTTCACTGAAGAGCTAAGAGACTTTGAGCCATTGGTTGAAAGACTACGGTTCTTGGTCAAGCTTGTTGTTGCTTTCTGAGAAAGTGAACTTTTAGCCTGGTTGTTTTTGGTGGTGGGATTGCAGGAAGGTGGTGAGGTAACTATGCTGGATGCAGATGGAACCCCAAGCCTCGGTACAGTTCGGTTTGTTTTGTTAATACTATTTCCACTAGTATTATCACGAAGCCCACTAGTTCTTGAGCCCACGGATGCAACACTATCACATCTTTCCAGGGACATGTGACTTCCATAGCGTTGGACATATTCTGATTTATTGGACTTACTCTTTAAGCTGGATACAGCTTTGGGTAGCGAATGGTCATTCTTAGTTACTTTGCTGACCTGTGTTTCGCTGTCCTCTTCCAAATTCAGAGCAGACCGGCTACACTCTTCCAATCTACCAAGGCTGTTTGAATGTAGTGGATTATTTTTGTGGTCTAAGCTTGATTTCCGTACAGGGGGTGCAGGGGGTCCTGTCCCACCGGGTCTTGGCAGCATACTTGCTTTTTGTGGCAAGTTCTTCTTAGTCCCTGATGATTTTAAACTATTATCAGAAAAAACAGAATCCAACCCCCCTTTAGTACTATGTTCAGTTTGAGAGCTGTAATTTGTTGTAACTCCTAGAGTTGTTGCACCTCTCCTAAGTTGTGGCACTTTTGTAAGGGGTTCTGTCTTTTTGGTGGCAGCTTTGGCATCCACTTCACAGCCATCCACCACCCGTTGTGAACATGCCAGCATCATGTGGGATTTCAGAGCCTTAGGTGTGCTAGTTTGTGCAAGTTTTGAACTCTGTTTATATTGATTGTCTGTACCCAGAATGGAAGATTTTGAAGAAAGTGGCTGATTTTCAGTCCTTCCTTCCAAGAAATTATCCATTCGTGCTGTCCAAGGGTCCTCAAAAGTGCCTTCCTTTTCATTCAATGCACTACTGTGTGTAACAGATGAGGTAGACTTATTTTTCCGAGGAAGACTAGAGTGGATCGTGTCAAATGATAACGTACCCCGGGTGCTACAAGCTCTAGTCTGGCTAGTTGCTTGATAACTGCTTGGCATAGCTTTGGTTAGCTCAGAGGTCTTAAGGCTCTTCTCATTGCTAGTATAAAGCAGACCAGAACCAATACTTTCACTGTCCATTTCTGAAAAGCAAAACCCACTATCATTAAGATAATTTTTGAGATTCTGGTCCATTTGAACATTTGTGTTCTCTGAATCCAAATTCAGGCAATCTACAATCTCACTGCTTTTATTAGTCATTTGAGGAAACAAAGTGTCACAGTTCGGTGCTCCATCGCTTCTAATTGTACAAATGCTGACTTCACTCAGCCATGAACTAATGGATGAGCGTCGGCTGCTGACTGTGCATTGATCCTCTGCCAAGGGGACCACAATATCAATGTTAACACCAGCAGTGGATATCTGCGATGTGTAGGCATCAAACTCATCATTAATACTGCTAATAATACTGACTGGTCTAGAGCCAGAGGCAAGGGCCTGCAGAGAACAGTCACTGTTAAAGCTAATGACGCTAGAAGGTCTACCATTGTCAAGAATACCACCAATAGACAACTCTTCTACAACAGTGAAAACAAGTTCATCTTCTCCATTAAGTTCAACAGGCTTCTGCAAAGTCACTGTGGTAGTTAAGATATCACGATCAAAACCTTTGCTTTTTACTGCTGAGCAAAACCTGCGTACCTCGACTGGACCAGATTGTTTGGGAGTGCTACTAATAACCGGGAGTGTGCTGCCTACTAAATTGTGCTTGTCCTGACTTCTTAATTTGCTCATGCCAACGGGAGGAGTTCTGACACCACTGCTTGATTCTGAGGTCACATGTGAGTTCATCTGAGGAGGTGGGGGTGCAGGACTGGGTAGAGGTCTTCTTGTAAGGAGGCTTTTTTCTCTCACTGATGAATCAGCAGATGGTTTTGGTTGCTCTTTATTCTTGTCAGCACTTAACAGTGGGCACTTCTGCCTTTCTGTGATTGTCAGCTGATCTCCATTGAAGAAACAGTCCATATGTGTACTTTCGGCTTTGGCATGTTCTTGAGGGTGATCAGATATGAGATGAGGTGCACTTGTTTCTGATCCTGAACAATTTTGTGAAAAAGCAGATGAAGCAGTACTTACTTGCCCTTTCTTGGGAGAATATGGTGGGTTCTCCTGTACTGGCATAGAGTGTGCATTTTCCATGGCTTTAGTAGAAAGAGCTACTGAGAGAGCTTCTTCGTTAAGGAACCTGGAAGGATTCTCACTGCCATCAATACACTCAAGTCTCTCCTGTAGCTCGGCAAAAGTGTTGCACTTTAAATGATTATCAACACTTCGAAGGCTTGATATGTTGTCTTTGCTTCTTTTCTTAAGAAGTGAAGGTATGATGGGAACAAATTCTGGAGGACCTTCATTGTCTGTTAACTCCTGGTCAGACAAAACCGCTCCATTGGGACCAACATAGATAACGGTGTCACAGGACTGTTCACTACTGGAAGAATAGTCAGGATCACTATGCATTCCCAACCCAGGAAAGTCTGGATCAAGCGCTACCGTCCTTGGATGGAAGGGTCTCATGTGTGGCGGTCTTCGTGCACGACCTTCTTCACAGGAGCTTTCTCCTCCAGATGAGCTTGATGCATACTAAAAGACAGACAAGGGAAAGAAAACCCAATTAGAAATTGGCACCTGCATATTTTTCTTGTCTACTAATCTCTGTGTAGGTGTGAATGTGGGCATATATTAATTTATGAATGGTGAACCAAGTGATAAAGTGAGAAAAACTAATTGTTAAACCCATTTTGCATCCATATGAATGAAAGAGCACACAGGTTATTGTAACTAGCTTAGTGACATGACAAAGGTTGCTAGAGAGATTAATTGCAACACAGAAGGAGAACATGATTACCACGCTTGTCAATGTTCAATGCAGCTTTAGTGTTTCAGGTGAAACAGCCAATCCAATTCTTCTCCTCCCATGATGCTTTTTTGCCCGATGCTGCCCAACATTTACCCTGTGTGTACTAGGCTTTAAGCACCTACCCGCATACCCCAACAATCCCCCATTGTGACAGCGCGTGGAGGCTCTTCTCCCACCCCTGTACCTGCTGCCAAAAACAGGGCAGCTGAGTCATTCACTCACATTTTCCTATGAATGGACAGACTGCAAGTACCATCTGCCATTGCGACGGATGGCTTGTAGTTCTTAATGAACTACAAAGCCCCGTACACACGGTCGGATTTTCCGAACGGAAAATGTTCAATGGGAGCTTTTTGTCGGAAATTCCAACTGTGTGTAGGCCCCATTGGACATTTTCCATCGGAATTTCCGACACACAAAATTTGAGATCTGGTTCTCAAATTTTCCGACAACAAAATCCGTTGTCAGAAATTTCGTACACAATTCCGACGCACAAAGTTCGACGCATACTCAGAATCAAGCAGAAGAGCCACACTGGCTATTGAACTTCATTTTTCTTGGCTCGTCACCGCGTTCTTGACGTTTTGCAATTTCCGACCAACTTTGTGTGACCGTGTGTATGCAAGACAAGTTTGAGCCAACATCCGTCGGAAAAAAAAATCTATGGATTTTGTTGTCGGAATGTCCGATCAATGTCCGATTGTGTGTACGGGGCATTAGGGTGCTGGTGAATGAACGCTCTTGTAGTTCATTTATTCTTCCTGCAGTTTGCTAACTGTCTGCCCATACAGGAGGTACAGGCTGACTGAAAGTCTTCAGGATCCTGGCATTGCAATGCTTTACAGGCTGCAGAGTACAATAGCACAGTGGTGTAGTGGTTAGCACTTTCACCTAGCAGCAATAGGGTTGCTGGTTTAAATCCCGACCACAACACTATCTGCCTGGAGTTTGCATGCTCTCCCTGTGTCTGCGTGGGTTTCCTTCGGGTACTCCGGTTTCCTCCCACACTCCAAAAAAGACATGCTGGTAGGTTAATTAGACCCTGTCCAAAAAAATTGGCAATATGTGTATGTCAATGTTGTAAGTGTGTCGGGACTCTACAGGTTAAAAGGACTGCATAAATAGCTGCAGATGGACACCGGTGGCAAGAAAAGTGCGCTGAGGCGATTCAGTTCATATAGGTAGCGCTATACACGTCATTCATTCATTCAATAATAATGCACATTTTTTTAACCTGCAAAACGTGCATTATTATTTTTACAAAAGGTGAACTTATCCTTTTAAATATGCCTAAATCTTTGAAGGACCAAAATCAAAATACCAGTTTTGGGGGAGGGTTATCCTTTAACTGGGTACCCGCTAAAGCAGGCATGTCCAAAGGCCGGCCCGTGGGCCAATCGCGGCCCGCGGCCCGGTTTTGAACGGCCCGCCTGGTTATTTGGACATGCATATCTTTTGTGGCCCCCGACGATCTCCCAGCGCCGGGGCCACAAAAGATATATATGCTTCGGAAGGTACAGGGAGGACAGGAACGAGCGCCGTACACAGGAGAATTTCCTGTTTACGGGCGGCCTCTGTAATAGGAAGTCCTTCTCCTGCACTGCCATTGGACGACTGTTCTGTCCATCAAAGGAGGCAGGACTTTCTATTAAAGAAGCCGCCGTGTAAACAGGAGATTCTCCTTTGGCGCTCGTCAGTGCATTCCTGGCAATGGTGCTGCATTTCTGGCAATGGTGAGTCATTCCTGGCAATGGTGCTGCATTCCTGGCAATGGTGAGGCATTTGGGGAGGCATTCCTGGCAATGGTGCTGTGTCCCTGGCAATGGTGCTGCATCCCTGGCTATGGTGGGGCATTCCTGGCTATGGTGGGGGCATTCCTGGCTATGGTGGGGGCATTCCTGGCTATGGTGGGGGCATTCCTGGCTATGGTGGGGACATTCCTTGCTATGGTGGGGGCATTCCTGGCTATGCTGGTGGCATTCGTGGCAATGGTGGGTGCATTCCTGGCTGTGGTGGGTGTGTTCCTGGCAATGGTGGGTCTGCAGATGTGCACTGATTAGGCTGCATTGGTGGGCACTGACCATTATTTTGCTTCACAGTTCTTTATTTAAACATTTTTTTTCCCTGAAACTTCCCTCTTAAAGTGAAGGTTTGTGTTATACGCCAATTAATACAATATGTACAAATACGCCCAAGCTCATTTCTTCCCACACACAGCCACAAAGGCAAGAGAATTCTTGTTGGGCAGTGTATTAGAGCTCGAACGAACACACTTAGACCGAATTTTAACGGTTCAAAGAATGTCAGGCAAAATGGTCGGCCCTCGCGCATGTTCACTTCATCAAATCTGGCCCTCTTTGAAAAAAGTTTGGACACCCCTGCGCTAAAGTGTTTCTATAGGAACCAGTCAGGAGTTGCCTCTCACTGATCTAAGTACAGCAAACTGGCATCTGCTTGCTATTGGTTACTGCACTTTTGCATGTTAGCACTGCCATATCAAATAAGCAAATTTCCGTACAACACTTATAGATATACTGGATCCAAGTTTCCTGGCAGTGACATTACAGAAGAAAGTGCAAAAGAAAAAAATGTGGCTATTATTAATACAGTGCGGCATGACATCAAGCATGCTTCCCACCCCCCACCCGCAAGCAGTACAAAGAAAGAACAAACTAACCTTGGATTTTTTCTTTCTCATTCGATGAATCCTTGAAGCGAGCTGAACGATGGCGAGGGATTCTGGGTAATTTGCAGGAGAATCCGAGATGTGTGCAATCATGGTTGTTCGGCAGTTAATATTCCCCAGAGATTCCCTCAGGAGCATAGTTAATTTGCTATCCCTATTTAACAAGGGAGAATGTGAATTAAAATTCTGCACTGGGCATTTGTTCCTGGGGAAAGAGACGTTGCCTTTTTTTTTTTTTTTCTTATTCCAGCATTGTAAGGGCATGCCAACAAGCAAGTAAAAGGATTACATTAAAAATACCAGCTGTTTCCAGAGCTATAAATGACAGCTAGCTGTAATTTAACCTGGCCAGACTGTCATAAACTTCAATGCAACTTGGTTAATACCACCCTTGGCTACTAAGGGATTAATTATTTCCATTTTCGACACCAGAATTTTCAAACAATTCAAGAAATGAAGCAGTTAGGCACTACTAATCATAATATTGAGGAAAAGTAAGTCTGTTTAGCCCCCTTTCTGAAAAACGTAGGTATTACTAATACAAAAACAATATGCATGCCTGCAATGTATGTGGAAATTGGGTGTGTTTGTGCTGTATACTAGACAGGCTTTAATAGCACTGGATTTCTGTTCTGAAACTGGCAGGTTTGTGGCACCACCCCCCTCAAAGCACTAATTTTTGCATATTTAATTGATAGGAATAGTATTGCCACTAGGGTGACCACGTGTCCCGGATTGCCCGGGACAGTCCCGCATTTTACAGGCCTGTCCTGGGTCCAGTCACCTTCATTTCAGGACATTACAGTGTCCCGGAATGAAACTGACACAGACACCCCCTCAGGCTGATCTGATGCCCCCAAAATAGGCCGCCACATCGTCACTTGACTCGCTGACAGTACTTGTCCTAGCCGGGAATGTCTGGAGAGGCGCAATCTCCACCCCCTGCTTGTGATTGGAGAAATCATAAATCCTGCCTCTTGTGTCTAATCACTGCAGGGCAGTGTAGAGCCAGCATTGGAACAAGGTAAAATAAGTATTGGGCCTATAAGCCAGGACAAGTACCGTCAGTGAGTAAAGTGGCCTTTTTTTCAGGGGGGGGGGGGGGGGGCGTGATCAGTGCTTCAGGGTAGAGCGCCCACCCGCCGTCCCGGCTGTGCTTCGTTACAGTACAACCTGATTTTTGGGTGACCCTAAAGTTTGGAAACGTGAAACAAAACCGACATCCTTTTTTTGCGCTATAAACAAAAAAAAGAGCGACAATTATGAAAAAAAAAAACACAATATTTTGTACTTTGAGAAAAAAAATTGGGGATATTTATTATAGCTAAGTTTAGGCCGATGTGTATTCTTCTACATATTTTTGGTAAAAAAAATCTCAATAAGAGTATATTGGTTGGTTTGCACAAAAGATATAGCGTCTACAAAATAGGGGATAGAGTTATTGTATTTTATTAATTTTTTTACTGCGACATTACGGCGGACACATCGGACACTTTTGACACATTTTTGGGTCGATTGACAATTGTATAGTGATCAGTGCTATAAAAATGCACTGATTACTGTATAAATGTCACTGGCAGGAAAGGGGTTAACTGTGTTCCCTGACTGTGTGTTCTAATTGTAGGGGGAGGGGACTGACTACAGGAGATGACAGATCGCGGTTCCTAGCTATTAGAATTTACGATCTGCACCTCCTCTCACAACAGAACAGGGATTTGTGTGTTTACACACACGTCCCTGTTCTGCCTCTTGTGCCCAGGATCGCTCGTGACCGCCGGTCACAAGCATCGGCACCCTCCGAGTGCAGTTGACGCACGCCTGCTATCCCGCTCAAAGGAGCCGACGTATAGCTACGACGGCTCGCGGGATCGTGCCAACCTGCCACAGTAGAATGATGGCGACAGGTCGGCAAGTGGTTAACCACCAAAAGAGAGCTCCATTTGTGTGAAAAAAATGATAACAATTTTGTTTAGGTACAGTGTTGCATGACTGCGCAATTTTCATTCAAAGTGCGACAGCGCTGAAAATTGGCCTGGGCAGGAAAGGGGTACATGTGCCCAGTAAGCAAGTGGTTAAAATGACTTGTAAGCACTATAAAAACAGCATAGGAAGACATTTATCAGCATGCAGGAATAGAGTTATACATTTTTTTGTTTTTTAAAGGCACATGTACAAGCATGACACACACAAGCACAATGGGAGGATACAGAAAGCTAAAAACGATTGATGTGGTAAGGCTGACGCTTGATATGCAATAGAAGCTTACCTATATGGGATGTGCTTGGCTCCATTCACTAGGGCCGTTATGACGCTGCCCAGCGCATTCAGCGATAGACATAAACCTCCTCCACCGTCGCGGCTTTTACTCAACACTTTTTCACAGCTCCCAAGGTCAATAAGGTGCAAACGGCTGCGTCCTCCTGACACTGACAGGGAAAAAAAAGAGAAACAATATATGTAGCGTCTATTTCTTCAAGTAGAACTATGGCAGGGGCGCACTGACCATTTGGCCACCCGGGCCACTAGGGGGCCCCATCAGGGTTGCCAGTCTCAGTAATACCAGGGACAGTATGTAAAAAATCTGTGTTTTCTTTACATCTGTCTCTGAAATGTCCCTTACCAACATCCTTTTTGGTCTAAAAATCCTGAGATTACAGCTGCCCCACCTCTCCAGTACCTTCTCAGCCAATAGAAACAGGTCTGTGTATACTGTGTGGCCCCATAATCTCTGATTGTCTGGGGGGGGGGGCCCCATAATCTCCTATTGCCCTGGGGCCCCATGAGTTGTCAGTCCGCCCCTGAACTATGTTATCCCTTTAAAAATGTGCTGCATATCTGCACTTAGTTTTCTCTTAGCCCCCCCCTTGCAAAGCCCTACAAATACCGGTTGATCCTGCGAAGGAATTCCAACTGAATGAACTAATGCAGCTCCCCGTGGTGGTGTGGCAACAATGCTGCACTGCTCATGAATTCAGAACAGAGTTGTCACTCGTGTAGGCTGTGGGCGTTTGCACTACAGTGGGATGAGAACATGTTGCAGGGGACGTGGCTATCCACATTTTCACTGTTGATTCACAGGGCTGTAGCTCATCAATCAGTGCCTGGCCAAACCTGGTCCTACCCACTGCTTTCTGGATTGAAAGCACTGCCTCTATTGCTGAACCCCCCCCCCCCTTTCCTACCGCGAGCTGCAGTGTGTGGAAGAGAAACAAATGAAAGAGGATTTGTCTCAGTCAGGAAAGAATTTTGGACGCTTTTGGCTTGAGCATCACATAGTAAATGGATTTGGTACTTGTTTAGATTGTCACAAAGGGGTCCTTGGTTATATATTAGGGCTTGCTTACACCTGCAGTGTGCACCTTAGCATAGTGTGTGCTCACAACTTTATCGAAACGTCTCAAAATGACATTCAATTCAATTCTATTCGGCGCGGTGGAATGCGCTGCACCATGTTATGCTGAAAAGAGTACTGCAGGCCATACTTTTTTTTTTTTTTTTTTTTTTTTTTAAAGCGTACACCACCAGAGTGATGGTGTGAACTGCCATAATAGGGAGCAAATACAAGAACAAATGGGCACTGGATTCAGATTTTTTGTGGGCACAGCGGCTCCGAGTTGGCAGAACTTCACCAAAACAGGCACCACCCCAGCCACAAGGAAAGGACCCAGAGTTGAGAATTTACATACATACGATCCAAGAGAGTGCCAAACACACTTCCAAGAGTTCAAGGTAATTTTGTGATAAAATTGATTCATAGTAGAAAAAAAGCCAATGCATTTTGGGGGCCAAACACACTCCCCCCCTTCATGAGGGCTTAGGAATTTTTACCTGTGCCTAAATGGACTAAAGTAAATAGTCCTGATAAAGGGGGAATTTGTTTGGTCCCTGGGATGTGTTGGATTTGTTTTATCAATAAATTACCCTGGGCTCTTGGAAGGTTGTTTGGCACACTCACTGGATTGAATGTATGATAGGAAACAAGTCTTTCTACCTTGTCTTTAAGTTGGGTAAGGCTGAGAACCTGCAACCAAGCACATCTGCTATGAACAGGCCCTTCCAGTTAACTACTCACAGGCATTTTACATTTTCTTCTGCAAGTACATAATGTAAAAGGGACAGTCTGCAGAGTTGCTGAACGTTTCAGGTGATTCAGCTTATTGTTTACGGTACTTTTTCTGTCTTTTAAAAGCAGTTTTTCTTAGCCCTTGTACACACGGTCGGAGATTCCGACAACCAAATCCGTCGGATTTTGTCCGTCGAGTTTTATCCGACGGATCTTGTCCGAAACTGTTGCATACACACCGTTGGACAAAGTTGTCGGAAGATCCGATCTTTCAGAACGTGATGACGGAATTTCGTTACGATGGGACTACGTTCAGGCTAGTAGCCAATAGCTTTGATGTAGGAATTTGATCTGAGCATGCGTGGCACTTTGTCCGATCGAAATTCTCTACACATGATCGGAGTATGTCCGATCGGAGCATTTTGTCGGAAAATATTTCCGGCAAGTTGGAAAAGTTGGTCCAGCGGAAACAGTCCGATGGAGACCACACACAGTCTGAATATCCGACAAAACGCTCCGATCGGACACATTCCGTCGGAATCTCCGATCGTGTGTACAAGGGCTTAGCGTGGTACCCAAACATAGCTGCTGCAAAGGTTTTTCAGCTTTTCTATATGGTAAAAAAGTTGTGACCAGACGTTGGTCATGTTGACCTAATATTATTAGACGTATAGATCCTTAAAGGATAAGTTTACCTTCCTGAACATGTTACACCAATATTTAGGATGTAACCTGTTCAGCATCTGAGTGCTCTACCCCTTCCTTGTGACAGCGACCCGGGGATCTTCTTCCCACACTCGCTGTCCCAATTCAAAAAGAGTGGGCAGAGCCAAACATGGCCATGTCATTGATTCACAGATCCCTGTGGCTCAATGAACTATAAGTACCGGCAGCCTTTGTGGCTGTCAGCTTGTAGTCGATGAACTACTAGGGTGCTGTTGAGCTCTCTAGGTAGTTCAGTGAGCTTCCTGTCATTTAGTAACTGACTGCCCATATCGGAATGCATAAATGCATATTTTTTTACCTGCAAAAAAAAAAAAAAATGTGCATTTCATTTTTTGTAAAGGTTTTAAAGCAAGTCTAGGACCAGGTTTGCTTTTCATGCCAAATGTATTTTTGCTCTACCCCTTCAATGAGGCATTGGCTGCAAAAGATAGAGGAAGTTTGTGAATTAGAAGAACTCTCGCTCATTGCTAAAGGCAACAGTATACATCGCACCAAAATATGGGCCCAATGGCTTGAGTTCAAAACCATCCTTGTTATAAAAATATTATGTTTGTACCTTCTGCAAACCCCCCCCACTGATGAACCCTAACTTATCAACTTTAAGATGTTGTACTTTTAATGTCTTGTGAACACTGATCCATGATTTCCGAATGTGGTTGGTGTTTCTCCCTTACTTTGTCAAGAATTAGGAATTCTAAGGATATCGGGGCAGTTGTTGAGGCTGCCCTTGATATCCACACATATTTTGTATTTGAGGCTATACTCAGTCTATGGCTATTCTCCCTTACTTTGTTAAGCCACCTGACGCCAGCATTCTATCCTTCTTCCTTTCCCCCATTCTCATCTTTTTTCCTTTCTCTTTCTATACTCTCCTTTCAAATTTCTCTGTCTTACTTACTTTAATGGTTGTTGTTAGAGTATTACCTATTATTAACCCAGACCCCGACCACCACGCACTGTTATACCTTACGTCTATGAACTTGCCACCCCTAATGACCTTTGGGTGATTCTTCTGTATTTATATTTGTTATAGACATTATGCATTTTTACTGAATTATCTAAGCACTGGGGAAGAGAAGACTGAGGAAATGCTTCATCATGCCTGCAGCAGACTGATGACATCATCCCACCCCAACCTAAACAAAGTCACAGAACTGGATCCTAGAGGTAACTTTTTTTTTTTTTTTTTTTTAACAATAGCTGAGCTTTTCCAAAATTCTGTTGCTGCTGAATAATGTATAGTCTGCCACTGAATGAATGAATGAAATACTTGTATAGCGCACAATGCGAACTGAATCGCCTCTAGGCGCTGTGGCGAGCTTTGAGCACTGCCATTTATTCATGAAGACTTGTACAGATACTAAAAGGTCCACTTTAACTCAGCCATATCATCCAACTGTTTCCTTGCTCTACAAATTCCAACCTAATAAAACAGAAAATAAATCTAAAAGAAGCAGTACAGCATTTCCCCTATAAAGTCCTATAGAGTCTATGCACAATTTTTTTTTCCAGTTCAGCTGGTGTGCGCAACTCATAAAAAAGTTTGTGCAATAATTCAGAAATTTGGTTAAGCAGTTCATGTCATTCAACTATGCATCTCCCTCCTTGCATTACACAACTTACAATGAATGAGTTTACTACATCTAAGTGGTCTTCGGGCGGTATAGGCAAAGCATGCTTCTATTCTTGATTATCTCGGGAGGAAAATTAAACACTTGACCTTTTCAATACTTCACAACCTTACCTAGCCCAGTCCGCCCATTATTTAATCCTACATCCACTTCCTTCCATTTTGTATTCCCCCAGCACATATCAACCTCAAGGAAACCACACTTCTCTATTCAACGGTAGGAAGCACCATTGTTTCCCATGAACCTGCTAAGAGCATCAAATTTTTATGTGCACCTGCAATACAACACTACATGCTGGAGAGATTATGTTTTCCAAAAGGCAAAGAAACAGAACTTTATTTGATTACATTTGGCTTCATTAAAAAAAAAAGTGGGAAGAGTGAAAAACTTGCCTAGACTACCCCAGTATGTTCTTGCTTTCATATTCCCAATCAAATATGGAAAGATGAAAGGGAGAGTCTGGGATTCATTTACCCTTAACTGATATGGTAATATATGTCAGTTTCTCTGCTATCCGTTAACGCCTTTCCCTGGGGAGCTGGCACTTACAAAGCCTTGGCGACTTGTTAAAAGAAAGCTGTAGTGAGAGAAATAGTAGGGCTTTCATTAGCAACCTCCATATAAAAAAATGCAATTAGCCTGGCTGTCTCCGGCTTTCTGGGACACTAACCCTTTAACAAGCATGCAGTTTAGAAAGTGCGAAGACCGAACGCTTGATCCACATACTTGTTCTAGGCTAGTGCCACAGCAAGTACTGAAGGCTTCAAACCAACATGGCAGCCAGAGCAGCTGCCATTTTTATAAGAAAAGGTCAGCAATAGTAGCCTCCGCATTTCTTTAACTACATGTTTCCTTTGAGACAACTTTTCTTGTAATGTATTACAAAATGTGTAAAGAGTACGGTTTAAAGTAGAATAACAACTGAATCTTTAATGGTCTGCGTAAACTTTCTATTGATATGTTTCTAAATTCTGCAAGTCATTTATTTTTTTCGACTTCCAAATAACCATGGTTTTGACAATAACGCACTATACAGTATGTAGAATGCATAACAAAATCACACATACTTCCTCCTTTGCCAGTCTTCTCCATCCTGTACTGGTATATGTGAAGAGTAAAAAGCATATGTGAATTCCTTCTATCTTCTACATCACAATCTGGCTTACTGGTACTTCTTGCCGCGAGGGCCGCATCGAGAAAGTGAGCGGCTTTCTCTGCTGTGGGGGCTCTCAACTCACTCTGGTTTTGAAGCTGCAAGCATGAAGAAAAAAAAACACTTAATTAGGATAAGGGTGTTCTTTCTTCCACAACCGGCCAAGTCTCCCAGGCAATCAAAAAAACAAATATGTACACCCAGGGACTAGGGATTCTGGCTTGTAGGCAAGCAAGAGATTTCATGAGGTTCTTAATGGCCGAAAATAAAGACTCACAAACACAAGGCAGTTATTTGAGAGGAAAAAAAAAAAAAAAAGGGAAAACTTCTAAATAAATAATCCGCAGAATTCTATTATACCTGAGTGCCGCATATTGGATCTTCTCGGAGATAGACTCCTGGGGATTGACCATCTTGAAGGCTACCGGTGGCTACTTCAGCTAGCAGATCTTTAAGGTTTTCGTCCTTGCCGCAGATTTCCACAGCAGATACTCGGACTGAGAAGCGAGTGCCGGTCTTTTCTCTCCTCTCATTGATTAGCTTGAAAAGCCAGGAGATTGCACAAGGGATAATGCCAAGGCTTTGTGTAGAGGCATCTTTACCAATCATGGTGTAGGTCTTGCCTAAAGGAGGAAGTACGGTTAGATTCTGATTGTCTTCGGGACAATGGGCTCATTTGTACAGATGATCAACCAGCGATTGCTTTGCAATTGTGCAGAAGAGAAAAATAGACTGCTAATCCACACAAATTACCGGTATTATTTTAAATGACCACATGTAACAAATCTATGGTTGTTTTCGAAAAAAATTAAAATAAATGTAACCATACATCTGTGCATAGATAATAATTTTTGCCCCTGTGTCACAAGTACACATATAGAGATCTGAATTTCAGATCTTTCTGAGATACCGCACTTTCTCTTTTTTAAGGCTAGTCAAAAAATTGACTGTATGCCCTCGTTCCCTTAGGATATAATACTTTTTTTTCCCATTAAGGGGCTTCATAACAGAATACTTACCTTAAACCAACTTCTTTTCTCTGCTTCTGCACTCCATGCATGTGGGTAGATCCTTGACATCCTCATGTACATTGCAGGACATACGTGGTCACTGATGCTGCAACAAAACTGACAATTCTGGGCACGAGGAGTGGTGAAATGGGTATTATAGCCTGCATATTCAAGGGGTAAAGGGGTGTGGGCAGTCTGGGATTCTGCTTTCACTGAACCCAGTGAAGAGAAGCCTGGAGGTGGCCACTGCTGACTTCTTCTTTCTGAAAACGCTATTTGCCTAGCTGCTATACAATGTAGGTAGAGACTTCTGCCTTGTCCGTGTATGTCTGTCTCCTGATCTCCACACTTGCTCCTGGACAGTGGTTCAGGAAGTACTGACGTACGTTGATTAGCATTAGGAGGACTCGGGCAGGAAATCTTTTTCTGTTCCTGCATCCACTATATTTTATCAAGTCAGGTGTTGTAGCAGAAAGGGCACAAATACAGTTTATAAGGCAATATCAGGAAGATTCCTAAAAACAATATCCTGATTTTTTTTTTTTTTTTTTTTACCAGACTGAAATAATCCTTTTAAAGTAAATTTGTCACCTCCTCAGATCGCTGCAACTTAAGCTTTGTACACACGATCGGATTGTTGGCCAACAAAACTGTGGACTTTTTTCCAAAGGGGGTTGGGCCCAAACTTGTCTTGCATACAAAAAACGGCACAGAATTGTGGGCCAACAATCACAAACGTAGTGACGTACTACATGGTTTTTCAGCTCTTTAGCGCTTTGGGCTCCCTCTGCTAATTTTGTTTTAGTAGAAGTTTGGCGAGTGTTGATTCACGCTTTTCTTTTCATGCTTTTCATTTAGCGATTTTCACTTCGCGCTTTTCAGTTAGTTTCTGAACGGCCAGACATGTTGCAAAATCGGAGGAGATAACGTGTTATTTATTATTGGCCGAGGAGTTATTGCGTTGACATTATTTTTTTGGATGAATAATGATTTGGTTTGGTATTTTTGGATGCATAGAATGCACTTTTTCGGTGAAGATATTATTGGCAGATAGCATGTCTAATTGTATTTGTTTTCTTTTTTTAATGCGCAACACAAAAATTGTGGAGAATAATACTTGGCTATGTGTTTTACGTCAAATTACATTTTTGGAGTAGGCAGGTACATTTAAAAAAATACAATGGAAAATTAACAAGGGACACCAACATAATTGTATCTTTGATCTTAAAAACTATGGGATAATGGTGTTGTGGTAACTTGCCCAAATAATAAATAATAAAAAAAAAAAGCATAATAATATTATTCTTTATCACTAGAAAAAAAAGCCTTTGAAAATTAGTTTGCAATAACTCCATCAGTATCACCAGCAAAGCAACTTCATTATTATCCCGTTAAAGAAGAAGAGAATATGTGCTTCATTTTGAGATTTCATAATTTGCCACGACACGAATGTTAATTCTCCATTACGAAAGCTAGTTTACAAGACCGACCGCTTCTGGCTCGTACTTGCTTCCGAGCATGCATGTTTTGCTTTGGACTTTTGTCCGACGGACTTGTGTACACACGCTTCGAAAATCCGACAACAGACATTTGTCCACGGAAAATTTTAAAACCTGCCATCCAACATTTGTCTGCGAATTTACTGCCAACAGCCTGTCGGGAAATCTGATCGTTTGTACGAGGCTTAACTGTACAACCTTTGTAATAAAAGGACCTGCACTACTTTCAATAGTAGATGTGAGCCATGACAATGACATTTAATTTGCTGAAGCTCTGTGCATCATATAACTATTAAAAGTGCTGCCAAATACCTGCAGCCGCGTGCAAACACTTCTTATACACATGCATCAACACCATGGCTGCTTGGCATGTCTCTGGATGGGTTTGCTGATGGCAACAACAATGGGCCATGCCAAGTAAATCAGTTTACATATTCTTTCAGAATATTTGCTGAGCGTGTAGTAGAGGACATGATTTGTTTTAAATTGCATTTCAAGTGCTTAAAAAAAAAAACAGCCTAGATTTTTCCAATAACTATTTCTGCAAAAGCTGTGCTCACAGACCAGAAATACATCAATCATAGTCTTACTTTTGTTCTCATGTCACAACAGAGTAAAAGCTAAAGTGCATTACTATGAAGAAGTAGATGCTTTGCAGCTTTCAAAAAACATTTATTCTGGACAATGATCACAGAAAAAAAAACTTCCTGCAGTCCTCACAGACCAATCCAAAATTTACCAAAATTTGGTCCCCCTAGATAGATAATTATTACGACTTTGAAACGTCTGTTTAACTATCTAAGTGCAGACCTAGATTCCTAACTACTGTAGCGCCCACCACTTTTAGGTGGGTGCTAGTAGGTACGGATAGGAGAAATTTCCAGTGCCTTACTGTTCTTTTTGTTTAGGCCTGGAGGTTTGGTTTGGGTTAGGGTGGAGTTGTAGATTAGAGCGGGGTGTGACCACCTGTTCATCACCCTCCCTTGCTTCTCCAGAGTAATGTTCTGGAAAGGAGGTGGGTGGAGGGACTGAAGGACAGGCAGTGTGTATGGCCCTCGTCCAATCATTAATTTGTTTGGGCAGGGGCAGGTTCATACATATACACTGGGGTCACATGTTCCCTGGGGGAGATGGGACTAGAGAAAATCCAGAAAGGCTGCAAGATGTAACCCACAGGAGCAGGGCTGGAAGGCCTGGGGGTGCCGAGACCCCAGCGCTGGAAAGCCAAGGAACTCAACTGGAAAGCCTGGGGGTTCAGAGACCCCAGAGCTGGAAGGTTCACCATTCAAGAAGCTGAAAGTAGCTGCTAACCAACTTGAGTAGACTGTAGTCGTCGTCTGGACTTTCCTGAGCTGGCCTGGGAAGAAATCGCAGGAAGGTAGGTGAGGCCTGGGGCTTCCAGCATTTCATAAGTACCAGATGTCTTCCAGAGGGGCATTGGCCAGTTCGTTAAGGGAAAGGGTCTATCTACTCATGCAGCACAATCCAAGAGGCAACTTTATACTTTCTTGCAGTAACCACACACTACAGACTGCAGCATCAGGAATAAAAGTTTATCCTTTCAACTGTGTCTGTGATTACTACAGCGGGGTGGAAGAAGCGGGGGGTTAAACCAGCCGTACTGTAATGAACTACACTAGCATCTCCCAAGGGAGTAGTGTGCTTCACTACATATTGCTTTCCTCTAATGCCCATTTATAATACTCCAGGCCTCATACTCTCCTACCTTGTCCCCCTTTGCCATATACTCCTACTACTTCCTACTATACTCCTACTACTTCCACTTCCCTGATACATCTTCCCATCTCACCTTTCAAACCTTTCTTTAATGTTCTTGCTGTTTCTATCTGTTCTCCTCCCTTGCTACACAACTGCAAATTTATCATTTTTGTTCTATACTGAAAATGATTATCCTCCCACTACATGGATAGCGCAATACACAAAATAATGATAGCCATTTATAACATTATAGCTAATGTTTCATAGTTTAGTATGAAATTTCCATTGCATGTTCACAGGTATCCTTGCAGTTCTCTATATGCTGTCCTTTACTAATTGATTGAAATGTATCACACCTTGTTTCAGAAAAATGTTAGAATACAAATATTGAAATGGAAAAAAAGTAGATGCCTAGAAATGTTATTTTAATTTTTTTTACAAATGATCAGACTTGCAAGGTTGGGCGTCTGCCTTTTTGTGTCGTTACAGTTTGGTTCAAACCTCTCCTGTAGGAATTAACTGAAGCAAGTTTTGCAACTAATTAAAAGCTATAATCTATTTGCATTCTGTGTGTTTGCTGAACCAATAAATGACAGCGTGTAATTAACAGACTGACATAGTAATTAACTGTAACAGATCTGGGAGCTTACCAAGCTTGACATGACCAAAGCAAAATATGCATCCATCTGCACCGTTCACAACAGACTGAATGACTTCCGCCACGGTCCCAGAGCAAACTTCTGCCTATAAAAGAGAAGATGGGAAAAAAATGGCTACTTGTGATTTCTGATTATGATGCACAAATACGGCCGGGTATCTATTGGACCATAGCTCCCAACTGTCTCTGATTTCGAGGGACTGTCCCTGATTTGGAGCAATGTCGCTCATTCCTCCTCATTTTGGTCTGATCTATATAGTTGTATATAAAATGCACTTTTTATCTATCAAAAAGTGTTTTCCAGCGCTAAACCTTTCATCTGATTTCTAAATTGCTGTATTTGTAAATACCAAAAGCCAATATAAAGGAATAGGAGTGATAAAAAAGTACTTATGTTTTTTTTTTTGTACATTTCTCCTTTAACCACTTAAGCCCCGGACCATTTTGCTGGCTTAAAACCAGACCACTTTTTACGATTCAGCACTGCATTGCTTTAACTAGAAATTGCGCGGTCGTGCGACGTGGCTCCCAAACAAAATTTTCCACAAATAGAGCTTTCTTTTGGTGGTATTTGATCACCTCTGCGTTTTTTATTTTTTGCGCTATAAACAAAAAAAGAGCAACAATTTTGAAAAAAACACATTATTTTTTACTTTTTGTTATAATAAATATCCCCCAAAAATATATATTAAAAAAAAAAAAAAAAAATTTCCCTCAGTTTAGACCGATACGTATTCTTCTACATATTTTTGGTAAAAAAAAAAAGCGCAATAAGCTATTATTGATTAGTTGGTGCAAAAGTTATAGCATTTACCAAATAGGGGATAATTTTAGGGCATTTTTATAAATTTTTTTTTTTTTTTTTACTAGTAATGGCGGTGATCAGCGATTTTTATTGTGACTGCGACATTATGGCGGACACATCAGACATTTTTGACACATTTTTGGGACCATTTGTCATTTATACAGCAATCAGTGCTATACAAATGCAGTGATTCCTGTGTAAATGACACTGGCAGTGAAGGGGTTAACCAGGGGGTGGCAGTGTAGGGGTTAAGTGTTCCTAGGGGTGTGTTACTAACTGTGGGGGGGTTGGGCTTTCATTTAGTGAACACTGATCTCTGCTCCAATCACAGGGAGCAGAGATCAGTGTCACTTGTTGCTAGGCAGAACAGGGAGATGCTGTTTACATCGGCATCTCCCTGTGAGACGATTGCAGGTATCCCCGCGGAGATCGAGTCCGCGGGGGTCCCGACCGGCACACGATGGCAGGGCGGCAATTTCAACTGGACGTACCTGTACGCCAGTTTGCCTGCCCGTGCCATTAGGCCGACGTACATCGTCGTGCGCCAGTCGGGAACTGGTTAAGGGGGTGTATTCTTTGCCTGCATACTTTTGCTGATAGGTGTCCCTCATTCCCATCTCAAAATGTTGGGAGGTTTGTATTGGACTGTTAGCACAAAGAGACCCACCTATTCAGAAAAGGGAAGACGTGACTGAGCTCCAGAATTGGTACCAGCTCATGGTAGCAAACTATCAAAGCACAGCCTGGCATTCAGGATAGCTGTGAGATAGTGTGCACTCTTCTACACTATGCATGATGAAAATGAATGCCTTGTACACATAGGCAACTGGTGGAGCACTTTTTAGAGCCAATTGACAGGAGGCTTTGAGAGGATATGCTACATCCTTGATGAGTGTTTTTTTTTTTTTTTATCCTGCCCAACTACACCACAACCATATGCATTAGACCAGTAGTTCTCAACTCCTGTCCTCAGGGCCCACTAAAGCTGGCCATACACCTATAGATTATCTGCAGATTTTCTATGGTTAGATGGAAAAAGTGCAACAGATTTCTCCATGTTCGCTAAACTGTGTGGATGGTTTAATCTTACACTTTTTCCATCTAACCATAGAAAATCTGCACATAATCTATAGGTGTATGGCCAGGTTTGCAAGATAACTGAAACACATCACAGGTGATATCATTTGCTGCTCAGTGATTGCAGTATTCTAGTCTCCCAAGGGTAATACTTAAAATCTGGCCTGTTAGTTTAGTGCAGTCTTTCTCAACCTTTTCAACACAGAGGAACCCTTGAAATAGTTCTCCGGTCTCGGGGGAACCCCGGCTAAAAATTGGAAATCTACAACTCATGATACATTAGTGTGATGGTCAGTGGGAAGAATGGTCCTTACACTTGTGGTCATTGGAAAAATTATCTCCTTACAGATAGCTAAAGAGATCAATGGCGTCGGTGGGAACTTATCTGAGAGGCAGAAATGGCCCAATGCTGAAGGAACCCCTACAACCTCTGGAGGAACCCTGGTTGAGAATCACTGGTTTAGTGGGTCCTGAGGACCGGAGTTGAGAGCCACTTCATTAGACACTGTAACATCAACGCTGCAGCGCGATCCTATTCACCTGAATGCACATCTCCCAACATTTGGAGATGGGAATGAGGGACACCTACTAGCAAACGTATGGCGGCATAGGACACGCCTCCTGCCACGCCCCCTTAAAGGAGAATTAACCAAAAAAAAAAGGTTAATTAAATCCACAAGGGCTTTTTTTTTTACCACTACTATTCCTTTATATTGGCTTTTAAAATGTACAAATGCAGCAATTTGGAAGTTGGATGAAAGGTTTAGCGCTGGGAAACATTTTTGAAAGATAAAAAGTGCATTTTATATAATCAGACCAAAATGAGGGACAAAAGAGGGGGGAAAGAGGGACATTGCTCCAAATCAGGGACAGTCCCTTCGAAATCGGGGACAGTTGGGAGCTAAGTGAATGCAGTGTATTTGATTGCGGTATTGCCTACCAAAAGTGAAGCTCTGTATAAAATTTGCTGCTGTGTAACAATGTGTACAATCTTCTTCACCATGTTAACTTGTAGGAGGGAGATCAGCCCATGTGTTTTTACCGCCCCCTCTGCTGTCTGTGTGAACAAGGTTTTAAGCTAGTGAGTTAGGCCTCTTGCACACTTGAGCTCAAAAACGCTGAATTTCCAGGAGTTTGAGCTTTTGTATTTTGGTATACCCCCCCCACACACACTCTGGTTTGCTCTCAAATACAAGGTAGTTCGGCCTCTGGCATCTCCATGTTGCAGTTTGGTTCCTGTTTCACCCTTGCTGTGCAAGGAGGCTTCAGGTAAACAAACAAAAAAAAAAAAAAAGAAATTTTCACCACACAAGAAACACTTTCTTTGTAACACACCAAGTTGAAAAAGAAAACTGTATTGGATTTACATTTGTAAATAAATCACTGCTGCAGCAAGAGAGACCAGCTTTAAGCCTTTCACCTCTGCAGTAGTAAATCACAGCTTCTGGACTTTGCTTGGTCCCACCGCACAAAGCAATTATCCCAGAAAACAGGTCCATCACACGTTTTGCTCGATCTTAGGTTTAGTGTCAAGGTAAAGAGGCACCAATAATCAGACATCAAAATAAAAAATGTCTGCATGTTGCACAAGTAAACGTTCTTACCCAAAAGCATTGTGCCTGTTAATTCGGCAATCGACCTATGATCAGGTAGATGGTATTGTGGACCGGTTTTCTTCAATAATTACATTGAATTTTAACTTCTAAGTGAGAAGATAATCTCCTGTGGATTGGGGGCGGACTGACCATTTGGCCACTCGGGCACTGCCCGAGGCCACTAGGGGGCCCCATCAGGGTTGCTAGCCTCAGTAAAACCAGGGACAGTATGTAAAAATCTGTGTTTTTTTTTGTTTTTTTTTACATCTGTCTCTGAAATGTCCCTTACCGACATCCTTTTGGTCTAAAAATCCTGAGATTATAGCTGCCCCACCTCTCCAGTACCTTCTCAGCCAATAGAAACATGTCTGTGTATACTGTGTGTACATGTATGTGTATACTGTGTGATGGTATACTGTGTGGCCCCATAATCTGATTGCCTGGGGGCCCCCATAATCTCCTATTGCCCGGGGGCCCCATTAGTTGTCACCCCTGCTGTGGATCTTACTGAGTAAGCAATTTGCCATGCTGTCCTACAAGCTTTGTCTCTGGAGGTATGTCTTTTTAGCATAAATGACAATTAAAGTGGTTGTAAACCCTTACAACACACTTTGACCTACAGGTAAGCCTAGATTAAGGCTTACCTGTAGGTCCAAGAAATATCTCCTAAACCTACAGGGTTTAAGAGATATTTGCAGAAAGACAGGCACCGCTGTCTACGGGGCATGCGCCCCAACTGCGAATATGCCGCGCACGGTGGCTCCCGTGCGCAAGCGCGGGAGTGACATCATTACGGCTTCGCCGAATGACAGCGGCGGAGCAGCGAGACCCACCGAGAAGATGGATGCGCCGGACTTCAGGGGACAGCGGTGACCTCGCTGGCTCCTGTGTCAGGTAAGTGACATATAATGGACTACTATGCGATGCCATGCGATGCGATGCGATGCATAGTAGTCCATTATGCTTTACCTTTGCAGGGAATGAAGGAGGAAGTACACTCATCAGGGTTTACTTCCTCTTTAAAGGTGTGTTCAATTCGATCTGCCCCCTAGAAATCAATATATTTGTTAAAATGTGTTGCACCAATTTTGAAAACTCAATTTCTGCTCATTTCCCGCGATGAGCGGACCTACCTGTGAAGCATCTTGAGGAAACACTGAATCAAAGGCAAACATCTTTGGGACGGCGACCACAGCTCTTCTGTGGCCTGTCATGGTGGGGCCACATGTAGGCGGGTCATATAGAGTGATCTGTTTCTTTCGCGGGTCAACTTTTAAAAAAGACATGGATTCTGATGTGTCATGGATCCCTTGTGATGGACAGATTCTCACCATTACTTTCACCTGTAAAAAAAAATAGCAATTGTTATTAAACATTTAGGGCATTATTGTTCATTCTTTATAAAAAAAAAATATATAAACAAGAGGGTGATTTATATAAGCAAGCATGTGATTTCTATTGCGAAACTGGAAATTGCCTTTAATCGTTATGTCACAAAAAGCCGCACTCCTGCCTACAGGCCACAAAACCGGATTATCTAGCTGAAGGTAAATTAAGTAGATATTTCCACACTGGCAACTTGTTAATGTTTCCTACGGCTTGTTTTGATCTCTTTGTCTTAGTCATTAAAGGAGGTTTCATCTACTGTTCCTGCCAGAAACACACTTCTTGTCCTGGGGTGACAACCCTAAATCATCGTACTGTATTTATGGAGGGGCAACATTGTCCCCCTGTAGGCAGGGCCAGTTGATTGATACCCCAAGATAGAGTAAAGGCACAAAGAAACCAAGGAAGGTGGCGCAATTATTTGATAAAGTAAAAGTAACAATTGGCACATGGAAGATGGCAGCAAGTAGCTCATGTATGCCCCATACAAACGGTCGGACGTTCCGACCACAAAATCCGTCTGATTTTTTGTCCAATCGGACAATTTTCCGTCGGAAAATCCGACTGTGTGTATGGGGCATTACAGTTCCAAAAACTGTGGCAACAAAAAGTCTCAGAATAATGCCCTGTACGCACGGTCGGAAATTCTGATGCAAAAAAGTCAGATCGGATCATGTCGGAAAATCCAATCGTGTGTGGGCTTTGTGTGTCGGATTTTCAGACAAAGTTTGAGAGCAGGATCGAAAAAAAAATAATTTCCGACAACAAAATCCGATGGCATAAATTCTGATCGTGTGTAGACAATTCTGACGGACAAAGTGCCACGCATGCTCAGAATAAACTAAGAGACAAAAGCTATTGGCTACTGGCCCGTTTATAGTCTCGACGTACGTGTTTGACGGTCACCTCGTTCAGAACGATCGGATTTTCCGACAACGTTGTGCGACCGTGTGTATGCAAGACAAGTTTCGGACAAAATCCGTCAGAAAAAATCAGACGGATTTTGTGGTCGGAATGTCCGACTGTGTGTACAGGGCATTACAGGCAATCCGGGTATTACAGTTCTTAGCAGTACTTTAACACATCGTAAAGATAAAAATTCAACCTGCACTTAGGGTAACGCACATCAACTTAAAACAGCAGCTGACATTATCTGTTGGTGACAATTAACCTGATTAAGAAGTAAAAATTTAGCACTTTCTAATTACAGAGGGGTCCTTCAAAAAAATTTCCATATATATCCAAGGCATATAGGGCACTTCCAGTGTATGTACATGTTTGTTATATAAGGGGTGACAAAAACCTCCACCAACACCACAGCACACTGGGCCTCTTACCCTTAGGCTCCATGCACACTGAAGCTCAAAAAAGCTTTTTCTGGACGCCAGATTGCTGGCAGAAAATGCTGGTTGAAAAACGTGCTTTTAACAGCGTTTTGTACTAGCGTTTATGAGCGTTTATTAGCCTTAGCGCTTTTAGGGGCGTTTTCAATAAAAATACACAGAGGACACTCCAAAAATCCCACAGTGCATTGAAAAAACAGAATGCCAAACACTAATTAACGCGTGTTAATGAGCATTTGTAAGCGTTTATGAGCGTTTATCTGCGTTTTCCGTTTTTTGCAGGTGAAAAACTGCACTTTGAACGCGAATTTCTGCCGTTCAGAAAAAAGCCCATAAACTCCACTGCTCATTAAAGCTAAAAAAAACGTCCATGTGTGCATGGACACACAACCTAACATAGAGTGGAGTTTATGGGCTTTTACAAAAAAAACGCCCAAACTCCAATAAACTGCAGTTTATCAGCTCCAGTGTGCATGGAGCCTTAGACCACCAAATAAAAAGCGGTTTAACAACGCTCAATCGTCCATCAGACATGATATGGCTTCCAATAGACTTCACAGAGATTAGGACTGCATCTTGATCTCCCTTCTAGGACCATCCCTCACAAGGTCAGATCAACATGCATGTGCATCAAAAGGAGAACAAAGCCTACCAAAGGGCATGTGGTCCTCATGAAAAGTTGAAAGAAAAAAGCTTGTTATGCCGAATTTTCCTCGGCTCAGCGGCCTACGCAATGGTCTCTCCCCTTTGAGCGGTTTCTCATTACAATAAATTCAGGATTTGGGCATTAACCGTGAAAATAATTAATACCACTTCCGATAAGGTAAATCTGTAGGTCACTTCCACCCTTGTTTGTTACTTCTTATTTCCTCTTCTCTTTGCTGCAGGCATTAAGCTCTTCATTCTTCACCTGAAGTCACCGCTGTCCCTGAAGTCACCGCTGTCCCTGAAGTCACCGCTGTCCCTGAAGTCACCGCTGTCCCTGAAGTCACCGCTGTCCCTGAAGTTTGATTTTATCCCTCAGGACTGATCCGATAATGATGGCCGATACAGAGACAATTGGCTTACAACATTGTACAGTATTGTCTTTGAGGATGCAGATGGCGGCTATCGCTGTTCATCTGTCCCACCATGGAATGTACATTAAAGAGGGAGTCCACTGGAAAAAAAAATATTAAAAGCCAGCAGCTATAAATACTGCAGCTGCTGACTTTTAATAAATGGACACTCACCTGTCCCGGGGTCCAGCGATGCCGGCAGCCGAGGCCGATCGATTGCTCGGCTCTCGGCTGCTGCCGCCGCCATTCTCCGTGAGGGAATCAGGAAGTAAAGCGCTGCGGCTTCACTTCCCGGTTCCCTACTGCGCATGCTTAAGTTGCGCAGCGCAATGAGAATGGTCAGCGCTGTCTCTGGGATCCGTGTGTGTCCCAGCAGACAGTGTGCCAGACAGGAAGAGGCATAGACTCCCGTGGAAGTGGGTGCAAATACCTGTCTTGGGTATCTGCACCCTCCTCCCCCCTGAAAGGTGCCAACTGTGACACCGGGGGGGGGGGGGGTTTCGATGAGCGGAAGTTCCACTTTAGGGTGGAACCCCGCTTTAATTGAGAAAGAACGGAATAGTGTCCAAAAATATTAATCGGGATCTCTCTGATGGCCCATCAAGACCTATGCCTCTCAGATATGTAATGCGGGCACACCCATCCATGTGGATGCAAAAACTCCACTAATGGATGGACCCCTTATTCAACATATCCACAAAAATCCTTCTCTAGTAGAAAATCAATGTCTTGGCATGCATATTTTTTTTACGTCACCCCAGCAAAAAAAAAAAAAAAAAAAAGGAAAAGAGATCGAGGCGGAAAACATATTAATTCATGTGATCCCTAAGAAAAAAGGAATGTAAAAAGTATGTGCTCCCAAAAGGACCTTAAACCTTTCAGGTCTCGCTCCTATATTAGAACTTCACCACAGGTGAAAATAATAAAAGTGGCGAGCAAGAAGAACTCAAATCAAACTAAACCACCCAGTCATATGGCGAAGAAAAAAAAAAAAGCTTTAACAGTCTTTGGGGGTTATTTATGAAAGGCAAATCCACTTTGCACTACAAGGTGCACTTGGAAGTAAAGTCGCTGTAGATCCGAGGGGGACATGCAAGGAAAATAAAAACAGTATTTTAGCTTGCACATGATTAGATGATAAAATCAGCAGAGCTTCCCCTCATTTCAGATCTTCCCCTCAGATCTACAGCGACTACACTTCCAAGTGAACTTGTAGTGTAAAGTGGATTTGCCTTTTCATGAATGACCCCCATTGTATTTGAGAGGACGCCTCGGTAGGCTCCATTACCGAAACTGCATTTGATGAAGGGGGTGGCTAATAGGCAGAACAGCTGTGCAGGTGGCTGTAGTAACCAGATCGGAATCCCAATAGTCTAAGGTTCCCATATAGCGGAACCAGGCATAGTATCCCTGCACTATAGGCCCGTACACACGATCTGACTTTTTGACAACAAACATGCAAATTAGCTGTTTTGGAGCAACAGCCGAACATCCGTGTGTATGCTCCACAAACTTTTTCGGTTTTCATCTGACTTTTGTTGGCTGTGCAAATGGACAACGTTTTTGACAACTTAAGTCCGATGGAGCCAAGTCCGATCGTGTGTACACAAAACCATCGGACTTTTGTACGAAGTACAAACACGCATGCTCAGAACCAATGCAAAAGATCAGACAACAATACAGAAGTTGACCAAAGGTGGCGCTGGAGCAATTGAACGTCCTCTTTTGAAGTGTCGTCAGTAAGCTGAAACATCACTACTTTCGTGTTTGTTGCCTAAAAGGTCCGATCGTGCGTATGCAATATAAACTTACGGCCAACGCCCTTTGTACAAAAGTCCACGGGAAAGTTTGTACAAAGTCCGATCGTGTGTATGGGGCTTAACCCTCCTGAACCATAAACTCTCTGTACAATGTCGAGTGCAATGTCCCTAGCTAGCAGGAATCCTGTCCTTAAACTATCCACATTGCAAGTGCGCACCAACTGCAGTGGGGCAGCCTTCACTAAAGATGGCTCTAGAAGCCATTCAGTGTAGCAGCGTCCAATTGGACAGCTGCTCCCCTGATGACACCTACAGAGGCCTCGGAGGAACAAAAAGCTCCTTCTCAACCTTTGTTCCTCCTGCTCAGCACCGCCTACAAAGGGAAAGCTGAACTGCACCTGCCTACAACCCTTGGACAGAAAGTTAGTTAGGATTACAGAACACCGTCTATAACATAGGGATGGTGTTCTGTAGTCCTAACACTTCTTGATAACACTGTGTGAGCTATCATGTGCAGTGCAGGGCTATTAAACCTGCACTGTATGTGAAGAGGTGAGCTTACAGCCAGGGTCCAATGCATCTCAGAGAGGCAGTGGTCACAAAGATGGAGGGAGCCTGTTGGAACCAGGAATAAGGTAAGTATGACACCTTATCCCTAGACTAAACAAGTTGTTAACCCTTGCAGGGGAGGTGGGGTTTGGGTGCCCTACTGCAATGGTAGATTTTTTTTTCCAATTCCTGGAAATCCATTTTAAGAGACTTGGGCCCCTTTCACACTGGGGCGTTTTTCAGGCGCTACAGCGCTAAAAATAGCGCCTGTAAAAATCTGGCCCCTTTCACTCCAGTTTGAAAGCCGGAGGGCTTTCACACTGGAGCGGCGCGCTAGCAGGAGGGTGAAAAACGTCCTGCTAGCCGCATCTTTGGAGCGGTGAAGGAGCCGTGTATTCACCGCTCTTAAACCGCTCCTACCCATTGAAATCAATGGGGCAAATCCATTTTCAGAAAATCCATTTTAAGAGACTTAGGCCCCTTTCACACTGGGGCGTTTTTCAGGCGCTACAGCGCTAAAAATAGCGCCGAAGGGCTTTCACACTGGAGCGGTGTGCTAGCACGACATTGAAAAAAGTCTTGCTAGCCGCATCTTTGGAGCGGTGAAGGAGCCGTGTATTTACCGCTCCTAAACCACTCCTACCCATTGAAATCAGTGGGGCAGCGCGGCTATACCTCTGGCAAAGTGCCGCTGCAGGGAGTGCTTTGAGGGCGGTTTTAACCATTTTTCGGGCCGCCAGCGGAGGTTAAAACCGCCCTGCTAGCGGCCGCATATCGCCGCTAAAATGACGGTAACGTGCCGCTAAAAATAGCGGCACTTTACCACCGACGCCCGCACCGCCCCAGTGTGAAAGGGGTCCAAAGGGAACGAATTAGAGGTGGTTATTTTTAGGGTTTACATGTATGTTAACGGAACCCAATAATACATGGTGCACATAGCAATCCAGTGCTGTAAATGTAGCAGCCAATCGGAAGCCAGCTTTCACAAACCCTCCAATTCAAACTGCAGTATGCTTTTTTTTTTTTTTCACTACTTTAGAATAAATATCTGCTTATTGCAGTATGTTAATAAACCTGGAAAAAAAAAGTCTATTAAAAGAGTCTACAGAAAGAGGAGTATTTGGGTCATCTCTGTTAGAAGCTTCACCTCTTGAGCCAGCCATAAAAATAGATTTTAATACATGCTATGGTTTTAACAGGCCCCCATTTTACCATATTCATCATTACAGAAATTGGAATCCGTTAGGTCAGACCCCCTCCCACCTACTATCTCATCTCCTTTGAGTAGCCCAAGGCTAAAGTGCTGAATTCTATAGGTTATAAAAAAAAAAAAAAAACCCTGAATAGACTTTATAATCTGGGAGGGAGGGAGGGAGGGAGGAGAACTCACATCCGTACACTACATGCGGTCAAAAAAAAAAAAAACGAATGTACAAGAACTCTCAAGTGTGTATTAGGAAAGCAGATTCAACCATCGGAGGCTGATTTTCAGCTGCCGGGGAATAATTTTCTATAGCACTCACAGTTAAGTAGCCAGTTACTTCCATGTACTTCCATGTACTGGCATGGGGCTAAGGGAGCTGTAACAACTGAAATCAAAAGAAAAAACAGAAAGTTGGGAAAAAAAAAAAACATTTAGCTGTCAGGTTTTTATTTATTCATGTATTTAAAGAATGAGTTTCTAGTGAATAAATAAGAAATCCTAAAGTGTACTGTATGTCTGGGAATTTAGTATAAATCAGCAATACATTAACATTTTCTAATGCTTTAAAAACGCCACAAGTACATAGAAATATAGTTGATCCTGCCAGAAATTCAGCACACTTTAAACTACCTGTTTTGAGCTAAAACTCTGCCTCTACTGCACAAGGTGGCCATCAATAGGTTGAAATTCAGGTGGTTCAGGGCTCAAGTCCTGCGGGAACGCATGGGAACGGAGTTCCTGTACTTTTTTCCACAACAGGAATTCAGTTCCCGTTGGCAGCCGCGTCCTGCAAGACTTTGAAGTATGCGAGCCGCGTGGCAGGTGCTACACCAGCAGCCGCCGACACAGCTCGCAATAGTAAGTGCCGCACACCTGACCATTCAGGCATTGCCAGTAGGGGGCCACATGACAGCTTCCTCTTCGATCTACCTGTCAATCACAGCTAGCTGACGGGTAGATCAGGTCCCTGCTGCTAAGAGATTGTATTTAGTAAATCATATGCTGTTACAATATCACACTATGTGGCGTTTTTTTGTTCCATATATACTCCAGCATTGAGGTTCTTCGTCTTTTGATATCACTTCCTGACTAATGCAGGCCATACATGGTCGAATTTCGAACAAATTTTCTTTTCAGAATCAGAAATTTTTTTTTTTTTTTTTTTGTGATCCGATGATGCCACCATTGATTTTCGAAATTCGGCAAGCCTTCAATTTCACCTCATGCTGCTACAGAAAAGAATTTTCTTGGCCGGGAATCTTCTTTGCTCTCCATAAATTTTCTTTTATCTCCGTCAATTTTCTTTTCTTATTACATTTCTCGCACGATTCTCCCATCATTGATTAGAAAATCGTTCATTTTTCAAAAAATTTCCAACATGTCCCATTCCTCAAATTTTATTTCCGCACGAAAATCGGCTGTTGCTGCAGCCCCACTAATGGTGCGAAATTCATACGAAAATTCTTAGATACGATTTTCGAAAAGAAAATCCTTTTGAAATTCGAAACCGTGTATGGCCGGCATTACTGTGAGCCTTCCAGTATTCACTAGCTGCGGCCCCCAGAGAGGACATCTGGGCCTTCTTTCAGTGGATCATAGATCCGACCAAGCACTGAGACCTCCCTGAGTAAGGCGGGGGGGTCACTGGCTTTCTGGTGAGCCTCCATTTTATTCTTTGGTGATGGGTGTCACACCGCCAGGTGTTTGATCCTCATTTTCAACACATTTTTCTCTTATGGGATTTCCTTATTGGAATTCAGCTGTATATGAACTTTTGTTTGCACAGAACTGCACTTTATTTACATGCAATATAACACTGTCCCGTGTGTTTGAGACGTATCTATAGTCTCTGTCTTTGTACCTTTTCGCTGATTACGTATAATTAATTGCACTTTAATCATATATTTTGAGATTTATGGTTTATTTGAATTTTTTCATCATCACGCATATTGTATTACTGCACTGATTGCACTTTGTTTAGCGCTTCACTTGAATTATATATTGTTACTGTGCCTGGTGGGTGTATGTGTGTGTGTGTGTGTGTGTATATATATATATATATATATATATATATATATATATATATATATATATATATATATATATATATATATATATATATAGTTGTGTTGAAATTGTAAAATAGCCCCCATTACATCTGGTCAATGTGAATACAAAATGCAGTTCTTGCCTTAAAAATTTAAATAAGCATTCACCTGGTGTGTAATGCAGTTGTCCCTCACTGGGTAACCATATCAATAATAACATGATTTTTTTTTTAAAGCCCCCTTAACCTGTCCTACTATGCCTCCAGCTCTGGTTTTGCTGCATAATAAAAGTAGAGTTACTCTGCATCCCCCTAACCCAGGGGCTTCACCTCTAGCTACTCAGTAAATGAGAGAGGAAGAGAACCATGGAGATACAGGACAAAGCAACCAAAGAATAAACAGCCGGTGATTATCCGTAATGGTTATTACATGGGTGTGAGTTTAAGCGTGTCTTATTTAAAATGCAGATTTTTTTTTAAACTCCTGCAGAGCCTATATTTGATCCCTAGGGCAAACGGATTTTGGATTTGTATGTGTATGTGTATGATATTGCTACATTGATTTGCATCAATCAAAAAAAAAAAAAAAAGCATGCTGGAAAGGAGGGGGCGGTGGTAGGAGAGGGTCTCTCTAATTAACAACACACATACATATATATATATATATATATATATATATATATATATATACACAAAATATTATATATGCTAATTCTTCTCATCTACAATACACCAGAGATCTTATTCTCATATCTCTTGAATTTTATGTGCAGACACCAAATCCATCTCAAGTATCTTCTCCTCTATACATTTAATTACTCCATCTCTTTACACGGTAACATCCCCCCAACCCTACAGCCCAGCTGCTGCATTCTTATATATGTAGGATTAACCACATTGAGATGGTAAATGAGTGGAATGGAATGGGAATCCCTCTCTTCTTGTCACACAGCTATAGGGGAACGCAATCTGCACCAAAATCCCTGCATATAGCAGACTTTAGGATTTCTAGCAATCAACTGGAAACTTGATCGGTTAATTAAAGACCTGGCAGATGTTGCTAGTACCAATTATAGCTACCTACCAACTTACTGGAAAATGTCTACTACTCGCAGTCTGTTATAAAAAAAAATATTATAAATTGCTATAACTGAAGGTTTAGCTTGCACCGATATTGCCTATTACAGTGCCCTGCAAAAGTATTCATACCCCTTGAAATTTTCCACATTTTGTAATGTTACAATCAAAAAACAATGTATTTTATTGGGATTTTAAGTGATAGACCAACACAAAGTAGCACATAATTGTGGAGTGGAAGGAAAATGATGAACTGTTTTCCAAATTTTTTACAACTAAATATGTAAAAGTGTGTTTGTATTTGTATTCATTTGTATTCAGCCCCCTTTACTCTGATACCCCTAACTAAAATCTAGTGGAACCAATTGCCTTCAGATGTCACCTAATTAGTAAATAGGGAATCATGAAGGCCAAGGAACACACCAGACAGGTCAGGGATAAAGTTGTGGAGAAGTTTAAAGCAGTGTTAGGTTATAAAAAAAAAATATCCCAAGCTTTGAACATCTCACGGACGATAGTTCAATCCATCATTCGAAAATGGAAAGAGGGTTAGGGTTAGCAAACCTGCCAAGAATTGGCTGTGGTTAGGGTTGGCAAACCTGCCTGTGGTTAGGGTTGCCAAACCTGCCAAGGCATGGCCGTCCACCTAAATTGACAGGCCGGGCAAGGAGAACATTCATCAGAGAAGCAGCCAAGAGGCCCATGGTAACTCTGGAGGAGCTGCAGAGATCCACAGCTCAGGTAGGAGGATCTGTCCACAGGACAACTATTAGTCGTGCACTCCACAAATCTGCCCTTTATGAAAGATTGGCAAGAGGAAAGACATTGGTGAAAGAAAGCCATAAGAAATCCAGTTTGCAAGAAGTCATGTGGAGGGCACAGCAAAGTTGTGGAAGAAGGTGCTCTGGTCAGATGAGACCAGAATTGAACTTTATGGCCTAAAAGTAAAACAGTGTGTGGCAGAAAACTAACACTGCATATCACCCTGAACACACCATCCCCACTGTGAAACATGGTGGTGGCGGCATCATGTTGTGGGGATGCTTTATTTAAGCAGGGACAGGGAAGCTGGATGGAGCCAAATACAGGGCAACCTTAAACGAAAACCTGTTAGTTTGAAAAAGACTTGAAACTGAGGTGGAGATTCACCTTCCAGCAGGACAACGACCCTAAGCATACAACCAGGGCTACAATGGAATGGTTTAGATCAAAGAATATTCATGTGTTAGAATGGCCCAGTCACAGTCCAGACCTAAATTTAATTGAGAATTTGTGGCAAGACTTGA